>NW_023416286.1:60815812-61463312 GCF_014176215.1 Rousettus aegyptiacus | reverse complement strand
TTATATCTGCATATATCCTATATCCAAATAAAGCCATTGTCTTGTTAGTTCAGGATGCTTTAACAAAGTATCATAGACTACATAGAGAATGAGTTACGATATGACTGAAAACCTTTTTTCAATGTCTCTGTTATCCACGTCTACCGCCCGATTTCCTGTTAAAGAGGACAAAAGGGAAGAATCTACTACAAGACGGCTCTGAGAGTGCCTTAATCTTGCTTCCATTGAGCATCGGCCCTTGGCATCTATATACCCATTAGGGACAAAAATCAGCTTTACCTGAGAAAGATTGTTGAAGGTCACTTTTGTACCAAATACAGCAAGAGAAACATGGCCTTTACAAATCCCTTACCAATTTGAAAACACCCTCACTTATACAGTGTCGTCCTTTGCTATAATAGTTTTGGAACTCTGTCTTTATATTGAGCCATTTTCTCTCACATCATGTGCTTTGTGTCTGGAAATGGGCACTCTAATTTCAAGTATTGAATACTCGTAGTTTTTCCTCTTTAACAAAATCTCATGTGGATGTTAAATGATTACGCATTTTGTTTAAGCATATCATTTCGTCTTCTTTCTCGGGAGTGTGGGGTAGGGATATTATCTTCAAACTGAAGAAGGAGGGGATGACAGCAACCATTGATTATTCAGAATGATTAATAATTGAAGGGTTAACGCTGAAATTTTAAAGCTTCTGGACATTGTGTATTTAGACTAAGGACCCCCACCCCCCCAAAAAAAAGAAATGAAGATCCAGTCGTCTGCCCACAGGGTTTACTCTGCTGTTTCTCACTTGTCCCCTTTGGGATCTTCACACTTCCCATTCCTAGATTTTCCTCTTCATTCTGTGAACACTAGTTGGCTGCACTGTTCAGGTTCACATTTAACTTCATTGTTTTATTTTATTATTATTTATCTATATTGTCAAATTTTAAAATTGTTCTTATTAGATTTTAAACTCCTGAAGTACAGAAACTACATCACTCTTATATTTTACTTATTTTTGCTGCAGTCCCTGGTAGCCCAACAAACCCTTAATGAATTCACTGAAATTAAAGAGCCAGATTGTTTTTAACATTTCTCATAGACTTTACTCCCAAATAAAAACACTGACCTCTATGTTATTAGGATGCCATTTTAAAACATCCATTAATTAGGAACAGTCTTCCTTTAATTATACTTTAATAAGGAGCAAGAAGAGTAAAGATAACTAGGAGAGGAGGGGATAAATAGGATATAAATGAGTAAACACTCAGAAAACTGGAAAAACAGATAAGATTTAAAAAAAAAAATTAAAGACTCGGAATTTATGAGATTGAAGAGAAATTCCATAGCTAAATGGAGAAAGTTAGCTGTGTCTACCCTAGTCCTAGCAATACGTTAGCAGTTCAGGAATTTTAAATTGTATAAAATTCTTCTTAACCACACAGCTCTTAGATCTCATAACCAAAGCTGGCGACCATATTTTTTTTTTGCCTTTATTGCTATATAATGGTTAAAAAATTGCTATATAAAGTGCACAATATGATGATTTGACATATGCATACATTGTGAAAGAATTCCCTTGATCACCTCACGTGTTTAGAGCTGCTTCTTCTTCTTCTTCTTCTTCTTCTGTCGATTCGGGGAGGAGGAGGGGCGTGAGGAGGCGGAGGAGGAGGAGGAGGAGAAGAAGCCGAAGAAGAAAAGAAGAAGAAGAAGAACGAATAAGACGAAAGAAGAACGAAGAAGAAAAAGAGAAGACGACAGAGAAGACGACCTTCTCCTCCGACGACTAAGAAGCCTCTCTGATGCGACTTTTCTACTTCTTTATTCTGCCTTCTTCTCCTGTTCTCGCTTTATTCTTCTTCTTCTCTTCATCTTCTTCCTCTTATTTTCTTTTTCTATGCTTCTTTTACATTTCTTCTTCTCTTTCTTCTTCTTTCTTCTTCTGTTGATGAGAACACTTAAGTTGTACTTTTAGGAAATTTTAATTATATAATAAAGTATTATCAACTGTAGTCACTATGTTACACATTAAATCCTCTGACCTCATCTTATAACTGAAAGTTTTTATCGACGCCCTATTTTTCCAATGTTGTGACAAACGACAGGCTTCTCTTCCTTTTCATGCCTGAGTAATATATGTGAACACACACATATGTATGAAGGGAATATATATATACACACATACGTATACATACACATATATGTATACACATACACATACACTTGGCTATTGTGACAATGATACAGTGAACATGGGAGTACAGAAATCTCTTCAAGATAATGATTTCATTTTTTTGGATATGCACCCAGAAATAGGATTGCTGGATCATATTATAGTTCTACTTTTAATTTCTTGAGGAACCTCCATGCTGTTTTCAATAGCGGCTGTCAGTCTACATGCCCCCAACTGCATACCAGTGTTCCTTTTCTCTGCTTCCTGACCAGCATTGGTTTCCTCATGTCTTTTCCATAATGACATCCCAATGGGTATGAGGTGCTATCTCCTTGTTAATTTGATTTGCATTTCTGTTAAGTCCAGTGATGTGGGGCGCTTTTTCATGCACCTATTTGACATGTGTATGTCTTCTTTGGAAAAATGTCTATTCAGATACTTTGCCTGCTGGAAGTGCTTGCACATCCATTTAAAAACTGTTGTTGTTGTTTAATATTGTCCATTGGGACTCCAGAATGCTGACTGACCCCTGTTGGCTATTAGAAGTAAGTGATTTGAGGGCCCATCCCACAGGTGACAGCCACAAAATTGGGAGTGCTGGATGTGTGGACAAGTTCTTTCCAGGAAGAAGGCAGAGACTTGATTTTATTGTAGTGAGCCAGAGGGAGAATGTGGGAAAAGTAACCCCTGGTACTTTTAGACTCCTAGAAAGATTGCTGTCAGCACCTCAATGCATTCTGATTAGAAGCTGGACCCTCAGGCAGCAGTTTATAAAGTACGCAGTCAAACCCCTTCCAGGCAAAAACTGGAGTTTGTTTTTTTTGTTTTTTTGTTTTTTGTTTTTGCCTCCTCTCTCTGTGCCAGGCCCTGGGGAATAGCCATGATGAATGCACACATTTTTGTTAACAACTGTTTATTTGTTGGCTATAGTCCTGTGGGCTCTTAAACTCAAGCCTCATTGACTAGCCTTAAAAATACTGTGATATATGCTCCCAATTGTATGACACTATGCCTGGGATGAGTCAAGAAAGTGTCAATCTTTCCTACCTGTTGCAGTGTGGGTATTTTCTGTCACCTGATGTATGGGATTCACTCAGCTAGTTTCCGATTTCTCTTAAAGGGAATTGTTCCATGTGTAGCAGTATATTAGGTGATTCCATTGGAGGAGAAAAATTCAGGAGCCTTCTACGTTGCCATCTTGGTGATGTCTCCTGCAACCATATTTTTCATAAAGAGTATTTTCACATGAACATCTTTTTGATACTTCAAACTCAGCATATCGCAAACTGAAATAATCTTTCTTCTCAAAACTGTCCATCTTGCTGATATTGTTAATGGTACCATGTGTTCTCCTAGGCAGTATACTTTAAGTCTTGGGATTTTCCTGGGTTTTTTTCTCTCTTTTCCCTGTCAAATTAAGCAGGAGTCATTGGCTGTCATTTATTGAGCTTCACATCTTATGTCACTAGAATTTCTCTGTGTTATCTTGTTTAATTCTTGTGACAGCCCTATGTGGTACATATTAATATCCCAAGAGAAGTTGTGAAACTCACCCAGAGTATAAATGGTGCCATAAACATGTCAAAAGTGCATTTGAGAGAATAAATATTGTAGGATAGTACCTAAAGGCTATGCTATCTAGGCTTTTCCCTGTACATTTAAAAAATTTATCACACTCTGCTGCTTTGTTAGACCTCTATAGCATTTACCAAAACAGCTTTGCCAGTATATAATTGTCCATCATTGAAGGTTTGAAAAAACAATGTTATGAAACTCATTCTTTTATTTACTATTAATGGCGATATCATTTATTCTCTTAACCTGTGTCCAGTGTCCCATTGAAAAAAAAGTTTTTCATGACTCAGTATCAGAAGTAGTTGTATTCTGAGCAACTAGTTTGGTCTTATTTGATAGATATGATGAACCATGTAACTGACAATGTTATTTTCTATTTTTGCCCACCAGAAAGCTCAGAATCAAATATATGACCCTAATCTATCCATTGAACTGAGCCTACATGTCACCTCTCAGATTCCTATAACCACCTCCTCTTTTCTTGGCTGATGTTCCACTTACACCATGTCTCCTCTGCTTCTGAACCAAATGCATGAATGGGATTTAACTTCATGTTTGGCTGCAAATGGACCAGGAGCAACCAAAACATGTAGGGAGGAGAGAGCTCTCCATGGGCAAGCTATGACATAAGAGGTCTCAAAGGAAACCAGACTGAATGTGTTCTTTCTGTTTCCTGGACCACTCCAAGGTATGACTCCTCCTCAGGACCCTTCTTTGGAAGTCTGGTAGAAGAATTGAGCGAACATGCCTTCCGAGAGACCACCTGCATTTCTTGGTGGCTCATCTTGAAATACTGGCCAATACAGTAATGTGTCATGTCACAATGCTTTGCTTATTTCTTTCCCTCATTTTTTTTACTTCTCGCATTCATTGCTTTCAGCTAGTATCTCTGATCTATGCCTCATGCTCTTCTTTATTAAGAATTTGGGCTAAGATAAATGTGAATGAATTTGTCATGGGTGTAAATCAGGCTTTATCCTTGCTGACTTTTCATGATTGGTTGGTTGATTGGTTGGTTGGTTGGTTGGTTGGTTGATTGGTTGGTTGGTTGGTTGGTTTTAAGAGTAGTGGCCACCTTTTTTGATCATTGGACTGAGTCTACATTGCCAAGAATTTATATTTGGCAGAAACTTTTCCTTTTGATGTCTTTCTTAACAGAAAAATAAGTGTAATTCCGGTGTTATCCCCAAAACTCCAACATTTTGACCCCTTGTTTTTAGTTGAAACTGCAGGGATGCTAGAAAGCACAAAAGAGCAGCTGACTGTAGCCTGCTGTTAATATAGTTGAAATAACTTGTCAGACTTCCACTGTGAAAGCAGATTTTTTTTTCTGCTGGCAGAAACTAAAAGAAGTGCCATAAAATCAGAAATAAGCTGTGAAATGCACTTTAAGTTAATATGAAAGTGTGTTGTTCCACTGACCTAGCATTCTGAAGAGCAAGCAGTGTTGTCTTTTGAAGGATAATAAAACTGAAATGGGGATTTCTTTGTTTCAAGGAGTGGTAGGTGGGGTTTTTTTATATTTATTATTTTGTTGCAAAATAAAAATGACAGTTCTCTGTGACCTGAGTCAGAAATAAATTCTAAAATAGAACATTGAAGATTTTGATCATTCATCCATCTTAGCCACCCTAACAATAAAATATTTGCAGGGTTTTATGTGTACCATAAGCTTACTTTTTGCCCTAAATGTGGTTTTCCTTGTAGTTTTCTATTTATTTTGATCTTTTATAACAAGTTAACAAGACATCTCTTTCATAAATGAACGTGTGTTTTGACATGAAGGAAGCTCTGTTTCCTCCTCCACGAACTCTAGTTGGTCGAAGCAGAATGTGACTAGTGCACTCTCCTCTTCCCAAGGACTATTTTAATTTTATTACTATTTTTAATATTCAAAAACAAGTCATGGCAGGAGAATGATCAGTTCTTGTTAAAGTGAAGCCAGTTTTTCTTCTTATTTTATGTTTGCTTTTATGAGAACTCAGTGAAGAATTAAAAAAAAAAAAAAAAAAAAAAAAAAAAAAAAAAAAGCCTGTTAGGACTCTTCCACAAAGTGGTAAAGAGTAACAATGGCAAAGAGAAACGCAGTGTTTCCCCCCCGCCCCCCGCCCCCCCAAATTTCAAGCCCTGCCACAGGGGGGAAAAATTACATGGATGTCTATTTCAGTGCACCACCAGTCTTTTGAATGCACCATGGAATCTATTCTGAGGCCATTAAAGAAATTTCTCCTTGACCCTGTCTCCACTGGGAATAGGGAACAGAGAGCTTATTGAGGAAATGATGATGCACTGGGCTGTGGCCTGAGGACATTTAAAGTGAAGAGACTGTGGAAACATAGTGGGTCTGATCACATACCCCTGTGATTAGAATTTGCTATAGACCAACAGGCTAAAATCTTGGAAACCAATGATTAGAAGCCTAACTTTAGGATGAGAGGCTTGGGTGGGATCCCAGGCACCTCAGCTTAGCACCCTGGGGCATGTCACATTAGAATTTTACATAGTTTTGCTTTCTTCCCCTGTTAAAAAAAAAAAAGTAGCAATAATATTCAAACTTACCTACTAAAGTACTTGAAGATCAATAAGTTTATTTTATTATAGGTGTTGAGCCATCGTAATTTCATGGAATGGGGGCAGATTTTTTTGTCCTTTTTTATCTATGTGTTTTCAACACCTAATATATAGCAGGTCCTCAAAGATTTACTTATCAAATAGTTTAAAAGAACTTAAAACTATCATTGACTGACCTGAGTGCCAAGCAATTTTCTATTGTTATTGATACTATTTTGGCACTATTTTGTTCAGGATTTGATTGGTTTCTTTGAGATAATCAAAGAGGGCAGTTTTTAAGCTCCTCTTCTTCAGAGCTGCCTCAAGGTCACTACAGGCTATTAAAGAAAGCTAAAAAGATGTGCCCTCTGTATTCTCCAAGTCACCAAAAAGTGCCTCTGTTTGTATCAATTTTCTCCTCTGAGGTTCTGTGTTAAAGTTTAGTTGATAAGAAAGTTTCAGGGTTAAAACAAATTTTGCAAACTACTTATCTCAACAAGCTCAGCTTTCTCCCCAACTGATGTTTCTCCCAGAAATCATGGCCTCATTTATTGGGTCTTTGTAGTGTCCAGCTCCATCAAAAGGCCCAAAGAAGGGCTCAACCCCTTGAGAACATCTCAAAAGCCTGGAACTTGTCTCTAATAACCTGACCAAGAAGACTCCTCTCTCACATTAGGAATTTGTATTTTTAAGATCTCTGAGAAAGGGACCACCTTCCAACTGCTCGAAGTCATATTCTGTTCTCTGCCAGTTCATTAAAAAGAGTGTCAGGCTTCAGGCATCCTGAAGCGTATGCACTCAGTGGCCTGGTAGTGAATAAGGATGGAATTGAGTGCCTATGTTGCCACCCTAGCAAGAGCCTTCCCAGTCCAGGTGAAAACACTGCTTTTATGGCACTGCTGGCAGTTTCGGTCAATAAATTATGAAAATGTTTGCTAATATAAGTGTTACCACAGGACACCTCCTTCCTATATCCCCTTTAAACATTAAAATTTTTCTTTGGCCTACCTCGATTCATAAGAATGTAAGACTCGTCAGATTAATCAGACATTTATTTAAAGTAAAGGGCACTAGAGTGTTAGGGGCAGGGCCTCTGAAAAGAAGCATTAATGTATACTTTGGTTAATGAATCCGGAAGTTTAGAAATGATGGAAGTTTAGAAATAATCTGGAATTATATCTTTTTCCCGGCATGTTTTTTATAGTATAAACCTAAAATGTTGGTATTCTTGTGCCCGCTTTTAACTATACAACACTCAATCATGTTCTTTCTCATTCCTGCTTTTCATAATCGATTCCCCCTCGACCCACCCCCTCCCAACCCATAACTGCAGTTTAAGAATAGAATGGGAAACAGAAACTCTAAGAAGAAGTAGCTTATTATTAGGAGTCAGTGATTTGGGCTTTTTTTCTTGATGAGTAGAGACATGTTTAGAAGCCTCTAAACTAAAAATGTATCCATTCCTTCATACCCCTACCCTTTCTCTCCTTTCTCCTGTCCCAGAATTCACTTTCTCCCTTACTTCTTTCTTCAGATTTTACAATCTAGTTTTTCCTATAATAATCTACAATAACTATTCCTTCAGTAGTTCATGATGACCTACTCCTAATAATCAATCCACCGACCTCTCCTGAGCCTTATCTTCCTTATCCCTTCTATAGCTTTTAGCCACTTCTAATTCTTCTAATCTAACTTTGCTCTCCTTATATCACGCAGTTATATCCTCATCCTGAAACAACCATCCTAATTATTTCTTCCCTCTCTCTTTCATTTGTGTCTGTTCCATTGTCAAGCTTTCAATAAGATCATTTTTCTCTTTTTCTCGGTCTCTCTTTCTCTTTCTCACAGTCTCACTAATTCCTCATCTCACCCAGTGTCATCGCTCTAGTTCAATTTTCCATTTCCTAACTCGTCCCCATGTCTACTTTCTTTGCTTTCAAATTCAACCGTCCAGTGCTATCCAGATTAATCTTGTTCATACACCAATTTGCTTATGACATTCTTTGCTCCAAAATCTTCAAGAACTCTTTCTGGTTGCTTAACAAAGTAGAAGTTTTTCCATTACCCTTAGGTTCCTCCATCTTCTACAGCCAATTGATGATCATGAACTTTATCAGTGTTCCCCAAGCTACCCTACACTGCAAGAAACTAAACTGTAATTCGATCTCTAGCAATACTCAACCTTTTGCTAACACCGAGATGTTGTTCATTCAGTTGCCTGTCAGTCCTATCAGGAAGCCCTAGATCTCTACCCATCTCCATTCCAAATAATAATAATAATAATAATAATAATAATAATAATAATATAATAATAATAATAATAATAATGTTTTCTCAGTCTACTTATTATGCTAAGAAACTGAGAGAAAAAAAATCTTCCTCATGTTAAATAATGGTACTATATGTCTAAATAAGTGTTTCTCAGTCTTGGCACTATTTTCATTTTGTGGCAAATAATTCTTTGTTGTGGTGGGTGCCCTGTGCATTATAAGATGTTTAGCAGCATTCATAGTCTCTACCCACTAGGTACCTGTAACATCCTCTGACCTCATTATAAGCTATGTTAAAGAAAAAAATATTTGTCAACATCGTCATATATCTGCTGTGTAACTAAATCTAAATTTAGATAAAAACAAGTATGATTAAAATGCATATAATTCCCCAAAAGCATTGAAAATGTTCATACTAATACATTTTCCCATGGAAAAGCAACTGAACTCATTTTTAGGTCCTCATTCCAAAACCCCTCTTGTTTACATTCCTTTCAACTGAGCTTATAATCAGTTTGTATTCTGTAATATTATGCAAAATTCTGTAACATCCATAATAGTTGACAGCTATGAAACAGACAAGACTCACAGGCAACATTCAAAACCACCTCTTATAATGAATATACAAATATGGAAGGAAAGACCCCAACTGTTCTATGATAACTCTTGACCGAGGCCCAGTAAACAATTCAATTTGAAAATATCCCCTCGATATGGCAGAGCAGACAGATGCAAAAAAAGAGGCTAAAAAATGAAGAAGAAAAGGCATCGTGCCAAAAGTCACTTCTACAGGAGAAATTTGTTTTGCTTTTAAACAGCTTCCCATATTGATAACAACTGATCTGTGTACCTGAAGTTTCATTTTGCCTCCATGAAAACACAGTATTGGGTTATAGATGCACTTAATTATTTTTAATGATAGTAGTATTACTTATAATACCCTTTTAAGGGGAAGAATGAATCTAGAATGTTAAACTTTGGGTAGAATTACAGAGACGCAGCAATTGTGTTAGAACAAGGGCAGTTGTCTTCTTCTGATATTCACCTGCTGAGTGACAGATTATTTGGTGACCATGTAGAACTTTGACCCTAAGATTGCAAAATCCCATTCTTACGGGTCACCAAAACCCCTTGGAAAGGTTACTACTGCATTTCAGGTACAGATATATAAAGCAAAGAAAAAAATTTACCATTCTGCAAACCTGCTTATTTTTAAAAAAATAAATAGCCACTTTCCCTAGTTGTAGCAGATATAATACTTTTTGTCTTATCAAATTTCTAGAATTTAAGTCTTAAATTGCTTTTTCTGTATAACTTGCTCAGATAAGCCAATCTGTGTTTTATTAAGGCAATAAAATATGTTTTCACTCTTCGAATGTAAGATTTGTTAAAACAGCCAATTGCCAAGTGGTCAGAGACTGTGCTGTATGTGTATACTTAATATAATTACTGTTAGTATTGGATATGTGTCAAATTTACTTAAACTCAGCTCCCTTATATTGCACGTGTTTATTACAAAGTAAGTCTAATTTATTACTCGGGAGTCTATCATTCTCACTCTTCCTATTTATCATTCAGCTTCTTATTTGTGTATAAAGTGATGTAGCTTCAAATTTGTGAATCTACACAAAGTGACATTGTGTGTGCAATAGCAGCATGACCAAGGCCTTATTTCATTTTCCACTTTTTGCATTACTGATTAGTCTACTGGCAACTCTATAAATTTACGGGTCTGTAATTCCTGAGTTATGATGATTCTTTGGATGTTAATTATTCCTATTCATATACTCTCTTTATTATACATTTGATATACAGTACATATGGCTGTCCTTTGTATTCTAGGATAATGCTACTAACGGTGATTTCTACCTCTGTGACTACTAGTGCAGAAAAGACTAGTGTATGTCTGGCAGCCTATTCGACCCCCTCCCCCTCCCCCACAGGGCTGTGTTGAGAAATAAGCAATGCCCATCTTAAATTAGAGCAATTATAATAGGCTGTACTTTCTTCTTCGTTAAAGTCACCAAGTTTATGATATTTTGACAAAACTTTTATGTTAAGGAAAATGAACCCTCCCCCCCATTTTTTTCCTCAAAATTCTGTTATGGATTTTAGAAGGGAAGAAAGCACTTTCATATATCTTGAACCTGGCATAAATTCTTCTTTCAATATTCTATCCATTTTAAGGAAACAAATACTAGTTTATCTTGAATTTGAAGTTCAGGATGGCAGCTTTCATTCTGGAATATAAATACCTTCTTTGACCCAGGTTAATCAATATGTTAGAGTAGTTGTAGTCCTCATAAAAAAAAAGAAAAAAAAGCTGGCTATCTCTTGTTCAAAGTAAATTTTATGCTAAAACTTAAGAGGTTTCATATTTGCATGTATACATATATATGCAAAAAAATATATTTGTGCATGTGCACATGCATATGTGTGTATGTGTATATACACATGCATACATATGAACGGTTAAATCCAGGATGGAAACCAGTGTAGTTCCTCCCTCATGCTGCTCTCTCCCCTTCCCACAATTCTTGACAGCACCTCAGGGAAACTTGAGAAAACCCTTTACTGCCTGGAGCCCACATCGAGAAGCACTGCCTTAATAAATATCCACAAATGGTAGTCAAACACTAATAAATGTATACAATTTTATACTGTTCATGGAGCTTTCACATTGTTTTGGCTCTGATAGGCACATCAAAGCACTCACTCTCTATTTGAAGAGATGACAGACACTAAAAGGAAGGAGGTGACACTTTAAAGGTAGGCCCAGGGTAGTGGATAGAATGTGAAAGAGATTACATCTAGTGGAAGGAAGTAGGATGTAAGCATGTCAAAGAAGTCAGTGTAAATAGACAAGAATAGCCAGCAAAAGAATGAGAACTTGAGAGAAATGCAAGGTCACATGACGAAAAGGGGAAATAATGGGAATGCGGGTAGCTAGCATTTATGTGCCAATCACTACGCCAAGCTGTAATTACGCTCACAAATTGTTCCCTAAACTACTGTATGATGTCAGAGGTCTCTTAGTCCTATTTTAGAATGCATAAATTGGAGCTCAAGTGCAGGCAGGGGATAGACATATGGCAGTTCTAGACTTGAACTCAGTCTGTAGAAACAGAACTGGTGCCCTGAGCTAGCATGTCATATACTCTATGCTAGAAACAAAAGTAATGGGCACAAGTCTGTATGTGGAGAATAGTGGATTAAAAGTCAAAGATTTCTCCCAAGCTCCTTTCTTATAGCCGAGATGTTGGGTGTGTTTAGCATGGCATAGAGGCACTGGACCTACTCTAGGAGAAGAAATAGTCTTTGTCCTAACTTTATCATAAACTCACTGTGAGGTGTTGATATTTTCATTTCACGTCTGCAAGATTGTTTCCTCATCTGTAAAATAAAGTGCTTGGAATGGATGACTTCTACGACCCTTTCCCTCTTCAACGATTTTTGCATGAGACTTAAAAAATGTGCCATTCAGAGCCTTCTGAGTTGTAATGCAGTGTCATTCCTGCCTGTAAAAGCTAGATTGGCGTAATTGATACCCACCAACACTTGCTTGCAGATATATCCTGGACCTCGCCCATCCCTTGCACCTTTCTTCCACTGGGCTGGTGTTTTTTTATGCTAACTCTCCCTCGGTTCACATCAGAGGTGATGAATAACCTGAAAGGTAGAATAGAATCACCTGCAGGACATTCTCTTCTGAGTTGGCCTCCTGAGATCTTGAGTCACATTAGGTAAATTATAATACCTGGTTTTGATTATTTCAACTGTAGAGGTCTATGAAGAAACAAAGATACATGAAGAGCAGAAGACAGTATGTTTAAAAAGCTACCAGTTAATACATCCAACACAGTGCTAAGCACTTTATCTACTTTACCTCATACTAACTCTCCCAAAAGACAAGTAATTTAGGCACCATTACTCTATTTGCAAGAACAGTAATCTGAAGCTCACTGAGATTTACAAACTCACCTAGGACCATATCATTTTAAGTAGCAAAGCCTTAATCAAATAGAGGCCAAGTCTCCTTGACTCCAAAGCCTTTTCTACTTTTTATAATCCTGTTGTAGAAAAATATGGATGGTAATTTAAGAATGACCTTTAGATATAAAATGGATTATTTTATAAAAGTATGTGACTGGATATTCTCTGTATTATCTGCAAATAGAAGAAGAAAAATATGCTCTATGTGTAGAAGGAGAAATTTGAGTTGGTTATAAGAAATGGTTTTTGACAAAACTAGAATGTGTAACTGGCCTTCCTTTGAAAGGGCTTATGTCAACTCCCTTTTGAAGTTCAACTAGAACAAATTTTTCATAGGGCTTAACTTTTAGAATAAATTTACTCTTACCAATAAGTATTTAGGGCACTGATAAGAACTTAATCTTGTTATTCTACCCCCAAACTCACAACATAGAACAACAACTATGTCATGTCGCTGTGATTCTCTGTGCCTGGAAATCAGGCAAAGTACAACTGAGACAGCTCTTTTTTTATACCCAGATGTCTGAGACCTCACTCAGAGTAACTTGAATCATGGGAAATGGTTGGAATATGGCTAAACTGAGACAATGTATTTGGGACCTACTTTCTGGCTGTTTGCATATTTCTTTGGTTCTTCTCCATGTGTCATCTTTTGGGACTAAAATCTACAAGATGACTTTTTCACCTCTAGTCTCTTAGCTAAGATGGCCACACCAGCTGAGAGTGAACCAGTCATTTTTCTCCCTTGCTCTTTATATAGCCTCCTCATATAAGTAACTTGGGCTTCTTCATAGCAGCAGATATCAGAGTAATTGGACTTCTTGCATGGCAACTGGCTACCAGCAAGCATTCCAAAAGAGCAAGATGGAAGACTCAAGGATTCCCAAAACCTAGTCTCAGAAGTCACACAGTGTCACTTTCACTCTATTCCTTTTGACACAGATGAGTCCAGGTGCTCTGTAGAAAGAGGTTAGACAAGGATTTAACTATTGGAAGCCATAGCTTATTGGAGGCCATCGTTAGAGACTGGCTACAAGTCTCATGAAATTTTAGGGTTGAAAGACACATAGGTGGCAGATTAAATATGCTACACAAATAAACCATTCATCTAAGGGGAAAAAAGAATATGCTAGAAATAGACAAGTAATCTTCTAGACCTCAAGGAAAGTTTTATATATGGATTAAAGGAAATATACCCCTATAATTTTCTAACCTCTCCCTAGGCAAAAACTTCATAACTCTCAAATGAATTACATATTAATAATTTGTATTTCCCCTATATAAGGATAAAAATTGCTTGAGACTATTAACTTGCAGCTTTCAGTTTGCATCTTCATTGCACCAAGAAAGGCTGCTATGTGACACATATGTTGACTATCCTAGCTGAAAATAAAGTAGTATGGGTTTAATTCTATTGGCAAGAGACCAGCTTTCCATAATTTTAGCCTAGTGAATCGTTATGGGCCATAATTTAAATTTAATGCTCTGACTCACTGAAGTGATAAGATCAGCTTTGGGCAGGCGTATTGTTGCTTCTCATAGGAAAACCTACTGTTTCATGTGTCAGATACTCCTTCCCCCTTTCTGTGCACATTTAAATAAAAGGCAGATAACATTAGCTGGCCCTAACCAGGACAAATGATTGAATCACAGGAGCTTATGTGAATACATGTGGTTCTGTATTTTAATCTAGTGAGCTCATCACTAATGATGCTGTACAATTCAGAGATTTCACTGTTGACAAAGACCATATGTTCCCCCAGCAACTTCCTGTGTAATGTTCTGTTTACTGTGTATTCAGCAGAGGATTTGAGAAGCTTTACCTGGAGCAAAATATTCTATCCACAGGCTGTTGTATGTGATGTGCTGTATGAAATAGATAAATGTTTCTAAAATATGTGAGAAGTGAGCTCTCTCACTAAGACAGCCTTGAATGAGATAACTGCTAAGATGTACAATCTCTTAGCTAATCTGTGGAGACCAAGAGAGTATTATGTTGAGTCTCACTTAAAAGAAAATGTATAAAAAACTAAGACTTATTTTATTTTTCAATTACAGTTGACATTCAATATTATTCAGTTTCAGGAAAACAACATAGTGGTAAGATTTATATAACTTACGAAGTGATCCCCCCAACACTAAGACTAATTTTAAAACAGGCAAACAGCTTCTACTGAAGAAAAGACTATAAATAATTACTTTATTTCTTCTACCTACTCATGGTCTGGGAGATCATCCCTTATTTCTCCATTGGTGGTGTATTATCAAACCTCTTGAAGTAATTTGGTTATATATTATTTTACTTAGAAAGTAGACTCATTAAAACTGACTAATTTGATTAACCAGAAAATACTGAAAAAAAACAGAACAGTTTCCTGTAGTGGTTTTCTTCCCTCTCCTACTATTTTGACAATTCAGGACCAAAGGCATGCAAAGTTTTGGTGGTTTATGCAATTAAAAGAAGTTAAGACCTTCCAAAAAATATGCATCAGGATGGAATCCTGAAACTTCTACATAGTAAAATGTGACTTTGACAAGTTACATAATTTCTCTTAGCCTCAGTTTCCTTCTTTGCAAAAAAAAAAAAAAAGGATTATAATACTATTTACTTCCTTAGACAGCTATGAAGGTTAAATGGAATAGTTAATTCACACATTTAACATAATCTCTGATATATTAGCATTGAGTGAACATGGACTTTTATTAAAAACATAGGAAAATTTTTTTTCCTCATGAATGAACTATGTTATTCAAGCTTCCAATTTTACCCATAAATGAATCTGCCAATTAAACTAACTTGAAAACTGAGGGGAAGAAGGTCAGAATCTAGGGGTGTTTTGAAGTTAATCATATTGTAATACTTCGAGATGATCTATTTCTGATTTCTTTTGCATAGATGGGCAATTAGTTGGATTTGGCACATACATTCATTTCCTGCACAGACTCTTATAAAAGTCCAACTTTCAAGTGCTCTGTGAAACCAGTGTAAACTTCCAGGGTGGCCTATTCATTCTCACTCCCACTGCAGAGTAAACTTAAACTGTACAGTAGGGGTGTAGGTGGAGAGCCACCCTAATTACCATCATTCTATATCCTGAAAAATTAAACTCCATAGAGGAAAAAAAATGTTCTTTCATGATTTTCTTCAAAGACCAGTAAGAATTAAGGTGTTTATGTATCTATCTCAACCACAACTCAGATTTCAGCATTTCTTTGGTTTGTTTTAAAAAGAAGAATGTATAAAGTGTAGCTTTTCTTCATAGGTACTAGCAAGACAATACAGTAATCACAAAATGCTGGATGATGAAATTCAGTGCCTCAAGTAGTAAATTAAGGAGCTTATAAAACAATGGTTTAGGTTCAAACATACCTAGCAACAGTAATAAGAAAAATAAGGGAGGAAGATTCTCAAATCTTAATTTGTTTCAGAATGAAAAGGCCTCTAAATAACTAGAATTGCCCCCAGACAGTATTTTTTTCTCTTCCTCAACTTAAGCCATGCAGATGCTCATTTTAATTTATTTTGTCTCTATTTCAGAGATAATTCTCTTCCTTGAGATATCCTAAGGGTTTTACTTTTGCTGTGTGTGTGTGTGTGTGTGTGTTGTGTTTGTTTTAGTTTCAAGTACTAGGGACAGTAGGTTATATTTCTACCTTATCGTGAGTGTTACCTTTTCTATGCCAATGTAGCTTTCATGAGGAAGGAGACACTGTTCTGTTGAGTGTGCTTGTCACTGACAATCTCCTCACTTCTGTGGGCACTTCAAAAAGTTATGTCAAATCCTCACTGTCTACAAGAGTATTTTTACAATTCAGACCCAGGCCTTTCAGTGTTTGTCTTTCAGGGCAAAAGCCAGAATGTCAGCCTCTACAGAAGTCTGATTAGCACTTGAACTTCAGGAGATTTATGACCACTAGACTTGATTTTTAAAGCAGTTTTATCCAAGTACAGACAATTTATTCTGTGGACAGCGATATTTATCTTCCATCATATCCATATGTTTTATACCTAAAATATACATTTTTGCTATTTTTGGTTGCCATTAATAATGTATTTATTTGAGAATGTTACTGTTATCCTCAAGGTAAAGTATATCATCAGTTTAATGTGAATTAAAAAAATCTCTAATCAGTATTTTACAGGCAATGAGAGAATCTTGACAATACATCAACAATATTTCTGAATTTATGACCTCTGTTTTGGAACTCGGCATCTATACTTACCCTGTGTTTATTATTTGTCTACTCTATATCGGGTAGCTGTTAGAAGTAAAGAAATTACAAAGAGAGAAAAATGAACTAGACCTTCTTGACCTGAAGTATTTCAGGGTTTAGCTCAGCACTGTCTAATAGAAATATAATGTGAGCTACATTTGTAATTATAATATTTGTAATAGTCACGTTAAACAAAGTAAAAAGAAACAGGTTAAATTGATTTTAATTATATTTTTAATTTAATATATTTAAAATATTTCAACATGTAAATAATTTCAGAAATTATGAATTAGACAGTTTATGTTCCTTTTTTTTATTTTGATACTGTCTTTGAAATCCAGGATGTGTATTGCTCTTACAGCACATTTCAGTTTGGCTTAGCCACGTTTAAAAAGCTCCATAGTCTCATGTCATTTGAAGAACATAAGGCTAATTGTTAGAATAAGAAGAGAAATGGTCATAAACAGGTTGATAAGGCTGTGTTTGTGTTATAACCTTAGTGTCAAGGGAGGATAGGGTAAATACTACAGCTTGGCTTGCAATGGATAATCTGGCTCTACTTCCAATTTAAAGTCATGTTTCACCTGTTCTTAAATGAAAATAAGCAGCCACCTAAGCTAGCATAGTTGTAAGAACATAAATTTAGGAGTCAGATATGCCATGGTTTGAGTCCCAGCTTTACCACTTACCAGTTGAATTTCTTGTGCAAATTACTGAACTTATTTAAGATTTGATTTGCACTGGTTGGGCTGCAATGTGGTTAGAGTGAGAAATGTATCTCACGCATTGATTGTGATATACTAGATATGCTCAATGGATGTTAGGTGCTACTGTTACAGCTGCGAAGAATAACATAATGCAAAGTGTCCTACTAAGTTTGTATGGCTAAAAAATAAGTTAAACCCTGCCTGGACATTAGAATTATCAGGGAAAATTTTAAAATAATGACGGGAATTTCAAGAAACAAACAAGTCAAATGACATCTCAAGGAAATTGACTGATAAACTTAAAATGTAGTTCATTCTACAAGACAGTCTGTCCATTTCCAGGAAATCAATAGCAGAGGAAAAAGAGGGGACTAATTAGAAGGGGGTTGCATTAGATTTTAAAAGATTTAATGGATATAACAACCAAATGAAATATGTTGATTTACTTAAGTTTTATTCAAGGAAACCAACTGAAAAAAAATATTTTTTATAGAACTGAGAATATTTAGTATGGTTTAAGATATTAGCAAATAATTGCTGTTAATTATCTTTGGAATGATGATGTCAGGAATTTGTTTTAAAAATATGTAAACAAGGAAAGAATAGGTCAAGTATAGCAAAATTTTGATAATTGTTGGAATCTGAGTGATAAGAATATGGATATTCATTGTCTCACTCTTATTTTGCTGAAGTTTGAAAATTTGTGAAATTAAAAAGTACATACTTAAGTAATATTTGGAAAATGTAAAAAACAAACAAAATTGTTTTGTGGTATTGAGCCAAAGGAAAGAGATTCTGATAGTACCCTAATTTCTGACTTGAGTAATTGGATACATGAATAAAGATGCCCTTTGTTAAAATGAAAAATCTCAGCAGATTTTCAGGGGACAAAGAGGGAGAACTTGCCTTCAGCTCTAATTCTCATAGTTTGAGGTCACAGTGGAATTACTCTATATAAGCAAGAAGGGCAGTTTGAAAGGATCAAGAGACATCTTAGAGTAATCTCACACTGTGCTAAATGCTTTCCTTATGCCGTCTAGAGAATCCTCACTGTAGTCCTCTGAGGCAGGTTCTGTAGTCATGTTCATCTAGCAGATAAGCAAACTTTAGCTTAAAGGTTCAATAATTTGCTCAGCATCTCATAGCTGTTAGGTACAGGCTTGAGAACTTGGAGCCATCCAAGTCAAAAGTCCATACTTTTAATCACTGAGTTCTAAAGCCGTTCAAAGTGGGGAAATGATATGAGAATGGGGTAAAAGGACAAAAATGATACATATGTAGTCATTAATTTTAGAATCCAAATATTTAGAAATGCAAATAACCCATAAATGTATTTCTGATAACAAGACCTTTGCTTAATGAGAATATTTTTATTGACTCTGATATTATTTCATTCAAGAATCTATTAATGCCTTTTTTATTATTTTAATTGTCTTGTAAACAGAGGACATAGGTCAGAACAATCTCCTGCTTAATCATAATGCTAAAAAATGCCGATTGCAAGCCTAAGTTTTCTTGCCATTACTTTGATTTTTTTTAAGAAAATTTTATGCAGATAGATGTCTCCAGAAGTTTAAAAATGAATAGTCCAGTCAAACTTATAAGCATTAATAGTAACACAGGTGTTTAAGGACATTGATTTGCATAAATTAAGGATTTTTTTCTACCTTCCTTCAAATCTCCAAGAATCTCTATCTCAAATTGACATGGAAATCATCAGAAACCTCTCAAGTATAACCAACACTTAAAGTGAAAAAAGAAGATGGCCTTTATTACTTTTTAAAATATTATTCCACCTAGAAAGGGATGTTGGTTCCCAGGCTATCCCCCATGAGAGTGGTGTCTATGCTCTAAATCTTCAAATAGTCAAGGTTAAATAAACATTGTACTGTGCAGAGGTATTGGGGAAATGAGTGGAACACTTCACCATGCATAGGAAAAGTGCAGAATCTGCAGTAATGTGCCTTGCTTTTAAATATTGGTTCCCCCCTTCCTGGCTTTGGGATCTTGCGCAAGTTTTTTAAAGTTTCCAACCTACAGTTGCATAATCAAGGACGTAGGAACAAGAAAACCTACCTGACAGAATTATGGTGAATTTTGACCAAAACTTTTATTTATTTTCTATTGCCACCATAGCAAATTCCTCATGGTTTAAAACAAAACATTTATTTTTTTTACAGTTTAGGAGGTCAGAAGTTCAAAATGAATATTCCTGGGCTAAAGTAAAGCTGTTGGTAAGCTTGTTCCTTCTGGAGGTTCTAGAAAAAAATTGATTCTCTTGACTTTATTAACTTCCAGAGGCCACTTAGATTCCTTGGCTCATGGACCCTTCCCTTCATCACGCCATTCTCTCGCTTCTGTTCTCACACCTCTTACTGTAAAGCATCTCCTACTCACATGTGCACTTTGTTCACATTACAGAGACGCAGTTTGGTATAGGGCCATGGTTTTCAAGCAGGGGCACTTTTGCTCCCCAGTGAGATGTTGGTTGTTAGAACTGGCTGGCAGGCTGCAAAGTGTGCCACTGGTATCTAGTTGGTAGAGCTAGGAATGCTGCTAAACATCTTGCAAACCTCATGGCAAGTCTATATAACAAAGAAATACTTTTTCTAAAATGGTAATTGTGGTGAGATTGAAAGAACCCTGGCATCTAGATTAAGATTTCTGACCCCAGAATTTGAATGCCTGTATTCAAATCTGGCTAATCAAATCACTAATTTTATCATGGTTGGGAGTTGTTTACTTTTGGGAAGCCAGTGTGGTTTTAGAAAATATGCATGGAATGCTACCCTCCTAACCTGCACTCACTGTCCAACATGGTAGCACTCGCCCTGTGTAGCTATTGATTACTTGAAGTGTGGCTATTTCAAATTGAAACAGGCTGTTAAGTACAAATTACATATTATATTCTAAAAATTTAGCATGAAAAAAGGAATATAACATCTCATTAATATTTTTATATTGATTACATATTTGAAATGATATTTTGTTGAATGAAATATTTGTTGAATAAACAGTATTGTTAATATTAAATTCACCTATTTCTTATAACTTTTTTAATGGGGCTATTATAAAATTTAAAATTACACATGAACTCCCGTTATATATCTATTGGACAGCACCATTCTAAACTTTGCCCTGTTATGAAAAAGCCCATCTTAAATGAACAGAACATGCCAATGAACCAGGGAGAAATTGCAAAGGAATTAAATTTAAAAATAAGTTGTATATGCCCTTGAGCAGTGTTTCTCAAAGGGTAGTTTTTGAGCCACCTGCATCAAAGTCTCTTGTGATGGTTATAAAAATAAAATGCAGAGTCTTGGATTTCATTCATCGGTAACTGCTCAGAATACTTGTGCCCAGGAATCTGGATTTTTAACAAATTCACTCTTGATTTTAACTTGCACTGAAGTTTGAGAATAACTGACAAACTTATCAAGACTAAAGGAAAAAAAAATCAGATAAAAATATATAGACACATGAACAACAATAATATAATTGATATATACAATACTACTTATAAGAACTAAAGTAGTGGGTAACAGTAACTTATGTTTGGGTTGTAGAGGCACTAGGATTCCAATATCATTCACTTCTACATTCAGTTATGGTGTACCTCATAGGTTTCAGAAATGAAAAGCCATCTTATTCAGAAAATATAAGTGGAATTTAGCCATCTCTGTTCTCCACCCTTAAGTTATCCATAGACCAAACTGCAGGAAAATATTGTGTTGTTGTTGTTAGGGGAAAATACTAGTTGTCAAAAATGTGCCTCTTAAAGAACAAACTTTCTTAAAGTAAGGGGGAGCGTGTGTGTGTGTGTGTGTGTGTGTGTGTGCGTGCGCGCGCGTTTGTGTGTGTGTGTGTGTGTATTTTTTATTATTGAGTTAGCTAAATAAAGTACATATTAGAAATCCAAAGAAATCATTTACGTGATAAATAAGGTTGCTTATTTCTAAGCAACTATGATTATAACAGTTTTATGAAATTTTAATTACATTATACACCTACTCAAATATTCGTTTTGAACGTTAATCGAGTTACTTGAAGAGCATTTCATGAAATGGAAAATAAAAATGAAATGGCTTATTTACTTATTCCAATGCATTAAAATAAAACTCAGTAGGAAAATTCATAAGAAAAAAAATTGAGAGTTCTACCCAGAAATCTCATTCAATAGAAACCAGGGGTAGGTTTTCAGCTGCATAAATCACCTTTGGTGATTGAATGGCACCACAGATATGCTCACGAGACAATGCTTAAAATGCAATTTATGTGACTTAGAAGTAATGGCATGCTGCTTCTTGCAATGTCACAAGATTAGAAACCCATCAGATATGTTACGGTTACTAGATGGACAAGATGTCTCTTAATTTTATTCGAAATCATTGTTATCTGTCAGGTGCAGTAATCAATAGAAAGAATGGACAAGGAAGTGGTAGTAAAAGCATAAGACGTACGGAGAAAGTTAGGTGCTTGCCTTGGTTAGCTGGAGACTGACACTAAATTGATGTGACAGCTCCACATTGTGCTATTGCATATGTTTTCTGTCCCACTGATTTCTTTCCTGTTATAAATTACATGGGACAGTGACTTTGCTGAAACCTAAATGTCAAATTGCTATTCTACTTCATATATATTTATTTTTTAACTATTCTCAAAAATATCCTAGATTTAGGTTAGTAGCCCGGGCTGAAATGGAAATTTCAAAAGATAGCCAAGTGTTCATTAGATTCAAGAATAGCCTTTAAACAAGTATTACCAACTGCATAATGGCAAAGGACTTTTGTCAGTCCTATCATTAGACACATGGAGGAACGTCTTTTGGAATCTAACTAGGACACCTCCAAATTAGTTCTATATTTTTCTACAGTCAAAAACTATAGCCCTAAAAAATACATAGAGAGCAGAAGTCTCAACCTACATGTAATACTCTCAAAAATTGAGCAGTCTTTATATATAATATTATCACCTTTTTTTTTTATTGAGGCAAGATTGGTTTATAACATTATGTAAGTTTGTGGTGTGTGACATTATAATTTTACATCTGTGTATGTTATTATCTTTTACTGCAACTTTTAAGAAAGAGCAGTTGATAAAAATGCATGCAGAATTCAATACTTAGCTTATTTCCAATGAGTCACTTATAATTTTTAAAGACTTTTACAAATATAGAATTGCCTTGCTTAAAAAAGAAATTGTAATACCCTCAAGTAGTTTGACACACATGCAAAAATCTCTTGATTTTATTATGGGAAGAAACTTTCTTAGAGGGTTTCTTGGCATGTAAGTTTATTCTCAATGCTGATATGATATCTAAAATGTTCTTTTAAATATTAAGATAAATATAACCACTTTTTTATGATAATCAAAACTCTGAAAAAGAATCAAGCCCAATTGATACTGAATCCGTAAATTAATTCGTTTTTAAGTATTATTTAATTCTAGTCCATAAATAATGTATTTAAGCATTAAAGCCTAAAATATTACTTAAATTCAACCAATTTTATTTCACTTTAATATGAATTCTAATGATTCTTTCTTAATTTGTAGAATTGAAGTGCCACAGCTGGCTGTCTTATAGATTTAATGTTCATAGATTCTTAAGGCTTTTGGAGACCCTACCATGTTATTCTAATAATTAACTGTTATAAAAAATTAGATGTATAAAATGCTGTAGCTGAAAAGTGTTCAGAATATGAAACTTTAATGACCAAGATTTTTTAGACAAATAAAAGAAGGGAAATTTAGAAAGGCTTCAGAAAATTGAATGACAAAGGAAATCCTCCCTGATGTTATGAGAGCTTTGGGAGGTTCTGAAGGTGACAGATTCCAAATTAGAAGCATTCAACTCACATATTAAAAAAGAAGGGAACAGGATATCTTTGCAGGAAAGGAAGAAAAGTCAGGCTTTATGAAAAAGGATCTCACTCTTGTGTCCTGCCCAACTTGCAATTAAAAACAAAGGAATCGTTGAACGTGTCTGAATACATTTGATTCTCTATGCAATGGGCATGGCTAAATATTTTAGATTGTCAAAAGATAGAACTTCTTTTATAATGTTTGGAGAAAACATCGACCTCCCCAATATATATTTGGGACATGCAAAAAATGTAAAACTGTTTAATGTAAAACTGGTTAATGTAAAACCAGAATGTTGGCAGCCCGAATTGTATCTTAATTGTGCTACATCTATATAGGAAAAGAAAATAACTTATTTATTCAAAGAAAGGCTTAGAGTTATGTTTTTCTCAGTTATCTATCCCAGTTGACATCAGCCGAACTGACAAGTGAGCCATAAAAAAACAGGAGCACCAAAATTTTAAGGTCATTACGTGGTCTATTTTAAAAATAAATATTAATGAACAAATGAACACTACTAAAAGTATCACATATATTATCTAATTTCATGCTCACAAAAACTGAAAGATAAATAGAAACTTTTGTTTATTTTTCAAAGGGGGAAATTGAGGCACAGATGCAATAAGTACCTTACCAGAAATTCTATAAAGTGTCACAGTTGTAGTTATTATGGATGCTAACTTTAATTTTTTTCTTATGTAGATTAAGAATAATATGTATAACATACAAAATAATGGAAAGTATTTTATCCTTTCTCTGAATTCCTAAACCGTTTTATTTCAGCCTCTGTTGATATCTATTATTTTCTACCTTGCATTATTATGTACACACTATTCTTATGTCTCTGCTCAACTTTAATATTCTCCTTCACAACTAGTAGGTTATTGACTTCATTCTTTTTTACATACATCTATTTTTAATGTTATAGAAGCCATTACTTTAAAACTATGCAAGAATTATTATTGTCTTGTAGTATAGTTTGATATCAGGTAGTGTGATACCTCCTACTTTGTTCTTCCTTCTAAAGATTGCCATGGCTGTTCAGGATCTTTTATGGTTCCATATAAATTTTTGAATTATTTGTTCTAGTTCTCTGAAAAATGCCATTGGTATTTTGATAGTGATTGCATTGAATCTATACATTGCTTTGAGTAGTATGGCCATTTTAATGATGTTGATTCTTTTATCACACTACTTTATATCAAACTATATCACAAGGTAATAGTAATCAAAATAGCATGGAACTAGCATAAAAACAGGTACATAGATCAGTGGAACAGAATAGAGAGCCCAGGAATAAATCCATGCCTATATGGTCATTTAATGTATAACAAAAGAGGCAAGAATATACAATGGGGTAAAAACGGTCTCTTTGACAAATGACATTGGAAGAACTAGACAGATACATGCAAAGAAATGAAACTGGACCACCTTCTTACACCATATACAAGAATAAAGTCAAAATAGATTAAAGCCTTAAATGTTAGACACAAACCATAAAATTTCTAGAAGAAAATATAGACAGTAAACTCTCTGACATTGCTTAGTAATATTTTTTCTGATCTACTCGGGCAAGGGAAACAAAATTAAAAATAAACAAATGGGACTATGTCAAACTAAAAATTTTCGTACAGCAAAGGAAACCATCAACAAAATGGAAATACAACCAACTAAATGGGAAAAGATATTTGCCTATGATATATCTAATAAGGACTTAATACTCAAATTTATGAAGAAGTCATATAACAACAACAACAAATGCAACTAAAAAAATGAGCAGAAGACCTGAATACGTATTTATCCAAAGAGGAAATACAGATGGCCAATAGACACATGAAAAGATCTCAAGATCACTAATCATCAGAGAATTGCAAATTAAAACCACAATGAGATATTACCTCACACATTTCAGGATGGGTATCATCAATAAATCAAAAAACAGTGTTGGCATGGATGTGGAGAAAAGGGTACTCTTGCACACTGTTGGTGGGATAGCAAAATGATATAGCCACTATGGAAAACAGTTTGGAGAGTCCTCAAAAAATTAAAAATAGAACTACCTTTTGACCCATCAATTGCACTTCTGGTTATTTAACCAAAGAAAACCAAAACACTAATTCATAAAGATCTATACACCCTTATGTTTATGGCAGCACTTTGCACATATGCCAAGATATGGAAGCAAGCTAAATCCCCATCAATAGAAAATTGGATTAAAAAAAAGTTATGGTTCATATATACAATGGAATATTACTCACCCATAAAAAATGAAATCTGACTATTTGCAATGCCATGGATGGACTTAGAGGGTATTATGCTGAGTGAAATAAGTCAGACAAAAAAAGATAAAAATCATATGATTTCACTAGTATGTGGAATCTAACAAACAAAAGCAACAAACTAAACAAAAATGACTCACAGATACGTCTGGCGATTGCCAGAGAGGAGAGGGTGGTGGAAATTGTATGAAAAAGGTGAAGCAATGAAGAAGTTCAAACTAATAATTGCAAGGTAGTCATGGGGATGTAGATACAGCATAGAGAAAATAGTCAATAGTATTGTAATGGCTGTGTGTAGAGCAAGATGGGTGCTAGAGTAATCCATGTCTAACTAGGGTACTGTATACCTGAAAGTAATATAAAATAAATTTTTTGAATGCAAGAATTGAAAATATTAATGCATCTTCCATTTTCTCTAAATTTTTTGAATTTTGTAACAGAAAACCTCTTCTGTAGACTTTCAGAGGAGTTACTGGAACTAGTATGGATGGATAGATGTTTGGATAGATAAATAGATATTGGGCATAATGAATCACATCCGAATTGAATAATGCCTCTAGATCTAAAAATCAGATCCAAGAAATAGTACATAAAAGGGGCAATTGAAGGAACTGTCATAGATTTAAAGATCCCCAATAGATAGATACATTGGCCAAAGGGAACTTCGTTCGTATTCTGATTTGAACAAACTGTAGCAGTACCCTTATAAGACAATGAAAGGCTGAACACTGAGAATATTGAGAAAGTGTTTTAATTTCGGTATAATAATTATACGTGGTAAGTTTTTAAGGATTTACCTCATCAACACATTGAAATATTTATGGATAAAATGAAAAAGTCTGGGATTTGATTTAAATTATCAATTTTAGTGGAAAAGTGGAAAGGAGGCAAGCAAAATTAGCTTTATTAATAATTGTTGAAGGTACATGATAGGTACCTGGACATTCTCCCTATTTCTCTGGTGTCAGAAATTTCCCCAAATAAAAAGTAAACATAAAATAGAATTTTGACACATAATTGATATTGCACTACATTAGCAATTTCATTCCTTACCTTCTCATAAAACACTATATTAGACAAAGGCAACATGTTCGAAAAGATGTGCTCCAACACAAATGTCTATCATCCTTGATATAGTGAATCCACTGAATACTTACAATACATCATAGACAACTTCTATTATATTTAATAGTATAAAATCTTTGAACGGCAACATAAAATAGAAGTCAAAATTTTAAAATTTTCCTATGAGTAGTTAGAAACTGAATAGTGTATTAGAACACTGACTGGTGGCTGCAGGAGATATTTTGCTCATTTTGTAAAATGGAAGGGATGGTAATAGATGATCGCGAACATCCCTTATAACCTGAAAACTCGATTTTTTTTTCAGATCCACTGGCCCACTATATAAATTCACCAGAGGGATGTGAATTGTGGGCTGCATTTAGGGTACAAGCCAATGGTTTGAAATGTCAACAGTGGCAGTTCAGTACAGACTGCTGTATTTTGACACTAGTCAGTAGTGGATTTTATTTTTATTTTCAAAGCCTTGTATAAAATATGGAATAGTTGAGTGATATCTGAAGTAGTCAAATTATCAACTTCTTCCACATGAACAAACTAAAGCACTTTTAGTACAGCCGTTTTGCTTGTCCTTAGAGAGAGATGATATGCCAATCATCTTAACACTAATAAAACCATCCGGAAAATAGTACATTCATCAAAATAGACACTTAAATATAAACTCTTGTAGGACATTGTCCCAGATCTCCAGAGCCTTGTGAGAAGAGGCAGTATATCCTTAGCTTGACTAATCCCCAAGACTGTACAAAGTATATTTAAATTAGTCTTTAAAAATATACAGAACTTCAGTATAGTGTAAAATGTTAACAATATTAATTTTGACTCTCGTATTAGTAAAGTCTTTAGAGGTACTTGATGTACAAAAAATTTTTACACAGTGCAATCTTGGCTGATCAACTGTATGTAGAGATGGTGTTGGAACATTAAAAAGACTTTCTAAATCTGACCTTGAATCCAAAGTTTGACAGCTTATTACCCAAGAAAACTATCTAAATGTGAAACTAAGCTATTAAACTCATTTATGATAGTAGAAAGTATTCCAGAAAGGGTAACATGCTAACTACATTAGTCACCTTTTGCTGCATAACAAATTACTCCAACATTTAGTTGCTTCAAACAATGCACACGTATTGTTGCAAACTTTCTGTGGGTCAGGAATCCAGGTAAAACTTAGCTGTGTGCCTCTGCTTCAAGGTCTCTCACAAGGCTATAGTCAAGTTGTCAGCTGAATCTGTGGGCTGTTATATTGAGAGCCTTGGGTTTCCATCAACTGTTGGCTACAGGCTTCCTGTGGTTCCTTGTCATGTGGACTTCTCCACAGGGCAATTTGGAATATGTCAGCTCCCTTTCCAGAATGCACAAGCAAAAGAGGGTGAGCAAGAAGGAAGCCACAGGCTTTTTGTAACCTAATCATGAAAGTGATGTACCAACACTTTTGCCATATTCTATTCATTAGAAGCAAGTCACTATTTCCAGTTCACATTCAAGGAGAAGAATTATACAAGGATATGAATACCAGAGAGCAGAGATCTTTAGGGGTCATCTTAGATATTGCCAACCATATTAATAGTATTTTCAAACTAGTTGTAAAATCTTGAGTAAAAGTAGCAGTAGAGCAATGTAACTGGGTTTTGATGCTGATGGAAGGCATTCTGTGACTCAGATTTTTCTCTTTTGTTCTTTCTGCTACCTCTACCTAGATTGTCTTATTACATTATTTTTGTCCAAGATACACAAACAAATATCTACCCATCTTTCAAAACAACCAAAGCATCCTTTTTTTTTTTTTTATGGCCCTCTTCTTCTTCTTCTTCTTCTTTTTTTCTTTTTTTTTCCCCTTTCTTTCTTTCTTTTTTATTTTTTTTTTTTTTTTTTTTTTTTGACTTCTACATGACAGATCTGACTTCTGCCTTCTTGGCTCTCCCATAGGGCTATGCTGCATGCTTTTTGATAACCCCAGAAGCAGTTGATTGCACATATAGTCTATGTGTCTCTTCATTCACCCAACAGATAGTACAAGACTTAAGACAATGACAATTAATAAGTATTTGTTGCATGAG
Organism: Rousettus aegyptiacus; assembly: GCF_014176215.1. Classification (NCBI taxonomy): domain Eukaryota; kingdom Metazoa; phylum Chordata; class Mammalia; order Chiroptera; family Pteropodidae; genus Rousettus; species Rousettus aegyptiacus. Next base: position 61,434,557 of record NW_023416286.1, on the reverse strand, counting down.
TGAATAATAGATTATCTCTCAATTGCTATACAATTCTATACATAATATATTCAGCACAGAATCCCATCTTAGAAGAGATGGTAGGACTAAAAGTGGTAGATAAGAGGAGAACTGCTTAGAGTCAGAGTCAAATGGCTCAAAAAAACTGGCTTAACTCATTGAGACACCTACATAAGAAGAGATACTCAAAACTGACACACTGGTAAGAGAATAAAAGTTATACATCTCATCTCACTCTCACGCTGGTGCATAACTTCATCAAGCAGGATCACATGCATCTCAATTGACGAGTTCCTCATAGGACTGGCTGAGGTCCCCATTGAGGCCACCTTGCAGTTCAATTCTGCCCTCTGCCCAATTGTGTTTATTCATTCTCATACTTGTCAATTAACCTCCTGCAATCAGATTTCTGCCTCAGAGTCTGTTTCTGGGAAGCCATTTGAAAGATGCCTACTTGCCCTCAAACCCAAGTTCCAAGAGCCTTTTTAAAAATTCCCTCCTACTGTCTCTCTAGTCTTGTTTCTCATTAATGTTCTATTCTCCTGCATTAAAAAACCCCAGGTAACAGGTAGGCATTAAGTTTTATCCGAGGATGAGTTAGAGGGCTAAGGACGGGTGAGGAAGAACAGAAGGCTCCAATCTCTTGCACATTAATATGTTATTTTTCCAGGAATAGCAGGATCAGTTGCAAATCCTGCAACTGAGCTCTCTCATCACAAAGAATCCTGCCTTCCCAACCCCACTTCATCTCCACTAGGGTTCCATGCAGTACCTGCTAGTCCTGCATGGCTCCCCTCCCACAGCCAGGCAGCAAAGTGGCAGATTGTCAGATAAAATGCCTCTGTATGAGGGACTTTTATAACTGAAGTAAGTCTCTATAAGCTCAAACAAGTTTTAATGTCTTTAATGCCTTGGCAATTTGAAGAAAGTCCTAATTTAAATATAAGATAGCTAGGTTTTATTTTGCTGGTTCTATAGCCACTAGGCATTGAAAAATATCCCCGACCCCATTTGTACCCTATCCATAAGGAGTTTCAGTAAATCTGTTTTCCATAGTCTTATATTTCAAGGGGCTTATTAATTATAATTGACAGTTCTTAGAAGGATAAATTCTGCTGTTTATCGTATTTGTTTAATCAGAGTTTGCAGTTTTGATTATGGCCTCATTTTCAGCAAGGCTTTACCTGTAGAATAAAGGTAAATTGGAATTTGGGTGTCTACTTCCAGAAAGGATTTTTGTTGTCTTCCACCAGAATCCTCAGGAGTATCACTAAGACCCTTGGGAGGAAGTATCTTTGGACTACATAAGTAGTTTAAATTTGCATTCCAAATTCAAGTGAGGCCAGTCCCACATTTGAATTTTCCTGAGTCTGGTTCGCTTGTCTTTTCCAACTCAGAGCCTATGTTTTACCCCTGTGCCATGTGAGTCAATTTTTTTTTTTCCTAATCCGTATCTCAGCGTGTAAGCCCTATGGTGTGCTGGTAAATACCTATCAGCCAGTTCTTAGGAAAAAAAAAGCATTTTAGATAGATAGATAGATAGATGATGGATGATAGATATAGATGTAGATGTAGATATAGATAGGTATAGATATAGAATATAGATAGATATAGATATATGTATATATACATACGTATATATAGATATATATGTATATAGACATACACATATATATCTATATACAGATATATGTATATACATATGTATATAGATATATACATCTATCTATCTATCTATCTATCTATCTATCTATATATATATATATATCTTTACAAATAAATATTTTCAGATTTTGGGGCAGATACTCAGAAGAGTGATTTCTGGATCATATGATAATTTTATTCTTAATTTTTTGAGGAAACTTCATACTGTTTTCTATCATGGCTGTACCAGTTTGCATTCCCACCGGCAGTATATGAGGATTCTTTTATCTCCACAACCTCTCCAATACTTGTCATTACTTGTCTTGTTTATAATAGCCATTCTAACAAATATGAGGTAATATCTCATTATGTTTTTGATTTACATTTCCCTAATATCTAGTAATGTTGAGCATCTTTTCATTTATCTGTTGGCCATTTCTATGTATTCTTGGGAGAAGTCTTTCCAGGTCCTCTGCCCATTTTTTTTTAACCAGATTGCTTCTTTTCTTATTGAGTTATATGAGTTCTATATATTTTGGATATTATCCCCTTATTGGAGGTATTGCAGATGTCTTCTCCTGTTTGGATGGTTACTTCTTTGTTTTGTTGATGCTTTCTTTGGCTATGCAGAAGCTTTTTAGCTTGTTATAGTCCCATTTGTTTATTTTTGCTTTTACTTCCCTTACCATTGAGGTCAAATTCATAAAATTCTCTCTTAGACCTGAAACAATAATATACATGGAAGAAAACGTAGTTACTAAACTTATGGACATTTGTATTTTCAATCTTTGACTTTCATAGATTTTTGCCAAATTCTTGTAGCTATAGCCTGCCTATGATTGCAACTGACAGATAAGTGTAGCTCCAATGTCAATGCCAGTGTTTTTGTTTTTGTCAATAAGTAACCACAAGAATAAATGTATGTTGGAATTGTATTTGTTCATCAATGATATGACTAACTACTGAATTGGATAAGAAAAATTTCAGATACTCAAATTTTTATGTAGTTTGCAATATAATAACTACATATGTGCCTCACTTTTAAGTTGAATCTTGATTTTTAACAAAATTCGCATCAGTTTTTTTAAATCTAGACAATCAAAAAAACAGTCACTAAAGCCTATAGCATTTGCCTATTTCCGTAGTATAATACACCTATCATGGCCTATTTCAAGGTACCAGTGTGATGACACTGAACATAGAGTTTGGAAGAAATGTGCAGAAAAATACCATTATGTAGTATTTCCACCACAAATATACAATGTATATAAATAACCTAAAACATACAGGGAACAGTGAAATGTAATAAGTATTTAGAAACTAATGCATTCTGAGACTTTATTACCTTTATTTTAATATTATTTACTTAATTTCAAGTTTATGTAAATTTAAATGATGGATCTTTTTGACAATTTTACAAAATTTGTGAATATTTAACAATGGCCAGAATATATTTGCTCTAAAGAAACATAGAGTTTATAGCAATAAGAAAAATATTTAGTACTTCAGACTTCCAGTTTTTGAGAGTTTCAGTGTGGTTTTCTGTTCCACCTTGCATCTCTTCTCCTCAAAAGGCCATTAAACCCCAAAACCCTTGAATATTAGACTCTCAACCCTCAGGCCCACCCACTCCAGTGAGCAGTTACAGCTTCTGCTACTCCTTACTTCTAAGATGTTGGCCTCTAGGAATCTTCCTTACTTTTTAACCCCCGCTCATTCTGCATTTAAAAGTATTTTTAGACTTTCTTTCAACCTTTCTAGGTGGTTTGTCTTGAGGAAGTTTAAGATATCTGATTTCAGGGTTTGAGAAATATTGCCAGAAATGAAGGCACCTGTCTTGTATTAGCACTCTGTAGAAATTCCTAACTTTGATGCTGACTCTATAAGCAAGTTTTTCTGACCTTCAAAATTTATCTTTTCAAGACTTGAGAATAACCGAGTTCAGTTTGTTTAAAAACTGTAAGTTCTTCAGTGATTCTTACTATTTTTGGCCTTCAAAAGACGTGCTTTGATTGAGAAGAAGAGAACTAGTCATTCCTAGAAGATCAGGCAGTGAGGAATATGCCGTAGGAGCAGAACTGTCTGTTGGATGCCTGGCTAGCTGCCTGATGTGAGTTCTTTAACATGTAGATTTCAAAAGATGTTTAAAGGAAAGAGAGTGACACATTCTTCAAATTAAAATGAAAGAATCGATCCCAAAATAAGAGCATTCACATAAATTCATGAGATAAGATAATAAAGTAGAACAAGTCATCCATAGAAAACAAAAGAGATTGATGGTGACATTTTATTGACCTCTGAAACAGTCTTATAATTATATGCAAGAAAACAAAAATTTTAATATGGAGAGCAATTAATGGATATCTAAATACCATTTTTAAATTTATCAACGTAAACAAGCAAAATGCCCTAAAAATAAAAATTTAGGCAACTGAATTGAATGATGTCTAGTTTTCAGAAGTTATTATGATATGTAGAGGTCTATATATACATGTCTTCTTAGTGAAGACAGTCAAACACGTATATGTGAGTTAACACTACCTAACATGAAGGTCGAGTCCCTGTACAAAAGTGTGGGTTTTTCTCTTTAACACCTTTTGGGTTTTTTTGCCACCACAGTAGGACATTTCCCTCATAGTACTTGACAATATTTTTGTAGATTGTGAAAACTTTCCTGAAATTCTTTAGAAAATTAGCCTGGTCCTAAAGGAATCTTTTTTTCTTTTTGGCAGAAAATGTACTCTGAGCATGTAAAGCTCAGTGACAGGCAGGCAGGTGTTCCTGTGGCCATTTCTCACTTGTCAATTCCCTTGTTGTGTTTTAATTCAAATAGCATACTTAATTCTTACCACCCTCATTATTTGGAGGTATTATTATATCCTGTGTTTTAACTTCTAGGATACTCTTCTGATAATAAGAATGTATTTCAAATAAATTTAAATTAAGAAACAATAAAGTCAGTCATCAGTTACATAATTTTAACTGGTCCAGAACTGACTTTGTCTTAGAGTAATATCAGTAGACACTTTAACTCCTCACCAAAATAAAATTTTAACTGTCAACCATGTATTTAAAAAGCCCCTGTAAAATGACTGTATTCTTTCTTATCATATTTTCTCTGATTCAAATACATATTCATGTAACATAAATTTCATTTTATACAGGAATGACAACCAGATGTGTCAGGCTAGATGGATTTGATTGATTTGCTTAACAAATGTTTTTCTTTAGAAGATCCAATTATTCTTATAGGCCATCTTGGCGAATGGACGCTTGTTCAGTAGCTGGATTCCTAGCTGTGGATTCATTTAATCATGTTTCACTATAAATTCATGAACTGTAGACAGTGGTGTCCAAGCAATTTTATGTTAAATTATTAATAGATATATCCTGTGTTGGGTGTGGGTTTAAATCGCCATCCCTGTTACAAAATATGTTTTATAGCAAAAATAAGATTCAATGCATAATTTATTTAAGGTTTAGCAAAGATGCAGGAGGTGTTCTTTTCCAAATGCAAACACTCTGAAAAACACTGCTCAATAAGTAAACATGATGCTTTAAGAGGGAGTGTGTGAGGCAATAAATGTCATCCCCAACTCAGATAAACAATTAAATTATATTTATGTGATGATGGAGATGTTTTTGTGGCATCCGTGCACCTTTAAAACACAGCGAGGATTATTTATGAATATGCCCTTTACAGTCGCTTTGGTTTGCTTCCTTTTTGTTTGCTTTGTAGTGATCTTTGACAGATAAAATTGTTTTTCCGTTAATCCCCCTTCATTCCATTTTTTTTAAGTCCCCATATGTTCTGATATTTCCAAAACAGTGAGTTGAGATATAAAACTTATCTGCAGGGATGACAAGGCTTTCCCCCTTTATTTAAACTGACATTTCCTATTGATTAGATACTTCTCTTTACCCCAACTTTGAAAACTTTCTGCATCATTCTGCTTTGTTTTCTTTTTTTCCATGGACAAGATCCTATCTCTGGCTCAAATTTAACAGGTCCAAATTAATCCTTAATTTTTTTATTTCAAAAGACTTTTTAATTGATGAGCAATATCAGTAATATTCTGAAATACTTTCTTAGTGCTATATCTACAATTTAGAAAATGAAGTAATTTCCAGTTATCGACCCATGTTCTGCTCTGCCTGGCACAGGCAATGACATTTTTCCTAGGAGAAGTTAATAGATTTTTGTTTTGGCGTGCACATATTATAATGTGAGTGTGTATGTGTGTTCAGTTTGGTTGTGTTCAATTATTGTTGAAAGTCTAATAAGAAATAACCAAATGAATAGACCTCTAATATTCAAGTGGCATAAAATTTAAACTTTTCAAAGATTCTCATTCACAGTAAATGTATATATAAATGTATAAATATCTATATGTATATATAAATATGTGTGTGTGTGTGTGTGTGTGTTTTACATGAGAATAGGCCAACGTAGCTGAATTGAGATGGCTTGGTCAACATCATTTGAACTCAGTCATTATTCAATTGATGTCCCATACCAGCCTTTCAAAATAAAAATATCTAAGAAAATCTAATAGAGTTTATAAAGTGCTTGAGGTAGGAAGGAATGAGGAGCTATTGTTTCATGGGTACGGAACTTGTTTGGGATAATAAAAACATTTCTGGAAATAGATAGTGGTAATGGTGACATAACATTATGATTGTACTTACTGCCACCAAATCGTACATTTTAAAAACGGTTTAAGTAATGAATACCATGTTGTATATATTTTAATACAATAAAACATTAAATAGTCTAAATTTCATTAAAATTGAGGGACAACAAATAGAAAATACTGAAAATGTTAAATCCTTAAATGCCAAAGATTTGCTATATTAGCTAGTGATGTTTACGTGTCAGCTTTAAAGAACAGGCTACCTATTACTGTTAAACTTACATAATAATTATACAAATATAAAGCTAAAGAAATACATTATCTTTTTTACCCAGGTGGTATCTAGAGCTATAAATGATGCCTCTTAAGTCATTCTGCAGGTACCCATGCCTAGTACATTGACATGAGTAGACTTCAAAGTTACTAATGATGATGATATTAATTATGATAAATTTATGCTGACGCCACTTGTCTTTACTGGTCACAATTTTTTAGTCTGATGCCTTATCTCCTGGTATTTTACCTGAGTGATTAAGTGATGATAGCAGAGGGTCACTCTCTGTTCTCTTTGATTCATCTTCAAACATTCATAGTTTCATGATTTTTGCTTCTTCATGGATCCATCTGTGACCTTCTCTTGAACTTGACAGAGTTTGTTGTGCATGCAGAAACTATTCTAAAGCCAGGGCAATTTTTTATTGTCAAAGCTCAGAGGTGCCTGACATTCAAAGAGGAGAAACCTCAAGTTCCCAAAACTCATTTTTTTCCCTCTGAGGTTACTGGGGAGAGTTATATAGCATTCTCTTTTACCCTGGCAAACAGGGCCCCTGTCTTTAGAAGAAGTTGCCTGACTTGGTGGTCTGAAGGAGCAAAAAACAAGTTTAGCAAAGGCCATTTTATCCTTTAAATTGGTAAGAGAAACCTGCACAAATAATATATTATCTTGTTTTACATACAAGATACATTCAAGTAAAATATAACTTTTGTATATTTTAGGAAAAATTTCAGGCAGTAAGAATAGGTATACTATTTCATATCTCCCCACTCTTACCAGCCTCTTATATTCCTGATAAATGCTTTTCAACCTCAACAAAAGCTTAAATGTTACTTCCTGCTGATGTCTTCCTCTGACATCCAGGTCACCTTAATCTGTTGACTCTACCAAGCTTAATTGTTATTATTTGATTTTAAGTCTATCATTCCCTTTAGCTTTTGGAGCCCTCTAGGGCCAAGACTGTGTTCTATTTCAATTTCTCAGCCATCTTCCTAATGCTAGGGAAATGTCACTTTTCTGTTATTTTTCCCTAGTAAGTCTTTCTTATACAAACAAATGAATATATAAGTGAATACAAAAATTCAGTCATATACATTTTATTTATGCATTTGCTTCTATTTTGAAGATATCCAGTAATGGCTTTGGAGTCAGGTAGGGTTTCGATTTTAATTTCTATCTCTTAAAGGCAACATGACCTTGGAAAAATTACCCAGTCCCACTGAGCCACATTTTCTTCATCTGTATAGTAAAGATAATAATACTTATTTCAAAAGCTCATAGCAAAGACTAAATAAAGGAAATGAAAAGATTAATATTAAACAATCTCTTGAAAAGAACTAGTAACAACAGTGAAAACAAAATCTTGAATTTTTCTTATAAGACAACATTCAGAAGAGAAATCAATAGACACAAAGGTCACTAGAGCTAATTGGAAACAAGGAATAAAATGATGGACATATTTCATAGGCAGTCTTCAACTTTAAATAAATGAATTGTGTTTTAGATGATTGATTCTGAGACAATTACCTTAGAGCTCAGAAATACATTCTTCCATACAAATGGCATGCCAGTTAGTAGCTCAGTTCTTAGAATAGCCAACAGAGTATAGGGCCTCAGAATATGCCATAATAAAGAATAGTTCCATTTCAACTATCATACCTGCATTTTTCTGTAGGGTGGTGTACTCTGTGTTCATAATTCAAGCTTCCAGGTATGCATGAGATGCTCACAATAGCAGTGTTCGTGGCTGAAACACATGGGGGAAGGAAGTTTAAGAGAAGTGTGACAATCAAGCAAGTCCAGACAAGATAATAGAACTTATTAGAATTAGGTAATAAAATTATAAAATTCAGAATGGGCCTTTATATCCATTACTAAGATGATAATCAAAAATCAACCAAAAATCTCATAAGTTAATCTTTAGGTAATCTGTTACATGAGGAATAAATAGATGGACATTATTGTTAAATAGAACTAAATTAAAATCCTGTGTGCCATTTATGACCCTGGAATTGTGAAAACTGGGCAAAACCACTTGAGTTTTAATTTTCTAACTTGCAAAATGAGAACAATAGTACTTGACGCAGTTACCAACGAGGATTATATGCTGTTAACTTATTTTGATTTATGAAGAATATCTTTCTTGTGTGATTTGTCTTTTACTTTTGACCTCTCGCATTAGCTCACATCTACACACCAAAATACATAATTTTTAGTGTCCTTAAAACTGTTCCATTACAAATATCTCCATTATTCAGTGTTTTTCTTTTCTACAGAATTCTCAAACTTTCCGTATTTTTTTTCTTAAGCCAATTATTTCTCTGTATTCTTCTCATCATGCCCACCGTTCGTGTTGTCAGAAATTCATATCTCAGTGTTTCCGATCATTTTGTTACTCTGATGCTTTCTGAACCAAGTCTTCTTCCGTGGTCTTTATTTCCACAACTTTTGCTCCGGTGTCTTCATCATTCTTTTCTTTCATGGTCTCCATAAATCCCATCTGTCACTGTGATTATTTTCCTACTTCTGTTGAGTGCTCTCACTTTAAGATTTTATTTAGCTTTTATACTCATCCTTTTGAATGTTCTTTTCTCTTTTCCCTTTTGATCCTTCATATTGTAGTTTTTATCTCCTGAATGTCTACTTCATTCTTTCCTCCTCAGCCTTGGCCTTCAGCCCATCTCTGGTGGAATAGTTTTTCTCTGTTTTTTCTGTTTTCCTTCATTATTGTCCTGCTCCTTTGTGTCTTTCTTTTCTGTACAGAGCTGCCTCTTCTTAAATGAGTCCTCTCTATCAGCTTTGCTTTGAACCGTTCTGTTCCATGTTTGTTCCTCCACATCTTGTTCTTAGAATTTTTTTTCCTCATGTGACTTTTCTTACATCTGAAATCTATTGATTTATTTCCTATAATCTTATTTTGAATTGTTATGAAACATTCTAAATTCATCTTGATAGATATTATTTCTTTTTTTCTCTTTGAACTGGCTTTGTTTTCTGACTAGCTTTTTCCTGAGATCTGTTTCTGTAAGTTTACCCTGTTATATCACATCATTAAGTACAAACTTTGAGGAGGTGGAAGGAACCATAAATATCACTTAGTCAGACCCTATATATTACCGATAAGGAAAATGACTGGAAAACATCTTCCAAAAACTCAGCTCATAATTATCACACACTGCCCCCTTCCTCAGCAACTTTAGGTAGAGCCTATATTTATATTTATATTTTTAATTTATACATGCATAATATTCAGACACTTTTTCTATTAACAATGGATTGATACAGTGTATATGCTTTTAAAAATTTTTATAAAATATAAATAACAAATTTTATCATTTCAACCACTTTAAAGTATACAATTTGGTGGCATTTAGTATATTCATCATGTTGTACAACCATCATTATTATCTCGTTTCAGAACATTTTTTTTATCATCCAAAAGGAGACTCCTTACTCATTAATCAGTCACTTCCTAGTCCTCCCTTGCTCCCACTTCCTGGCAACCACCAATCTGCTTTCTGTCTCTTAAGTTTTTACCAATTCTGGATATTTCATATAAATAGAATCACAAAATGTGGCCTTTTATGTCTGGCTTCTTTTAGTCCATATCATTTTATAATCTGCTTTTTTTCACTCTCTCTCTATAGACACATACATATATACAAATGCAATGAATTATTTTCCATAAATATTCTTTTACATAGGCATGGATTTTTTTCTATTTTAAAGTTTTACACACTCTCTTATTACAGGTGGTAGTATTGTATCTTTTCCCCACAACTGAACCACCTTTTCTGATGTTGAGTTTAACTCACTAAGGACACAAATGAAGACTGTCTTAAGGTTTTCCGTATCACCAGTGCATGCCTCTCGTAGGCCTGCATGGGGAGCGCCTGGTGAACATGCCGTCTCACTTGACAGAGCTCCTTCTCTCATCCTGGTCTTTGTCTCTTGGTACGGTCTCTAAAATAAATCCAAGATGTAGACTTACATGAAGCACCCCAAAACTCCTCGTTTGTCCCAGATTTGGTAATTCCGAATATGTCCTTAACCAAAGGGCATTTCTTTCAATATCCATCATCATCTTCTAGTGCAGTTTGGAACTATATGTTCTTGAGTTGCCTACATGTTCACTGCTTCACACTGGTTGTTTCTTTTCTCCACCAGTGACCTCTGCTCACTTTTTGAAGATCTTTTCCTGAAATTCCTGTACTATTTTCCTCCTTAACAGGATGCTGGGCTCTTTGTGTGGCATTGTCCAAGGGATGAATGGTGGGAGGTCACACTTTGCTTTATTCTTTTATCCTATCTCTGTCTCTTGACCCTTTAGTACCTCTGTTATTGCCATTGTCACACCTTTCGATAGCTTTCTGCCAGTGTGAAGTACAGAAGGAAGTTGGTTATTTAGTGGGTAACTCTTGAATGAAACACATGTGTTCATGCATGCCTGCAAAACACAAATGTTAATTTTCAGTGAAGTATAATTTAGCTCTACATTAAGGAAGCAAACTTTTCCCTAAATGCAGTATAATCAAATCAGGGCACCATCTTCAAAGACAACAGGGTTTAATATTCATTATCATGCAGATTGATATCTATCATACACTCATTAACAAAGAAGATTTATCTTCTGCCACTAAGTCTGTGCCTTAGAGCCCACCTACATGAAAAACAGTCATCTACTCATTGATGACAATACAAACACCCACTAGAAGGTTTGTAATTACTGCTCTTCTCTCCCTTTGCACAAAATTACATTTCTAGGCTACATTTCGCTGCTTTTTGTGAGCAAAATGGTTGTAGGAGCATCTCCTCTACAAATAAAGGGACTGCTGAGAGGAATATTGAGATGGGATGCGGGGGGGGGGGGGTAGGTCCAGTTTGATGTTCTCTAAATTCATCCTACTTTATTAATGATCAGAATCATCACAATATTATCTCTGGCTGGGTAATTTGTATTCTTGTGAGGCAACCTTTTACAAGAAACCTTACTTTAAAAGAATTTAACAGGTATCTCTTAATAAAAACTGCTTTAATGGTTCTTACCTTCATCTTTTTTTTTTTCCGCCTTCATCTTCTCTATGAAGTCAGCCCTAATTAATATATTTTCTTTACCTCCCTTTTTCCCCTCTACATTTCTGTCTTTTCTTCCTCTATCTACCCCAGGGAATTTTTCAGCTGTTTTTGGCTGTCTCATTTCTTCTTCAGCTAACCACAGCTTTCATCTACTCCCCACCCTATCTTATCCTGCTTGGTTGACAGATATGAAAACCATTCTGATAAAACAGATGTATAGCCCTATGCTTCTTCATTTCCCCCAGGCCTCTCGTTATTTTCCACCTCCACCTCTGGTCAGAGTCCTTTAACTGCTGCAATACCTGCCCTTCTTCCTCCTTTCTCTCCCTCGGTGGTGGCCATGTTAGCTTCCTCTAAGCATGCCACACACATTCATCATACGCTTGTGACAATTCTCAAAGCAAGCTGGGGATATATAATTTTCATCTTTTATCCCAACAGAATCCTTTATTGAAAAGATTGGGGTCAAGAACCCTGGTATTTGGCATCTAGATGTGATTATTTTTTCTCTTTATTGCTGCCAAAATAATGATGTTAGTCATGTCAAAGTTAAAACTAGTCAACTTCAAACTATTTTACTGGAGAAACCGTTAATAAATAGAAATGATGAGTGCTTGTTTCTCTAGGCCACAAGTCAGGAAGGATTTTCTCCAAAACAGAATTGTTGAATATTTGAGGATTAGTATGTGAAAGCACATCCTGCTGTTTCCACTTCTGCCCCAGTCCTAGATTGGGATGACACTATCAATTAATCAAGTGACAAGTATTTATTCAGCACATACTCTGCACTAAACGAAATTAAAGCCAAAAGAATCACATTTTTCAAATGCTATAAAGGGCAAAAATATATCTGTGTCCAACCGGGCATATTTGTTTTCAACAAATGGATAGGCACCCTCTTCCATTCATCTGCATTTCATTGACTTCCTTTACGAAGGCATGCTGCAGACACAGCTTCCTTTGGAAATTTTCCTCTTTTGAAAATAGTTACAGAAAGTCCTTCCACTACCTTTTTCTTTTCAAGGTGACTCATCTAGAGTTTAGATAAAAACACCTGTGTAAGGAATTTATTTTTAAAACCACTTTGCACAGTATCATATTTTTTTCTAGTAATATCTATTTAATATGGATATAAACCCATTTTTAGGCAGCCTGTAAGGGATAAAATGTCTGGGTCCTGTTGGCATCAAGGCGACAGATGAGAACTATATGTGCTCAGTATTATTACACATTGAGAGTTTATTATACTGTCCAATGTCTAGAAATAAATACTTCTACCTTTGGACTCCTTCAATGGATAAAGTTTTCTCTTGACTCTTTTAGGCTATGATAATCCACCTTTGTTGAATAGGTAGATTGGACAGACTGGATTGAGTGGATGGACTACATCTCAGAGGTCAACCAGGTAGTCCTTTATTATGAGCCAGACAGTGTTCCAAGTGTTTTAGAGGTATTAACCCACTAATTCTCAAAATAAACTTAGGACCTAGTTATAAATATATCCCATTTTACAAATGAGGTAACCGAAGCATTAAAAAGTATAAGCGAATTGCCTAAGTGTGACTTCCTCTTTTCCTCCAGAAAGTCTTGTGAATCATCCCTTTGTCCAGTGCTTCTGCACTGTGGACACCAGCCACCCGTTAACCACTTAGTAGTTGTCTAGATTATCAGATCTCCTGCTTCCGTATGGTAGTGCTTGTGTTCAAGTAACACTCGTTTTACTTAATAATGGCCTCAAAGCCATTCACATAATTTTTATTACATTATATTGTTATAATTGCTCTATTTTATTATTAGTTGTTGTTGATTTCTTACTGCATCTAATTTATAAATTAAACTTTATTATAGATATCTATGTATATATAGGAAAAAAACATATATTGTTTGTAGGGTTTAGCGCTATTCATGGTTTTAGGCATCCCCTGGAGATCTTGGAATATCATCCAAAAAATGAAGGGAGAATGTCATAATTTTCCACAACCTCAAGCATGCTGTCTCTGAAGACTTCATATCCTACCTGAGAGGGAGTAAAAGGGTACGGTGAATAAATCTCAGGTGTTTTCACTTTGAGCATTGTCCCTCCCTGCTGGTACAGTTGGCTCTCCATATACACGGGTTCTGCATCCCTGGAATCACCAAACACAGATCAAAAATATTTGACCGAGCAAAATGTTACATTGTTATTAGCATGTACTATGTAGTTAGGCCTGTGATATTTGTGTCTGTACTGAACATGTAGACTTTGGGGAGAGGGGTCATTGTTCCTTAAACAATATAGTATAAAAACGATTTACATAACATTTACATTGTATTATGTGTTATAAATAATCTGGCAATGATTTAAAGTATATTGGAGGATGTGCATAGGTTATATATAAATATTACACCATTTTCTATAAAAGACTTGAGCACCCTCAGGTTTTGGCATTAGCAGGGTGTCCTGGAATCAATCCCTCTTGCATACTTTGGAAGGACTGTATTTTTCCTCAAGCTTAAGAAGGTAGATTTTATATTCTTAGGGGTTCTTGTGTCCCTAATTTTACTAGATAAAAAGATTTTTTAATATGGTACAAATCATAGATGAAATACACATCAAAAATTGTAAATCAACCCTTAGTTACCATCTTCAGCAAGTTTCTTTAAGATGGGTTTAACTCACTGATCTATATCATTCTCTTGAATCCTGGCCATAACATATCACAGACAGATGTCTGAGTAGGCAGCAGTATATTTTGCAAGTTCAGGTCACCTCTGTACTCCCACAAATACACTCTGACTGGTGTAATCCTATGACTTAAGGCTTAGTTTACTACACAAATGTACAAAGGATGGAGGTAGTTGGCAGAAGGGAATCTCTGGAGAGTAAGGATAAGAGGAAGAAGAGTCTGCTGCAAAAATGGGAGCCAGGACACCGAGATCCATGAGACTCTCTGTAGTCTGCCTCTCCAGAGAGAGTATCTCTAGATGTTTAGAAATACCAGAATACTTCACAGATTGGAACGCAAATTTTTTCCACCTCACTTGGTCTTCTTCAGTGGCCTTTAATTTCCAGTCTCTGTGACACTGAAATCATCACTGCACAAATGTAGATTATTCAACATCATATGGAACAAACAACCAGTTCATTGCTGGAATGTTTTATCTTTTCAAATGACTGATTGTTTTTGTATCCTGTTGGATGTCACTAGGCTCCATTTAAAACACATGACTTATATATAAATTTTAAGAGGAAATCTTGAAATCTAAAATGAGAAACTAAATAACCTCTTTGGTCTAAACCTATAACGAAATTCTGCACATGACATAACTAATCTCTAAATTTAAATCACCATAGCTTTATCCTCTGGCCAGGTGAGGAGATGAAATTTGGTTTTATGTGAAAAAGCAATATTTTTACTTCCCTCTTTTTATATTCAAGTAAGAATGTACTTCAGCTGAATCTTTAAAAGTGGAAATATGTTTCCAAAAGAAAAAAAGATTTATTATTTATTAAGTTATGTTACTGACATAATAGAAAGCATACAATGGCTTTTGGAATGCATAGACTATCACAATTCTTGTAAGTGATGAAGAGAAATTTTAACATGCTTTGATTTTGTCAGCATGTACCAGACTTTGCCTGCCATTAGCTTTGTGAACACTTCATAGATAGAGGATATGATGAACATCTGCTTAAACGTCACAAAAGGCTTGAAAGTTTATTTGATTAGAATATAGCTAACTTCATATGTTCTAAGCCATTCTAAGTTGAAGGTTACCTTTTCATAAAATAATAAATTTAAGTAGCAGAGGTTTTAGACAGTTGTTCACATTTATTTTTTCAGTTAGAAATTTCCACTAAAATACTTAAGCCATGTTATTGTTCTTCACTTTAGGGTGAAATCTCTCATTAGCTTCACCTAGTGGGAACCTAACATCAACAGCAGCTGGAGTTGGCTGTTGTTAATTGAGACCCTATTATACATATTATTTCCAGTCTTCACAACAGCCTGTTCAGGTCCATATTATTATCTCCATTTTACAAATAAAACAGCTTCATAGAAGTGAAGTTAAAAAGGCTGGTGGGCATTTAAACCTATTTTTCAATAAAATGTAGTGTATTACTTTAAGTTCTCAAAAACCCTGATTATTAATTTTATTTCACCTAAAATAATAGCAGGGCAGAGAATCGAGCTTCAATTAGGTTCAGTTAGGTATATCACATATTTCATCCTGAATAAACAATAACATTTTTTAACCTCTAAGTATCCGATAAGACTTGCTTGTCCAAACTAATTTTTTTTTATAAGAATGGTCTGGTAAAAGGATGAAAAGGAATGTTATGAAATTTTCTCCAGGCCATACAATTCTCTAACAGTGGTTGGCAAAAAGGAATTTTCTCTCTCTAACCTGGATTCTCTACTTTTCACACTATATCCCCAGTGCTAACCTCCAGGGCTTCCTACATCCTAGCTAATCCATAAATATTTGCTGAAGACTGAATGCACAAATGAATTTTGTGCATAATAGAATAAACACATAAATTGACAACACTACCTGCATGTACGTTTACCATTCTTAAAAGTCTTTTACGTAGTGACATGGATTCACATGTCCTTTGAAATATGAATCCAGAATCCAGATGGTAAAAACCTGAAACAAGTTAGTCTATTATACAAATACTGTTTCTATCACACCCAAGAAGAACTATAAAGTGGTTCCAATGTATTATAAATTAAACATGATCTCTTCCTAGAACTTCAGACAGAAAATGACTAGAAAATGAAAGTACAGAAGCACGCACAGTGATGTTTGATAAACCTTTGTTGAATTAAATGGAATATTTCACAGCAATGGCCATAGGTACTTGTAATCAAACTCCCAAACACCATGTGATAGTTTTTCTGATTAGTTTTATCTCATCAATAATTAAGATTTCTTGAAGTAAAATCCATCAAGCAAACTCATAACGCCTCTAATATCTCAAACTTCATAATAGCCCATTATCGTCAGTAACAACTAGACGAGAATTTGACATTATTAGATTGTCTTTTTTCATATTAAGTATACCTAGCTTCCAAATTTTGCATCATTATTTTGTTTTATATTCTTTTCTTTCTGCTTTGTTAATACTTTTACAATTAAATAATTGCTTGTTTTACTTTTTCTAGCCAATAAACAAAAGTTGCAGATAATCATGTTTTTTTATTTGTGATTTCCAAATAAAATACAAGTTTTCAATAATTCAGCCTCCAGTGGGAAAATTTTGTAAATACCAGGTGGGGAGAACACAGGTGAAGCAAATATCTTTCTCATTTTCAAATGTCAGCTCTTCCCAAGAGAAGACCCTTAAATAAACATCATCTATAGTCTTAGCAGATGTTATCAATGCATACTACTTTAATTGCAGTTTTCCTATATGTGGCCGTTAATAACAGTTTAGAGAAGATTTGAAGGGCTTTGATTGAATCAATGATCATTTTAAAAATAGCTTTGCTAAATGATGTATATTTGTCTTGGGATTATCTCCCTTAAACAGATGGTATCTCGGGAAACTTCATTGTTTCTGGTGGCTGATGACTCATTATAGGAAAGTCCCAGTGTACACAATATGTGAAAATAAGATTGTTTGGTCTTCTTTGTTACAGCTAATTTTCAAACAGAATTTCAACAGATGTGACAATTTTACCAAGATGTTGTCAAAATAAGAGCAGCCCACTGACAAATCAAATCTGGCTCATGTTCGGCCCTTTGGTATCATTCTGGTTTGTTTCCAGTATCAGGAGACTTTGTATCAATGTCATTACTGATAACTTGATCATTTCAGATGGCACATTGTCAATTTTTTCATCCTTTCTGATGGCTCACTTTACAGTCACATTGCAACATTTCCTGTTTTTTTTCCCTCCTCCACCTCTGCAACCCACATACTTCCAAAGGAACAATGTTTGTAACTGATCTTTGACATGTTTGAACATAAAATGAGATCATTTACCAGGGACTTTTAGAGGTCATGGAGAAAGATGATCCATCATCAAGGAACTCACAGAGTCCTAAGGAATTTCGAGTTTATCTGTGACTGTTAGACCAATGACCTTGCTTAGTTAAAGAGGTAACTCCCAAAACAATCTGGAGTCATTATACCCTTGACCAAAATGGCAGGACTAGCCCTGACAAGATGAGATCACCACACAGTGGTACCATGCATTTGGTGTGTCAAAAAAAAAGACTATAAATGTAGCCCTTTACCATCAATGACAACCAGACAAGCAATAATGTTAAAATACTGGGTTCTCATTACAGTGAGCTGACTTAACAGAATACTCACTGCTGCTCAGGGAAGCCTAGCACAAAAGCCTTTTATAATGTGTCATTAGCCCTTTCCAAAGGCTAATCAGAAACAGAGAGAAAAGAGTGGAGGTGATCACATTTTGCAAAGTAAACTCTATTTTAAAAGAGCAATGAGACTGAGGTGTAATTTTGTTTTTAAGAAAAAGCTGGTGTTGTGTATGGTCAAAAGCCTTAACTTTTTTTTTTTTTTTCCTGAATAGTATATTTTATTTCTAACCAGCCTTCTAAAAATTCCCATGGGCCAAACTTTTAACTGAAAGCAGTACAATGAAAATTCTATTGTTTCTCCTATTTCTGGTTTGACTGGTATTATACTCGCGTTGCATTATTCAGCTATTGAACGAGAAAAAAAAAGCCAAAAGTTTTCTGTTTCCATTTAGATTCAGGTAAATCTCTTTCTGTTTCATAGGCTTCTACATGGTAATAAAATATGCTACAACATGCAATACATTTCAGAAAAATACCTCACACTCAAAGCCCTTATCGAGAGAATAAAGTTGTAAAAGTTGTAATACTGTTTCTACCACATTAAGAGAGAAGCTCCTTAAGAAGATAGCTTATTTTCATGTACATGGTTAATAATTATCTCCTTAATTATTAAGTATTTGGGAAATAATTATAAAACATGAAATTGTTAAATATTTGGGAAACACTATAGGTTTCATGCTTTTTAAGCAAAGAATGACCACAGATATTTTGTAGTTCTTCTCAAGAGGAAGGGTCTGTTTCCTACCCCATTTGTCTAAGCTGGCCTATAACTTGCTTCGACTAGTACAATGTGGTAGAAATGATACTGTAGGACTTCTGAAATGAGGACTCAAGAGGCTTTGGAGATTCCTCTTTTACCCCCTTAGAATGTTGTCACCAGGAGGTAAAGTGGATTAGCCTGCTGGAGACGCTAGCGGAAAAGAACCAAGGTGTCCCATCTGCCAGATGTATGCAAAACCTATTTAGACCTTCCAGCCCCAGTCTAGCCATCAGATGACTGCAGCCTCATAGAAGACCTCAGATGAGACTAGCAAAAGAATTGATGAGTACAGCCGAAATCGCTGACTCCCAAAATTATGGACAAAAAAAAAATGGATTGTTGCTTTATGCCACTAGGTTTTATGGCAATATGTTATGGAGGAAAAAAATGACTGATCCTGGAAAAGCAGGATAAAAGCCAGTCTGACCTGGCCAGCCCTCTCTCTGAAGCTCAGCATACCCATCGGCACCACCTTTCCTGCTGCGATCACAGACCAAACATAAAAGAAAAGCACCATGGTTCTCTGACATGAACTCTGTGCCTTTATACATTCTGGAAAAAAATTATTTTACTAAGGTCATCAACTGAGTTAGACTACAGGCTGAGATAACTCTCCTCGAGCACCTTTTCTTGTATGTATGTTCCATCTTCATGCCAAGTAATTGATTCTTGTGGTCCTTCTTAGTATTAGAGGCGGCAGGCAAGTCTGCTTAATTGGTACCTAAATTAATATGATGGCATAATAGGAAATAAAGTGTAAACATGGTCCAGCTAGATAGCAATAAGCCAGACTGTTGAGTAACTGAGTGGGTTCCTATCTCTTACACTTCCCTACAGCAGTATAAAAGAGTACAATTCCTCTCAACTGGGATTTGTTTGTTTGTTTGTTTGTTTGTTTTTGTTTTTTGTGGTTTTTTTGCATCAACTCCTTGGGCTCTACTTTTGGGCACACCTAAGATGGGCAGCTCACTTATGTACTTTAATCTCATATGTATCCCTTGTTCTTCCTACTTCTTGGTCCAAGAAAGTGTAAGCAACCTTAACTGAACCCAAGTCACCTGAACTAGTCTATGTGACCTGGCCTAGCAGAGCTTTAAGAGCAAAGGAGAGTTTACTATCTGTTTTCTTTGCTTTTTTTTTTTTTTAAACTAAGACTGAAGGCGATATCACAGATTTAAGCAGTTTCTTTCTAACCAAAGTTTTGAATTTGGATGATAAGGCAGCAAGCAGGAAGAGTGAGGAAAGGAAGTTCGGAGAAAAGTCTTCAAATACGGAAAGTCGTGGTGTTGAAATAGTTATAGAGTGGTGACTTTGCCAGTTTTTACTCCATTTCATTTTCACAAATGTTTGTTGAGTAACTACAGTGTAACAGTCATTTTGCTGGGTGAGAGATCTTAAAAAATGTACTGTTTGCCAACATCACACTTATATATTAGTAACTATTTGTTCCATACACATATGTTCATGTTAGCTTTAAAAGACTGAAAATGCTGTGCATCTCTTATATTTCCCATGCTTAAGCACACAGTAGAAACTCAATAAACATGTGATTCCTGATGCAACAAAATGTTACTGCTTGCTAGCACCTGCCCCTTGAGTTATGGGTTGTCCATGCGTACTGACTGCGTGGACCTAGGAAGGCCTCTATCTGCTTATAACCAAGTGACAGAAGACAAATATTTAAGGAGAGAAATCACTGCAGAAATCACTGAATGTATTAAATCAATTTGTTTTTAGATAAATACTGAATGATTTTAGGTGTATTCTAAATGCTGTTACTCTCGTTTGTAATCAGAATTCTACCAGAATATAAATATAAGATCTTATTAGTCTCCTAAGTCTCCTCTAACACCACACATGTGGTAACCCTTCAATAACTGCTCACAAACTGATTGAGTTCATCTTCTATAAATAGAATTTTATATGTAATCTCCTGGGCACCAACTCTGTAAAATTAAATGTTATTTTCTAAGCTCTTTCTAGAAATGCTTATGAACATATGAATAAAAATAAAGCATTAGAATTGCTTATTTTATGATAAAATTTGTACCTGAGCTTTTTGGTCTTAATTTGTTTTGAACTCATATCTTTCAAAAGGACTTAAGTATAAGGAATAGCTTTAGTAAAATACCCACTTTAAGAGGAAATGAAAGAATTCTCAGTTGATGGGAGACAGGCAAAGGGCAGGGGAGCGCAGAACAACGACAACAAAAACAAATACTGAGAAAAGTAAGAGCTTAACGCATTTAAAATTTTATTTTAAAAATGTTAAGTAGGAAAAATTAAAGATTTTTTTAAGTCCTTAAACTTCTATAGTTTTATTCAAAGGCAATTCTATAATCACTTAATTTTGTACACAAGGAACTGGCTAACAACGTTAGTTTAAAAAATAGTTTTTAACATTCACTAGGCAATTTACTTGCATTACACTAGCTTTTTCTTTAACTGAATGTGTTCCATTAATATAAAACAATCTTCAGAGAGTACTGTCTAACTTGTAGCAAAATCTTTTCTGAAGAAGCACATTATTAGTTACAGACCATCTTAAATCAAAGACTTAGAGGAAAGTCACATTTTAATCCAATTAAGATAGCCACAGACTTTCATATTCTTTTTAAACAACATTTCAAATTAGAAACCTTTATAGGTTTTCTTACACTGGTTTTAGAATACTACATAAAAGTAATCTCATCATATCCTATTTTAATGATAAAGATTATGGAAATGTCCATAGATCCATTCTATATAAAATATAAATAAAGGTATGCAAATATACATATATATTATAGATTTATGAAGATGAAAAATCAGAGTTTAATATATGCTGTACTGTGTAGAATTAGTATATACCTATTTGGTATGATCTAGCAACTAAAGTCTTGAGAAATTCTTGATGTTCGATGTTGGTATTAGATGTAATTTCTCCTCTTCACTCAAAATTTCTGATTCCACAAGGACCTGCCATCTCCTAGAAATAATGACTCCTTACCAGGCAAGGTTTGTACTCGTGCTATCTTAACACTAGATAGTCAGAAGATTCTTAGAAGCATGGAAAATATTTTGCCACCAACCAAAGAGATAAGAAAAATGTGCTACATTATGTTGTCCTCTGCCCAGCTACATTCCACTTCTCACCAGTTTTATGGCAGCCAGGCAGTTTGAGTAGGGT
Organism: Rousettus aegyptiacus; assembly: GCF_014176215.1. Lineage (NCBI taxonomy): Eukaryota > Metazoa > Chordata > Mammalia > Chiroptera > Pteropodidae > Rousettus > Rousettus aegyptiacus. The sequence continues at coordinate 61,412,682 of NW_023416286.1, read as the reverse complement.
TAATACCAACTACAATTTGATACTGATTGGATTGATTCAATCAGCAAAGCCCACCTTCCTGGTTTATATGTGGACACATGACTGAGGAGAAATGGAGAATTGATGGGAGCTTTAATAGAAGATTTTCCTTTGCCCTGCTATAAGAGTTACTGGAAGAAACCTTTATTCCCTCTGGATGTAGAAAAGGAAACCTAGAGTTCTGATGGTGTGTAGCAGCATGTAGTAATCCTAAGACAGAGTGCAGCTCAGGAATGTGTAAGCAGAGAGATAAAATGCATCTGGATCCTTGGTGATATCATGGAGCGGCAAACCAAGCCAACAATAAAGTTGTCCCTAACTCTGCACCTCCCATAGCACTTTTCCTTTAGTCCTTTTTTAAAAACTGTTCCTGCATCTTCATGTTATTCTTTTCTCCATTTTGCCATTGAAGACCTTCTAGCTCATACAGTGAACACATTAATACTTTTAAGCAATCAGCTTTCAACAGAGGACATTCGCATACAGAATTTCACCTGGCCCTTACTAGGTATGATTACTATCCTCATCTTACAGGGGCAGAAAGTGAGACAGAAAAGTTAAGAGACTTTCTATGGTTCCTGTGGTGAAATGACCTTCACTTTGTAACATAATTTGAAAAAGTAATAATAAATAGAAACTTTGAGGGATTTCCTTTTACTTTTTATTTAATTTTTTTTAATTTTTATTTTTTAAATAAATAAATAGACATAATACAGTATTTTGTGAGTTTAAGGTTTATAAAGCATACCTTGATTTGATACAGTTATGTATTGCAATATAATTACTACCATATTATTAGCTAATATCTCCATCATGTTTCATAATTATCATTTTTTTAATGGTGAGAATATTTAAGATCTAGTTTCTTAACAACTTTGAAGTATATAATACAGTGTATGGAATATTAATCAGTCATGAGAAATCCTGATATTTTTGACAACATGATGGATCTTATGGACATTGTACTAAGTAAGATAAGTCAAGTAGAAAAAGGCAAATACTGTATGATCTCACTTATATGTGGAATTGAAGGGGCCTCTGTATAGTTATTCTATTCCTGTTCATTCCTCCAGGAAGTGTGTACCTAAACTAAGCTTAATGAATGGCACCAGATCAGTAATTGTTCCAGAAGGGCTATTTTGTGGTGTATATACACCTGACCAGCGTGTCATGCAGAAAAGCCAAAGTACCATAATTTAGCTCTGCTTGAGGAATGAATATTCACACACAAAGCAAAACCTGAGAAACAAAAATTGAGAAATAATAATTTATCTGTTAGAAAGGTTTAAAAGAAGGCAGTATATGGGAAGCAGTAATCAAAAGTTTATCTAATAAAAGGGCTTATTCTGTTCTTTCTGAGATGGCCAACCTCATCTTTAATGCAATTACGCTTATACTGTTTGTGTTTTCTGAGGGTTCGCACCTCTCTCTTAGTAATATATTCTTCTCAGCTCTGCTGGGACACCCTTCCATGCCTGCTGTTGCTGCTAATGGAAGTCTATGATTGAATGAGTAATGAGATACCCAGTGATGTGATACTGTGTTGTATCCTGGAACCTAGGTCCCTCATGCTTCACACCTCATTAATTAGGTCCTAATTGTAAAAGCTACTTAAAAGTAGTTTTTGCCTTGCTCTGTGCCCTAACAACCTGATCTTAGTATGAAACCTTCATTGACATCAAAGGCTCAGAGAAACTGGCCTACTATTTGCAATATTAAGGTTATAGATTTGAGTCTCAAAGAAAAGATATGCAAAAGCTTAAGTTTTCATAGCAAAGCTAATATTCTCATTATATATTCAACATACTTTAAAAAGGATCAAATACAAAGTGGCAAAATGATCTTTTCTATAAGTACTTGTATTTTGATAGTTACCTATTAATCAGTTATCCAGAGTAAGAGTCATGTAACTTCAAAAACTAAAAATAGAAAGATGTTACTCAAAAAAAGAAAAATAATTAAATTTCTCCTAAGATAACTGCTTTCAAATCATTTTTTTCCTATTACAGTAATAAAGTATTCTACACTGAGGGCCAGTTTCATGAGAACATTCAACTTTAATAAATCAACTGTTTCTGTCTGATTTAGTTCAAAACAAATTATTTCATATTTTTAAACCTCGACACCAACTCTTACACTTTGCATGACTCAAACATGGCTGAACATATTTATAGAAATTTTCTAAAAGAATTCACCTTTCAATAAGTAGTTTGTTGATAAAATAACTAGGGAATAAGATACCTGGAAGAAACTAAAATATGGGAAGTTTCTTTAACTGATCTAAATTATTTAATTTCTGTGGAAAACTATAGTCTAATCTCAGATAAATTACAAAAAAAAACACTTTGAAATATAACTTGTTAGAAATTGAGGTTTAATAGGGTTAAGCTACATATCATATTATTGAATGCCATTGAAAGAGTTTATAGATCATCTTTAAAATATTGTTGTTGAGACAAAAGGGTACTAATATTAAAAGGATACAAGTCTACACTAATGATAAGAATCAATGGAAAACACATCTATTGACCAAAAATCAATGTGACACTATTGGATTGTCTTTTTCCTTAAGGAAAATATAGTTAAAGAAAGATGATGGTTGTGACCCAGAAATATAGATAACATGTAGCTAGCATGGCTTTTGTCTTTTCTTAGGGTAGCTTAGACTGTGGTCTTATGAGACTTCAGTGACTGGCTTCCCAAAAAGAGAAAGTGGAAGCAAGAAGGGCCAGAATGAAAAGAACCTAAACTGCTCTCTCTCTTCACTGCAAAGAATGACCACCAGCCCCAAAGACTTTATCCCAACATTCTTCCTCTTTGACTTTAAGAGCAAAGATGCCATGATATAGTGTGCCTCATAGGGCATCAGGAATATTCAGCATCGAGGCAATGACAGCATTGGGGATGAGAAGCTTAGTCTGATTGGGAGGCTCTAATGTGGCGGACAGACTCATCTCATAGGCAGAGAAGGCTGACATAATCAGACAGGGTGTTTTAGCTCCAACCTGGGCTGCAGAGTGGTTGTCCTGGCCAGGGCCAGTCGTACAAATTAGGCAGATGAAACCTGGCAGCCAAATGGTAAACTCTCCCCAAGCACACATCATTCTGAATTGGCAAGATTTATTGCCACCCACTATCTACTGACTGAGATGGTTTCTAGCACTGGTTTATTGGCTCAGGGCAGAGCTAGCAGATCGAAGGTCTTCAGTGACTGCCACTGAGCAATCTTAAGAAAAACAATAGTGATCGATACCTCCTACATATATGGATTTTTCATTTGGGATTATTTAGATTCTTCAGGGAGGCTGTGAGATTCTCTAGAGATATTTATAAATAGAATGGATACTCATTAGTCAGAAATTAGAGAGAGAAAATCAATCATTTCTGGAGCTGTTTTGCATCCTGAAGTTGTGCTTTCAAGTTTTCCACGTGTGCCATTTTCCACTACTTTATTTTAGAATGTGCAGACCTCCATGAGGTAATGTCTCTAAGAGCATGAATCCCAGAGTAGACATCTACAATTAGTTCCCTGCCCCCTTTTTTTGGAAGCTACTTAAGATCCATGTTAAAAAATAAATAAAAATACATTTTTAAAAAGTTCTGTCCTACAGTATATTTTTTTCCTCCTTCTAAATTAGAGACTGTTACTGAAATGTAGAGCCAAAAAAACAGATAATAGGCCCCTTGACCCAATGAGACGCAAATTCCGGTTGCTTGGCTGGGATCATTCACTAGCTAAATTATTCTTCCACAGAAGCCATGCAAATTTTTATCTCAGCAAAATGACGAATTTCCGTAGTCATGGAACATGATGTCTTTCTCTCTCTCATGGTCACATCTCATCAACATTAAATCCACAAATGTCAAAATCCTACAGAACTAATTCCATTACTGTACTGGGTCTGCAATTGGGATAAACTACTGCCAAAGGACAACCGGGTCAGAACTTTAGTTTGAATAATCAAGTGCCTCTTGATGTAGTTAACTGACCCAAAGAGATTAGCATGATCTTCCACTTATTTATAATTTCCCGTAAAAACAAGGTGCTTTTGTTTTGTCCTATGGTGAAACAGCAAAGCATAGCCTTTGCAGAATAAATGTATTAAATAATATATGTATTAAAACATTTTATAAAAATTGTAACATCTCTAAAAAGTTGAATGCCTTGCTCATTAATATTTACTCTATTTCAGTTATTTTAAGTCAAAACTTCTTAATAAGGGACACACAAGATCAACTTCAGAGAGACCATCGACTCTTCCACCCAAAGTTATGTATGTATGTTACTGAGGAGAAGGTTGTATAGTTTTCTCCAGATTCTCAAAGGGTACATGATCCAAAAAAGATAAAGAACTCTTCTTCTAAATGAAGCCCACTTCTCTCTCTGCCTCTCCTTGCAGAAGGAGGCTCAGACAAGAGTAACACATTTTTCTCAGCTCCCTCTGAATTCTTTTATATGTTTGGATCAATATGCTACTTGGCTCCAAAGCATCCTGGCTTCTTCTAGCTTTTTCTCTAGTCACTTAAATGCCATCTTCTACATTAGCTCTGAGGCCCTTGGCATGTTCATAGTTACCCAATGGAAGTTTAACTTTCCCAAGTGTCCCTTTTTGTCAACCCTTTCCACACTTTCTTGATTCCCAGCCATGACAAAAGAAAAGTGTATACAGCAGCGTGATGCCTTGAGAATTCATGATTCCTCAGTTGTTTGTTTCATTAACATTTATTCTAAAGTCTCTGATTAAAAAGTAATATCCATTTATTACCTACTATAAAAATACCCGGAATAGAAAAAAATCAAATCAATATAATAAGTCTTACTCGTTATGCAAAATAATGACTTTTAAGCTTTTCTTCATATATTCTTCAGAGAACTATAATATTATGTACACTTATGTAATATATTAAGATATCATATGTAGTTATATACAGAAAGGTATAAATGTAGTTTATACTCTGTGAATCAAATTTTAATGATTAAGTCTTAACCAGGACACAAAATATCCAGGTTGCACTGTAAGAAGGTTTATCCTCAATATGAAAGTTGGACTATTTTTTATTGGAAATGATAATCGTTCTCCTGTAGCTAATAAGTTTGATGTTTATTTCCTGAATACAGGCACATCTTTACCTAGTGATACATGTCTTTCTTAAAGAAAAACTATGTCTGAAAAGGATGCATGAAAAATATTCTCTTTAATCCATTTACTTATATTTTTGCAATATCCTATTTAGAATAGGAACTGATTATTAATGGACATCTCCTGTATTCTAAGTAATTCATGTGCATTTTTCTCCTTTAGTCTGTAAGAGCTCCTGTGATATAGATACTGCTTCTATTCTCATTTTTAGATGAAGAAACTAAAGCTTAGAGAAGCTAAATAACTTGGTCTTCAGAACAAGAAGTGCCTGAGTTAAGTAAGCCTAGGTCTAACTTGAAGCCTATGTTCTCATCCACTCTGTTAGTGGTTCTCAGAGTGTCATTCCCCAAACCAGCAGCATCAACATCACCTGGGAATTGGTTAGAAATACAAATTCTCAAGCCCCATCCTGAACCTTTTGAATCAAAAACACTGAGAATGTAGCCCAGACATCTTTGTCTTAACAAACCTCCTAGGTGGTCCTGATGCGTGCAAAACTTTCAGGACCACTGCTCTTTAGTAGACTGCCTTCAAGTTTTAAAAGGTAGCTGATATAAAATTTTTAAAAATCTATGTTTTTTTAAAAAAAATCATGTTAGACTCTTGGCAAAGTATTAAGCTAGTGTTTTATTGCTTAAGCATTCAGAATTTTGCTTTGGGGATTCCTTGAGTGCTTTATGCATTTGTTCATAATAACTGAAGCTTAAGACCAAGACACCGAGGCTTTCAGTGAAACTGCAGTTGGGGCATGGAGAATGAATGCAGTTGGCACTGTTTCCCCTTCTCATATTATTCATGAATGATGAGGTGGATGATGCTTTGAATGACAAATGACTACAAAAAATGCTATTACACAAATTAAGCTTGCTGATAATGAATAAGAAAATTAAAATTAATTTAAAAACAGGTTCAATATGTTAACATATTTTTTAAAATTAAATGGGTCCTTTATTGGAACCTACAACTTTTAACCTTAGTTCTACTGACCTGATGAAGGTTTTGCTCCCAAAGTCATTTCTATCATAATCCTGCTTTATATATTTGTTTGTTGTTGTTGTCATTGCTACTGTTTGTTTCTTTTGTTGCTGTTTGTTTCTTTTCTCTTACTCTGTAGGTATGTGGCGATTGATGAAGATACCCATACATTTAGAATGTCATTTACATATGTATGAAGTCAAAGGCATTTCAGAGATAAACATATCAGATTTTTAAGACCTTAGGTGTGATTAGGTTTAATCAAATATAGATATGGCCAGCCTCGATGTACCTGGGGAGCTGAAATTCAATTTTTTAAATTAGTATTTAAAATGGGAGACCTCCTCTAGCCATTCTAATAGTATTTTCACTGTATTTTTATTCCTTTCCAGTTCTGCCTGTCTTAAAATTTAATTACTGTTAGCAAGACCTTAACTGGAAGAATGAAAATATTCTCATAATAGTGTTAGCATATTAAATGTAATTTTCAGGTGGCTCTCCAAGGATTCCAGCACTCTTCAATAGAGCCAATTTAGCTGCCTTTTTCTACCCCAATAGTCTACATGCATTCATCTCACAAATGTATTATTTTCCTAACTCTTCTTATGCTATTAGAACTTTGTTGTCCTAGAATATTAGAGTGTTCATTTATTTGTGATAAGACCTTCAAATCTGATATGGATTTTAATGCTGTTCATATGAATATTATTAAACATGTCAATTATAGCCCTCTATGCCTTAAGTACACCTTTGTTGGTTTATTATTTTTGTTGTTTGTTTTTTTAACCATGTTAATTTTTTATAATTCAAATTAGGAGGGTTTTTCTTTATGTGAGAACATAAAGAAAAAAATACATGTTTTTTTTTTTTTTTTTTTTTTTTTGCGTAAAAACCAAAGACAGTTGACTCAAGAATTAAAACAAGTGCTTTAAAAATGTAATTGTCACCAAATATTAAAAGAAATGCATAAAGGGATATTAGACCTGGAAGTCTAAAAAAAGGTGAGGAAAAGCCTTCTTAGGCCCACTTATCTGGGCCAAGGCAGGAGACCATGACTAAAAGCTCACAGAAGCCCCTCACTCCTACCCTTTGGCGTGCAATAGCACTTCTGGTGAGAGTAGCTGAGATTCTCATGGGACTCAAGTACTCTCAGGCAACTTCCAGTGCTTTTGACAGAAGGATAGACACCTGCAGCCTCTTACTTGCCCCAAGAGATTATTCGTCAGACTGTAGGCTCCTAATTACTTGGAATTAACATTTCCATATTTCTACGTTTGGTTTAATTGAGATGTTTATTCCCTAAATCGGAAACAGCATAATAATCTAAACAAGATGTCTTTCACATTTTGTCTTTGATAGTATATCCATTTTTTTCTTATAATAAATAAGAGTATTCTGTTAAATTATAATCAATGAAGGCCCATAACCTCCAGTGGTTGAGATATTAATTCCACTTTTAAAAGGAGACACTCAGATTAGATTTTAGCACAGCTCGGTATGCAGTTGCTGTGCACAAAGTTCTAGTGGTTTTGGTTATTTCATTTTCAGCTGCCTCTTAGAAGTGAAGGTCAGAGAAAAACTTGATGTCTGTTCTTCAGGAGTAGACCACATTTTTATTCCATTATTTTTGATATGTGATAGTAAATAATCCAAAAGAGCGCATGTTTATTGCTGCTTTTGGCTTCCTGTCAGAAAAAAAGGCAGAGAGACAACGAAATGGGCTTCATTGTAGGATCAGTTAATGAATTTTCAATTCCCATTGCATTTATGTTTTATTATTTAAATTTATAGAAGTCTGAGCTGCCATTCCAAGCGAAATAGTTTTCTGCAATTTGGCAAGATGAGTAATATCTGTATATCTATATCTATCTATCATTCTCTCTATATATCTTCACACATGCTTATTCCATTTATATGTGTGATACTCCTTTTGATTTGTGAGAGAGCCCAGTGAAGAGAACTGGAACCTGTTGTTAGCACACTCAGTGTTATTTTAAGGATATAAAACACAACATCTTGATGTTAATAATTTGTGACACAGGATGGAAGAAGAGTTCATGGTAAGAAATATCTGCATTCTTCTTGCTTCTTGCTTGAGCTTGACTCTTTCAGCACTGGCACCTACCTATGTCCCCCTCAAGGACTGCTATGATGTCTGTCACCTACAGACAGTTCAGTCCCCTGGGGATGAATACAATAGAATGATGATGAAATTCCAGAGCTGTTAAAAAGAAATCCTACAAAACGCAAGCCCTGAACTATTTGTTTTCTCTCTGGGTAATCAGTGAAATAGAAAGAAGGAAAGAATGGAGAGCTTTGGCAAATGTCTGAAGTATTTCATGTTAAAAATAAATAGTGATAGGGATTCCAGTAAAATGCCTTTAACATTAGTAGATGATGCTGATAATTTGGGCAGGGCCAGTGTGATCATAAGTTTCCTTAAAAGAGGATTAAGGAGGCTGAAGAGGAGGTCAGATGACATCATGTGAGAAAGACTTCGCCACTTATTCTTGGATTTGAAGATAGAGGAAGAGGCCAAGAGCCAAGGAATACAGGCATCCTCTAGAGGCTGGAAAAGGCAATAAAACACGTTGTCTACTAAGTCCTCCAGAAAGAAATGCAGCCCTGCTAACACCTAGATTTTAGCCCAAAAAGACTCATTGGGGCTTCTGATCTCCAGAGTCGTTAGATAATAAATTTGTGTTGTTTTATACCAGTAAAAAAAATAAAGAAATTGAAAAGATTTCATATATCCCTGAGGAACATTAGAATGTATCCACTTTAAATAGAAAGAGGACATATTAAGTAGATGTAATTTCCATTTTAGCAGTTCTTAATACAGAATTTTAAAATGTGATCTACAAATTTGACCAATTATGAAACAGGAATATGTATGTGTGTGTGTGTATGTATACATATATATATACACATATGTATACATGCATACATATATACATATATGTATACACACACACACACATATACATATATATTCCATTTCTTCTTTTCCGTTTATCTCTCCTCTTTCTTCAAGGTCAGCTTAGATCTCACTCTTTAGTGTGAGCTTTTGTGATTATTCTAGCCTACAAGGTACAACCCCTGTACTCAACCGATTATTTCTTATAATATCAAATATTTCATAATCTAGCCTAAGAAGATGAAACTTCTTTCATACATTATTTATTTAAAGAATATCTAAAATTTCTTTGTACTTTGAATTTCTAAATACTACTGACTCCCTAACCAGATTATAACTACTTTGAATACATGCACTATTAACTCTTTTCTTTATTTTGAATGCTTATAGTCAGTGTAGTGCCCTACAAATACTTATAGTTGATAATGACATAATGATAATGAGAAGTTGGACAGACTTCTTTTGTGAAACTTGAGATAAATCTAATATGCCGATAAAGACATAACGATATTAATAGGAAGCGCCCCAAATGTATTTTTGTTGAAAATATTGAAACTATAGAAACATGTGTAATGGTCCTAGGGTAGCATTATTCAGTAGAACTTTCTGAGAGTATGAGAAAGTCCTCTATCTGTACTCTCCAATATGGTAGCCACTAGCCACATGGCTACTGAGTATTTTCAATTAGGCTAGTGTCACTAAAGTACTGATTTTTTATTTTAATTAATATATATCAATTAAATAGCCACATGTAGCTAGTGGCTATCATATTGGACAGCATGAAGATGCTTTTTAAGTTGGTAAGTCACTCTCCAAGTTCTAAGGGCTAGTGTAATAAAGGAGCTGGGTCACTTCCATCTTTCCTAATGGTCTTATTTCTGAAGCAGTAAATTAATAATGATGGAGCAGTGGTACCCATAGAATGTTCAGCAATTCAGACCGGGTAATGAACTCTTTCTTATGATTACATGACAAGTTAAGTAAAGAAATTGAGAGTAAGGATTTAAAAAACGCTGTAGTCACTTGCCATTGATGTAACACCCAAATGTGGGATCAATGGACTCATCTCTTGAACAAGGCATATGCTACTTTGGGTATTTTTAGGCCCACACAATGTGTGTCATCTGACATGAGTATAAGCAGGTATAGTAGGACCATATATTACTGCTCCATTAAAGAGAAAATTTTTAAGAGCTCTTCTTTCACAAAACAGCTATAAATAGTTTCAGAAGCACAGGTGTAGAAGAACATGAATCAGAGGCTAGCAGTCTAGTCTATTTACCATACACTGGCTAAATTTTATTAGCCACACCTCTCTGAAAGATAGGATGTAAAAACAGAAGCACCCTCGGAAATTATAGACTCCAGACCCCTCAACTGAAAAAAAAAAAAAAAAAAAAACAAGTCCTAGAAAGCATGTGACATGCTTCAACTACTGCCATAATATCTTGAAGACCCCAGTTCCCAGACAAGCTCTTTTCCAGTATGTCAAATGGATTTGGACCAGTTGAGCTCGTATGATTTTCTCACACAGCAAATGAATTCTGATAATACTACTACAACACTTCTACACAATCCACCATGCATGCAGTCAGCTTGTACCTGTATCAAATGACATTCTTCAGCTCTTTTTAATAGGTTGTCACCACAGTGAATTAAAAAAAAAAAATACCAACAATGTATCCATATGGAAAAATGAGTCAGTGAAGTCCTACTATTAAAGTTTTAAATTTTACGCAATTGATTAGTTTTTCTGTTTGTTTTGCTGAGCCATGGAAAGATGCTTTTCATTTTGATTTTACCCTTGGTTTGTTCCTAGCTAGTGACAAAATTGTAATAGGAAGCAATGGTTTATGAACTCCTAGGAAGATCTAGGACAGAATCTAGCAAAGCAGTGTTTCTTACATTGGAAATAAGGCAGCTGTTTGATTGTCTAGTGAAGGATGTTTGTGCCACACACAGATCCTCTGTACAAGCAGGTGCTTCCAGACCCATAGTCACACATTTCTCCCAGACTGCACTTAGTCACAGAAGACCTCTAGCTTGAGAACTGACACTTTTCCCTTCCTGTCCTTCTGGCAGGTGGGGGCAATTTGCCCCCTAGGATGGACTGAATGATAGGGAGTTTCCTATCTCACACAGTTTTTTGTGTGTTTGGATATGGAAGCAGAAAAAAATGGAGGTATCTTTGCCTCGAGGCAGGATTTACCTTATGGGGAAGTTTATGCTCCACAGTTCCCTGTGGGATCAAATTGAAAGTATCCTCCAACTGAAACGCACCTGTGCTGGCTCTATTCCTTTTCTTATTCTGCCTCTCATTTCCTTAGCAGTTCCTCCTGAGAGTATACCCTCAAGAAACCACTCATATAAGAATCTCCAACACAGTCTCTGCTTCCAAGGAATTTGACCAACAGAGTGTTAACTAGCTAAAAACTTTCAAATAGCCATTTTTTAATTACCTTGATTTTTTTGTGCTTGGGCTCAATTTAAATTCACAATGTTTAATTATCATGTTCTTTCAAAAAGGAGATACGTGAATTTTCAGATACTTTCGAAATATCTTGAAAAGTATTCCTACTGAGTTTGGACTTATTATCATCAATCACTAATTTCAGAGCATAACTTTTACTCTATTGTAGAACATGTAGCTATTCCTGAGCATGTGTTAATTGCTATTTCTTATCTTATGAGACCATTGTAAAATGAGAATGCAACATACCTCAAGTACATGACTGTTTTTTTGTGCAAATAAAAATATCTTATATTTTTAAATATATAAATATTTTTCTATGTTATTTAGTGGGAGATTTAGTCATCCAAAAGTTTGTCCTTTAGAGGAGTATGTGTGGGGGTGGGGGGGAGGGGAGGATAATAGGAGAAGCCTGTTTTATTAATTTATGAGCGATAAAAATTTGTTTAAAATATCAAACTCTGGAAAATATAATTTTCAATTTTATATTCAAATCATGTCAGTAGCATAGGAAATGGAATTTATTAAGGAAAATGCTATACCTATTTGCATATTTTTCTTGTGCTCGAAACATGAGAAAAATCTAGCTGCTTATTACTCTAGACTGGTTTAATTTTGCTTTCAGATACTCAATCACCAAACTAAACCTTTTTTTCCTCCTCAGTCTCTCTGGAGCTCACATAAAATATGCATTTAAGCTCATGTTAAAAGAATGCACTTTCATTTTCCTCTAATTTATTCCACAGTCTTGTGTGTTTGTTAATAAATTTAGTTGTCAGTCATCTTCTTTGGTAGCTATTTCTATTAGAGATTTTGTGATGGTGGTAGAGTTACTAAAAGTTTAATCTCTGTGCTCAATAATGTTTTATTTCTCTTTATTTTATTCATCCACGTGGCTCAGTCTCTTGCTAATTATTCAAAAATATCTAATGAATAATATCTTCTTTTTCTTCTATCTCCTCATAAAATCATAATAGTACTAGAGAATCCTATCCTAATTTGCAGAATTCCCAGAATGAAGTTCTATGGAATGATACAATGGTGAATACAACTAACCTGGAAATTTTCTATGGTTTTAAATGAAAGCAGAATTATTGCTAATCATTCTTAACTTCCATCCAGTTAAGAATGATTTGCTACAATTTAACCAGAGCAAGACTTTCCCACAAACACAAAAATGAAATATACGTTTTTGTGCATGATTAAATAAATATTTATTGTTAGTCAGTGGGATTCAAACATGCAGTCCCTGCATTCAAAGAGATTAAACTCTAAAAGAGAAGACAAACAGAAACAAGCAATCCTAGTATAATGTGATTAGTACCAGATGTTCTGACAAGAGTCTGGACGTGGAGAGAGGTGGGGAAAACTTGTCCATCTGCTGTTTGGGAGAGACTGAGGGAGAGGTTAAGAAAGACTTTTAGTTGATGGAGTTTGTAAATTTTAATTGAAAAGGGAAGTTTTAATGATATTAGCCCAAAATTATTTAATTCTCTTAGCATTACTACCTTTTTCCTCTAGGTTAAAAATCAAACGGTCCCATCTTTGCTAAAGTTTTTATTTCTTTCATAACTACTTTCCTTCCACATACCAACTTCTTGAGGATTAGGTGTGTCCACTAGTGATAGGAAATCCAAAATAGCAGTGGCTTATTTAAGATGGAACAGATTTTTCCAGATGATGGATTGTAAAATATACTGTTCATCAAAATCTCTAAAACTGTTTTTTCCTTCAGCACCACCTCCTCCACCATATGGCGTTGACATGAGTTTATTCAAAACCATCCCACTGTTCCTGTGGCCATAGCAGCCATCATTCATGTGGTTATACTCAAAAGATTCTTGGATGAGACATTCAAAATTTTATACTTATATTTGGAAAATCCAGTTTCTACTCAGAGTAAAAATGACCTATGTTAGTTCTGAGTATTCTCTTTTTATGGTGTATAGATTTGGCAAGTGTCCATCCCAGTTCGAGTTGCAATTCCAGCTATTGTTCTGTGACATTCAAAAGGTAAAATTCTGTGCCCAACACTCTCTTTGACCTGAATTTGTGAGAAAATAAATATATACTTAATAAGTATATTATTAAGCATATTATTAAGTATATATTAAGTATATACTTAATAGGCAATGTTTATACATTAGTTGATGATCAGAAAATTGAGAGGATAATAGGAAGAATTTTCACATGAAAGAAAATTTTGTACTAAATCTGAACCCTGAGGATGTTCATAGAGGTTGCCAAAGCAAAACACAAAATCTACTTTGGGCAGTATCGAGTACAGCAAACATAATTATTTTTTCTCCTGATCACCAAACTGGATTATATGTATAATGTAGTTGATAGTAAGAGTTGAATAAATCAATCAATAACTGAATAAATACTGGCTTTCAGATATGTAAAGAAATTATGTACCTAGTACATAATCCTGCACTTACTAAATTTCTAGTTTAATTAGTAACAAAGGCATTTAAATCCCCCTTAACTTTATAAGAGGATATAGAATTTTATGTATGATGCTTAAAAGAGATAAAGAAACAGAGACAGAAACAGAGAGGAAAGAGAGAATTATTCAAACCTCCAAAATTGAATATATCTGAATATTTGTAGATATTGTTTTATATACATACATATAAATGTGTATATATATGTGTATACATATGTGTGTGTATAATATATATATATAATATATATACATTAAAAATGTGCTTATATAATTAAAAAGGAAAATAATTCTTAAGAGTTCTGAACTGATTAGAAAACCAGACAGTAGCTGGTTCTTTGCCTTGCATGAACGAGAACACCAGTTTGGGGAACAAATTAAATTTTTCTTGAAATAACAAGCTTGTTTTTCCATAAAAGAAAAAAAAATTAATTTAAAAGAGTAAAATGACAACTCAAATTATTTATTTAAAAATTTGGGGGAGACAGAAGTATTCTTTTTTTAATTTTTGAGACTAAGGAATTATCAAAAGACACTGGTTTTTCAAACACTAGAGCCTCTTGTAGCTCAAAATTGTGCTGTTCTCCTCTGAGTCCCAGGATTCTGATTGATCTCAGCTGTCTTGTTGTGATTCAGCAGCTCCCAGAATAATCCCAAATGTACATCACAAGGCTATGAAGCTACATAATTATTGAGGAGATGGGTGCAATTTTTCTGCCTTTACATGCTTTGACATTATTTTGGGCATTATTTGATGCGTGAAGTTGGCTTTACATAACAAATACAAAACTGTTTTGGTTTTATTGTCACTCAGTTTTTATCCCTGTAATAAAACAATAGCACAGAACAACTGCTCCAAAACCAAAATGAAACAAAGATGTCAGAGTAAAAAAAGATTTCAAAAGCCTTTACCCACTTTACATAATGTGATCAATAAATAAATTTTGTAAAAATTACTTTTTGTGATAAAGAAATAGATTCAAATTTATTGTAACACTATTTTTAGATGACATATAAAGATACTTGCATCAAAAATAGTGATTACAGTAAGTGAAGATCTGAGCAGAGAAATAAAACATGTAGTTTTAATTTTTATTAAAGATGTGTAATTTCACCGAAACTAGATGAATATGGCAATATGGGGGAAAATGTATTACTATGTTATATGTACATGTGTAAACTAAAGTGTATACTTAAGAATCATCCCTACAAATTAAAGCAAAAACTAAAACTTTTCTTCTTCATTATTATCTGCATGTATGTTTTTTTTTTTTTTAAATGAGGCAAGGAACAATATCTTAAATAATTATCTCTGACTTTATTTGAATAATTATTAGCCTAAAAAATGACTTCCTCAATTAAATAACATTTTTAGTCTTCACATAACAGAGAACCAAAATAACGGTGACTAAATCTAAATATTTATATTCTTTATTATAGTCCTTGGGATTCTTTATTATATTTCTCTTATGTAAATAAACCTAGCAATTAACAGTACAGGACTGATGTGGTAGCTCTCTAATCAACAAGAACCTGGCGTCGTGAATCTTGTTCTGCCATCCTCTATATGTGACCATCTAAGGGCCCAAGAGCCTGATTAAGCTTGGCCATCACATTTCTTTTCCAGCTAGTAAAAAGAAAGCTCACAGAAGGTCACCCCTGTCTTTAAACACACTTCTCACAGTTGCACACTCACTCTCTGCTTGTCTTATATCTTATATGAAAATGGCCATGCCGGGCTGCAGGGGAGCAAAGGAAATGTAGTCTTTATTCCAAGAAGGCATGTGCCTAACTAAACATTGGTGATTCTCTTAATGGGAAATAATAAGATTAGATAATGAGGGACAACCCACAGTGTGTCATAGTTATTATGGTCTGAAAATACAGAAATTGTTCTTTTCCCTTTTTATGCAAATGAATTTTTTCTTGAGTCTTATTGTCATTATGTTTTACATTATTATTATCAGAGAGGCATAGATCCTTGTTTGGTAAAAGCATGAATTAATTCATTACTCAACTCATTTTCGCTTTAATGAAGAAAATAAATTTAAATATCATGTGACATAGTTTGAACCACAATATTATTTTTGTCTTTTATTTACTTACACCGGTAGTTTTCAAAATCAAACATTTAGTTTTGTCATCCTGAGAGGTTCAATTTCATCAAGATTAAATGCATATAAAGACCTCTTTGACTTAAGTTATTTCATTCACTTATTTATTCTTTTTTTAACTTTTAATGACATCTACTAAATTTGAAACACTAAGACAAACTGTGATATTACAAAGTTCATAATCAAATACTTTTTCAAGGACAATGAAAAATTTAACAAAAATTAGGGCTTCTAAGCGGGGTCGAGCCTGGTTAGTACTTGGATGGGAGACCACCTAGGAAGACCAGATGCTGTAGACATAAAAAATAAAAAATAAAAAATAAGGGATTGTAAACCGACAAGATCCTTGCAATCTGTGAGGTCAACCAAAGGTTGCCTCCTCTAAAAAGAAAAATTAGAGCTTGTGTTATAGTTTCGTTGGAAAATTTATTCTGAACAAAGATGAAGTAAGGTCAATGCAATTCTTAGGTGAGCATGTAGATAATAATAAATAAAGAAAAAATGGAGACAAATAATGAGAGATTAGGGTTACTTTAGAATAACCGAAATCCAGGTATATTCCAAAATGTGGCAGACAGCAAAAAAGGGAAAAAATTTATTATCTATTTGTTTAAACAACTATTATACTTTAATTATTTTCCCTCATTATAATATTAAGACCTATCAATTACAGAGACATCTATAGAAGAGTATAAAGAATAAAATAATTATTATTTACTGTTCTGTCACCCGGGGGGTTGGGGGGCGGGGCGAGGGACAGTACTGTGAATATTTTGTTGTGCGTTATTTGAGTACTTTACATACATTTACAATTGGGGGTATTTTTAATTGAGTTAATATTTTATGTACTGTATTGAAAATTACCTACTCTTTTGTAAATTACTTTTTATAATTATATTGAGAAAATGCTCGATGTACAGTGCTAAGTTGTCCTATAAAGCATAACTTGAACGGTTGCATAATATTTTTGTTCATGTGTTTATTCCATAATTTAGCCAATCCAATATTAGAAAAGCTATGTGTGTTTAGAATACATGCACTGTAGCAGACTGACCTCTGCTTCAACCCTAAGTACATCCTTAATTTAAACAATTTTATATTAAATGTAATATTTAGTTTTCTCATTTGTAAAGTGGGGTCCATATAAATACCCACCACATGAGTGTATGATAAGGATCAAAAAGCATTGCCTCATTCATAGTAATTCATATTGGACTTTAGAATATTTCTAATTTTATATAATCATAAACTAATGTTGGCCATGAATACTGTTTAATAAGGTTAAATTCCCATTTTACTCAATCATACATACATGAATTCACTCCCTCTTTCAAGAAACATTTATTAAGTAGTTATCATTTTCCTATCACTCTTAAATTTTATAATGAGCCTCTTTATTGACTGCCTAATAAGAACCAGTTTTTACAGTTTTTACTAAAACTTTTAACAAATTATTATAATGTTAACTGTTCAAGTGAATGTTATTTAAAATATTCAGTAAAGATTGTATGAAAGAATGAGTCTAGAAAATGTAAAGTGATTTTTAATTTGACTAGAACTATGAAAACATTCTTGGTACAGAGATTTTCCAATATTCAAATTCTTGTTTTGATCATTCAGATGAAATAAGTGTCACTTTCCTTAGTATAGGAGCAAAAAGCAGTGGACTAAAAGTGTCACTTTCAAAGCTGTTTCTGCACAACTAAAATGCTTTGGAGCTGAAACACATGCAGACCTTCTTTTCTTTACTCTTCTTGATCCATCTGTTGGAAAGGGCTGTCAAGATAAAGGAGTCAATAGTAGTACATTTCTTCTCTATTTTTTATATATTCATATATTCATTCATGCCTCTCATCCTGATCCCTTTTCAAGCCTCTTCCACACTGTGGAGAGCTCTTCCTGAATCTCAGGTTCCTCCCTTGACTCTCTTCTGCAGATCTCCGTCTACTCCAGCTTCACTGTCTCTCTCACTGATTCCAGAATCTGACTTGAGCTCAGAATTATCAGAGGTGGTTTTTAAAAATACACATCCCTAAGTTTAAACCAGAAACACTTAATCAGAAACATCTGTGTAGGAGTTCTGGAACTGTTATTTTAAAAAAGTTTTTTCAGTGATTCTAATATAGTCCAAAGACTGGCATTTGGAACTCTTGGCCTCCTGTCAGGGTCTGTGGATCCCCCACCCCCAACGCCCACATAACCTGGATTCCGCTTCCCTTCACCTCATCTGTTGCTATTCGCAGGCGCTTTGTATGCCACATTCCAGCATTAGCAATGATAAATGGCATTTATCAAGTGTCCTTTTTGATATGCCTTCTGCCACATAAAAATACGATATCAGTTAATATATTTAATGCATAACATCAAGTGACATATATACATATATATATATATAATATATTTGAACCATGTCTGATGCATAGAAAGCACATAAATACTATTAGTGAATAATATCTAAATTAAATATTAAAGAGAGATCATGGCATGAGATCATTTGCATATGTTTAAGGTATAGACCCTGATGATCGATACATGCATATTTTGGAAAATAATTACCAATAGATGAGTTAAAACACCCATCACTTCACATAATTACAATTTTTTGCATGTGTGTGTGCAGTGAGAATATTTAAAATTTACTCTTTTAGCAACCTTCGGTAAATTACAATCAGTATGCTGTACATTAGACCCCGATCTTATTCATCTTATAACTGGATATTTACACCCTTTGACCAACATACCCCTATTTCCTATCCCCCAACCCCCTCTCCCCAGTCCCTGGCAACTACCACTCTACTCTCTGTTTCTATGTGTTCGGGTTTTTAAGTTTCCACATAAGTGAGGTCATTCGGTATTTGTTTTTCTCTGTCTGACTTATATCACTTAGTGTAATGGCTCAGATTTATTCATGTTGTCAAAAATGGCAATTTTTTTTTTATGGTTGAATAATATTCCCATACGTGTGTATGTGTGTGACATTTTCTTTATCCGTTCATCCATTCATTGATTTCCACATCTTGGCTATTGTGAATGATGCAGCAGTGAGAGTGGAGGTACAGAGATCTCTTTGAGATAGTGATTTCATTTCCTTTGGATATAGACCCAGAAACGGGATTGCTGGATCATACAGCAGTTCTAACTTTCTGAGGAACCTCCATACTGCTTTCCACAGTGGCTGCACCTATCTTCAGTTCCGCCCACAGTGTACAAGGGTTCCCTTTCTCCACAACCTCAGCAACACTCACTTCTTGTTTTTTGATTACAGCATGTATTGTATTATTTTAGTTAATCCTTATAGCAACCCCATGAGGTGGACATCATTATTTTCCCCATTTTATAGAGTAGGAAACTGAGGTCCCATTCATAGAAATACAGAAGTGTAACTCGAATATGGACATTTGTAGTTCCTTGAATGTGCCATGATTTATCTCACTTTGCTGAGGAAGGTGAGAAAATCCATGTCTTGCATTCCCCAGCCTTAACTTCCTGACAAACGCCTGCCTGTGTGGTCCCTATTTCCATTCCAATGATGTCATTGTTTGTTTTACTCATCAGTTTTGCCAACTAGATTTTTAATTTCTTGAATTCAGGGAGCACGTGTTCTTAATAAATGCATTGTCAGGACTTATACTATTTCTGGCATATGGTTAGTGTTCAGTTACTTTTAAATAATAAAAGAAGCAAACTAGTCTGAAAGCCACTGCTGGAATCTCAGGTTGAGAACCTCGGGAAGAACTAATCTCTAAAGAAAGGATGACAAGAAAGATTCAGCTCTCTTGCAGGCCTATTGCATTCATTTGGTAATGACTTTCTAGAGGATAAGGTTGAGAAGGATTCTTAGTTAAAATCTAGGCTCAGTGCCAAAGAACCATCGCTCATTTATGGTCTTGAGGGAGGGAACGTGGAGATGTGTATACTATGCATTACCATCTTTCTATGGTCAGAGATTAAAAATTAGTAATAACTCTAGACTAGATTTTAAGTGACTTTAGACAGAGTGATATAGCGGTGCTCATTAGATTGAATGGTTGATCTTTCTTTAGGCTATATTTTAATAGAAAGGCAGTTGACTTAGAATCAATGGTTCTGATTTCATCAAACTTTTGTATATGTTTGATTCCATTCCTAAATAAATTGGAATTTGAAGAACGTAAATACAGAGTCAGTTTTCCACAGAACTGAACTTTAAAACTGAACTTTCACATAGTGAACACAGCGAAATAATATGGAAAAGGAAAGGGATAAGTAAATGTAAAGCCCAGTTTTGAAACACACACACATGCACTCACATACACAAACATAATGAACTTTTATCTCCTGAAAGTGTAAATGTTCATCTTTAAACACATCACAGAAAATGTGCTTGACACTGTCATTGACAAAATGTTACAACCATCCTACTGCCCACTGAATTCTAGAGCTATCTTATTAATTAAAAACAAACTTAAATTGTTCATTAGAACCTAAAAAATAAGTCTAACCTAATGAGTAGTAATGTCTCTCTTTTCTTAGAATTTAGTTTCTTCTCACGTCTTATCTTCATACACAGTGATATTTGATATTTCCACAGGAGCAACAAAAGGAAAGTAGTGTTTTCGATGAAACATTGTGACTTGCAAAGCCTGCATGTGTGTGTGAATTAGGCCAAGCCTTTGGGGACACATGTAGGATAATATTTCATAAGGATAAAATAGAGTTGGGAGGAAAACATGGGATTTAAAATTTTGTATAATGTGAAAGGAACCAGACTTACATATATTTCTGAAGTGGAGATGTGGCTTACATTACCAACATCTTGTTGTTTTAGAAACCATAAGTGTATGACAACTTTAATAGTTTACTGATGTTTTAAAAGTTCATTGCTTCATTGATCTTAGTAAAATCAGAGTGGACGCAATAATATAGAAAGATATGGACATTAATGTGAACATCTCAGCTAAGTGTTTTTAAAAATTCAGTATAGTACAGTGATTAAGAAGTAAAAATTGCCCATGATGAAAATAGTCATGGGGATATCAAGTACAGCACAGGGAATATAGTCACTAACATTATAATAACTACGTGTGGTATCAGATGGGTACTAGACTTATGGAGTAATCACTTTATAAGTTATATAAATGTCCAAACACTATGTTATACACCTGAAAGTAGTATATTGCATATTAACTGTAACTGAAAAAAATTAAATTAAAAAAAAAAAAACCTCAGTATATACAGTGAAAATCCCAGATCAAATATCACATTTCATAAGCTAAAGGGGAACTACCTAACGAAATTATTATAAAATGTTTTTATTTTATTCTCTCAGTTAATTTATAAAATATTATTTGGGAAGAAGAAATACATACATACATATATTAAATGTTTTCTACTGTTCTCTTGTAGGAAAAGTAGCTCTGGCAATATAAATTTAATCTCATTTGAAGCCACAGGAAAGATACTTTATCCCCAGTATCTTTAACCATCAATAAAATATCATAACTGATATTTTTTCTACCATATCATATGTCTTCCATTTGATACTATACATCCGACAGAAATTATTTTATAACTTTTAAATGGCTTTTACAACTGCATATCAACTAGTTTTGCTTCCTCTTGGATTCCAAGCACATCTTCTTAATTTCTACTCACATTTGATTTACAGGAAGATCTGTGAAATATCTTAATGTAATTCTACAGCAGTACTTAAGTTTTAAGGAATACATCCAAGGATAGAATGCAATTGTAAAGGTAAAGAATTGTAGATATCAGAGCACTTTTCAACACACAGAAAATGGTAGAGTGTAAGAAAAGGCTACTGCCAGAGTGCGCTCTTGAGTACTAGCAAATAAAATCGCTTGGATAAATCACCATTACACATTATTTACAGAATGATGAATACCTGGGTGTGTTTAATGATGTCACATCACTCTTTATTAATATTAAAATTTAGAATGCACATGTATTTTAGTTTTATAAATCTGAAGATTTTTAAAAATGGTCTCTCTGTACATATGTCCTGGAACTAACTAGCTTTGTATATTTCCATGAAACTATGAACATACACATACACACTCTTATTTGTATACTATATATAGACACTTATCTATAGTATATTTGCTCATATATTTCACTTATATACATATATGGTTCATGTAATTTATATTATTTAATATCTACATGTATATTTATATATAACTGTATTTATAGTTTATATACATATATGTGTGTTATAAATTTTTGTATTCTATAGATTCTATGTTAGACCAACAAGCTCCATTTTGTTAGTTTTGTTTTGATGTAGTGCATATTTGTTTAACATTAATGTAAATTATTAAAACTATACTGTACTATGCAAACTTATAAGGTGTTCTCATGCCTTTTCAATGAAATAGAAGAGTACAGTTTGTTTCTTCACATAAAAGTAATAGCTTTTCTAAGTAGATCAATTTAATTATGTACTTTTTTCTGTAAAAGTAATGCTTTTTATATAATTTTCCCAGCTTTATTGAGGTGTAGTTGACCAATAAAATAATATATATATAAAGTATACAATGTGATGACTTGAGAAATATTTTGTGTAATTTTTAAAATAATTTTTACATAATTTGTTATTTTTGCTGCTATCCCAAACAAAGCAATTAGAGGTTGAAATTTGTTTGATATCCTCACAGAAAATATTTTGCTCGCTTTAATTTTTAACTGTGGTTGCGTTCAAGGTTAATTCGAGGTATCAAGAAGGTGTGACTGTGACAAGATTTAGTGATGACAGAAGCAAATTAATGCAAGATCAGTGGCCTGGCTATTGATTCTTATCATGGGATCTTGGTGAAATGAAGTCATTATTTAATTAGACTTCTAATTATACTAATACATGGTTCTCAGAATAGACTTTCCTTAACTTTGATGTTGGCAGTATCATCATCACTTATGAACTTAAAAGGACAGTGGATAGGAAATTTAGAGAAATGGTAGAATTATAATAGACACATAGGAAAATTGTATGTGATAGCTTCTGTTCCTGTACAAAGAATACAAATAGTTTGTCTTTGAACCCATCGGCTCTCAGAACCCTGTGTTAAATATAAAGAGCTCTAATTGATAATTCTACAAAATCTTCATAAAGATGATCACATCTGGTATTTTTTTTTTCTTTTGATGAAACCAACTTAGTAAAGTTAAGCCTGATTTTAGAGCAGTTTCAGTAAGATCTTAGAACTCAGAAACAGTATTATATTAGATTCCTTCCTAACAGTTCTCAAATGTCAAGTCTCAGGGCTAATAATGAAACTTCTTGCTATGGCTTATAAGACATGTTTGTATAAAAGCTACTTTTGCTTATATAAATAGATGTACTTGCATCTGATTCTTTCTTCCAAATCCATTTTTAAAGTAATAACAAGAAATTCCAATTCATGAAAATTCTTACTTTTTTCAAAGTAATTTATTTTCTTCTTTACTCAAATAAAAATAAATATGTCTCATCCACTGAAATTTATGGTTCAAATTTAGCTTGCTCCTGAAACACTACCACTGTGCATTGTGTGAATTAGTGCTATCAAAATTCAGTTGGATACATATTTTTAAAATAATGTATTCTGTTTTTTAAAAATTCAGCATGGCTATTACTTGATTAGTTGTATGAAAAAAAAAAAACTTTCTGGCCAAAATTGTCAACATTTTTAAAGAATACATTATACATAAGAATATTTATTTTATTTCTAATCTTGAGTAAATCCAAAGTAGACAAACCACCTATATTTTCCTACATATAAAATGTTTACATTGTTTCTTCATTTTATATAAAAGACCATAACAACCTAATATAGTGAAAACAAAATAATTATATTTACAAGGTACAGAAAAAATTTTAAAAGTCTCTTATTTTAAAAATATTCCTAGGAGAGATTTTTTTTTCCAAAATAATAAAGATAAATTATAATTATTTCAATGAATAATTTCAAAATTACACTTTTATTTTCCTGTTTAAAAATTAAAATTTCCCATTTAAGTAACTGCATGAATCTAATCAATCCTCAAGATAATGCTATATTCTTGGCAAAGTTTATACCGATATGATAGCCTCTTGCTCTGGGAATTTAACTGCATATACAGGTATATTTTGCCTTAAAAAGCTACAAAAAAAAAAAAGGCCTCATAAGTTGTTTTTTATCTTAACTGGTTCATTTACTATTTCTAAATATTATTAGGCCTTTTGAAATTATGGCATGTGGATTATTTGTTCTTACAGAGCACATTTTGTCTTAGCTCTGATAGTTTAGTTTCCATTTCTTTTCCCCCAAATAAGTTAAGAATCACTGCTATTTCTGAAAAAGGCACTTTGATTTTATTTCACTTTATTCTTTAAATTCGTGGAGGTGGAAATCAGTATTTGCCACTCATTTAACTGCTCTCTGAGGCACAGCACAGAAGCATAGATAGCAGAGTGGAGGCCTTATAGCAGCGACTAAGGATATTAGTTTTGGAAGACTGACTCTCCTCTGTTGTTGGTCTTTAAGATTAAAGAAGCTAGCATTTCTCATTTGTATACTTATGTTTGTTTTCCCAATCTATGCTTTCATTTCATAATTTTGGTGCACTAACCTGTTATAATTTTCAAATCAACACACTTATTCATCCATTTAACAAATACTTACCAAACGTATACTATGGGTCAAGTACTACACTATATGCTGAGACTAAGCAGCACAGAAGATAGATATAAACCATGATCAAGGCTTTACTTTATGTGGTCCTATAGTGTTGGCCTCATTTTTCAATGGGTAAGTAATATGTGGGACTTTCATTAGAAGCACCTGCTATAAACCTCTTTTGGCCTGAATCCAGTTTCTTCGAACATGAGTTTGATATAAATGTTGAGTTTTCATTTTTTTAAGTATTACAATGATACACAAAGCCCTTCTTTATATGGCTGCTACTAACCTTTCCCATTTTGTCTCTCACCTGGCCCGTTCCAAGTCATACACGTGCTACAGCTATTCTAAATTGCTCGCATTTTCCATGAGGTTCTTTTGCCTCAGATCCTTTGATCCTTTTCATCCATTAAGTACAATTAACCTTGTATTTGTTAAAATTTGTTTTTAATTGCTCTAGGTACAAGTGAAAAACCAAGCATGGCTTTAGAGTTTAGTCTTCAGTGATGATATTGGCAATTTATCAAATAATCATGCAAATAAATTTTAATTGTAGTTGAATAATGATGGCTTACAAATAATTAAAATTTTTAATTAAAAATACTTTTTTCCAACTTCATGAAAATATTTCCTAAATATTGTCCATGAACCTCATAAAAATTACCTTGACATTAGCTACTGAGTATATGAGGCAGAAAAACTAATATATGTCTATATTGTAATCATTCTCAGAAAAAGTGAGTGATAAATAATTATGAATGTTTCATCATGTTTAGACAGCCTAAGAAAAAAATATTTCTTCCAGAAGAAAATTAAAGAATAATTTTACTTTTATGAGTTTCATGCTGATAATTTTAATCAATACATTGGAACTACCACTTGTGATTTCTCTCTAATGATTTCCTGGAACCTTTCTTATTTGAAATCTGACATCTTTTTCCAACCACTCTGAAGATGCAGTCCTCAACTAAATGAGTTTACTATTAAAACTACAATTTCCCTTAAAATACTTGAAATGGTATAATAGTGATTGTAAAATCTCAAGGTACACAAAGTACATATTACAGAGAACAGACAAATGTTGAGTTATGAAATCAGGCTCCATTGGGAACAGATTCTGATAATTTGAGCTTCTTCATTGTGTGGTTTATGTATTCTGCAGAAAGGGTCATTCCTGTTGCTACACACTGACCTTAAGATTGTCAGACTTGGTTTCAATAAATTTTTTCCAGTGGTGAAGTGATCTTCTTTCCCGGGAAGAATGGTGACATTTCAACACAAAGTTTGTAATCCTTAGGTGCAAGGACCCAAAAGAATATTTTTCTCAGTGGTTAATGCTTTCTTGTTTTATTTTATATTTATTTTTTCAAAACATGTAATAAGTAGAAAAAGCAAACTGTTCTCCTGATTAGCCAAGCACCTCTCCAGCTCACAGTACGAAACTAATGTTGTAAACAAAATGTTTCAGAATTTCGTGGAGTTCATGCCAACTGGTCCCACGTAACAATTTAAAATAGACGCGCAGTGTGGATTTTAAAGTATATCTTTACTCTCAGGATTTTATTTGTCTTGCTTTGGTATTTATTTAGGTGAGATTTTGCAAGCTTGTTATTTTTCATGAAAATTATTATATTTGGAAATTAGGTTTAGGAATTTTAATTTAGAAATAAGAAACCCAATTTCTGATTCTGGGCTTGGCCACTGACTCTTTGACAAAATCGTTTCTCTTTGGTAAACCTCAGTTTGCTTGTCAGTAAAACGAAGGTGTTGTCTTAAAAGTGTATTCAAACTGTGATCAACAGAGACCCAAAGATTGACTGGGTGATCAAGATTAAGTAGCACCATTAGGAGTGCTCCATGACCCCTCCTTCTATATAAACTCAAACTGTTCCATTTTTTGCTCTCTTTTGAAAAAATTGTTTTTCAGTAACATCTTTTAGCATTGGGTTTTCTTGATGAATGAGTGAATGAGTGAATAAATGAAGCGTTTTTGTTGGCTCTAAAATGCCACAGAGGACATCATCTTAGGCCAGATTTATGCCCTTTGCATGCAAGAAAAGATAAGATTTTTATTTGCTACTTTATCTATTAAATGCAATTGAGTTCTTCTCTTTGCTTATATTATTAGAATAAATTGAGCTATCTTCCAAGCATCCTACCCTAGTGGCTTAGCAGCTACTTTAGACAATCAGTCCCAAGACAAAATAGTGACTTTGTGGGGGAGGTTTGGGGGCTGTTGTACTCTTGATATCTAGAGCACAAAGGCTATGGTTGAAACTCTACTCTCCAAACCAAAACAGGGAGGGTCTTTACCTCTTTTCATAGCCATTATTACCCTAACCTAAGAAGATATATGATTCTGAATGAATGAATATGTGTGCGTGTATAAAATTTAGTAATCTACCAAGATTTCAAAGATTTTGGGAAAAGAAAAAAGGAGCAATATCTTTGCTTTATTTACTCATAAAGGGAAAGATTAGCAAATAGAATAGCGAATAAAGGTAATAAGTAAAATGAGCTGTTATGAATGCTGCTACATTTGCTTTATATGGGGTAAGTGTTCCATAAATCTTGCTGGTACACAAGTGACTCTGAAAGGAGACAGCAGGAAGGAGTACTACAGCTTTATCAACAAGCAAAGAGAAACATGAGGACAAATCAGAAGAATCAGAGATATGGCCACTCTGATGACTACTTCCCTTCTGAGCTTTCCCTTTTCCATTTCAAGCTTTGTGGTTAATACACTTCCTGGCCAAGCTGATTGCAGGTGTGGCCACATGACTTGCTCTAGTCAATCTCCTTGAGCAAGTAGTGGGGCAGAAGTGTCGATCAATAAATAGCTTCTGTTTACAGAGTTTGCTGATTCTGTGGTTTAAATCATCTTGAAATTATATGATGTCACTGAACTTGGAATTTGAAAGAGATGTGTAGTAGAATGCTATTGCATAGTATTTCCCTATAGATACAACATATGTAAATAAACTCAAGAGCATTGATAATAGTAAAACATAGTAAATTATATAAGACGTGACGAATTTGGGGTACTAATCTTTGTTTTTGATATAATTTACTTAATTTTAAATTTACATAATTTAATTTTTAGCAACTCTCACCAAATTCCTAAACAATTAACATTGACTCTTGTTAAGTTGACACAAGGCAACTTCAGCACACCGCTAGCTACTTAAGCAGAAGTGAGCCCAATCCCTCCCAACAAAAGCTTTAAGGAAAAGCTCATGGTTCACCATAACTTCCCTACTTCCCTTGGCAATCGTACCTGAAATATTCCAGAAATAAGCTGCTGCAACAGCTCTGGTTCCAGAGTGAGGACAGCATGGAACTGATGGAGAGCAAGAAGTAAACATTTTTGTTGTAAGTCAATGAAAATTTGGGGTCATTTGTTACCATGGTGTAACTAGCTATCCTGACTCCAAACTCAAACTGTGTAACTTACTAGATGTTTTGAGTAAACCTTAATTCTCCTAATAAATGGATTATGGTAGAGATTTTCCTTCTCAGCAGAATGGAACATTATCTTCCGAGGTCTGGAAGAAAAAAAATAGCAAAACCAAAACATTTATAGATTATTGACATATGTTAAATGGCAAGGAAATAAAGCTCAGTTTTCTCACAAAATAGCCATCAGTTTGACTTTTCTTCATTTGGCAATTTGTCCAAAATTTTATCTTAAACTTAGTTCACAGAAGTTTGGGAGTTGGCACGTTAGAGACTTCTATGACAATGTACATGGATATTCTGTACTTCTCTGTCTCTGTGCTGCTTCTCCTTCGGTCCCCCCTTCCCCCATGCATGCTCTGTTATATTTCCCTGTTTTTGTGGTTCCTACTGACTGCTCCATGAAATCCCAAATTAAATGTGTAGACAGTAAGTTCCATGAATTCAGATGTCCTACTCTTTGCTCGTTATATAGCCCCGGTGCCTGTCAAATAATTAGTGCTCAACTTTATCTGCTAAATAGATTTCTAAAAATAAAACACTTTTGAAATCCATTTATACTCTGATTATGTGTTGTTAAACTTGTCTTCCTCCGTTACATCGAATGGAACTGTGTGTGTTAGTGTAAACCGTTAGCTCCTTGAGGCCGGTATCACGGTCATCTTTCTGTGAAAGCCATAGTAACACTTAGAGCCCATAGCAAGAATTTAATAAATATTTATGTTTATTTGAACATCTTCTATACCTTCTGTGTGCAGACATACTTCATTTTATTGTATTTCATAGATATTATGCCTTTGTTGTTGTTGTTGTTGTTGTTATTGTTGTTGTTGTTGCAAATTTAAGGTTACTGGCAACCCTGCATTGAGCAAGTCTGTCAGCACCATTTTTCTAACAGCATTTGCTCACTTTGTGTCACTGCATCACATTTGGGGAATTCTCACAATATTTCAAACTCGGTTATTATTATGTTGGTTATGGTGATTTGTGACCAGTGATCTTTGCTGTTACTATCGTAATTGGTTTGAGATGCCACAAATCGTACCCATATAAGACTGTAAACGTAACCGATAAGTGACTGGTGCAATGACTGGCTATTCCTCTGTCTCTCTCCCTCTCCTCAAGCCTCCCCACTTCCTGAGAGACAAGAATATTGAAATTAAGACAATTAGTAATCCTATAATGACCTCTAAGTGTTCAAGTGAAAAGCGTCATGCTTCTTGTCTTTCACTTTAAATCAAAAGCTAGAAATGATTTATCTTAGTGAGAAAGGCTTGTTGAAAACCGAGATAGGATGAAAGCTAGGACAATTGCACTGAACAGCTAGCCGAGTAGTGAATGCAAAGAAAAAGCTCTTGAAGGAAATTAAAAGTGCTACTCCAATGAACACATGAATGATAAAAAAAAACAACAACAACAAAAAAAAACAAAACATGATAATAATAAAACAGCCTTATCGATTATATAGAGAAAGGTTTAGTGGTTTGGATAGAAGATAAAATCGGCCACAATATTCTCTGAAGCCAAAGCCTAATCCAGAGCAAGACCCAAACTCTCTTTCATTCTGTGAAGGCTGAGAGAGGTGAAAAAGCTACAGAAGTAACATCTGAAGCTAGCATAGGTTGTTGGTTCATGAGGTTTAAGAAAAGAAGTCTCCATACAAGGTGAAGCAGCAAGTGCTGATGTAGAAGCTGCAGCAAGTTATCTAGAAGATCCAGCTAAGATTAGTGAGATTGGCTACACCGAACAATAGATTTTCAATGTAGATGAGATAGCCTTATCTTGGAAAAGGATACCATCTGGGGTTTTCATAGCTAGAGAGGGAAAGTCAGTGCCTAGCTTCAAAACTTCAAAAGACAAGATGAGTCACCCTTTAGGGTCAAATCAACTGATGACTTTAAGTCTTTAAGTTGAAGATAATGTTTATTTACTGTTTTAAAAATCCTAAGGCTCTTAAGAATTATGCTAAATCTACTCTGTCTGTGCTCTACAAATGGGGAGGGAAAGCCTGAATGAGAACATATCTGTTTACAACACGGTTTGCTGAATATTTTAAATCCACTGTTGAGATCTACTGCTCAGAAAAAAAAAAAAAAAAAAAAAAAAAGATTTCTTTCAAAATTACTGCTCGTTGACAATGCACCTGGTCACTCAAGAGCTCTGATGGAGATGTACAATTAGATCAATGTCGTTTTCATGCCTGCTAACACAACATCCATTCTGCAGTCCGTGGATCAAGGAGTAATTTGAACTTTCAAGTTTTCTTATTTAAGAAATATATTTCATAAGGCCATAGCTGCTATAGAGAGTAATACCTCTGATGGATTTGAGGAAAGTAAATTGAAAATCTTTTGGAGAGGATTCATTATTCTAGATCCTATTAAGAACATTTGTGATTCACGGGAAGAGGTCAAAATATCAGCATTAACAGGAGTTTGGAAGAAGTTGATTCCAAGTGTCGTGGAATACTTTGAGGGTTTCGGGACATCAGTAAAGAAAGTAACTGCAGATGTGGTGAATATTGCAAGAGAACTAGAATTAAAAGTGGAGTCTGAAGATGTGACTGAATTGCTGTAATCTCATGGTAAAACTTTAACTGATAAGGAGTTGCTTCTCATGAGAAGCAAAGTTGTTTCTTGAGATAAAATCTACTCCTGGTGAAGATGCTATGAAGGTTATTGAAACGACAACAAAGGATTTAGAATAGTACCTAAACTTAGTTAATAAAGCAGAAAAGATTGACTCCAATTTTGAAAGAAGTCTCTCACTGCAGGTAAAATGCTATCAAACAGCATCACATGCTACAGAGAAATCATTCATAAAGAGAAGAGTCAATTGATGCAGCAAACATCATTATTGTCTTATTTTAAGAAATTGCCACAGCCACTCCAACTTTTAGTAACCACCATCACTCCGATTAATCAGCAGTCATCAACATTGTGGCAAGACCCTCCATCAAAAATATTACGATTCTCTGAAGGCTCAGATGATGGTTAGCACTTTTTAGCAATAATGTATTTTTTCATTAAGATGTGTACATTTTTTAGACAATGCTATTGCACACTTAATAAACTACAGTGTAACGTAAACATAACTTTTATGTGCACTGGGAAACCAAAAAAATTCCAATTCACTTTATTGTGATATTCACTTTACCGTGGTGGTCTGGAACTGAACTTACAATATCTCTGAGGTGTGCCTATGTAAAACTAGGTGTCTCTCCATGAATACAGTTTTATTCAAAGTTGAACATCGGGACTGAAGGTTTAGTAATCACAAAAAGAGTAAGAAAAGTTGCTGATGACAGATTATCATCATAAAATGTCAACAAAATAGGCCTCTTAGAAATTTAAAAGAATATGTGAATTCGGTTATCATAATAAGGATAATTACTTTGCATTTACATAGCATTTTGCAGCAAAATGAACTTCAGAGCAATTTGCTAAACGGTTTTACAAAGAATCACTTGGCTGAATTCCAAAGTGTGTCTTCCAGGGTGAGACCCTTCGCTGTTTGCAGTGCATATCCAGACACCAAAGAGCTGGCTTCCTGAGCTGAGGGATGGAGTCTTGCTTATGAGACGCTGCCATGGGACTCCCACAGCTTCCTGCAGGGTGCCCGGTCCTATTCCATTCTGGGGGCTTGTCTCCCTCAGGTAAATGCTGCCATGTCTGAGAATGGCCATGGGTGAAATGTTTCTAATCTCCTTAAAACAAGCCTATTACCCAGCTTAGAAAGAAGAAACAGGCAGAGTAATAGATTTAATACCCAGAGGACAACCGAAGTTATTAAAATTCAATCCAGCAAATCATTTATTGAACACCTCAGGCAATTTACTTAAATTCTCTAAGCCTCAGTTTCCTTACTTGAAAAGTTCTTTCCTCAGAGGTTCTTTTGAGGATTAAATAAGGAATGAATGTAAATTATTTAGCGTAGAGCACATTACGCATCACATTTATCTGGCATTATTTTTATTATATTTTATTCTATATTATATATTACTTGTATAATTGAAATAAGATAACTAGATCTTTTCTTTCAAATGACTTTTTTGTGTGTGTTCTTATTACTATAAATATCTTCCATAATGCCTTCGGATTATTTTTATAAATTCAAGGAGAATTGTTCTTATGAGAATTGATCTTACCAAATCATGTATATACTCTAAATTCTTATGTAAATGTAGGCCTTTTTTAATACTATAAGTGGAATAATAGTTATAACCAAACAAGTTACAATTACCACTACGTTTAAATAGATCTAGTTATATTCCATAGCACTGTCTTGTGGAGAGTGGATTGTAAACTGACAAGGTCCTTGCAATTTGTTCGGTCAACCAAGGATTGCCTCACCTCAAGGAACCCTCCTTAGAATGGGGAAGTCCGAACTGCTGAGGAGCAATGCGGTGTTGCTCCCAGGCAGGGAGTATACTCAAAGCCAGGAGCAGATGAAACTGCAAAAGATCATAGCGGGGTGTGGGTTGGATGAGGAGAATCTTATCTTAGCCAGCAATTGTATGCTCTTGTATAAAAACAGTTTGCAAAAATAAAACTACACCCCCGTGTCACCATCAGTGGACAGTGGTCCTCCACATCTAGCTTTCTGTCTTTTTTCTTTTCTCAATCTCCCACCATTTCCATTCAGGTTTATTTTCCAGGGCTGTGCTGGACATGGCAGGATTTACGACTTGCTGGATGCAGCACTGTCTAAATTGTCTATTTCAGGGCACAATAAATAGAACCCCAGAAAAATCAAAACAGGACCAAAATAGATTGGTAGATTCAAAAGTAACATGCTATATTATATATATATATATATATATATATATATATATATATATATATATATAAATATAACAGATGATTCTATTCGAAACTCTATTTTAGTAAATCAAAGTAAATGAATTGTGAAAGAGAAATTGCACCAGATGGAGTTAAACAGGAAAGGAAGATTTTATTCAAGAATATTGCAATGTGGGAGAGAGACTGTTGAAGCAGGGAGGGAAACTGAACTCAATGCCACTGAAACAAAGACAGAGTTTTTAAGCTCTGGGGTGATCTATTTGAAAAGCACTAAAGGAGGTTGGGATTGGGGGCTAATCAATGTGATTAGACCATCTGTCTTTGCTAATTGGTGCTTGTTGAAGTTAGTATCCTACCCTCTCACATAAACTGAGAGATTCAGACCTTCTCTTTCTTAATGATTACATTTCAAATGGATGGCCCTGGCGTATTTGAGAAAGACATTCCTGGGGTTGTAGAACTGGAGAAGGCTAGGAGATTAACATCTGAAAGGGGCGGAGAAATAATTTACAATTGAAAGCCGTCTAAAATAGATGTTCTAAAAAAAAGGAAAGTCAGGGAAAACCAGTCAGGAAAAAAGTGTCTCAAGTTTAGTTGAGCTGAGGGGAAACATTAAGACCATCTTGGTCAGAACCCTCCCATGAAACTTGGTCAACTCTGTTCTCCAGAATGGTCTTAAAACAGGGGACAGAGGATCAAAGCATGTTAGCAAAAGGATAATAAGTTATTTCTCTGATCATGCAACTGGGGAAAAGAACAGAACAGTTAAATGTATTGGCAGAAATTATTAGTTATCTCAATATTGACCTAAGTTTATCTTAATTTATTCTAGAAATCAATCTATTTTTCTTTTACCAGAACATCTCCTATTACAAATTAATTATCAATATATTAGAGAGAAATGCTTGAGGAAGTGATGAAAAGCAAGGAGAATTACAGCATAAAATATTTGTGAACCCTGAATTCCATTGACGGTTCTTACGAGTTCCATGTTGCCATGTATATTCAGAAGGGGAATAAGTTCTTGCTGTCTTAAAATATATAAAGACATAGCAAATCTTAAAATTTAAGAAGAAAATTTTGTAATTTTTTTTATATAATTAATGGGAGATTTGAATGGGCACACCGATCTCAAAGGCACTTTGTAAAGTTTGATACAGAGTTATCTGAATTGAAGCCAAAAATATTTTCGTGAATGACACCTGAAAAGAAAGTGCAATTATAAAGTGCTCTAATTTTTCCTACATGGTTTTGCAAAGCACTAATGAAAAATCATCTTCAGTGGAAATTTGGTAGGATCTTGCTGTTATTTTAGATTCAGACAGTTAAAGAGATCAACGGGAACATAGTCATCTTGAAAGAAGCAAAAATTGACAAAAGAAAAGTGAATAATTCACATCAAGCTGTGAACAAAAACAGTACGAAGCCACAGCAAACTAAGCCACATGCTCCTTTTCCAGTGTTGGCCGTTGTGGTCAATAACAAGTCACAGCTAAGAAAGTGGTGTGTGCTTTCTCCATCATTGGCAACTCTAGTCAATAAAATATAATTGGAACCTGCCAAGAAGGTAGTGTGTCAAAAGTGTATTTAAGCAGAAACTTAGATGCTGAACTGTTTGTGTAAAAATTGAGCACATAGTCTAATTATAAGTTTAAGAACTTCTAAAAGTTTGAACATTGTAAATCTGCCCTGTGAGTGACTTACGCAGCTGGAACATGACAACTGCATCAATAGAGCTCAGTCAGAATAGAGAAGCAAGTGTCAACATCACAAAGAGGAGCACTGCTTTTAGTAATTCATTAGGAAGGTTGAGTGAAATAGACTGTGTCTCTTTGATTAGAGTAAGCAAAAAGATTAAATAGCATTTTCATGTCTCTCCTTAAAAGACACATAAGTGAAAATAAATTTTGTTAAGTCAATAAACAGGAATTTTATTATCTTTTGCTAGTTTGGTGTTCAGTCTACCATCATACAGTCTACTATTTAATTCAAACATTTTTGACACTCAGGAAAAAATTATGATATTAAAAAAAAAAAGTAGAGGTAAGATGCACAGTTCACTTCACTTCAATTGGATATGTAGAGTATAAAGTAAAAGTTAAGTCAGTTCTGAAGACCGCAGACATTTTGGTAATCATTGTTATCCTTTCTTGTGACTCTAGATCCAGCGGCTTCAACAGGTCACTGCATGCCTTTTTCTGGTAGTCTCACTTTGGAGGCTAGAAAGAATTTTAAATTTATATCTCTGAGTTCTGCCCTGCTCTGAGGCGCCTAATTTCCTTTGGTAGGTGTGTCATTCAAAGAATACATTTTACTACTAATAGACACAATCAAGGATACCGATTGATAAATGGACTGGTTTATTAAGTAGAATATATATAAAATGGTGCCTAAGATCACTTCCTTCCACATAACTTAGCATTTCCTTGGCAAAATTACATTAATCATGCCAGCATTTCCATAGAGTAATCTCAGTTTCCCTCCATGTCATTTCGCTGATAGAGTGAGCTTTCAACTGTAGTGACTGTTGCTTTGGAAAAGGACATTTTTATATATAACATGTATTAATATAGAGAAGGCTAAAAAAATTGTTTGCACATTTTTCTCTTATTTGCATCTCAATTTATGTCAGATAATTAAAGGAATAATTGATCACATGAGACACTGGACAGATAGCATCAATGACTGACTGACATCCTGAATGATTCATTACAAGGTCAGCTTGCCCAGCAAGGCACCACTCCACTCCGTCCCCTCCACCTTTATGTCCATGTTGGGTAAATTGGCAAACAGCACTTGGACCATATTGCAGCACATAAATATTTTAATTGAACCTAATTCTTCTTTTTTAAGTTAAAGAACATAAGTCACATGATTATCAAATGGCTGATTTTTTAATGCTTTTGTTTAAAAAATTGTTTAGTATACTTTTTCTTACTTGATTTATCAGTAAAAGAGACCGGGAATCCAGTTTTAAATAAAAACTCTTTATGCGTAGTTTGACTTTTCAGTGTGTCACAATGTAAAAAGCAATAATCAGAAAGATCAAAGTCAAGCTTAAGGTTTGATATAATGCATGTTGACCTATAGCCCTCTAATCTAAGCAGACATTAGAAACAAATGAACTAATAACTCTTTAAGCCCAATTAGAAAGTAAAATTGAGTTAGGTTTAAAGGGATGTGGGAAATGACTGGAACTTCAAGATAAAATTGATTTTTATTAAGATCGTTCTTTATACATAATATATTCTTCACCTACTTTACATAATTTGTAGAATTATTTCCCAGTTGGCTCGTATTTTAATATGTCAGCATTGGCATCGTAGTTTATGAAGGCCATCTTAGGCTTCCATGATAATCCTTGTGGGGAGTTTTGTGATGTCCTGCATAAAATAGCAGCCTCTTTGAAATCTATTGTCTTTCTGGCTCATCGTCCAGTCTAATTATTTGTTTAAGTCTTTAAGCCTCTCGCCACTTTAAAAGATCCAGTACCGAGTCACTATAACCCGGGTCTTTGCAAGTTTAGAAAATTGATTGTAGTAACATTACACGGAGGGCAAATATATCAGGAGACATAGGCTGTTTCTCTAGTTATGCAAATAACTCGTCAGTCACAGTACATAAACAAGTCACGTTAGTTCCCAGGACATAGTTTTCTCATATAAAATTTCCTTGACTCTCTACTTTTGCATTAAGTCTGTATTCTTAAGTGTGAGTCAAAGTATGCAGTTACAAAAATGGACCCTAGATGATTTGACTGGGATATTATTTTACTCCCATTCCTTTTTATCCAGCTTATCTGCATCTGCCTCTTCTGATGATATTTTCTCAAGAAAACTGCATATCCTCTTAAAATAAACACTTTCTGAGGGCATGATTTATTTTTGATAAGTGTCTGAATTAGATCAGCTATTTTCAATAATCTTCAGTGCTCCGCTTTAAAAAAGACTTATTGTGCTGAGTACTTTGATTTCGAAATGCAAATGACATTGAAATTCCTCCTTTGCTAAAGGCAAAAAGAATATCAACCACCGGTTTGTTTATTGGCTCTAGTTAATAGCTACAGTAAATGAACATTACAGATAACACCAAATTTCAGTGTTTTAACATTATTACATAGACAAAGCTAACACTTTAAACCAGAATTCCCAGTAAACTAACTCATGTCACTCACATATTACTCAAAAGAAAAAACATATGTTTCTTTGAGTGTATTTTAATGATGCCGATGCTGAAGTGAGTCAAAACTCCAAGCTATTTCTACTCTCCACCATATAGTAGTTGCATGACTTTGGACAAGATATTTGGCCTTTATCACTTCAGTGCCTAGAGGTGAAATGAAGATCTCAAAAGGTAATTTTAAGTTCCATGTGAGATCATATATTTTGAACTGCAGAATGCTATTAAAGAAGTATTACTGTTTTTCCTTATATCAGCAATTGAACTTATTTACTATTTGTGTTGGCGTGAGGAATTTTTATTCTCATGTCTTCTATTTTCTGGAAAAAATGAACAAACAAAATATCTTTCTCGAATCTTAATTCCCTCTCTAGTCACTGTGCTATTTTTCTGCTTAACAATCAATTTTTGAAGGAATATTCTTCAAATATTAACTTAAAAGTCTCCAAAATGGCCTCCTATGTCCTGCTTCCAATTATCTCCTTTTGAATTCCCCAAATTACTTGACAAGAATCACTACACCATTCTTGAAGTTTCTCCCTTGGATTTTGCTGTGCCGAAACTATGTACGCTCATCATTCATTCAGCCATTCATTTATTCATTCATTCATTTGTCCAGAGATTCAACAAATATTATTTACTGCACACTCTGGTTAGGCACTGTTTCAAGGCCCTACAACAATCAACAGTGAACACAGTAGAAGGATCTCTGCCTTCAGGGAGCTTACTTAATGTGAGGGAGACAGACAATAAAAACATAGATATTTATAGCTATTGCTTATTTAGTGTCTTTGTATACTGCCCATATATAATACACAGTTGCTGCTGCTGACCACTGAGAGGATTTGGGAGATAATACAGAGGGAATTAGCACATAGTCCCTGCCCTCAGTCCTTTTTCTGAGTCTCAATGGTCCCTCTTTTGTTCCTTTTTCCTTAAATGGGAATATATGATGGTTTAGTCTTTGTTATCCTTTTGTCCCTTAAAATCTTCTAAGAAGTTTTTTTATTTTTTAATGAATAAAACAATTTCCATTGCTACATTAAATCTCTATAAACTGTCAGCATATTTAAGTTCTTTGTTTGAGAAGCTGGACATCTAGCCCCTTGAGAGTACTAATTCCCTTTTTATTATGGGGCTTACTCATGATAAATGATGTCAAAATCTTATACGTAAGTTTGTTGTTTTTTTAAAAGTTTTAAAGGGACATTTCTTTCTATGTACATCTAACTTAATTTTTAAAAAAAAAAAAAAATCTGACCTTAAAGTAACTTAAAAAAAAAAAGAAGAAGAAGAAGAAAATTTATTGATATTTTTATTTTTGGGGGTGCTCACATAGAATCCAAAATTTATTTTAAAAATTTTTCTGCTATTGGGTAAATTAAACAACATCCACTCTCCACTTTGTAACGAGAATTTTCTTTCCAATTTTATTTTTACTGTATACTTCCACATCTGACATATATATACGCATACACTCACAACCACTTTTAAGTCCTCAATGACTTCGAACTTTATGCTCACATATAAAATAGTGACAGTCAAATACAGAATTAAAAGTAGAGGTCCACTATAATTGTCTTCACATTTTTTTTTTATTTTTTCCTCCCTAAAATAATTTTGAAAAAAGACCTTTTGCAGATATCTAAAATGTTTACCTAAATTTAAGTAGTTGCGAAGAATATAATTTCTGCCATTTTGTAAATATTGACAGTTAAGATATAACATTACATTACTCTTTTAAACATGTTTCATGAAATAAAAATCTATATATCTCAGCAATATATAATCAATTATCTTTTTAAAAGACATAAATGAGTTTTTCTTTACCAGTTCTTTTTCTTTCTCCTGAACTTATATTTTCATTCTAATTTCCCCAGAGAAATGTATTCTAACATAATAAAATTTATGTCTTCAAAATTTAATAATGCTCCTATTACTTTAAGGATAAATACATATTATTATTTTTAAAATTTTTGTGATCATAAGAATTCAAATACTAACATTTTTTTCTGTACTGAGTTGGCATTACAATTATTATTGATACTAAATTGATCAAAACCACACAAATATTTTATATTCTTTAATAATTAAAGTTAAAAAATATTTTTTTTGTTGCAAAGTCTTCTCTTAATGAAGTGGTGGGATTTCTTCTCCCCACTCCCAAATGGTTTATAAATCTTTAAATGAATTTTTCTAATATAGAGAGTAGTTCCACTTCAGTTCCCTTCCTTTTCATTGTTATGGAGTATGTATAGAGAAACATTATTCAGATAAATGGCTAGCTGGGAATTAAAAGAATGTCATTGGAGTAAAGTCACTCCAATCTTTGAACTTCTTCCAAGTTGTAAGCCAAAAATAACATAGTAGCTGTGTTCAAAACTTAGTTGACAGTTGATCGGTTCCTCTTTCAGTTTTGCTGAAAGCAAAAAATTAGAAACTATGTCTTATAAAGGATCTGTTACTCGGGCATTGGAATAATTTGCTTCTCTACATGGATAATAATATTTTGAATTTTTCCTAGTATCCCACCCCAATTTCTAATCCTTGGGTACTTACATTGTGGCATCATGCATCATGTTACACTTAAGAATAGATGAGAAGAATGTCTTTTTTTGTGACTTGTGAGAAGTAGATCTGGAAGAGACAGCCTTGAGAATGGGTTTCGGTCTCAGAAGATCTGTTTTAGGAAAGAATTCGTATAGAAGTTGAAGACGTGGAAATGGATTCACCTAAAACTGTCTCTGCTTAGGTATCTCTTGGCAAGCCTTCATGTGTTCTATTTAGGGCTGAGAGGATAGGAGAACAGAAATTGTATCTTTTTATCTAGAAACTGGATGGTGGCCTGAGATGTACCATCTGTGGGCAGTGAATAGAAACAGGACTCAGGAAGGCTGTTGTGAGAGTCATGTATATTCAGTGAAGGGTGGTGGAGAAGAAGGTATTATTTGCTGATTTTTTTTTTTTTTTGAGTCTAGATCTACGTGACATTGACAGCTAAAGTTCAGCACCCATTACCACCTATTTATGACCAAAAATGTGGGAGTTCTGTTGACATTCCTGTTCTAGTTGTTATTATGTATTTTAATAGAAATTTTCAGAAGAAATTAAGCTCAATATAGTTTTCTCATTTTATTTTTCCTTTACTATAATAAGCAGACAGCATTTGAATCATTTAAAATACCTTCAAAGCTTGCAAAAACAAACCAAAATTGAAGGTCAAATAATCTATGCATATTATAACAGGAAATGTGTTTTCTGTTAGTTTAACACATCATGCTAACATGACCATCCTGATGAAATCTGGGAGAAAAAGTTTTAAAATGAATGCCAATGAAAATTTAGAAGGGAAACCTTAAAACTTTCAGCAAGAAGGACTTGAAAAGATTTTGTTTTTCCTAAGTGCGTTAAATGCATGTAATGTTTCTCTAATTTAGACAGAAGGCCAAAAGTGACAAAAATACTGACCAAAAAATATTGTAAAATCCAGTTTTTTACTTATATTTAATCTTTTCTCTATTAACAAAGTACAATGCCTCTAGAAACTGAATTAATTCTTTCAAGTTGCAGAAGCTTAATACATACAAAAGTATGTGCTTAGGGGGATAATTTTTTTTATGTCAATTTTTTTAACTGAAAATCATAACATTTTTGATAAGAATATATAAGCTAATTACCTACACAAATAGAAACATGTACCAGATACTGTAGGTTTATATTCTTTATCCAGTAATTTCAATTCTAAGAATCTATCCTGGAGAATATTCTGAAATACAAATATTTGTGAACTATGGTATTCTCCAAAGTGTTATTTATAAAAATGGAACAATAGAAAGAGATGTCTTAAATGGTTTAGTAAAGTAAGTAGAGTTCTACAAGAAAATATTATCAATAAAAAGCACTATAAATATGACATGAGAAATTGCTTTTGATACACTGAGTGGTGAGAAAAAAAAGAAGAATATGAAAAGATGCTCTTAATTGTAACAAACACACACACACAGATGAATAAATGACTGGAAGGAACTTTGTCAATGTATGAACAGTAAGATGACTTTCTTCAAATTTGTTATGGTGACTTCGTCTCACTCATAACTCTAACTTTCATTTCTCCTCGGAAAAGCCATTCCTTACAACTCTAATGTTTCCTGTAGTACCCCTTTTTATTCTTTATAGCACTGCTCTTTTCACTTATGAAAAGAAAAAGTACCTGTTTATTTGCTTATATAATAGATTGTTAAGGAGTCATATGTTCTTTGGGGTGAAAGGAGCTTCTGTTTTACCCCCTACTGTTTACCTGGTGGTTGGTCCAGATTGGTCCCACGGTACTTCAATATCATATTAGTTGATGATCTTTGCACATGCTCTCTCTCTCTCACTCTCTCTCTGATAATTGTTTAGATGTTAGCACTTCCATGGTAATATGAAATAAATGAATTGATTTTGCTGTTAGATTTTATATGTTTACAATGACTACACTATATAATAGTAGTGTTTAAGCACATCGAAATTTGGGAACATTCAAAAAATATATTTTTGTTATCTATAGGACCTAGGACAATGTGAGAAATATCCTTAAAGATCAGTAAAATTGTACTTAATATTTTCATTTCAACTTTGACCTAAAACTTAATCAGTAGTTTGATATAATTCTTTTTAAATACAGGAATTAATAGTGGATGATATTCCTGGAATTTGCCTCATGAATTGAAATAACATTAGTCAATAGGATTTTTCATTAGAAAATGGCATTATGGGGCAAATACCCCTAAAAAGGGCTCAGTAACTACAATAGAAATGAATAAAAGCAGTATATCTTAGCCACTTATAAATGGTACTAAAGTTTTCAAAATGGATATGAAATTCCAATATAGCATTAACCACATGAAATTATATTTATTGCTAAATTATCATGATATGCAATGAAGCATTATTTAACTTCTACAGAATACTTTCCTTTTTACTAAAACCTGCCAGGAAGGACAGTTACATCAGGGCCATGGAATTGGGAAGGCTTCTTTGGGGGAAAAAATTGTAAGAATGTTGGATGAGATGACTAGAAAAACTTGGTTACTTCTCACATTTCATCATTCATTTTAAATTATCACTATAAAATACTATTGTTTATTTGTATATCAAATATCTTATTATTTACACATTAGTTTCATCATGCAAAGTAAACCCTTTTTGAGACTGAAGAATTATTTAAGTGGCCCTTCATTATTTGGGAAAAAAATTTTTAAACTTCCTTGACACAAGAAAATTAGAAATGTTATTTTTTTATCACTCTTCCACAAGTCCTTCCATAATTCATTTCAAGGAATTTTGCTTTTGTTGGTATATTCTCTCCCTCACCCATCCTCAGGACTCATGGAAATATCCAAAATACTGAAAGGCATGATATGCCTAGTAATCCTGTGCAGACTCTTATCAAGTTGTTTTAAAAGATGTTGATTTAACATAAAAATAACAGAACTATTAAATTAGTTAATAGTCCAAGGTCACTGAAGTGCCCATGTTTCTAATATTCTACTTTGCGTTTCTCCTATTTTACTGAGAGTTTCTTAAGGTTAGCTTCCCACTGGCCTGTCTTAGGTGAAATCAGGATATTCACTAGCTCTGTATTTCTTCACCATTCATTTAAACCCCAGGAAATTCTCAGCTGTGGATCATGCTACCCGGTAACTTTGAAATCTACCATTCATTTTCATTACAACACCTCTAGCAGTGCCAATACATGGTGATGTTTGTTAAATATTCATTGAATGAACTTAATGAATTCATTCATAGCCTTCCCTTCCCTTTCATTAATATTGGAAGAACAGGAGAAAAGAAACTTTTTTTCTTGGTGCAGTGCTGTTTTTTTCCCCTCTCAAAGACCACTATCTTAGCTTTTTTGTCCCTTATTCTTTTTTCTTTTTTCTTTTTTCTTTTTTTTTTTTTAAGGATAGAGTCACCATTGGACTGTCTTGGAGGATCTCTTCCCAATCAGATTTCCCCATGTCCATAGAAATTTTCAAGTAATGTTCTCTTCTTAGCCGATGATGGTGCATGGTTCAATTGTCAGTCAATTGATTAGAGTAGGACCAGACTGATATTGTGCAATCTCCCCTAAACTGATGTTTCCATTCTTTTAACTTAAGACTTTTTTAGAAAAGTTCTACACTGATACTTTGCAGGATGAAGTGAAGAATGGGAACTTTCCATGGAAACACACTAATGGTTTGAGCCATAGGATTCTCATGTAAGGCTCACCATTAATTGGAATGACTAATTTTAATTAAATGACAAAAGGGCCTA
Organism: Rousettus aegyptiacus; assembly: GCF_014176215.1. Lineage (NCBI taxonomy): Eukaryota > Metazoa > Chordata > Mammalia > Chiroptera > Pteropodidae > Rousettus > Rousettus aegyptiacus. The sequence continues at coordinate 61,369,228 of NW_023416286.1, read as the reverse complement.
TCAGTGTTCATGGATAACTATTGATAGATATCAATAGATCAATAAATACATGATAAATAAAATTAACACAAATTTCATATCCATGTGTTCTGCATCAAAAATTGCAAAACATCACAGTGATTGTCTGTTTTCCTGTGTGTATCAGACATATTTTAATATCGTTCACCTTCCACGGTATGCCAGCTCCTTATACTAGTCTTTTAAAGTTATACTTGCTTCCAAGACAAAGACTGATTTGGTTTTACATTCTTGATAATGCCACATCTCCTTGCTTTAAAAGCAGATTGTGTATATTCCAAAGGAGACACATTATGTTAGTACCAGTATACAGATGCTAGAGAGAGATTCATAGCTTTTACTTAAGTGGATTGTCACGTCAATGACTCATATTTAAAGTCACTATTAAAAGGTTTCTTCTAAATGAAGTTCTATTTAGGCTATAATTTCTAAGTGAGGAAGACAACTATTCCCTGAGGAAACACTTAGGGATCTTATTTTACATTCTCTGTTCACATTTTGAAAATTTAACATTTGGGTAAAGTTAAGAAAGTCGAGCTGAGTGCCCAAGTAAAAGTCAGTATCTCCAAGACCTCATAATGGTAGAGCAAGGTGAAGTTAAAAATGGTGTTGCGCTCTATGGGGTAAACACAATAAAAAGCCCTTTGAAATATGTGTTTTAACTAGTAGGAAGAGATGTTTTAGTCTAATGCATGGAAATATTCATTCCGTATGTGTTTGCATGTGTGTATGTATCTTAAGTACTTTTTGGAAACATTTCAGTCTATCAAGTGAATAATAATATGCATTTACTAATTTTTATGGCAGTTTTATTTATGTTTTAAGTAATGAAATTAAATCCAGAAACTGGACCTAGGTAACACTGAATTTGTGACATAATCTGACAAGCACTAACAGAGCTAGCAAGACCTGACATAGACTTAACTCACCTTACTTCCCATGTCCTGGCTTTGTTTTTAAGTGTTTCACAGCATTGATGTTACTTAAATAGTTATGGTCATTAGGAATGCAAATTATGTTCATTCCTTTTCTCCCAGACCTAGGAAGTTCAGTCATCATTTCATGGCTTTCAAATGCTTCATAAGCCACATGGCTTTCTGGGGAGGTTTCTAATTAGGTAGATACATTTTTAAAAACTGGCTAAATTTTTATCACAGTGGTGTTGTAAACATTTGTCATTCATGTAAGAAACATTTTTCCTTCAGGTTCTGATCTGAATATTTCCATGCATTAGACTATAACTGTTTTCTGTGTTACTCATGTTCTCTCTTGTTAGAAGATGGAGAGAAGGTAGTTTTAGAGCATATACATGTTAATCAACATCCAAAGGCCCAAAAGTTTTCCGCCATGCCACCATTAAGCAACAGTTAAAATAGTAGGTGACTTCTCTAGAGAAAATGTTATGTCATTCAGTCATACACATCAAACTAATGTTGGTTATCAGGTAATTTAAATTTCATATTATTTAACTATGTTTTTATAGTTAAGTATATGCTTAAATATAGCCTCTAGTTTTTAATTAAGAACTGTGTCTCTAGGTCTGAAATTTCTTTAAAACTGGCCACCACTAACCCACCTTACGTCCCCATGGATTTGTTTATTCAGGACATTTTGTTAAATGGATTCAGACAATGAATGATCTTCTGGGCCTGGCTTCTGTTATGTAGCATAATATTTTCAAAGTTCATCCATGATATAGCACATGGATTTTCAGAATTTTATTCCTTTTAACTAGTGAATACTATTTCATTACATGGACAAACCACATTAAATTAATCTATTCATCATTTGATGGACATTTTGAATTGTTTTTAGTTGTTGGCTATTATAAATGATGCGTCTACAAACCTTTATGTATAAGTTTTATGGTTTATGCTTTCATTTTCTTGAATTGTCGGGTCATATCATAGTTCCATGTTTCCAGAGTGGCTGCCGTTGTACATTCCCAGCAGCAATATAAAAGGGTTTCAGTTTCTCCACATCCACATCAACACTTGTTATTGTCTTTTTTATTACAGTCATCTTAGGAATGTGAGTGGTATCTCATTTTGATTTGCATTCTCTAGCCACTAATGATGTTGAGCATGTTTTCATGAGCTTGTAAGTCTTTTGCACATCTTGTTTGGGAGATGTTTATTCAAATCCTTTGCCTGTTTTTTTTTTTTTTAATTGGGTTGTTTTTCTTTTCGTTGTTGAGTGGTAGTCCTGTATATATTCTCTATATGTTCCCTTATCGGGTATATGATTTGGAAATATTTTCTCCCATGTATATAGGTTTTCTTTTCACTTTCTTGATAATGTACTTCAAAAAAACATTTCTAGTTTCGATGAAGTTCAATTTATCTTTTTTTTTTTTTAGTGTAATATCTAAGACTCCATTACTAAATCCAAGATAATAAAAATTTTCCCCATGTTTTCTTCCAAGAGCTTAATAGATTTCGTTCTAATATTTAGATCATTGATAAATTTTGAGTAATTTTTGTGTATGGTATAAGCTAAGGTCCAACTTCATTGTTTTGCATGAGGATATCCAGTTGTCTCAATAAAATTTGTTGAATCTTCACACCCTTGTGAAAAGCAATTATCCTTAAATGCATGTATGTGTTTATTTTTGATATTTTAACTCAGTATCAATGATCTATATGTCTATCATAGCAATTACTGTACACTGCTAGTGTAACAATATTTATTATTACTATTTTGTAAAAACATCAGATCTACCCTTCTCACAAATTTTTAAGTGTTTGGTACAGTATTGTTACTATACGCATATTGTTGTACAGCAAATCTCTAGAACTTTTTCAATGTGTCTGATTAAAACTCAGAGCAGCAACCCGCATTTCTCTCTCCCATTCAGTCCTTGGCAACCATCGTTCTGCTTTCTGCTGCTATGAATTTGACTACTTTAGATTCTTCATATAACTGGAGTCTTCTGTATTTGTCCTTCTGTGACTGGCTTATTTCACTTAGCATGATGTCCTCATAGTACATCCATGTTGTCACATATTGCAGGATTTCCTTTTTTAAGAATGAATAATATTCCATTGTACATATCTACCACATTTTCTTTATCTGTTCATCAGTTAATGGACACTTAGGTTATTTTCACATCTTGGTTATTGTGAATAATGCTGTAATGAACACGGGAGTGCAAATATCTCTTCAAGAGCTTGTTTTCAATCACTTTGAGTAAATACCAAGAAGTGAAATTGCTGGATAGTAGCAATGTCTTTAATTATTTTTACTTTTTAAGTTATAGTAAGTTTTTAAATCAGGAAGTATGAGCGCTCCATTTTTTTTTCTCTTTTAAGATTGTTTTAGCTATTCGGGTCCCTTACAATTCCATATGAATTTGATTATTGGCTTTTCCTTTTCTGCAAGGGAAAACTATTGGAATTTTGATAAGGTTTGCAATGAATCTGTAAATTTCTTTGAATAGTATTGCTATCTTAACATCATTAAGTCTTCCAATACATGAACGCAGGATAATTTTCCATTTATTTGGGTTTTCTTCAATTTCTTTCAGAAATATTTTATAGTTTTCAATATAAAATTCTATCACCTTGGTTAAATTTATTCCTAGGTATTTTATTCTTTTAGATGTTATTGTAAATGGAATTGTTTTCTTAATTTTTTTTCATATTGTTCATTGCCAATGTGTAAAATATTAGTGGATTTTTTTGTGTAGATCATGTACCCTGCAACTTTGTTGAATTCATTTATCAGCTCTAGCAGTTTTTGTATTGTTTGTTTTTGTGAATGCTTTAAGATTTGTTATAATAAGATCATACCATCTGTCAATAGAGATACTTTTAATTCTTCCTTTCCAATTTGGATACCTTTTATTTCTTTTTCATGTCTAATGACTCTAGCTGGAATTTTCAGTACAGTTTTGAAGAGCACTAGTGAAAGATCAGGCCTCCTTGTCTTATCTCAGACATTCAGGGAAAGTTTTCAGTCTTTTAACGTTGAGTATGATGTCACTTCTAGGTTTTTCACAAATGCTCTTTATTATGTTTAGAAAGTTCTCTTTCATTTCTAGTTTTCTGTATGTATACAGCATGAAAAAAAATGTTAGATTTTTATCAAAAACATTTTTCACATCAATGGAGGTGATCATGTGGTTTCTGTTTTTTTATTCTATGATTATTGATTGGTTTTGTTTGTTTGTTTGTTTTTTAACACCTACAGCACCTGGTCTCCTAGCTGGTCTCCCATCCAAGTACTAACCAGGCCTTGATTAACTTCTGCAAACAGGCAGGATCGAGTGTGTTCAGGGTAGCATGACTATAAACCTGATTGATTTTTTTAGGTTGAACCACCCTTGCATTCTCAGGAAAAATCCACTTGGTCATGGTGCATAATATTTTTAATATGCTGTTGGATTCACTTTGCTACTGTTTTGTTGAGGATTTTTTTCTTTGCATTTAGAAGAGGTATTGGTCTATAGTTTTCTTCCCTTATGTCTTTGTCTGGCTTTAGTATTGTGTAATGCTGGTCTTTTAGAATGAGTTAGGAAATATTTCCTCATCTTCCATTTTTTTTTTTGAAAGAATTTTAAAAAGATTTGTTACTTCTTTAAGTTTTTGGTAGAATTCACCAGTGAAGCCATCTTGTCATGGGCTTTTCTTTCTCGGGAGGATTTGATTACCAATTCAATCTCTTTACTTGTGATAGGTATATTTATATTTCCTATTTTGTCATGATTGAGTCTTGGTAAACTGTGTGCTTCTAGGCATTTGTCCATTTCATGAAGATTATCTAATCTATTGGCATATATGTTAGTCTCCTAAGACTAATAAAACATATTACCATAAACTGAATGATTTTGAAAAATAAACAACCAGAGCTTTATTCTCTAACAGTTCAGACATATAGAAGTCTGAGATCAAGGTGTAGCAGAATTTATTCCTTCTGGAGGCTCAGAGGGAGATACTATTCTATGCCTCTCCCCCAGCTTCCGGGAAAAGAAAGATCTCAAATCAATAACCTATATTTATACCTCAAGAAAATAGAAAAAGAAGAGTAACTAAAACCAAAAATTTGTTAGTCTTCACTTCATTTTTATTATTTCCTTCTTTTGCTAACTTTTGTTTTCATTTGCTCTTTTTTTCTAGTTCCTTAAGTTATAACATTAGGTTACGGATTTCAGATATTCTCTTTTAATATAGGCATCTATGGCTATTGGTTTTTGTATGTTCTGTTTCCATTTTCAATCATCTATTATTTTCTAATTTTCCTAGTGATTTATTTAACCTATTGCTAGTTTAACCTATTGTATATTTGTGAATTTTTCAGTTTCTTCATGATATTGATTCAAGTTAAATTTTATTGTGGTTCAGTGAAAATAGTATGATAGCAATCTTATAAAATATATTGAGGCTTGATATTTAGCAATCTTTTTTTTTATTTTTTTGCTGAAATTTAGCATTCTCTTTATTAAGCACTCTCCTGATTGTTGTAAAAGTTTTTTGTTTTTTGTTTTTTTAATTAGATTCCAGAGTTCTAGAAACCTGATTCTGTCATTTTTCTCCAGCTCACTGGTTATTTCAGTGGAAGGACAGATTCTTGGCATTTCCAATGACACCATTTCTGTGATGTCATTCATCTTCCATGTTTAAACTACAGACATCTGTTACATAGCTTTCTTCAGAGGCCATTTCTATCAACACCTACTTCCTGATTCTGAGCTAAATGTCCTTTCATGAGTGTTCTTTACACAGCACTTCCCCAAGACAAATAATTTATTCCCTGAAATGATCTGGAAATAAATGTATTCCAAGTATTCTGATGCTCGTACAAGATCTCTTTAGTCATCCCCATAAATGTTGGATGAATGGAAGTTTCATGAATGAACAAAGAAGAGACAAATTTAATTTCTCATAAACTTACTACAAAGCCTATATACAGGTTACTGATTGTTAAAGAATTATCATTAAAATTACCAAAAACTACTTTGAATATAATTTAATCATTCTTGAGGGTTTAAGAAGACACTTCAGAACCTGGTGATATATTGAGATGAAGAATAGAAGCATCTCATCATTTACTATGACTATAGATTAGAAATTGGAGGATGGTATTGATTCTTACTGAGAAAACACATTTTGTATTTATAGTAAAGAATTCACTTACATTAACTTGTCTTTTGGAAGCAGAAGACAGATATGTTTACTATATTAATTTGGCTATATGATTTCTATAGAAACAAGCATTGCTTGGTATACATTCACTATGTATAAATATAGATTTATAACTTCCACATGTTTTCTTGCTTTTTAAAAATGTTTTAAAAGACATTTTTATTTTCCATCAGCTACTATTAGGAATTGCTCATGTGAGCATCAATGAATGAATGTTGGTTCAGATACAGAAAGTTTAAGTATACTAAAGACCTGCAATAAATTGCTATTATATGATTAAAGGTATTCTATCCCCCAAATCACATTTAGAAAACATAAAAATTATTTTCTAAAACATCCTGACACGCATGGCTAGCCAGGTAGTTAAGTCTCAGTGCTGTCTCCCGATACAACTTTATTAAGGACTCTTTTTGTATTCTTTGCCATGTTTCAATATGTCTTGCTTTAACTTTTTAAAAAAAGAAACACAAACAATAACAAAAACAATAAAAAAACCACAAGGTTACAAACCAGCGGCTCAATTATTTTTGGTTATTTCATTTATTTTTCAGTTATTTTACAAGGAAGCTTTGTCATAAATTATATTATTTTCTTCAAATTGTATTATTATTTCTCAAAAGTAGTCAATTATAATATCAACTATGAAGTGATAATTTATGTCATTCATTATACATAAACAACATCAAAGAAGTTGACAGCAAGACTAAACCCAAGCAAAATGTAAGCATTTTATGTTGAAATCTTACTTGATTGACTCACAAGTGTGTGTTTATCTTTCTAAAGTAAGATAATGGAGTAGGAACCATTTTTTTTTTAGCCCCTAATATTGTGAATTCTTGACAAAGGATTACTACTGGTGAAGAACAACATGTAAAAGTTAGGTGAGAGCACAATCAAGTACAAAAAAATGAATGCCAATCTCAGCTTACTCTTTTTTTTCCACTTAAAAAACTGCTTTATTCATACCAAATGGGTACCACTTTTATAAACATCTCGACTTACTATTTTACTAAAGTTTATTTCCTAGAATACTTGGAATATCTAAGAAGCACAGCTACATTTTTAAAGAATAGTCAAAAATCTACATCACCAACTTAAAAAAAAAATCAACATTTTGTTTCTTAAGCTAGATTGTATTCTTTATTGTTGCTAAACACAATGTTCCTCAATAGAACTCCTTTCTTTATTTTGATTTGCTAAATATACAGATTTATCTACTATTTCAGAATTATTTATTTTTTAGTGTTGCCTATTTTCTAGAGATCAGCTGATTAATGAATTTGGACCTGATTTTTATCAGAACCCATTGAAGCTAGACTACAGGTTCAGATATCATTCAGAGGAAATTCAACATAAATTTAAAAGTAAATAATAATGTATTAAAATGACTCAAAAAATAAAAAAAAAAAACAGTGATAAAAACAAATATCGGCAAGGATGTGGGGAAAACTGGATCTCTCACACATTGCTGATAGAAATGTGAAATGCTACAACCAATCTTGAAAATAGTTCAGCAATTTCTTATAAAACTAAATGCAGTAAGCATTTGATTCATCAAATGCATTTCTGGGTATTTTTCCCAGACAAATGAAGACTTATGTATATATGCAAACCTGTATTTGAATGCTCATAGAACCATTATTCTTAAGAGCAAAGTACTAGAAACAACTCAAATATTCTGCAGTGAGTGAATAGCTGAACAAATTCTGTTACATCCAAGCAGTAGAATACTACTCAGCAACAAAAAGGAATGAACCGTTGATATATACAACAACTAGGATGGACATCAAAGGCATTATCCTCATTTTTTAAAAAGTGAAGCTCAAAAGTTTATACACTATATGATTCCATTTAAATACCATTCTTGATATAACAAATTTTAGAAATGAAAAGACGATCAGTAACAGTAGATTACCAGGTGACAGAGACCAGGGGTAGTGTTGAGATATAGAACAAGGGAGTCCTTTTTCAGCGATGGAATGTTCTGTATGTTGATTGTGGTGGCTTACATGAAGCTACACATGGGATAAAATTACATAGAAGGGTACACAGACGCACACATACACTAACACTCACAAAGGAATGCAGGATAAAAAAATTATCAGAAGCAAATGAGGTCTATAAACTAGTTAGCAATAATGTACTAGCATCGGTTCCCTGGCAATAATGTACTGCAGCTATATGAGACGTTGCCGTTGAGGGAAGGTGAGTGAGGGCATCCAGGACTCTACTATTTTTGCAACATTTTGTGAATCTATATTTATTTCAAAATAGAAAAGGTTTTTTATTTTTTAAAGTAGCTATGGCACAATTATAAAACACTATTAAACATTTAACAAGAGAAATGTTCCTTCCTTCACACAATTGGCATTTAAAACAACCTTCTTTTCAAAGGCTTACTTCTAAAAGTCTTCAGTTTGAAGTGAAGATTTTTTTTTATTTAATTCAAGCATGCAGTGTGTCAATTCAAAAAATATGGTCTGTGAACATGAAAGCTTCAACTTTGATCCTCCGCTCTCCATTTTCTTCTTCTTCAAATGCCCTTTATTTGACCAGGAAGGATGTTATTTCCAAAAGTACTGAGAGAACCACATTTAACTTGAACAACATTGTTCTTTTAGGTTATTAAGGCTGTTCAATTTTCTCTGTTGGTTGCTATCCTGATTGGAGACTCTTCTTAAATGTCAGACTGAGAAAATTGTACTGGTGCAACACAATAAAAATATTTTTTAAAAAATTTAAAACATAGCTTTGGAATTAGTGCAATCAATAACCTTTGAAAACAAAGTTAAAAAGCAACAATTGAATCCTAGATGTATAAAACTATTTTGTTCCTTTTTTCTTTGAATATCAATGTGGCCAAGTAATTGCGAAACACAATAGAGAGTTCAATGCAAAAAGCACTTTCTGACTACCTAAATCATAATACCTTGTAATGATGCGCATGTTTTACAATGTGGTATAGTTATAATGATGAAAAGAGTCCACAGTGTCCTAGAGATCTCAAATTTTTATTCTTAACATTAACAAATACTCTAGGTCTTGTACCAACACACTGAGTGACAAGAAACAAAGCATCATGTAATACCAATGGCAAGAAAACCAAAAATCCAATAGTCAAGAAAGAAATTGCTTGGGTGAAAGTTGGATAGGTCTCTGGAGAAAGGCTTCAGGGTCAAGAAAGAAATTGCAAGGCTACGGAAAACAGAATGCTGTGGGTAAAGGTTTGTAGGATTGCAACAATGCCAAATAAGTAGAACGTATAAGAATTCGAAATTCAACATTGATTCTGTATGTATAATACAGACTATTTTTCTTACTTTCTGTGAATGATTTGGGATACATTTGGATAAAAAAATTAAATAATACTCTGCAATTGTGCATAAAATTGGCATTTTCAACAAAATTGCACAGCTAAAGAAGATAACATGGGAACATTAATGTATGCTCAAAAAAAGTCACTAGACTCCTCATTTTTATTCTCTTTTCATTTTTATTTTATTGTTGGAACATAAGTTTTACATAATTAATAAATATGAAACCATTCTTTAAATATTTTTATTAAGAAAAGCCAATTATATTTATGTCACGTATTTGATTTAGAGTACTTAATGCACTGATTTTGATCATGTTAATTCTACTTTTTTAAAGCCAACATTAAATTAACAGAAAAAGTAAAAATCAAAAGAACATTAAAAATGAAATGCATAAAAAATAAGTTGGATTAATTGATGGATAGAAGGATGAATGTTAGGATGTGTGGAAAAGCAAGTATATGAAAATGTTAACTGTAGAATCTAGGAGTAGGGATGTGTGTGTTCACTATTAAAATCTCTGAACTCATCTGTATGTTTGAAAATATTCAAAAAATTTTGGAAAGCAAATAAGAAAACAAAAGGACAACTAGATATTTCAGAGCATAAAAAAATATATATGGGTTTATTTCCTGAAATAATGTATTAGGGACATTATTACTATAGAACATAAAGTTAAGAAAATCTTACAAAAAGCTCAAGCCTTGCTTTAAAAACTTCAAATGTGGTTTTTAGCTAAAGGATAAAAATGACACAGATTAGCTATAGTTGTTGAAATTACCCATTTCTGTGGAAATATCTTTTATTGACCCACCTTTATTTGGTGTTTTATGCTTTGTCAGTAGCTGAATGTTCTGGACAAACAGACCTGTGGATCCAGGTCTATTCGATAAGGCTATAACTCTACAAGAGATCCTGATGATACAAGTTAGATCAATCATCCACAGATCCAGAACACAAGAATGGAACATATAGTCCCTTGACTAAAATACCAAAATTATAAGAAATCAACTAAATATATATGACAATAATGTTTGTATCTAGTCATGAAAAAAGAACTTTCTGTATTTTTGTTGCTGTTGTTGGTCTATACTGATTTAAATATTCCTTCCACTTGAAGTCAAATTAGAACTTTCAGTGAGTCTAGAAGAAAGACCTTACTGGTTTAGAACAGATTAACTTCTGAAGGAGCAGGCTGCTTTCCTAGTTCAAGGCAAATAGCACTCTATTGTCAGTTCATTAGCAGCTCTTCTGAATTACTGCAAGGATTTCTCCTCACATTCAACAGTGGGCCCATTTTCCACAGAGTTCCAGAACCACAAAGCTTCAAATGCCAGAAGACAGAGCCTTGACAGTTCCATTGCTTCTAAGCAGGCCTGGATCTCAGAAATCCCAGAGAAGTTGATAATGATTCTTTTCAAAAAGTTATGTACATAGGAAGTATAGCTGCCAACCTCCTTTAGGAACAGGGTCAAATAACCAGTTTGAAAATTTTCTAAAGGTGTCACATTAAACTTTAATAATATCTACATTTTTATGGGGCTTTTAACTTTGCAAATTGCTTTCACATGCATTATCTCATTTCATGTTCTTTTGCAGTGAAACAGTGTCTAGGTTTTAGGGCTGAATTACAGAGACATAGATATCAAAATTGACAGGGACAGTTCAAGAAAATTGATTATTACTGTGCCAAACGGAAGTATTTACCAGGAATAGACTGACTTCAATAGAAATATTACAAAGAGTTAAGATTCTGATTATTCTTTTGACCTTCTGTTCTATTGCTGGAGGTTTATCAGAAACATTTCACCTCTTTCTTTTTAAAGGAGAAAATGAGTTACGTCTTTTTTTTTCCTCCCTTCCATCCTTCTTATTTATGATTTTTTAAAAAATAAATCTACAGGTCAGCCCGACTCCAGGGTGCATTCGTGCTCTCATGAAGATGCTGTACTGCCCATACTGTCGAGGACTTCCCACCGTGAGACCTTGCAACAACTACTGCCTCAACGTCATGAAGGGCTGTCTGGCAAATCAGGCTGATCTCGACACGGAGTGGAATCTGTTTATAGGTAAGGAACATTTAAGCTGATCCAAGAGCAGAGATGTGGGAACAAACAGCAAGTGTTTATGATGTCTGATGGCAGTTGTGATGACTCATAGAGACTAAGAGGATCTTTTTAAAAGCAGCATTTAGCAAATTATAAACATTATTTGCATTTTTCTTCTTGTTTTATTCTGAAAAATAAGACTTCCTTGTATATCGTGAAGGACAGTCCTGTTAAAGATTATACAAGACAGCTGTATTGAGTTAGTTGATCTCTCTGATGAAGATAAAAGTAACCTTTGTTGAATTTCTCTGAGCTCCTGCGAGAAGGCACAAGTTAGAAAAGATTCTCGTAAAAGAAATCCACAGTACTGTGTCTTTTTTATTTGTATTACCTCAACGTAATCGCAGATGCACAGATATTGTAACTGAACAGGAAGAGAGTTTGTTTCCCTCCCCACCACACACACATGCACACACAGCAGAGCCAAACACTGAACGCTGAATGGAAAGATTAAAGTTGTTTTATTACAGAGTGCTAAGCAAGGAGAAGGGAAAGCTGTATCACTGAAAACCCAAACTCCCCAATGGCTTACAATGGGAGGGTTTTAAGGAGTTAGAGGGGAACAGGTATGCACGAAGAAGCTGTGACAGGGCAAGTTTTAATTGGAGGACCTTGGAACTTGTCCATTTATGGTAAGGGGTTTCAGCACCAGATCTTCCTGGGCAACTGACTCTTTGCTTCTGAAAGGGTACCAGTGTTCATGGGTGCAGTGCAGCTGGAGGACAGGGGTGGCTCATGCCGTCTGTAAAATAATTCAAGGACTGTATTAATCCTTGATTTGTTTTAAGGGAGGAGAACCAGTTGTAAGACATTCAATGTGATTTGTGCGCTGTGTCAATATTAGTAAACAACTCCTTCATTAAACATCTGTGGTGAAAATAGCTCAATATTTTTGTTAAAATATGCTAATTTTCTTTCTCAATCTGTGGGGAAGAATGCTTCAAGCACACAAGCGTGAATCAGCCTTCCAATATTTAGAAGGTAAGAAGAAAGGAGGTAGGGAAGATTAAGGGAAGGTCTGTGAATCACGTGTTCAGGTCTTAAGTTGCAGAAATCACTCAGGGGGTTGCTCTGCCAAAAGATATTTCCCAAATAGCTATCCAAGGATAAAAGGACAAATTTTATAGGCAAGCTTCTCCCAGGGAAATACACAGGCCTTGAAAAAGTAAATGTATTTTCTCCCCCCTCTGTCAAATGGCCTTCAAATAAAAGTACTTTCAATTGCATTTACTGCAACTGCATAGTGACAAGCGGAGTAGTGCAGATAACAGTGGCAATTGTCAGCCTCAGAGGGTCTTCATCATTTATGCGAACCTCTAAACCAGAATGCATGAATAAAGTCTTCTGACATCTAAGATTTGAGCAGACTAGGAAACAGATCTAAGATGTGCTGGAATACAGAGAAACCTAAGCCTGTTGTGCAAAGATGTACTTAGGTTACAGGCATTCAGCTTCGGCAATGAAACCCATCAGCAAACACACTATTATGCTTAGGAAGGTCAGAGGAAATGGTTTCGAAGTTTTAAAGAAAGATTTTAGAGTGGATAGATTCAAATAGCAGTTATCTAATAAAATCTCAGAAATCATTTTAGAGAGAATAAGTCGAAATACTATTCTCTCCTTTCAGTGGGAGGATAAAATCTGTTTCTATGATCTTGGATTACTTCATTTGAAAATGAGAGAGTTTTTTAAAAGTTAATCATTAAAGTTCCCTTCTGACTAAAAACCAATATTTTTGCTAATATTTTGGATGTGGGTATGAATTTTAAAAATTGATCAGAATAAACAATCTAAAATATAAATTTAGATTAATTTTGGCAAGTACAGTCCATTCAAATAATACTAATAAAAATGTACTCTCATCAAGAAATCTCGAAAGATTTGTATATTTTAAAAACCAGATTAAATCTCAGAGGATCACTTTTTAGTCCTAAAAGCTACTCATATTTTGGGTTAAAAATGCTCTAATTCATAGCCCAGTTAAATTGTCTTTGGTCAGCCTACAACTTATTGATTAAAGTGGACATGTAGATTTTGTTACTTAGAGAAGAACATGATTAAGAATGAGAATATGGGCTTTCAAACTTATAAGAACAACAGTGACTTCTTAATTGACTTTTTTTTTCTTGGCACTGGTTGGCATTTCGATGTAAAACAAATCTTTATATTTTCATTCATTTGGATTTCCTAGATGCTAATTTGTTGCAAAATTAAAAGTCTAGAGAACGATTTGATTTAAAAATTAAAAGTTAAACCCACCAAGTGTTGAATATGTTTTAATAAAATTTAAACCTGGTGGTTACTCCTACATTAATATATTTCGTATACCTTGTTCCCATATCCCTTTTTTTTATTAACGCTAGAGACCTCTGAAAAATGTTTCCAGTGTTCTTTCTTCAGGTTTTGCTATGTCATTGAGTACTGACCACCAACATTGACTTATGGAGCAGAATAGGTTCTTACTAATACTTATCCCAATGTGAAGTGTTAGTTCACACATTTATTATATAAATTAGTTAAATGTGCCAATTCCATTTTCCACACAGGTACATTCCAGATGACAGTGTTACAGTGTTCATGAATGTAGCAGCAAAGATCAGTGAGGAAATCAGTAATTCAATGAAAATTATGTATAATCGCCCTATCTTTGGTTAGCACCTGCAGCCCATCTCTCCCAGGCTTCTAGCATCTTTTCATCAAACCTGTCACTCCTGTCACTGTCAATTGCATGAGCCATACCTGTCTGCTGCATTCATGTCCCAATTTATACATTTTATAGGTTGTGTTTTATTACGTGCTCATTTAAAATCTTAACAGTGGCATGCAATCAACTGTCAGTAAAAATAAGGATTAAGTTGGTGGCATGATCTTTACAATGCCACCAATTAATTGAATTTCATTTATAACTGTTTAGAATTCAGCTGGTATCTGGATTGTGTTCAAAACACAGGCAACTCACTGATAAAATGAAATGTTGTTGTGCTCGAGGAAAAAAAAAAAGCCAGTGGTATTCCATTGATTTCTGAGGTTCTGCAGTGTTCTTTAATCTTAGAAAAAATTCAGAAATCTATTCGGGATGTATTTTCATAGTCCTCCTTTAAGAAGTTTAACTCTGCGCCCTGCACAGGGATAGTACTCAAAAAATTCTTATCAATTAATTATTGCAGGAAAAAGGAAGAACATTTCACTTTTTACATAGAGCTTTTGGGGGGGGGGGGGGCGGCGGAGTTACTGACAACTTTGAAGATGATGTTGCTAGACCCATTTGAGAGTACTTGAAAAGCCTCAGTTCACGTCTGCCAGGAACTTAGGGCTGCTTTCTAAGATCATGTGAGATTCCCCAGTACAAAGTACAGCCCAGGATCCACTTGCATTCAGCACGGCCCTAAATGAATGGGCGTGCTGTGTTGCGCCCCTCAGGTAGTCAAGACCGGAAGGAACACAAGAGTGGTTTTTAGCCCATTCTCACCATTAGAAATTATGCAGTAGGAGAAAAATGTAATCTGAGTCATTGACAGTCTCTGCTTATGCACTTACCACAGGTGTTACTGTATATTCATACACAACTGATACCAGCCTAACTTATGAATGTTGATGAAATGCAAAAGGACTTTCTTGAAAAATGTTTATGTAAATTAAAATTTCCTAGTGGGAAACAGTTTGTGGGCAGAACTGTTGTTTCAGTAATATCCTGTGGTTATTGTGAGTGTTTGGCAGTGATGCCAGCCCTCCATGGATAAGAATTGTTTTGTTTGACAAGGGGCCACCTAGTTCATGGGCACCAAAGTTAAGGCTGAAATTACACTTATATAGCTATAATAAATCTAAGATGTGTGGGATAGCCTCCTCCAAACATCTGGTACCTTCTAAGACTTTATAGACTGTGAGAACCAGAAAGAGAGAGAAAAAAGGGATTGTGGGTGTGGAAAGGCAAGTGTTGGTGGGACAAAAGGCAGGGATTCTATTTTGTTCTGTTATATACATACATATATGTGTGTGTACATATATATTACTAGAATGTTATAAGATGCTTATTACTGCACCTATAAGGCAAAATTATCTTTATAGTTCCATAAAAGTGAGACCTGAAGATGTTTTTGTTCCAACATTGTAGCATAACTTTTTTACTCTATCCAGTTAATAAAACTCTAATAATCTTCACATATTATGTCAACTCACTGTATGAGTAAGCTAGACACATACATTTTTGGCCTCAGAGAATTTCATGTAGTTTAATTATAATTAATTGTGATAAAGTGTTAGAAAAATAGAAGTACAGGATGCTAAGTGTCTGCTTGGCAGGGGAACTTAACCTCATCTCGGGGGACAGGGAAACCCTACCTTGGTAAGTATAGAATAAACAGTAAATAAGACTGCATTGAATTACCATTGTCAAACATAATTAATATTGAATAGCCATAACATATGTAATTGTTACAATAAAGGCCCAAAACATTTGCAAGTTCTCATGGCAATTTCAATAGGCCTACCATGATTTGTCAGTGGTTCTTTAATACATTTTTTTTTTTTTTGAGATGTATTATGATCAAGTCTCATCACCACCACTGCCACTGACGTGATCTGTTAAAATCTGGAGAATTTGTGTTAATTTTCATTAAAAAAAGGTCGAGTTTCTTGATCTCTAGATGTCCTTTAATGGAGGCAGGAAAAGTCAGCAAAGCAGCTTACATTTTTAAGTTAGGCCTTGGTTACTTATAGACCAGACATACTAGTGGTATCGAACTTTCTGGGCTTCCTTTCTGCTTTTAAACTAGCCAATTATTAAGTCTCAACATAGCCCAAAGACAGAAAATTACCATAAGAGCATCAAACATGAAACACAAGGTAAGCACTACTTCTGTACCAGACCAAGAGACAAAACATTTACTACTTCGTTTATTCTATAATCCAACACACATTTACTGAGTGTCTAGTATGGACCTTACTCTGGTTTAAGCATGGGGATACAACAGACAAGGCCATGCCTGCTGAGAACAGGGCTCTATATGTGTTCTTTCAATGGAATAAATGGAAACAAGCAAGCAGAGAAATGGAAGGGAATATTGTAAGAGGCTGTTCTATTTTACTTTGTGAGTCTACTCTTTAATGGAACTGTGACTAACTCAATAATTAAAAAAGCACATATCTCTGTTTTTAATGGACTCTGTGAGTGCAGGGATGGCAGAAACAAATCAGATAATGAACCTGGTTCTTTCATTGTGACAGTTGCCAACAAGTGGTAAATTAGAGCCAGCATCAAGGAAGCTGGGTTATGTCAGTTGAATGACTAGTATCATGTAATAAATGACTATTCTGGTGAACAAAATACTGTCTTAGGGCATGCAAGAGTTGTTTATTCTCAAGGTATTTAGTATAATCACAACATTGTGCTTGGAAGAAATGTTACTAGATAAATACTTATTGTTTCTAGTTAAATACTCTTATGTTCTCTTTTTATAATATACAAGACTGTGTGATGTTACATTTCGGAAGAATATAAAATAAACACAAGGAACTTTTTCACTCATTTTCATTAAATATTCCTCTTTCAAAGAGTTTCTAAATCATGAAATTTTATAATATAAATTGGATAAGAAATTTTTAGTTACAAAGAATTTCATAGTAAATATACTGTGACTCTGGCTAACATATCCTGAAATGCCATGTTCCAAAACCTCTAGACCCTAAACATAGAAAATTGTTTACTTTCAACCAAAGAAAAAGAAAAATTCAAGAATTGCACTTATCAGCAAGCTTTCAAGGTTTCTTCATCTCCTCTTTGTATAAGACAAGAGCCTATTCAATAACACAGGCCAGAAACACAACTCTTAAATTGAGGAACAAAAGCCAAAGCAATTATTTTAGAATCTAATCTCACTGTTAGCTGCAGAACTTGCTTTTGCCCTTGTGCATTCCTAAAAGCACCAAAAAAGATTTTTAAAAAACGAAAACACTTCATTTTCTATCAGTTGAAATCTAACCCCGCCCAACCAAACCCTGCCTTCTTTTTATAGTCCTTGATTCAATATTTCTCATTGCTTGTGGACATTTATCATATGCTGTTTTCTTTCTGTAATGCTGGCAGAATGCATAAGTTGTACTAACAACATGCTGAGGGGAAAAATAAAAGGAAGAAAACAGTTGGCTGGTACCCAGCAACTTTCGCAAGTGGCGTTTGTTATCAATTTCTTATATTTAGAAAATGGTTTACTTCTGAACTCCACATATGTGAAAGTATTTTTATGTGGCACAATAGGGTTAATGTCTTGAGGATGGCATAATGTATGAGGCTATTCAGCAAACACAGAAGCAGGCATTTCTTAACCTCTGAATATTTGCTAATGCTGGTCTTGAGGCAACAACTCAAGGGATTCATGAGACTGCAATTTCTATTCTGAATCAAGCAGATTTTTCCAGTTGATCAAAGCAGGCAAAGCCCATCAAACCTAAAATTACTTGATGTAATAGACAAGTAGTCATTCAAAGGTGTATGTATATGGCAACGCTTGTTCATCCATGTATTCCAGTTTACGCATACTCAACTTCTATACAATTTATAATTGTAGTCAATCCATTTCCTACTTATTGATGACTACAAATATGTATTCTAAACTAGATTTTCAAGTTGGAATTTATGTTGTGATATAATATGACACCAACCAATGGTCTATAATGAGCCATAGCTATTTTTGTAAATATAACATTCTTTAGGATACAAGATATCCCATTTATAATAGAAAGTTCACTGAAATAATTCTTATATCTTTTTCAACCTCTTCAATTTCTATGAGAATCAGCAACAGAAGGATTTAGTTACCAGAAGAAAACAGAGCACATCAAAATGTGGCTAGAGAATTGACTTTGTATTTGAGATTTTACATTTTATTTTTAGTTTTCATTTCAGTTTCAATGTTTTCTATAGGTAAATGGTTTAATTTGATAATTGTATCAAAAGGTACATGTTTTTAATAATTAACTTCTGATTCTATTATTATGTGATAGTTTTCACTGTCATGTTTAAATTCAGGCTATAACACAAAATACCTGGCTTTTGACATGCTAAGAGAAAATATCTGACAATTCTTTTGAATGGAATTAATAGATTCCAAAAGGCTCAAAAACCCAGGCAAAAATCAAACACTATAAACATTAGCCCAATGACATTCTTGGGATTTCCAATTTCAGGAGATAAGAGGAATATGAGGTAGATGAAATTGTTGTATGGTGGAAACTAGAAAATAAGAAATATAAATAGAGCTAGATAAGTGGATTATTAAAGAAAACACTAAACTACATGGCTTTTCACAAATAGCAAACTTATGACCAGTCCCAAGGCCATCATAAACAAAATATTCATGACCGATCAAACAAAACGAAGCCTGCCTGTGGTGGATGCACACATGTGCAGGGAGGGAGTACCTCCTGGGGCATTTAGTTGACTATAAAAGTCCTGATTAACAGCTAAAATAAAAATCTTTATTTTAACTCAAACAATAAATTTGTATGTGATGTTGCAACACTTTATTAAAATAAAAATAATAGTGTTAATGGTGGTACTTAGACTCTTTTTCCCATAAACACAACATTTACATATATATACAATTAAATCTATATAGAGAAGTATCTTCTAATTACTCTAAAAGCTCTTTTAATTTATGATTAGCTCAAGAGTAGAACTACTGATCATGTCTTTATGTTTGAGTCATTTTTGAAATTAATTTTAATTTTCCTCAGACTTGTTTCTGTAACATTATAAAAGAGTTTTTTAGAATTCCGTTCTCTTCACTTTATCGTCTTTGTGACTTGCTTATTAATGAGCATCCCTCCAAGGAACCAGGAGTGGAAGTCAGGTTAGAAGAGAATGGCCCATGAATTATTCCAGTGGTTAAAGGCATGTTTTCATTGCCTACTCAAAAAGGAAATAGTTGTTAAATTATTCTTTGGGAATAATTTAAACCTTTGAGAACCTTCATGGAACATGGAAACTTTGAGCTTATAACTCATTTAAAAATATTGTGTCTTCAGATACTTGGTAAGATGGCCAGGAGAGAATTTAAATTAAAATAGAGCAGGAATATGCCTTGTCCTTCAAATAACAGCTTGTATATAAATTCCATATAAAAAAGACATGTTCTTGATTTTTTTTCCTTTACATGGATTTAAATAATTTGCTATGCTAAGAATTATCTCTATTATAACTTCTAAAGAAATAAAAATAAAAAATAAGTCATTGAATATATAACAGTATCCCAAGTAAGAAGGTTACCTATATGTAGGACATTTATATTCTTTAAAGTACAGGGATCTTCTAGAAATATAACACTAATATTTTTAAAAATAAAAGTAATAAGTTCAGTGTTTTCCACTAAAATCTATTTGCTCAGGAAGTTAATTTATTTAATGAAAAGCCTAAGCATAGCATTAAGTAAAATGAATAAACTAGTAGATGTGAGAGAATTTTGAAAGTATCAGTGACCACCCCTTTGCTTGCCAGAGCTGATGTGGTTTTCAGTTTGACTGAATCAGAAAGTAACGCCCTTCCTATCTCAACCATATGTCTATATTTGCAGTAGTTTTCACATAGCTTGTCAGTTGATGTCCATGAACTCTTACGGAAGAGCGGGACTACTTTTCCGTAAGAGTTCATGGACATCAAAGAGAATATTCTCAAAATTTGCAAAAGTCATTTAGTTGGTGAGGCTATTTGGCGCCCTTGATATTATCACTCATGTATGTGTCTACTGGTTTTCTAAATTCAATGTCCTTGATTGTTGTTAGATTAGTTTCTTAACTTTAAAATAGTTTTGTGTTCCAAACTCTTCTGTGTTAACCTAGTCATAGAAATAGTTTCCATAATCAAAAAATCTATGTGTAATACCCAACCAGAAGGGAGAATTGAAATCATCAATAGTCCTAACAGTGTTACTCAGGAGTAGTTCTATAAATACCAGGACACAGTGTCCTTTGCCTTGCAGTATTTTTGATTGAATCACTGCATCTGAATATAAAACATTTGACAAGTTCTTTGTGACCCAATTTAATATTTGCCTAATGTCACCCTTTACTGGTTGAAATTCCAGATATATACTTCTCAAGGTTGTCTATGAGAGAATGTTTAAATGTGTCTTGCTATGAACTTTCTCATAGTATCCAAATTCTCAACCTGAGTGTTGTAAGAAACTTTGTTCCCCTATTTCTGTGGTTCCAAGTTCCATTTGGATAATATTACCTGCATAGCAACCATAGCTAACATTTGCTGGATATTTACTTTATACCAGGCCATGTGGTAATCACTTTACACTTTTAATCTTCATAATAACCCTACTAATTAGTCAATATTATGAACACCATCACACAAATGAGAAAACTGAGATCAGATAAGTTAAGTGACCTGTCCAAGATATAGCACTTATAGATTTCAATGCCAAGATTTGGCTTCAGAGCTTCTGTTCTTAAACACTGCACAAATTATCTCCTACTAAGTGTTTAGGAAGTAACTATTAGTCTATGGCTGCATGGATGATGGGGTACATTGGGGAGAAACTGTGTTTTTGATATTGCCAGTACTGTTTAATAGAATTTTCTGCAATGATTGAAATATTCTGTTTGTGCTGTTCAATAGAGTAGCCACTAGGCACATGTGGTTAAGTGCTTGAAATATGTCTAATGAGACTGATCAACTGAATTTTTTTTTATTTAATTTTAATTATTTAAATTTAGTCACATGTGGCTGTTGAGCAATTAAAATGTAGCTAGTGTGCCTGAGGAGCTAAATTTTTCATTTTATTTATTTGTAATTAATTTGAATTTTAATCACTGTGCATGGCTAGTGGCTACTGTTGTGGATAGTACAGATTTAGACCATTAAACACCTATAATTTCCTTGACATGGCTCATCATCTGAATATGTCTGATTCTTTTTAAAGAAACATTTATTTGGTACCTTTTCTATGCTTAGATCTAGACTAGGCATATAATAGACACAAAAGAAATAAAAACTGTACTACCTGATCTTGAAAAGTCATAATTTTCTAAAGAGGTGAAATGTGTGTCTTCAAAATAAGAGTTTGCTTAAGCAAAGATGACACAGGTAAGAGAAATAGTCCATGAGTCAATGCATGAATTAGAATCCTGACTTCATAATTTATTATCTGTATGTGACTTGGGAACATTATTTAACCTTCATAAATTTCAGTTTTCTCATCAATAAACTGGTTATAATAGTACCTATCTTTTAACATCGTGTGGATTAAACTAGATAATGCATGTAAATCTGAGGGATTAGGACATGTCCACATATGTAGCTCTGAAGGAGAAGCAATGTGGTTCCCTGTTTGGGTGAACAACCTGTGAAAGTATGAACAGAAAATAGAAAGTATACAGCAGTAGAGTAGACAAGGAGACAGGAGACCATCATGCAAGAGAAACACGCAAACAAAACAGATAACGAGGGTGAGCTGAAAACAAAAAGAAAATGGTCAGAGGATAGTTTATCGGCAAGAATTGAAGGGGCAAGATTAGAAGTGTGCTTCATCACGCAGGCTTCTTCTTACTCCTGTTTCTGGATTTGCCTTAATTCCTGGTAGCAGGACCCATCCCTGGAGCAAGGGCCTTGCCCTTGCTCAGGTGGATAATGACTTGGTAACTCCTTGGGAAAACAGTGTTACGAAGGTAAGAATAAACATGATGTGCATGTCAAGAAACCAACTAGGCTGAAATCGACATCCATGCCAGTGTGTATTGGGAGGTAAGATTGGTCAGGAATTGGACTGTTGAAGCTTTGAAAGGCAGGCCAAATACTTGATGTTCTTGAGTCTTGTAGGCAATGACAAGTCATAGGGCATTTTAATTCAGGGAATGATGAGATATAAATAGTAATCTGTCAGGTAAGTATAGAATGGATTCAGATAGATGAGACTAATGGTAGATGAGACTAGAGAGGTCATCATAGTCTGGTGTGGAAAGAGAAAGGAAGTCAGCACTAATGATAGAGCTGAAAATAAAAATACAAGACTTAATGTCTAAATATAGGTGACTACATATGGAGAGCAAAAAAAGAAATACATCAGATATAACTGAGATAAGCACACAGAGCAATGACAGTGCTGTAAGTGAACAGAGAAGCTAGTTTGGGGTATGGCAAATCCATTTAGGGTTTGTAAAACAGTGGTACCTGAACTGGGAATGTCCAACTAGATGTTGAAATAGTGTTCTATGTTCCTAGAAGAGGAGCTGGAAATGCCAGGAACCACTGGAGCATTTCCACAGCCCAAATAGTTCTGAAGCCAACTTCCCTAATCAATTCCAAAAGCTTGTGCCCAGAATCCCCTTTCCTGGCCACCAAGCAAATGCCTGCATGTTCCCTTTCTGTAAAATTATGCTGTCTTTATGCCTAAATGGTAAACATTTAACAGCATGCTCATCAATATGTATTCTCAGAATGAGTTTATATCTATACTCTCCAACCTCTTTAATTAAGTATAGTTAGAATGTCAACTGTGCAAACATGAGAATGCTTAACATAATTTGATTCAACAGAGACATACCTTGGTGGCTCCCCAAAATATATTTTCTCATGATTTGGGAACCTTTTTAATGGTCATATTTATCATGCACATTGACATTTTATAATTACAGTCAATCCAAGAGGAAATGTATTTTCTATTGATTTTGGCTTTTGCAATTCTCAATGCGTGAAATCCAGGGTAACTGTTTATTTCTGGCAATCGCCAACTTCTGAATTTTAAGTGCAGGCATGAAATGTGTTAATTTCACTCACACACACACGTCCCAAGTGTGTTCATTTTCTTCACTGGCAAAAATGCAGTGCATCAGAAAGCAGCTTCTGACTTTATCGCATGCCTTGTGGGCACAACTATCACCAATGAAAACTCAACATGTGAGGACCAGTGTAATCTATTCATTGGTTTTTGAGCATGGAGTGCCCCCAAGGAGCAAGACAAATATACGCTATGCAGCTTTTGCAATTCAACACTAGAAGGAGCAGGAGGTGTGTTTTTTTTTTCTTTTTTTTTTTTTTGACTCCCATATTGCTGAGTTACTGATTTAAGAATGCCCTAGAGTATAAATTATTTCTCCAAACCTCTATAGTGACTTTTGTCAAATGCCTTCTGCTTAGCTCATTAAAAGTGAAAACCATGAAATATTATTTGATTTGTAACCCAAGAAAATGCCCTAAAACCACCTGTCTCTCTTTGGAAACCTGCCAGAACAAAGTGAGAGGAAAGGTCGAGCCTGAGAACAATAATTTGAGGTTGCTGCATGTGGCTCCGATCACAGGTTGAGCCTATGGGCTACATTCAGGCTTCCAGTTGCTTCGGGAGGATTTACATTTATTTTCCTTAACCCACATGGGAGTCCTGGGTTTTGAGATCGACAATTCAAATAGTTTAATAGTAGCCACACAACATTTTTTTAAGAAATCTGACAATGAGCTGTGTTGAATAGTTATTACATTTCCTTTGAATTCGATTTAGAGAAGTTAGTTTCAGGATGCATTTAATTTCCATGTGGAATTGATAGATATTAAATTCCATTTCTCCTGAGTGCCTCAGGATTTTTTTTAAAAATCAGTTTAATTCTGTTGTGCCATATATTGATTCCTATCCACTTGATCTGTGATCACTGGGTGTCAGATTGCTTGTGTTCATCACAAATGGGTTAAATCAACTTTTAAAATGAAAGACAAAAAAAGCCCATTTAATTTAAAACTGCATCTGGGCATTTTTAAAGATGCAATAATTAATAGTTTGGAAATATAAAATGGTAAAGTATAAGCCTTGTTTAGGAATAGATTAAAATATAAAAATCAAACTCTTTAATCCGAAACCTCTTAATCTAGCAGAGAAACAGCATTTAAGAGCTACTATGGCTGTTTAGGAAAGTGCCTGTGATCTTTCTTAATAAATCCGTATCCATTTTTATAGAAAAAAAATACAGTAATCTGTACTAATTGAGAGAATAAGGACACAAACATCAAATTATTGTCTTCTGGAAGGTATCAGGGACTGATTTTAAGATTTAAGCTTGACTTTTTACTGAGTACCTATTGTCTGCCAGGTACTATCATATATGATGTCTTTATGTTTTAAGAATGAATCATAGTATATCATTTCGCTTAGAGTGTTTCTCTATTTCATTTAAATATCTTAACATTTTCTTGAGCGTACACTTTTTTTGGTTGCTGATCACTTAAAGAGATATTTTTAGCCAAGCCTTCATCTAAATGAATAAAATTCCAAATTAGAGGATTCTTATTTACCAGGGGTTTAATATGTATATGGATTAAGCTTGACATATGGGCTTTATTGCTCAGAGACTATAGCAAAAAAAAAAAAAAAAGAAGAAGAAGAAGAAGAAGAAAAATAGCTTTACAAATTATTATTCTTCGATCTTGATCTGCTTTATATCAAATTATTTTTAGCATTTATTTTGAAATATTTTTGGACTTATAGAAAAGTTGCAAAAATAGTTACAGATTTAACATATACCTTTTACTCAAATTATTCTAATGTTTACACTATACATACTTAATCATAGTACATTAATCAAAAGAGGAAATTAGTATCTATACGGTATATTAATTAAACAGACCCCATTCTAACTTCACTAGTTTATCTTTTTCATGTTTCAGGATCTAATCCAGGATCTCATGTGCATTTAGATGTTGTGTCTCCTTAAGCTTCTCCAATCTGTGACAGTTTCTTAACTTTCCTTATCTGTTAAGACCTTGCCACTTTTGATGAGCACTACTTACTAGTCAGTTATCATGCAGAATGCCTTTCAATTCGGATATTTTCAGTGTTCTCTCATGATTAGACTGAGGTTATGCATTTTGCAAGAATACCACAGAAACGATTGTGTCCTTCTCATACATATTAGGGTGTACATATAGTATTTTCTGAGTTTCTTACTGTATGTTACTGTTCTTTTTCCTTATTGGTAATACATATTTTAGGGAAGATATTTGAAGTCTATGCTAATATTCCAATTCTCCACAAACTTTTAGCCATTGATGCTAGTTTAGCATCCATAAGAGTATCTAACCTACAGTAGTATTATTAGCGTTTTCGCGTAATGATGATTTTCTTCTTTCCTTCTATATGTATTAATTATTATTCTCTCCCTGAAAACTGAATTTTTTTCTCTCCTAACTACTTATTTATTCAATTATTTGACTATATCAGTGCAGACTCATGGACATAACCTAATAATATCATTATTTATTACTCAAATTGTTCCAGCTTTGTATATTGGGAAGTCCTTACAGTTAGATCTTGTATTCTTATGACACACTCCTCTTCCTTTTTTGAATATGTCCTCATTTTCACCACCAAAAGATATTCCCGGATCTTTTTGTATTTTTCCTCCTCCACTCCAAGAATCAACCTTTTCTTCAAAGAGCACAATTCCTTTTATTGAGTATAGTATTAGAAACCAAGACCTGGGCAATATATGTGCTCATTGCTACTGAGTGTCGTTGCTATTAAACCCTCTCTGTAAACTGAGCTAGAAGATTATATATATTCTTTTCCACACATATTCTCTATTTTTATTGATTTATTTATTTATCTATCTATCTCATATATATATATATACACACACACACACATATACACGCACACATATATAATATATTTATGAGTTTATACTGATTCCAATTCAACCTCACAAAATTCATTTAGCCTTCTCTCTTTCCTTATTTGTAACTTCTTTCTCCAACAGTGAGAAATCTGGCTCTCATAATCTTCAATATATTAACATATTTCTTTAATCCTGGTATATATATATAATATAGAGTTGCTAAACCATATCTCTTTAAGAAATATATTTACTAGCTAGAGTACAGTATTTGTATACATTTCTTTTTGTCATTACAATATTCAGTAAAAATATAGCTTTTCAAAGATACTTAGATTGGTTATTTCTTCTCTCCTTTAAAGTGAGTATATTATTAACTAGTAATAGAATTAGGTTTACTTGTTACTATTTGTATTTCCTTTAAGGTTTTCCTAGATCCTTGATTTTAATTACCTCTTTATTTGGGGATAGAATGTGAAACCTTACTATAGTTCTAAGTTTTAAGACTATACAAAAAACTTACAATCTGAGAAGTGTAACCTCATCCTTATTTATACTAAATCATGACCATTTCCCCTTCTTTCCATCCCATTCCCACCCACCTATTTTATATTGATCAACCTTTTTTAGTTTCTGGTTTATCTCTCTTGCATATCTTTTGCATAAATGATACAAGTAGTGTGTCTATACCTTCTTTTTCATACAGGAAAACTAGCATGCTATACTCTTTTGCACTTTGTTATTTTTACTTAATTGTGGATATCATTCCAGAGCAATTTATAAAGATCTTCCTCATTCTTTTTTCTTTGCAGCTGTCTAGTACTCCATTGTGTGGATATATCATAGTTTATTAATATTATTTTCAATATTTTGCTATTGTAAATAATGCTGCAATGATTAACAGTGCATATGTATATTTGGAGGTGTATCTTCAAGATAGATTCCTAGAAGTGCATGGAATTACTGAGTCAAAACATAAGTGCATAATGCAGTTTCATTAGATAGTGCCAAATTTTCCTCATGAAGGCTTATACCAATTTGCATTCCCACCAGTCATAAGTGTGAATACCTGTTTCCCCACAGCTACACCAACAGAATGTACTGTTAGAATTTTTTTATTTTTCTCAGTCTAATAAATGAATAATGATACAAATCAATTTTAATGTAATGTTTTTCTTTTAACGTTTTATATTGTTTAACTGAACAAATTAACATTGTTTTTTGTTTTTCACTCACCATGAGTATCATGAAAGGAATTTATTTTTTTGGCTAGGATATTCTTACTAAGAAAACTCATAAAACATCCTAATGGGTTAAATATAATAGTGAGATATACATTAATTTATGAGTAATTCTTATTAATAGAGATTTATTTTTAAATAATATTTGTGGATGTTAGGGAAGCATTTGTATTGTTTCCTAAACTGTCATAATGTATCTGGACTATCACAAATACTTTCCTACAGTAGAATTCTGAGAAATAAGTTTGAGTATCTAAAGAGGACTGTAATTACTGTAATTATGGAAAAGTAATTTACTGGCTGTTGAATTGAACAGATTTCAAATAGAGTAGATAGACCATAAAAAGCAAACAGAATATTGAAAATAAATATTTTGGGAGCTAGGAAATTGCTGGTTAAATGCACATATCTAATGTAAATGTTTCACTAACATTTGTATAATTTAGCTTCATAAAACTTAAAACCATGAGGTTTTTCTTTAATTAAAAAAATGAAATAGATGCCAAGATCATCAAGTGTTTACAGACATTATTATTCCTCTTGTTCATCTAGTAGAGATGAGACACCTAAATAACTTTTATTTTGTGATAATTGGTGTAAAATTAAGCAAAAAAAAAAACTTTTAGAATTCTTCCTAAATTTGGAAATAGATAGAGCCCGTTTGGAAATGAATCATTGTGGAAGACAGTAAAAATATTTAAAAGAAGTAAGAAGCAGCATAGAGAGGAAAGGTCATGGAAATCTGTTCTTGAGAGACCTAAGGTGTAGTAGCCTCAGGTAGATCACTTGTTAGTTGTGTAGAAATTTGTAGCTTTCAGCATTCACAGATTCTTGTACTAAAACCAGGTGATTTTTCAAGAACATAGCCCTACCCTGATATAGACCCTCTACTATCTCCATGCTCACATCTGATCAAGCAAAACTTTGTGCGGGCCCTGTAAATCTTAGATGAGGGTCTCTGTTGATAATATTAATTAATGATATTCATTAACAAAAGTAAGTCCTTTTGCATTATTTTATTTAATCACTAAGAGACAAGTGAAATTATTGCCCCCATTTTACAGAGCGGGAAAGTGAGCCTCTGGGAGCCGAAGGTCATGCTGCCTCTAGTTCAGGGAGCCAGGGTTCCATGCTGGGTTTGTCCAAAGCAAACCTCGAGTTTTAACCTGTAGGCTACACCCCCACACACAGCTCTACCTCTACCCACATATACTGCCCAGATCTTAGTTTCTGATACTCTCCTCCACAGGGCTGCCAAAGACGATGGATTTTCTGTGAACCATAGACCTGGTTCACAGAAAATTGACACACAGACCCCATCCATGGTGATAAGAAATGTGACTCATTTTTTGTTGTTTCTGATTGAAAAATAACATTTGTAAAATGCTGCACACAAGTCACTTATTCTTTCAACTTGGATAAAATGTTTCTCTGAATTATAGTACTGAAACAGGCCATATTGCTTTGGACATTTGTAGAATTACTTTTACGAAATTATTCTCTGTAGTCCTTCCAGTTGTCTGCAGTGGAAGTCTTGTAAGAGCTGCCTGGGTTGAGCTCACTATTGAACTTATTGTGGCGATGCCCTGGAGAAAATGCTCCAGGATATTATACAAGATCCCCTTTAACAGATCAGAACAGAGTTGGGAAAAGCTAGTTGCCAAGTAACTAGTTTGATTTAATCTAATGGAAAATGTAATTACGATAATCATTTTTCCCTCATTGCTTTGACCCATCAACTGTCAAAGCAACCCAACTTTATTTCTTATAAAGTGAATTTTTTTGTTTCTACACAGTATCCCTAGAGTCATCTCATTTTTCACTTTTCTGGATTTCTTTTATTCATGTTCTTGCATTTGTATGTCCATATGCCATTTACATCCAGTTTTCAATGAGTTTAAATATAAATAAACCTGCTCTACATGCCCTTGGGCAAGTTGCTTAAGATTGCTGAAACTTGGTCTCATTAGTTATAAGGTGCCTGTCTTTCTTAGTTATCTTAAAGCTGTGTGTATAAAATATATAATATAATACAATTTTATGATAAATAATAACTACAAGTAGCCACCCTGAGGAAGTTTGAGGATTGTACTTCTTAAAAATGAGAAAGAAAGTGAAAATCTGTAGTGGTTTTCAAGATAATATAATTTTGAATTATATTATCACTAATCTACTTGAAAAGTATTAATTATCACAAAAATCTAATTAGGAAACCAAGTACCAGTTCTTTTACTTGTGAGTACCCAATAGGTCCACCTTAGTGTGCCATTGAATGTTTTTTAGGTACCATGTTATTTTTGGATAACATTAAGGAATAATAAAATGAGGAAACAGCATTAAGAATTGCTTTAAAAAGCCCACAAATTGCAAAATGGCAAATGAGCAATTAAATATTACTAAAATATTTGAATATATTGTTCTTCACGATGCTCCAGTAATCCGAGCCAATTTGCTGAATATACTTAGCAGTGAATAAATAAATTCAGCGTCTCAAAATCATCAATGATACCCTTTTCTTTTCTATTCAGTGTCCTTTTGTGTTTCTTCCCAGGAAGGAATAAGAAAGTGATTAAAGCGGTTTCCCCCTATCTTCCTTTACCTACAAAAACCAAGTAGTGTGGAAGAAAAAAAAATTATGCAAAAATACCTAGGCTCTTAATGACTCATCTAAAGCAAATAATATACAATTTATATAGGGATAATGTAAATTGAGAAGTTTCTATTTAAATTTGCAAATAGTGTTGGACACATGCCAAATGTGGTAACTACAAACACTCATTATAATACAGAAAACTGTTTTGCAAGGTGTAAATGGTCTTTGCAAGCAGATTTAATCAGTGTAACTTGAAAGGCTCTTTAAATTATTATTTCAGATACCAGTAAAATACAAATCCTGCACATGTATAGAACATTTCATTTACTTGATATTTCTTCATTGAATTCTCAAAAAAACTCTAGAAATGATTCTAGTTTGTGAGTTTAAGTGTTTGTCCAAATTACACAGCATATGACCTCAATCCACAATTGATAGATAATCCCCAAATTTACTTAAAATATTTTTGAAATAAATGTTTATTTTACAGATTTACTTCAAACACAAAGGGAAATAACAGTGTTGAGAAAGATTTAAAAAAATTTTCTCTGGTAAAGTTGGCAATTTTTTTAACTCACAAAAATATTCACAAGAAGTGAAGTTTGGTTAGAATCATTCTGTGGGAAGATAAAGATATGAGAGCTGTGGAAGAATGTGGAGACTATTAATGAGTGGGAAAAAAAGTGATGAGAAGCCTTTTTACACCTTCAGGCATAGGAATACATGAAGGACTTGCGACAAGAGAAACAGGTAGTATTGAGTGCAAGAATGAAGGATTATTTTTTTAGTCTTGGGAAGAAGCACTGTGAGAATGAAATAGTGATGTCAAAAATAGTAGTCGATTAAGAAATGGCATTGATTTTTTCATAGTACTAAAGGCACAGAAATTAGAAACCAGGATAAATGAAGCTACTGTTCGGTAACAGGATAAGCCTGACTTGCAGGTAAAAAGGAAGAAAGGAAATAAGTTTAGGGGGATCGGAGTGCCCTTTACTTCCTCTCTGGGAAACATGCACCCATCTGATTCCAAATTAATTATTAATTTATTAAAGCTTCATTAGCCATTTCCTCTATGACTAACACTGGCTGGGTGCTTCAGAACTAAGGAAAAGAAATGAAAGAGACAAAAATTCTAGAGCTTTGCAGGGAGAGCGGGGGGTCTGGAGCAACAGTGCCAGTGTGGCCTCTCCCCAAAGGGTGTCTGAGTCTGCAGCAAGCCACAGGGCTAGGCAAATGACAGCAGGGATCAGATAGCTCCTACGTTAAAATACCTTCTGACTTTTCCCCTGCTGCTGTCACTCTAACCCTGTCCAACCCCAAACCCCATGGTCTTCAGATTGCTTCTTGTTCTGTGTTTGTGTAGGCCTACTTCAAGGTGATATTTCCGATGTTTTTGTGTTCTCTGCTTCCCTCTGGTCATTATGTTTATAAAGAAGGTGCCATCACTATGATCTTTCCCCAATCACCCCAGCAGAGTGTTCTTAACATTGTAGATTGATTAATTCATAATTGTGAGTAATAATCAACTAATTTAAAGGTGACTTTTGCACATTGAGGAAATCAAAGATATGCCGTGGTAATAACACACATATATGCATAGGATGCCTGGGATCTGGCTGAGCAAACGAGACTATGAGATCCATTTCTGGCTCTCGTTTAATTAAACAGGTCACCTCACTGTGCCCAGAGCCACCTGGCACATTCTCATCTCGGGGCCCTCACACTGCTGTTCCTTTTTCCTACGTGGCTCTTTCCACAGGTGTTTATTTACATAGTAGTTTCCCTCTCATTCAAAATAAACCTTCTCATTTAGGCTTCCCCTAGTTACTCTATTTAAAATTTTAATCATCCTCCCCACCAGCCATTTATATTCTGCTTCTTTCTTTAATTTAGTACTTAATTTAGTATTTAGTATTTACTGATCTGTTTGGTTGGGTATTTTTGGTCCATCTCACCAATGAGGGAACCTTTTTGTTTTTCTCTATCCCCAGTTCCATTTCCATCAAGAATATCTGCCATGTAATAGATACTGAATAAATAGTTGTTAAATAATGAATGAATAACAGAGTGCTGTTAGTCTCTGCTTTCTTCTCTATATTGTGGACTCAAAAACACTTACCCTGACTATATCACAAATTATGATAATCAGATGAAATTATATATGCAAATGTATATTGAGACTAAAGTGCTTTCCATGATAAGGTATTATTATGAATAGTAGCAGTATTATCATGATTTTCAACATCATTATAATTTTCTAATTTCATTGATATCCTAGAACAGCTGTCCCTAACCTTTTTGGCACCGGGGAGTGACTGGTGCTCCTAAGAGAACTTGATGCCTAATGATTTAAGGTGAAGCCGAGGTGGTGATGCTAGTGCTGGGGAGCAGATGCAAATACAGATGAAGCTTCACTCTCTGGCCCGCCACTCACCTCCTGCTATACAGCCCAGTTCCTAACAGGCCAAAGACTGGTACCAGTCTGTGGCCTAGGAGTTGGGGGCCCCTGTCCTAGAAAATTCTTAGCTCTTCTATTGGCATAATATGCTGATCTAGAATATACCACCATTGCATCATGAGATTGTCAGTAGCAAACACTAAACTGTTGAGGAGGCAAAGATAACATGCACCAGACTCAGTTACCACTAGACCCAGATTTCTATGCAGCCTGCTAGCACCAACGGTAAGCCCCCAGGATAGGCTTCAGAAAGCAACATGATTTTTCTACTCTCCTCCTCTACTTAGGGAGACAGTCCAGGAGAAGGCAGTGTGGGTCAATATGCAATCAACACCACAACCATTATTTATGACCTAGCTAGTAGTTTTATAAATGTATACTATTGGTCCCCAGCTGAGCCAGATAAATCTAATGCCTCCACTCATAATTCACTCCAAGCATATGAGGAGCACTGTCTTCATAATGGCAAGAAAGATTTATTTCAAACACATATGTGCTTTCTGACCCAAACAGATGGTATATAGACTGTCTAGATTTAGCCCTAATTTCTCAAAATTTTCTCAAGGACTTAGATCTCAGTAATGGAATTTTACTAGATTGATCATTCTGCCTTAATAATTAGAAGGTCTTAATAAGCTGCTTACCCTTGATAAATAGAATTGTTGAAACTGCCTTGCTGATTGTGGGTTAATAAGGTTAAGTGTCAAGTTTTCTAATGCATTATAATCTTAACACAACACAAGTCTTTAAATCTATCCATTATCTGCCCTTTAAAACTCCATTACAGTCACATCTTACTTTAAATAGCATGTCTCTAAAACCAAATTTTTAAGTTAAGGTGGTTCAACAACTTGAAAGTTCATTTTGCATTATGTAATAATGATTTTATTTCAAAATTCACTTATCCATACATATCCACAGGCATCTAAGTATACCCTATTGTTGCTTTTGGATTTTTTCTAAGGCAGTCGCTTAGCATGTTTTATTGTCCCCAAGTTGCAGAAGACTTTATGAAAATAAATATTTGTTTACTAATTCCATATTACTAGATATGTTCAAAACATGTATATTAAGTATAATATGCATGCTTAAAGGAAAATATAAAAGTTATATTTTTAACAAAAGAATGCATAATAATTATATGAAATTAAAAGGCTCTTATTTAAAAGCTATAATTGTTCTTTTTTTTTTGAAAGATAACAATCTTACAGACTCCAAGCCACATTCAACATAAGTTCAAGCAGATTTTTGACTCCCCCTATAGTTTCGCTACATGGAATTTTGAGTTGAAAAAGATGTAACCTTTTGAAACAAATTTCTAATGAATTTTAGAAATTTTAAAAGTTTACGTTTCTTATTAAAAATGTTATAAACAATATTAATCATATGGAAGATTGATTCAACAGTATTTAATAAATATCTATAGTGCCCCCTCTCTGGAGTTCTACCAGATAATGCAGCGGGAATAAAAACACAAACAAGCCGTAGCCCTTGACACTAAGCTCCAAGACTAGAGAGAAAAGCGTAAGTAGTTAACAGAGCGTTGGATTGATGGTGCCAAAACCCAGCTATATGTGTTGAAAATGCTAGGGCAAAACAGATGGGGATGATTAATGTTTCCTAGATGAAGGCAAAGAAGGCTTTTCATAGGAGGTGATATTTGAACTAAGTCTTAAAATATAAAAGGAAATTGACCAAGCTTTCAGGCCAGTTCATGCATTACAAGCGGAGTGCAGCAAGAGCAAAGCAATGGTGTAATAAAAGTTCATGGCTTGTCTGAAAAATGGTCTAACTAAACCACAGAGTGCATGGGTGGGTTGACAGGTAAGGGAGAAGAGAGAAAATGCCTAAAGGTATAATTATTGAAAGATTGGCTGAGACCAGGTTATGAACTATCTCATATGCTATGTTTGTGGAGTTGATATATTTATGCCATGGAGATTTGAATTTATGCTGTAAGACTGGGAAATGATTGATTGTGCTTAAAATATATCAAACAATGTCTCTTCTTTAAAACTTCTCTACGAGTTTCAACCCTCCTGAACTTTGTTGAATTTCTGTATCCCTCAAGTTCTGTTCCACACGGTTCAATAATTAAATATGTACTGATTTGTGTAGGGTGTTTCTATTTCATTTGTTTCATTTTTTTTCTTATTGTCCTTTCCCAAATCTAATTTTAAACTTCTTGGGGGCCTGTCTGAGCCAGGCAATTAATTATGTGGGTCTTAATCTCACTAAAGCTAATGTCAGAAGCCCCCTCGTTAATAGTTCTCTATCAAAGCTATACCCCTCAGAGTCCCTGGCTCTGTGGGCTCTAAAGGAATCCCTTAGGAAAACTGCAGGTAAAATTCTCCTTTCCGCACTACCACTGGTGTTGCAGTTCGCAGTCAGGTGTCATCTCACAAATACATCCACATTAGGTAGCTGTCACATCGTCTCTCATTTTCTCAGTGCTCAGATGCTACCAGATGAGCATGTCACAAAGGGTTTTTAAGGGAACTTAAAAATCAGTGACTTTATTTTTGAAGAGTATGCCTGTCATGGATAATTGACAGACTTACTGCATATTAGCCAGAGAAGCATCGGAAATTGTGCAAAGGCTAAATGTTTTTGCCATTCCGTGTAGTTGAACTCTGGAACCACTTTCAGGGGGGATATGTGATTAGAGTAGTGTTTTTCCACCCTGGCTCTTGAACTGGAATTCCAGAGGGTCCCAAGCATTTTATCAAAGCACCACAAGCGATTTTGACAAATAACTAGAGCTGAGCACCTGAGGATTAAAGAGGTAGCACTGCTTCTGAAATGTAATAGAGACTATAGTTGTCATGTTTTGCATAAAGTCGTGTGCTTTTCATTGTTGAAAAACTGAAGGTAAAAACTACTGAAATAATGTTTTAAAATTTCTACCCTATCTCTTTTGGTGTTACCCAACAAACTTACAAGAGACTTTGAGAAAGAAATAGAAGCCAAAATGAAGCAAGATCTTTGTTTAAATCTGACCACACATCCAATTAGCCCAGCCTAATTAGTCCTAGCATAATTATAAATAGCCCCCTTTTCACTTTCCAAAGTGTTCCAGTTTGGGTAATAAAAGATATGTTCACTGTTTGTATTTGACTCCTGGAGCTGTAAGAGCCAATTTTTTGTGTAGTTGATACTTGGGAGAACATTGAGATATCCCTTTTCCATAAAGACTAGGAGTAAAAAGAAACAAAGTAGCTTTCCAGATGTTAAACTAATCAGCATAGAATATTTGCTTATTTCAGAAATTTAGGTATTTATGTTTAACAATATTACCTAGTTTAATCAGATACTTTAATACATCTTTAGAAAAAGGTATTAGCAGAGATAGTGGTGAAGTTAGAAAAAAATGTTCAGAAAAACAAATGTGAGCAGAGTATGTCTTGATGAAAAAGATGTTGTATTAGAGGGACATGAAAATCCTGCTAATATTAAAATTAACAAAAATTCCTGTAAGTCATGTTTTCTTCGTTTCTTCTTATTTTTTACTCACCAAATGGTATTCTGAGTCCTGATATTAGTTGTTCAGGTTCTATGATCCAAAAAAAAGGAAACTTCTTAACAGAGTAGGTGAACTTTACTAGCTCTGTAGAGAAATAACTTCTCCACAGCCTCCCGTCCCACCCATTCTTCATTTAAAAATTGCCATTTTGGTTCATACATGTGGTTGGAGTTAGGACCAGCCCCACGAGGATGACTGATTGCCTCTGGTGTGCCATAAAGCCCAGCAAGCCTGAAGGCTGAACCTAAACTGGTGGTGAATTCATTTGGGTCGGTGGATCTCTAGCTTCAGGGAGCATCTGATTCTCCTGGAGGGCTTGTTAAAACCCAGAGCGCCAGGCTCCACCCTGAGAACTTCTGATTCCTTTGCTTTGTATATGGAATGTACAATTTTAACAAGTGCCCACGTTGCTGGATCAAACTCTGATAACCACTGATCCAATAATCCTATCTTTGGACACCTCCTAGTAGCCTGCCACCGCCCTCCCCAGAGCCTCAAGCTGCCTTTCCTTGCATTTGGACCCTGAACAACTAGCTAGCCCAGCTTCAAACCTGCCTGGTAGAAAAGAGAATTCAGAAGAGTGCCTTTGAAGCCATATAGTTCACAAAAGCCAATTATGTCATCATTTGTTTGCACTTTATAAGAACGCATTTACCCTGTGGGTGAGGAAACCTGTGGGAAATTCACTGAATTTCTTATATCCATCTGTCAGAGTAAATCACAGGGGCATGATTTTAACTTTAAAGCAAGCACTTCTTATACTCAGAGATCTGTGGAGTGATCTAATTTGAAACCCTGATTCATCTTTTTTCTCTGCACACACATACACACACACATGCACACACGTACACAGGCACATATACATACCATACAAAATTCATATTCCAAATGTATGAAACAAATTTGAAAAATGATTAGAAAATGTGTATCTCAGAAGGTGGGCCAGCTCAAGTCATGGGCCGGCTTTTTGCTCGTCATATGTTTGGATATTATCTTCTGAACATGTAAGAAGTCAGTGTTCAGGCTGTTCATTCTCACATAGATGCTAGGAAAGTGAGGTCTGAGTGAAGACAATGAAGGAGCCAAGACTGGCCCTAGTAAAAGCATGAGGGTCTTTTTCAGGAAGGGTCAGTTTAACTCACATACAGGATCTTTTCATCAAAAACTGGGCGAAGCCATTTTGCACTTCAAATGTATCAGTTGCAATTCTGCATTAGCTGGAGTGACTGGAATAATATTGCAAACTCTAGTCACGAGCAAAGAAAAGAAAAAACAGAACTAAAATAACTCTGACCTAATGCTTTTTCGATCTTTTGAAAATAATGTTTTATGGTTAGAAGAGAGATTTGTTATTTAATTGAATGTAACATAAGTAATCAAATTAATGTGTGTGCTTTAGCAAAGAACGTTATCACTTGAATTCTTAGCAGTAATTGCTGATGTATTCAAATACATTTTAAAAACCAGGAACATGACCAATTCTCCACTGAACCTAACCTGGTAGATTTAAGTAGTTTCATTTATTAATGTTTTTAAGTTTAGATTTAAGTAGTTTTAAATCATGGATCCTTTTGAGCAGTCTTTGAAAGCCAAGCACCATCTTCCTTAAAAAAAAAAAAAAAAATTAAAAAGCTACATAGACATAGAATTTTGAGGATACATCAAAGTGTTCTTGGATGCTCTGAAATCCACTGATGCATCTCCAGTTGAGGATCTGCCTAGAATTACAAGGATGAAGGGAGGCAGAACTCGAAGTCAGATGTCCTGGCTTCTTTCTGGTCACAATACCAGCACCAATCAGAAATCTGGCTCAGCCAGGGCATACTTCCTTTTGGCTTCCTCATCGATTAAAAGCAGGACCAGGGCCAGAGGACTGTTTCGTTTCTTCCATTTCCAAGTATGTAATTCATTAGTCATTTGTGTTGAGTCCTGAGTTCTTTTCCCTTTATTTGTTCCTTTTTCCCATGTAATTTCTGGATTTTGGGACCCATATCCTTTTTTGACCCTCCCTAACCTTTTTCTCTGAATAACTTAGAGAAACTATCCTTTCTATCATTTCCTCACTGCACTACATTATTCTCTCTCTACAAAGCTTACCTTTTGATATAAGACATTTAGAAAGAGAATGAGGGAATCCTTAAGTCCCACTGGACCTGTAGGTCAGGTTGGTTATTGGGGAATTCTTTGCCTTGAACTGCAACATGAAAAGTTAAGTAGGAAGCTATCTATATATATAAATTAGGTTATTACTTATATTCTATGCAGTCGTTCTATTATACCATGTTTTAAAAAATATATTTTAATACTGCTTCTTATGGACCAAACGCACAAACGAGATGTTGATAACAAAAAGCTAAATTTACAATAGAAAGATAAGAGAAACAGTAGCAAAACAGTGGCAGAGAAAAGAACCTTCTGATGACACACTGAGGGGCACAGGGGTTGCCCTTATAGAAGCCCTATCCTGAGCAGTACTTTTCAAGATGCTTTAAAGTCTTTCCAAAATCTCAAAGTTATATGTTCCTTCACTTTGCTGATGCCTTTACTAGAGATCATAATACATTGTTAGCAATTATTAGTTTTTTCTCCTGTCCCTACTGAGTATGAGTTCCTCTAAAGACTCCCCCTTTAATATCCAAGAATGGGTACCTAAAAGATGCTCTAAATATTACTGATAATATTTAGTGTGATATTCCTACAAGTATTACTGGTCAAGTAATAAAAGGAATGGAGAAATAGCTCAATAAACTTCCCCTATAATGATTCTTTGTCTGTTGTAGTCATTGAAAAATCACAAAAGCCTGGAATAGTGCCTGGCATGTGGTATGCTCTTATGAAGTATATTAATAATAAATATATTAATCCAAATAATTTTGAATGAGTATATAGGTCTATAAAACATATTAGAGAATTACTCAAAATTAATAAAAACATAGATAATTAATAAATTATGCAAGGAAATTCAGTATACATGGAGAATGTCACATTAACATACATTAATGAAGAATTATGTGTCATTATAGACTAGGCTCTGAAAAGTGATAGTTTGTCCCTTCTGAGTAAATCTCTGAGGATCTCTGCAGGCCCAGGAAGCTAGCATATGAAGTTGGTGTCTGAGAATTTGGAAGAAGCATATCAAATTTTAACAGCATAATCTAGTTAAGATAAACAAATCTCCTATAGTTATTATAATTATTTTCACAAGTAGTAGATGTGTATTTAATTACTGAGAAATCCACTAGAGGTACTAATGACCAATATTGGAAAAACCAATGATAATTTCTCCTATAACAGTTAAATCCAATTTGGTAGTCATGTAGTTAAAACGTAAAAAAAACGGTCTCCTAAGTCAGCAATTCTTTGCACTTTCATCTAAAGCCATTATTCTTGATGAGACAGAATAATCAAAAGAAGAATGGCTATAGCCTGTTCTGGATGTCATTAGCATTACCTGAAATTTCAGTAATAGGAAAAAGATGTGTGTAGTTATTTCATCAATTTATTATGTTGCATATTTCTGTCATGACCACTCATATTTACATTCAGAATATTGAAACTTTTAATTTTACCTTAAGATTATCCAATGCCCATCGAGATTATTACCACTGTCTCTGAATATCTGACAATCTCAGTGTTCACTGTTGCAGTACTAACTAGAATTATGCTTTCCTAATTCATTAGTTTGTTTAAATTGGTAAGTAGCAGAAATGAAAGAATCACTGGAGAATAAAGGAAAGGTAATATCTTCTGGAAAGGACACAACTATACTAGAAACTACTGTTGTGAAATATCTGCCATAATTCTACTGTTTTACACATGTGTAGTTTACTTGTAGGTTTTTTAGAGAAGTGTTTGAATGTACGACCTTCAAAAGAAGCAGACTTATTGGATGAAAGAGAGTTGACAGAAACCAAGTGTTTCTAAGAAAGCACATGGTCTTAATCAAGAAAAGAGCAGCAGAAATTAAACAGGACAGCTGATAAAAGACAGAAGATCATTTAGATGAACAGATTTAAAAAGGAAACATGCTATATTCAAACGAACAATAGAGTCGTCTTGAGAATAAATTAATTCCGTAACTGCACTCAGTATCTGAAACATATCCCTAGAGATGCTGGCTGTTACCCACCCCCAAAACTCTGTATGTGCAACTTAATTTAAATCATAAGCAATTCAAGAGAAAGACTTAGTAAGAGTCCTGCTAGTTCTTAAATGGCAGAAAACCAAATATAGATGCCTATTACAGAAAAAAATTGCCTTTTGGAGACATAAGAGCCTAACATTCAAGACTCCTCAAAAATCATCTCATTAAACAATTTTAGAAAATAAGAAATAATATTCAATTTATAAATAAATAAATAAGAATTTGATTTTATAATCTTAATCGTGGAAGGTCGAAACACAAATATTTAAGGTAGGAAAATCAAGATGATTACTGGCCTTTTATTTTTTCCATCTGGCAATGGAGGAGCCTAGCTCATTGATGATGTTCAGTTAACTTTCAATTGCTTATCTGCTAGGTATCATCTGTTCATTAATTCAACAAATATCTCTTAAGTTTAACGTTAAAAGCTAAATTCAGGATTGGCTTTAACATGTCATTCAGTTACTCACACAAATACTCTTGGACCAAGAAAGTATTTTTCCTCTTTTCCCCCCAGTAAGCAGATACTGTTGTTTAAGCAAAATAGCAGTTGCTGGTTGCGGATTAATGTGCATTGCTTCCAGGCTCGTGTATCTCTCAGAGGCGTGCTTACACGAAAGGGGAAATGCGTTTTCCCCTCGCATCCCCCTCTTGCTTCTCCTGTCATTCTCCAGTGCTTGCTGTCCTTACTGCCTCCTCTGTCATCTCGGCTGGGCCTCAGGAGTAATACCTACAGCCAGCGTGTAGCTGAGGCATGGGGAAGAGGGAAGAGGGTTGAAGGTAGGAATAGCTCTAAAACTAAACATGGTCATGGTCTAGTTTCTTCTTAACCCCCTTCCCTACACCCAACTGCTAAAGAAGATGCGTTATCCTTCAGGGCAGCCATGATATAGATTCACACATCTCTACTTTATTGTTAGCATCTTACCACCTCTTTCCAAAAAGCATCTCCTTTTTTCTGGTTTTCTAGCCATCAACGGAAATATTATAAACTTTTCTGATTCCTTTTATCTGCTTGGCTCAATTTCTTCTTTCGAATTATTTTTTCCTTATTGAACAAAAAATAACAATTTGGACCTTCTATTGATAGTTTTAAAATTTTGGAGGTGGAGGGGAGAACACCCTTATGTCTCCTATGAAGAGGGGACAACTCAATGATTTTAACCTAACAGGTGACAACAAACACATCTATTTTGAATTGCAGCCTGCCATCCCTCTAATTACCTGTGACTGCTCCTTGGTTTCTTTTTCTTTTTTTTTTTTTTTTTCTGTAACAGTTATTGCCTCCTAACAGTCTATATCCTTTACTTATTCCTTATTTTGAGTGTTCATTTATCTTCCACCCCTGCTAAAATGTGAACTCCACAAAGGGAAAGATCTAAAACAGTCCCGGCATGTAGTAGGTATGCAGGCAATATGTGCCGAAGTGAAGTGAATTCCCAAATGGAGTTTTAATGACTATCGTTCATGTCGTTTGCTACCCGAGGCTTCTTCAGACCCAAGAAATCACAGCGATCTCTCAGTAACCACTATAACTCAAAAGGAAGATAAAATCTGTACTTCAATAGCTAGCTTCACCATAGACACCCTAGTACGTTTGAGCTTCTAGTGGAACTCAAAAGCCAACAAGAAGGAAGACTGCAAAAAACGAATCCCAAGGTGCATCTGAAGACTGTCTTTCATATTTAAGGCCTTAGAGATCATCACTCAGCCAGGATGAGCCAGGTGTCATCCTGCACTAATATTAAAGCCTAATATTAAGGAGTATTAATAGTTAAGTGTATTAATGTCATACAAACTTTTTTAATGTGGCAAACTTTCTAATTAAAATGAATAAGTAGTTTCCTTTTGCGAGGAGCTTTTGAAAGTAATTGTACATGCAACACTTACAGAGTATTTTTTTTCTATCTTGTAAAAGGATAATTTGCTAAACTTGATTAAAAATCAGACATTGAACTAGATCTATCTGAGATTGTCGCGCATACTGTTGAGCGACTTTAATCAAATTCAGCATTATTATCTTTTTATTTGCTTTTACTCTGCCTGCAGGTACAATAAAGTGAAAATCTGTAAGCAATGGAGCATATTTATAATACTAGTTGGAGTGCCAGGTGGGTTGTAAAATAAATGTAATTGTTTTCAAAGATTGAACCAGATTAGCATGGATTAATACATTTATTTTGACATCCATGGCAGGAAGTATTCTAAGCATGCCTTCAAACGCCCTTGTTACTCTGTTTATATCCTCTCTTACTACTACAAAATCACTGCCCCATAAAACAGGGAGCATTTTAACTCTGTTCATTTTCATATGAAAGAAATACAATTTATTAAACAAGGCAAGAAAACAGTTGTCTGCCATACTGAAGGCCAGATTTGCAGTGATTTGCGCTCTGGCTTTCAGCAGATGAACAACAGTGACAGACATGGAAGCCAGAATTGTGGCTGCAATAAATATTCATAACTGCCCCTGCCCAAGGAGTAAAAGGACGGTGTCTGCGTTTGCAGCACATGGCTAGCAGAGGATGAATCAGGGTTAGACAGTCCAAAAACACTGGCTCAGAAGCCCTGGGCAATTTCGTGCTAAAATTCTTCATCGAAGAGCAGAGTGTTACTGGGTGATTTTGCAGTACCCTTAACTCGTGGGAGGTGAAATATTTCAGATATGCCCTGCTGATGCCATTAACCCTCCTCTCCAACCTTAAAATAAATCTGCTTGAGAAAGCATGTTGTCAGTGTATGATACCCAGCAGGGGAGAGTCAGGCCAGGGTGGGGGGCGGGGGGGAGTGGTTTCTGATGCAGTTTTGGACCCAAGGCTGAGTACAAGAAACCTGCCCAGAATCGGTCCTTGGTGAATTATACTCAGTGAAGCTAAATATATATATATTTATATATTATAAATATATATATATATTTATGTATTATAAATATATATATTTATGTATTATAAATATATATATGTATGTATTATAGAATCTCTGGACAGTTTCAGTGCTGACAGATCTTGATTCTCTTACTCTAGTTATGAGTAGCCTCATGGTTTACATTGAAAGACTTTATGTCACTGTCTGTGTTTACTGTAGTGATCTTGTCTACCAAACGATTTAAGGTTATCTATGAGAGAAGTGTCAATTGGATTTCCTGAGCAACTGTCAATCTTCAGAACTCATCATATTTATTTCTTTGTTTTGCCCAGTAGGAAACTTGGAGTAGCAAAATTTGTGTCCCAGATTTAGTAA
Source organism: Rousettus aegyptiacus (assembly GCF_014176215.1). Taxonomy (NCBI): domain Eukaryota; kingdom Metazoa; phylum Chordata; class Mammalia; order Chiroptera; family Pteropodidae; genus Rousettus; species Rousettus aegyptiacus. The sequence goes on along the minus strand of NW_023416286.1, from coordinate 61,325,845 downwards.
CTATGTGAGATCTTACCCACTGAATTTCTATGTACTGTTTCTTTTGTTTTTTATCCAAATATCCTACCATTTTCCATTTAGCTTGACTGTTTTTAATCTAACTTTATTTTGTGTATTTTTGCAAGTAAAGCTAAGTTCTTTATGGAAGGAACACATTATCTAACACATGCACACATATTGAAAAGCGAAATGGCGAACGGTACACAATGGCTAAAATTAAGGAAGTTCGCATTATTAAGCAAAGATTATTGAAGTCTCACCATAGGTAGGTCAAAATTATAGATATTCTAATATTACCAGTACCTATGTAGAGATAAAGGGATATAAACCATTTTTAAAAAATTTTTAACCTGATAGATACCCTATAGTTAGGCACTAATATCTAAATAATTTACTAGGGTGAAATACTACTGATTTCACAATAGAAATAGAATAATGCATTAGAGTGTTTTCTTCTGGTTGTTAGTGAATTCTGGGCATTGAACAAGTGTCATTTCTCATGGGCATTTGATTGCTGTGTGAGGTTTCCACCATCGCCGTCAGTCTTGTTTGTTTAAAATGATGCGATTGATTGTTCCAGTAATGAATACTTAGAAAGTCTTAACTTTTAGACGTTCACTGATTCTTCTGGTTTTCCAGAACAATCGTGAGTGAGATCTCTTCAAGTGTGAAATAATTTCTCTCTGCCCGGATGCCATGAGGAAGTAGATTTGGCAGCACCAGGCTCTATTTGGGAAACCCTTTTTGATCCAAATGAAGAGTTCTTCAACAAAACATTTGCACGTTGTTGCAAGGGAGGGCTATTTCGTTTCACTCACCATGCAATTATGCTTAGCCGTGGTGTAGAATGCTAGAGAATAAAAACAATAGATTCTATTGCCTGAAAGAATAAAGGTAAGAATTTTTTAAAATGTGATTGAGAAGTATTATTCTCAGGCCAAATTGCCTTATTTGTGTTTTGCTCTGTACTTGTTTTTTTCTTTGTCTACATAGAGTTTTCTTATAGCGTCCTATTAAACATGGGTGGCGACCATTAAGTAACAACTGCAAGAAACAGAAAAAACAGGATCAGTTCTTCCTCTCTCAAAACCTGACCCCTCGCAGCTCATCTTTTCATGCTGGGAGAACTGATACTCCCATCAGGAAGACACATTATTTGGAACTACAAGCAAAGAGGCATCTCTGAAATTGTTTTCTTCAAAGTCGTTAACCACAATCATACAAAATATAGATGAAAGAAACCTCAAATTTCAGCATTTTATCCACAGGTTGTTTATATCATTATCTAGTTTGCCTCTAATTCTTTCAAAGAAAAAATGCTTCCACCAACGCCCTTGGAGTTTTCATTGTTGGAAGCATTTTCTTGACAGTTTGACTAACAAAATTCACAGCTGATTGCTGGGCACATTAGTTGAGTTATATCTGTCATAGAAGTTGTGCCTCTATCACCAGCCTATTCAGTAGAGAGTGAATTATCCAGGAGTATGTGTTACCTCAGCCAAATAATTTACCTGATCTGGACCACTTTAATTTTATACGTTAGCTGAAGGAGTTGTACTAAATGATCTCTAAAATATTTTCTAAATTCAATCTGGTTATTATATCTACATTTAATTTAATCTATCTAAAACATACTTATCTTAATTGATTGGCCTGTTAGAGAAAAAAATATTCAAAATACTGAGTGTTTTCCTTTTTTCTCATTTAATCTCCTTTTACCTCTATTGGTACTTCTCCATCTCGTTCTCGTCATTATCACATCTGGGAAATGACTACCCTCCCATCAGAGACACTGGACCTCTCATTCCACAAGATAAGCAGCCTTGGGACTGGTCCCAGGAATCACTAGCATTTTGGAGAGAAGAAGTGAATGTGTATTGAATAAGTCTCACTGCTGATTTGGCTCATTAAGAATTACTGAACTATGTCGTCCATTTTGTGTCCTAACAGAGAAAACTGTCTTTTGTAAATGATCAGGATTATTCTTAAATTTTCAAAGTAGCTCTACCTGTTTATTTCAAAGCCACTGAAGCAAAGTTCTCAAAGCTTGCCTGCCTTCCCAGAGTCCTTTGATACAATCATTCTTTAATTATATTGTTCAGAATCCATCTGAGCTCTGGGTTAAAACTTTCAGCTCTAAAGGATTAAAAGCTCCCCTATTTAGCATCCACCTTGCAGAACTTACCCATTACTACCTGAATCCCTGCCACAAACTGAGCTTTGGTTCTAGTTCAAATAGACAATATCATAATTTATTTATCATCCCCTAAACCTCCCAAGTACTCTTGGTATCACTTCATATGTTCCCATTCTGCTAAGCATGCTTCTAAATTAATCTTTACAAGTAGGCATGGCTTATTCTTTGTTTGCCTTGTGATATTTAAGCATGGTTCTGAGACTTCACAAAATAGCATCAGAGAATTTTAGCATTTTCACAAACACCTAATTAAATGTGGGCTAAGTAACATTAATCTTTAGAAATATGACAACTTTTGATCTTGGTGCCTATTTTTTTTTTTTTTTTGTGGTGTGACACCTCAATAGTAAATCTGCACATGGCTTTGAAGATGATACACTAATAAAACACATGACATATGGTTTACCCATTAATCTTTCCTCCGTCAATCTGCAATGGAAAAGGAATAAGTGTTAGCCAAGTTTTACCGTAAAGAAACCAAGGCAGTATGTGATCAGTCCAAGCTAGTAGGTCAAAGAGAAATGAAATCAGGTTTTCAGTTTCATCTACGATGAGGGCATGCTGTAGACCCTGAAATAAAATCTGTAGTCAGAGTTAAGTGACTAAAGCAATCATTTGAAAAATTTGATGGCTCAATGGGAAGTCTTGCATGGTCTTCTGTGTTAGGTGTGAAGAGTAGGTTGGATGTCATTATTACACATGACAAAAATAATGCACAATTAACTGCATTTCCTGCAATTAAATAGTGATAAATAGCACTGTGGTTTTTCTATTCTCTTATTTTCTGACAGTGTTCTATAAATTCCTTAACATTCATGTATATTATAGATAGAATCTCTGAATTTTGGCCGTCTAGCAAAGGTTAAAGCTCCTCATGGCTCAAGAAATCTAAGTTAGAGTCCCGGTCCTAAAACTTACCAGGTTTATAGCCTTAAGCAAATGACCTAATCTTATTGCATCCCACCATCTCTCTGCACAGTTGAAGTAGTGATATGTAGCATCTCTGAGATTCTATTAATTTTTTTCATTCAATACTTATTGAGTATTTACTATTAGACAGATACTGTTAAGAAGAATGAATTAGGTTGAGCATCCTTTGATCTTCCTAGGTACACTAAAATAACATTTACATTTCAATGAATCAGAAAAAGGTTTAGCTATGCTGAATGCTTGAAATATTTTATTAAGTTTTTCGAAGCATAGAAGCATAATTCCTTATTATTTCTTAACCTTTGTTATTTGCACTTAATCTTATTTCCTACACATGATCAAATCTGGTTTCTTGGACAGTGCTCAGTGAATTAGAATAGACAGTATAAATTAATTTAGTGAATAAAATTTTATAAGACACTATATCAAATACTTCAGTAAAATCAGGATATATTATTATAACCACTGTAGATATTCATGGTCTAATCTTATAATTATATTTTTAAATTGGATTTGTAGAGCCTTATTATCCAATTATTCACTCCATGCTGTTCGCAGGTACATAAATGTTTATAACTATGTTCCCTAATGTTGGTTCATTGTATTTACTAGAAAGAAAAATGTCAGAAATGATTTCTGTGATTTTTTTCTACTTTCTCTATTGTAAATATATAACTTGCATATACTTTTTCAATGTTCTGTTATTTCTTTAGATAAGAAAACTTAATAGAGCAACACAATACTCTTTATTTTTCAGTTCATAAATTTGAGTGCTAGTAAATAATCATTCTATGCTAAAGTATCTGTAGCATTCGACTCCTAATAAAAAGAACATTCTTAAATGTAACTTTATCTCAATTTTATCCGCAGCAGACCAGTTCTCTGAGCTCTAAGATTATGAGACCCAGTGAAGAAGGCTGAGTTGCATATAACAAACTCTCAGTATTCACGCAAAGGTTTTGTGAATGTCTGTCTACCCTGTGCCTGGAACGGTAGGCTCTGAGAAACCAGAGGTGATTATGACCCGCCTCCTTCTCTAAGGAACTCACATTTATATTTAACTACTGACCACTTTCACTTTATAATATGGTATAAAATCTATATCTTGATATAAATATGAATTCCCTTTCTGGTAAAGCTAACTGGGACAGAGAGATGATACCTTTCAGTCCGTTCCAGCTGGCATCCTTGCATGGAATATAACTAGATAGTTTTAATATTTCCTGGAGGGGCAAGCTTTAATGACCATCGAAATATTAATTCCACTAGTTTTCTTCACTTTCAAAATATTTTGAATCAAATTAAGGCACAGCCACTTTTAGGTAGTAACTGAGGCCACTAGACTTTCTTTGTAACTAATATTAAATACACTACATAACTGACAAATTTCTCATAACTGAAAAAAACTACCTCTTCAAATTCCTAAGTTACCAAGGACTAGACTATAAATTGTTGAGGTGAATGTGCAATATATAATGTCTGATTATGTATCATATTGAAACTTAGACATAGTTATTTATAATTTAGATAATTTGAGGTTAGAATTTTATTTTACTACCAAAGAAAAGGAGATCTATAACAACAAAAATATTTGCCCAAGATACAAGAAAGAACTAATGCTGGAATCCACATCCACCCCCGCCCCCGTCTGATTCTTTTTTGTATCAGTCTTATTCTACTAAAATTGTTATAAAATGTCAATGAAATACAGATATATCTACATCTATATGTGTTCATATCTATATCTATATTTTCTGGTAATTTTAAATGAAGCAGATAATTTGTTCATGACTGAAGAATGTGAGTTGTCATTTGTATTTGCATATTCACAACAGTAGATGTGAATCAATACCACCTTAATGGTCAGAAGGATGAAAATAGAGCACGCACGATTCTCTGGTTTTACAGCTTTGCTAAAGATTGCTCCATTGACATGTAGAGGACAAATGTATAGGACAAAGATGATCTAACTTTACCTCACATGTCTCACTGTATTCAGTTTCACAGAGGAAAAATATGTATCTGTGTGTTCCCCAGTGGTAGATGCTTTACAAACTACTATAAAAATATGTACATTGATAACCAAAATTAAATAAGATCTAATTATTAAAAGCTCTGTTATCTCTATATTCAAAGAACTCAGATGATGCAATTTTAAACCCCTCCCCGCCTTTTTTTCTTCTTAAAAGTGGATTTCACCAGATGGAAGTAATATTTAAAATATTAATTGTAACTAATAATTTAAAAGAATAATTGTCCTTTTTAGCAGGTAAAGGTCCTGAAAACTATGTCTCATGAGGTACTAGTGAGGCATTTAAATATATTTTTAGCAGAGAGAAGCCTAGAATGAAAAATTATGAGATAACTGAGTGTTGAATACTTCTGATGTGTCTTTGTTTGTGGAATTAGATTTAGTTTCTGAGGACATTACAGAAACACGTATTTCGAATTGCCATAAGGAAAAAATATCAAACTTTTCGAAGAGCTGCAATTGTCTGAAAGTGATGTGAATGCTAATGAGGCAGGGGTCTCTGCCCCTAAAGGTTTCAAACAGAGCTTACACTTTCAATGAGTGTATAATCCAACTAAGGTGTTATTGAGTAATTATGCCAATGAGAGTATGAAGGAAATTTAAAATTAGAGATGCTGTTTGGTTTCATTAATCCAATAAAATCATTATGGCTGCTTGGAATTCTGTGTTAAGAAAGATCCTGAGGTCACCTCTGGGCTCAGTATGAATGAGCACTGTGATAGATTAACAGTGCTGCACTGGGAAAGAAATGCAGGAATAATTTTGTTCCAGGACACATGTCTGGCATGTGCCATATTGACCTTAAAAGGCAATTTGTTATTTCTCCATTTTCTAGCATTTGATCATTCATTATATTCTACCTTTGTTCTTTATACACCTAAGCATATTGGTTAACTCAGCTTTGAAATTTCAGTGATGAATAGTTGTCTGTGTAGAGAGTTTTTTAACTTAACTGAAAATTATACTTTTATAACTTAGAATAAAGCATGTAGTATATATTATGGTCACAGTCACTTTTAGGATAACATGATTTGGTTAAAGATTATCATGAACAATCAGAAGATTTTATTAATATAAAATTTTATTCAAATTGGCTATTTAAATTATCAAAAATCTATCTGGCTTCGTGTTTTAGGAAGCTTTCTGTCTGACTTCCACATGCCCTTTGTTCTTTTTTAAAGTTTGCCTGGCTTACAGGAAATTATTCAATGCTGAGCTCAATTACAAATGTGGTCTGAAAATCAGGAGGCTGTATCTGTGGTTTTATCTGGAGCTCCAACAGAGGTGATAAAGAAGTCCCATGGCTTGGAATATAAATTCATACATCCATAAACAAACATGGCACCTTTCCTTAGTCTAAACCTTCAGAAAAGACAAAATTTCAGAGAACTTCTGGTTCAGAAAAGCAGCAATACTTACATGACTGTTTTTCTAATCAAATCTTCTTGTCTTAATGACAATACAATAAAGTACATGTGAATTGTCATATTGTGCAACCACCATTAAAAAAATCAAAATTAGAAATTAAAAAGGTAAGAATAACTACCAGTATTTTGAGTTTTGCCAAAAATACAAGTATTACAGGATATCCAAAAGTCTAATGACTTTGAGAGAATTATAGGATTTGAATTTTCATATACATGAACTTTCCTAAGTGATTTTTGCAGATATTTGTACACAGTTAAGAATTTACTCAATGTCAAGCATGATTAATGTCTTTTTTCCCCATCCATTTTCTCTTCTAAATATATTTATTTGACCATGCTCTCTGGTGAAATATTTTTCCTCTGAGACCATTTACAGATAAATTAATACATATAATTAAAAACTGAGGAGGGGCCATTGATTGACTTTTAATAAAAGTTGCTGTCTAATTTTTGCCATTGATAGTTTACATATGTCTATTTTTAACACTTCATATATAACCCATACATAATTATCCTAAAACAAGTATTAAATGGAGATTGAAAATCATAGTATGAATGTCTTAGAACATAATATATCTTGCTTAAAATTCTTTCTACCTTCCCACGGATAGAAGGAGAAAGCATTCCATATATTAACTTGTACTCTGCTAGACACAAGAGAAGCAACAATGAATACTGCAAATATGCTGGCTCCTGATCTCAGCATGCTCGCAGGCTCACAGGATGAGACAGACAAACAGCAATTACAGGGCAATGTGGTATGTTTAACATTCAGTGAGGGCCATAAGATGCTACCTAACCCAGACCAGAGGGGTAATACCCAGAGTGTCAGGAAGGATAGCACCTGGGTGAACCAGAAAGACAATACCTGTGAGAGAGTTGAAGGTGAGTGTAATGCATGAAGTAAAAGAAGCAACATGTGCAAAAGCCTTGAACTGAAAAATACTAGGCCCTATTCAGGAAATTGTGGCTATAAGAAAAAGAATATCTTCATGTTGGAGAAAGGAACAGAGTTATGTCTACACCTAATTATTTTTCAACTCACACATGAACTCTCTAGACAGCCCTCTTCCTCCTTGACTTCTGCATCGAATGGCCATAAATGCAAGTGCCAGCACTGCACTAGAATAAGTAGTTTAGTAATGACTTTGAACCAAATCAATTGTTTGATTGCAATCCAGGGATACCGTCATCATTACTCTCTTCTAAAATATTTGCAGATGAAAGCAATATACTCATGAAATGTGTGAGGCTTTTTACATAAGCGGTTTTTTTTTTTTTTTGAATCATTCCTTTGATCTCATTTCATAATCTCCTTAAAAATAAAATACTTTCAAGGTTTTGCTGTGACAGAGCTCAGCACAAAAATAGAGCTACCAAGAATGTGGTTGCATGCGTTACAGATAAAGACATTCTCTATAAAACTTTTTTTAGGGGCCTCTGGTTAGATTTCTGTTTCTCTGTATGAAAAGTAGTCCTGGGCCTAAGAATAAATTATTTTTCCTTTTAACATCTTCACTCCTTCCTTCACTTCTCTTGACTTGACAGCAGAAAGAGATCTTTCTCAACATCGACCACAGGTTATAGAACCTAGTCATGGGGGATAAAGGTATCTGATCATGTGGAAATTCTGCCAGTGAAACCCGTTACACAAGTCCAAATATCAGATGATTTTGTTCTTCCATGTAGTGGTCTTTCTCTCTTGACCCACTAAGAAGCCTGAGGATACTCCAGGATAGGCCTTTAAATAATCTTGAATTTTTCAGTAGAGATTTGTTTAACCTTCGAGGGGAAATGTATGACTTATAACCATACAAACTCCAATAGTTCCCATTTCTTTGCCACTTGGGAAATCATGCTATTTGCAAGAATAAATATAATAACATTGTTATTTTAAAATGAATGTGAAGCTATTCATTAGAATTCAAGCAAAATTGTGGATTTGGTAGGGTTTTTGTTATTTTACAAATGAATGTATATTAGAGGACCATATAGTATTGGTTTGTATATTTTGCCAGCAATGCAAATCTTTTCAGCCCAATGGTAAATACTGAACATGAAAACATGATACTTAATTTGAAAAAGATCTTCAATGGTCCCCATACTTTTGGTCAAGGTAGCAACCATTATGTGAAAGTACAGATTAAATAACTCATTTCGGTATCTCAGAAAAAATATTACTTTTTAAAAGGGGAGCAGATAAGTGTGTCTTGCCCTCCTGTTCCAAGAGCATATGTGTTATAATATTTTCAGAAGAATTTTGTAAGCAATCTAAATGAGATTATGTTTTGAACATTATAATGAAGTTTTAAAAATGATTTTCAACAGATTTTCAAAATCACATTTAATTTAAACTGCTCGAATCCCTTTTCATCACTTACAGCTCTCAGAAACTTCTCTCCTTCAGGATACCCCTACTTGACATTATACCAATTGAACTTTATACCCCCACAAAATCAGGTCAGTTGTATAAACTCTTTAGGTCAAATAGAAAAGTCACCGAAGGTTGTTCTTTGATGCCTAGTGTTGAAGATGGAAATATAGCAGACAATTACCCAAACCTCACTAGGCTTCCAGCACATCAACACCAGATGTCTACTTAATATTTTTCCTCTGACTTTTGGAAGTAAATAGGTTGAGCTGTTATTGAAGTTTAGTCAGCAAAATTATTACATTTTTAATTTGCATAGGAAGATGACCTACATAAATAACATAAAAGAAACAAAAATATTTATTTCTTTGTAATTTGTGCATGCTTTCTTTGTTTAAAATTGGTTATATCACAATAAATGTAGTATAACATGAATATGGTACTATAAATAAAGTTCAGAGAAAATGGAAATTTTAGCCTCTTTTCCAGAATTAAGATACTTGTTTTAATATAAAAGCTAGGCAACAAATAAAGGGGCTGCCAAACATTTTTACTCCTAGTATAGGAAAGAGGCATGAGAACTACACAGATTGACTAAATGTTAAACCGAGTGGAATTTGAAGCCTTCTACATGCTGCTCGACACAGACACTGTTGACTAGCCATATGGCCAGACCATGAGGAACCTAGAGAACAAAGGAAGATTCCTGCAGTTACTAACAACTATTTACCTATACCATGAAAGGAAAACAGAGACTTTAAGCTGTACCTTACACATGTTAAAGGTAAACACAATCATTCATTTCTTTTTTAACTCCCTATAACCAGTAACATTTCATAGAAAGTAAGAAACAGATATAAACTTAGTTCTTCAAACACTCAGGATCTCTTTCTCTGACTCTGAGAAGAGAACACACTCTGTCTATGGAACATTATTCCTTCTCTAATAAACTTTCCTTTGTCCTTAACTTTGACTCACTCTTGAATTCTTTCTTGCATGGAGCCAAGGACCCTCTCTCAACATAGGATTTAAGTTCCCTTTCGAGGGAATTTGTCCTGTCCTGCATCACTTCTACATCTTAAAATTCTTAATGGACTCATACACTTAAAACTTTATATACTTCCTAAGTTATAGAATATAGGAAAAATATCTTAGCAGTTATCATGTAATAGTAGCTACACAGAATAACCTGCATTAATGGTATGTGAAGTCATAACCACTTTATAAATATAATAATACAATGAGCCTTAAAACATAATTAGAGACTTCAAACTCTAGCACAGGAAATATGTTTTTTATACATATAGAATTTCCCCAGGAACATTTCACTATAAGATAGCACGAGGTAGATTCTGTGATCCTTTCTTTTTCTCCATTTCAGTTGTAGATGCTATCGTAAGTCAGACTTCTAACAAGATGGTTTAAAAGAATGAGATAAATGTAAAGACAGGCAAATGTCGTTATTTAGCAGTAGTAACAGATTCACACTGGAGGTATTTTTTATGCCTATGAATGTTTGTAGAGTCATTGAGATCTCTGCAGATGATGTATTTGTGTTTATTGACGATAGTTATGTCACCCATGGTGAGCTTAATGCAAAAATGTTTCTGCAGGCTGCTTTACACTTTAATATTTCTAACTAATAGGACATTTCAAGTGTGTATGCTACAGTTGTACATATGTGTATACCTGTATTCTTCTTGACAAAATACATTTTTTAAGTTTATAAATAACAGATACTACTTCCACAGGGTTCCATAACCATTGTAAAATTTGTCTTTATTACTATACCTTACATCGTTGTTCAATTATTTATTTACATGTCTGTTTCCTGCACTAGATTTTTTAGCTCCCTGAGTAAAACGGTCAAGTATCATTCACCTTTACTTCCTCAGCTTGTATCACATTGTCTGGCTCACAAGGTTGTCATAGCAAATATTTGCTAATTAAATAAGTTACATAGTTAACACATTTGATATGCAAACTACTGAGAGGGCACAGTATCCCAGTGTTTTCATTATTTTAACACATCATAATATATGCCTTAATAATACCATTTGTTCTAGTACTTTCCCTTTTTTCAGGGATACTATATTATTATTTACAAGAATCCTAATGAGATTTCATTTCTCATAAAAGAGAAAACTGGAGACCAGTCATTTGAAATTCATCGACCCAGGATCTAATCTCAGAAGAGCCCAATTCCCCAACCCTCAGGTGAAACTACTTAAGAAAAGATAGACTGGCTTAGTGTCTGGAAATTTAGAGTCTGTGAATGTGGGTTCCTAAACTGACTGAGACCTTCATTTCCTTTGTGACTTCCTCTATTGAATGAGATTTAAAAGCCAAGAATTCGAAGAAAAGGCTGATAAGCAACTCTAATTATATTTGAAAAAGTAAATTGTGTTAGGGCAAATAACATAGAGAAATCTACTCCAGTGTATTAATCTGTGGAGAAATCATTTACACACATTCGGATTAACAGCCATTACCTTAAATAAATAGAATGGATAAACCTGTTATAACAGTGAGAATGATAATCAATTTAATACATGTCCTAATTCTGAGGGGAAACATTTTACTTTATTTTTCCTTATTTTTCAATGGCAAGGATGTTCTCCTAGAGTCTGGGCCGCATTGATAGGAGTTAACAATTTAATAGAGTATTTCAAATAGTAATGACATCTAATAGAAGGAGTATAAACGCAGGGGGGTTCTGGACACACAGGTCCTCAGCAGCCGTATCATCACCCAGATATTGCTATTAATACTGACTAACTCTAAAAAGATTAATCAAGGGTTAAAGAAATATCTCTGACTTTTTAATGTTTTTATTTGTCAACCCTTCAATTCATTTCTCGGGCAGCTTTATTGTTTATCAAAAAATACTTATAGTATATCTAATAATGTTTAGATGTACTATAAGTATTTTTAGTACATCTAAATATTATTAGATGTACTAATAATGATCCCAAAATATTTATTTTCCAAAGTGGAGGAAACAACTCTCTGAAGCTCAATTATTTTGCCACTGGTTTGTCATGCAAACCGAAACTTCCTTAGTTGAGTCTCTCTTTAAACTCAAACAGTTATGGTAGCAGTGGACATGCTGACTTGGTAAGGGACCACGGTGAACCACTGATGCCCATGAGACACCCTGCCCAGGTTACAAGGAGATGACACAGTAGAGGGAGTTTTAATGAGAAAAGGAACAGGAGGAGAATTAGATGGCGCCTCACTGCGAGCAGTCGAGTGTTCTCACAAAAGCTCTACGTTGTGTACTAATGTTGGGACTGGAGAGAGAAGCTGAAGGTCCTGGAAAGAAATGGGGTTGGAGAGAATGATCCAAGTTGCAGAGACCAACCATATAATTAATTATCTAGCGAAATCCAGGCACTACCCAATATATGTGGTTACTAAATAGCCGCTTAGTAAGCACAAATTAAACCCACGACTCCCCAGATACACTGCACTGACCCTTCCCACCACTGTAATCTCCTTCCCAACTATTCTATTTCTGTGCTTCTACTACATTTTCTTATTTAATTTTCTTACAAAAATCACTGAGATGGAATCTCTCTGTTCTCCTATAACCAACCTGTCTCCATGTCCTTAAATTTATACTTCACTCCTCAGCTCCAGTGCCTCTATTCAAAATCAAGATTATCAGTTTATGCCTGGGTTCCTGACATCACCTGCTAGCTGATTTCCCTATCTTCGGTCTCTGGACACTCGATTCTGCAGATACTTTGCAGCCTCTCTCTGAACCCATCCAACCTATCCAAACTTATCTCCTTTCACTCTCCAAACAATAACTGTATAAACCAAATGTCTTCCTCACTTTCTTGTGAATCCTCTGCAAAGTGAATATGGTCCTGGGGAAGACCTTATATCCTCTCTAAACTTAACCAGCTCTTCCCATAGTAATACCTACCTCATGTGTAATTAAAGCAGGGGTTCCCAAACCCTGGGTTGTGGACCAGTACCAGTCTGTGTCCTGTTAGAACCAGGCCGCACAGCAGGTGAGCGGCAGTCTAGCGAGCACAGCTCTATCTGTTTTTGCAGCCGCTCCCCAGCACTAGCATCACTGCCTCAGCTCCACCTCAGATCATCAGGCATTAGATTCTCAGAGGAGCACTGGTGCCCAAAAGATTGAGGATCATTGAGTTCAAGGATTCAAGAAAATAATCCTCATCAACTTCCTTCCACAGGACCTGACATACAGTTAGTTCTCAATAAACTTTCCTCTCTTCTCTGTCCTTTTTCCACGCCCTTTCCTGATTCTCCCCATTCTCTGCTTATGTTCATCATATTTTTTCCACCATTTTCTTGGATTCTTTATATCTTCAGAAGTTAAAAGTATACATCCTTTATGAAATATTCCCCAAATACTCAGCAAATGCTACAACTTTCTATCTCTTGACCCATTCTATACATAGAATCATTAACATGAAATGTATCATCAATTATTCTCTAATAATTCCATGTATGCTAAATCAGTCTTTTCAGCCAAATTATAGGTTCTCTAAGTATTACATCCTGTATTTCTCCCAGGATTCAGCACAGTGTAGGATTCTTGGGCATTAGCCACAGCATATCTGATTCATGGACTGACTCATGACCTATCAGATATTTTCCTTTAGGTCTCTGGTGGGATTTCACCTGCTCAATGGGATTTATCTAACCACTCTATCTAAAGTGGCCCTTTCATCACACTGCACCCCAACTCCGCTCAGGGTTTTCTTTATAACACTTCTCTCTACTTGGCAGTAGTTTGATTATTAGTTTTTTGACTGTCTGCCCCACTCTCATAAAAATGCAAGTTTCATGAGGTCAGGCACTTTGTTTTTATCACTGCTCTAGCCCTGGGGACCAGAAAACTGCCTGCAACTTGACAGACAATAAATAAGTGCGGAAAGGAGGAGTGCTTCTGTTCAAGATCTAGTTTTCTGATTGACAGTAAACAGTTATGATTTTGACTCAAGTCCTAGTAAGCGAACAGCTGTAGGTTTTATATATCATGAAACTGAATATATGTCTAGTATTAATAAACACTTATGTGGACAACTTTAAAAGAAGACTAGTAATCCTCTATTACTTTTCTGATAAAACACAGGACCTACATATCAGTACCTTTCTATTAATCTCTCCTCTGTCCACTGATTTAAAGATAAGCATATCACAGGATTGTATAATGTGTGTCAGTTACCTAAAACAAGAGGAGTATTTGAATGAAGAATATCCTAAAACATTTTATACAACTTAAAATGGTGTTCCCATTCATTCCTAATGGCTCAGGCCTCATATTACTGTATAATGGCGTAGTTCTCTGATCTCCCAAGAAGCTAAGGCTTATCAGTGTGGTTTTTTATAAAACTATTTTATGTCAATGTTTAGTTATCATTATTAATGGAAATACTTGTAGCTCATTGTGAAATGTTCCATGGGCATTTTTGTTAACTGTGCATAAACCCAGAAAAATTATGCTTTGTTATCGCCACCTCTTCCTTTAGCGATTTGCATCCAAGACCAAAACCTGAGTCATAATGAGAAACCCTGCTGAATTTAAATTCTTTCTCTATACACTTCTCTCTTGCTACGTAGAGCATTTCACTTCGCTCCCCAGTAAAGTACCTTTATTTAAATATACATGTATTATTGGAGAAAAGAGGAATCTGAGATATGAAATGTTTTAGTTAGCCATGATTCATGATCAAAATCAATTGAAATTCATAGGGTCTATTATCTGCAAGAATATGAATTCATACCCTTAGGTTGGCAATTACAAAAGTCGGTTATATGCAAATGAATTCAAATGTCAGATAACTTTTATATTAGAGTAAGCAGTATCTGTGATGAAGAAACTAAATATTCTTAGAGCCTCTCTCAACAACATATGGAGTTTTTGTCTGTCTGTCTGTCTGTCTGTCTGTCTTTTTGTTTAAAATATCCTTAGTTGAAAAGGAATTGAGGAACCTTTTAATCTAGACTTTGGGAGTATCATTATCTCCACTTAAGTTAATAAAGTTGAAGTCCAGAGAGTTTGATTGACTTATCTAAGATTACAAAGCTTATTTGGTGGCAGAATAAGAGCCATAGGTCAAGCACAGTACTTTGATACAGTGCTGAGTCACCTGAAGATGCTGCGTTGGAGCTCAGGCTTGGTGGATACTAAGGATGGGTAGAGAAGCTGGAAATCTCGAAGCATGCTTAGAGGCAGTGAGGAGAATAATTTGGCTGCAAATGAAGTGAGAGTTTATGTCAAAGATAAACTAGGGATTTTGTTTTTGCTTGAAGCAAAAAATTGCATGAGCAAAGCAGTGTTTTGAATGACTAAACAAGCATTGAGGTATATGTTGAATAGGACAAGTTATCCCAACTAGCCAGGTGATGATTAAGGAGGTCACTTGTGATGGTCTTGTTATGGCCCTTGTTAAAATAAGAGCCCTCCACCAAAAATATGTGTATGACCTTATACTTTTCAAATAATTCAAACACTTTTCATAAATATTAGCCCATTTAATAGTTCCAAGACTACGAAGAAGGCAGAGGCAATAGTAGCCACTGTGTAAGATATCGGAAACAGAAACCCAGAGACAACAGGCAGCGTTCTCACCGCTAATATGGCCATTGAACTAAAATTAAAATTAACTTACATCTGAAAGTCCAGTGCCCTCTCTACCATGTATCTTGTTCTCTGCTCATTTAACTATTCATATACTAAGAATGTATAAACAAAAATTATATACAATGAGTTTTTATTAGTTACACATCTCTGAAACTTTTTTATTTAAATAATATACAGCCAATTTACTCCTTAACTCTCAAAGACTAACTTCCCTTCATGCACTATTGGACAAAATAAATCCTTCTTTTCTTCTATAAGGACACGGAATAGTCACTTTCTTTCTTTTCTTTTTCCTTCTGGTGTTTGTGTTATTGTCATTGTTTGGCTTATTTGTTTTAGGTTAGAGTTCCAACTAGAATGGTCTCTGCTTCTGTGAATTTTCTTAAATGCCTTATTTATTTGACCTAGACACTTATTCACATTTTAAATTGAAAGAAACTTTGGAAAGGAAATTAAATGAAGATGCTCAAACTGTCATGCAGCCAATAGCATTTGTGAAGCACTTACTTATCTTGCAACACTCTATTTTGAGTGCTAGAATAGATGACAGTGGAGCTGACATACAAATGACATGGGTTTACCTCCCCAAGGGACAGAAAGCATGAGACTAAAATGAGAGTGTATGGATGGAATGAAATACTGGTCTGGTCTTTCTGGTATTGCACAAAGCAGAGACGCCACTACAAGAGCTCATGGAAAGTGGATCACATTCAAATAAATTTTCTTCGTGATTAATTAAGAAAAAAATCTTTTAATATGGCCATGGCTCTTTAAGTAAACATGGATCTTAAAGATTACAAGTGAAAGAGCATGACTTAGTGAGTAGAGCTTTAAAGACCAAGAGCTGAAGCCCTGGTTCCAGGTTTTTCACCAGCTCCCTGAACAGCCTTACTGATCTGATCTCTGTTTCCTCCCATTGAATATAGCAGGATGCTCAAACTTCTATCTTAAAGAGATGTGAGTGATTATACAAAAGGTAACTCTGTTATGGAACACTAATTATACAAAATGCAACAAAATTGCTGGAAAACTAAAGGGCCTTTATTTTAACAATTTTAAAGAAAAGAGTTCTTAGGATAAAAGAAAGTGAAGGAGTTCTTCTGGGAACAGTTTTATTATTTTTTTTTTTTAGGAAGCAATTTTTCTAGTGAAGAATTCTGAATAAAATAAGGCTATGTGTTTTTATTTGACAGAATATCATATTAGTGGTTCAAAAGTAAGACTGATAATTGCCTTCCCTTAAAGATAGGAGAGTTTAGTTTTATCAGGAAACCTACCATAATGTGAGTCATTGTGGAAAATTAGAGACACTATGACATTTAATTATTAACTAACTAGAGAAAGAGCTGGGATTTAGTCAAGGAAAAGCTCTCACCAGTGCCTTGTAGAATATTATGAAGAAAGTTCCAATCTAACATTATTGCATGGATCATATATTAATGTGGGATGTTTGAAGGTATTCATATGGACTCCCTCTTGGGGAAAGTTGGTGAATGAACAAATATAAGAAACTATGTCTTTCATATTCAAGGATATGCCAGCAATCAGGACAGAGGCCTGCAAGCTATTTAAGTGTCAAAGCATATGTGATCTGGGAAACAAACCAGAGCCAAGACATGTAAAACAAGGCCAGGGCGATTAAGTCACCTCCGAGGTGTAAAATATGAGCCAGATCTCAGAAACTGAAGCAAATCAGAACCAAGAATCCAGCTCTCAGCCAACACAAAGTAGCAAACAGAAACAAGACCAAGCTAATTCAGGTATCATTGTTTGATCAACTTCCTGCAACAAAGAGGCAAAAACTGATGTTTATTAAGAACCCAGCATGTGCCAGACAGGCACTGTTACTTTCTCTAAAGAATCTCATCAAGTCTGGGCAGCAGTCCTAATAGGTTGTACATAAAGACAATGACTGCTCCAGAAAGATTTATTATCTTGCCAAAGGTCGCATAACTAATAAACCATAAAATCAGATCTGTATAACTTCAGAGCTGATGGTTCTTCACTACCTGGTGTCCTGCATTAGGGAAAAATAGGATGGATGAGACAAGCTCCTCATTTCCAGATTTAATTATGTAATAACCCCATATAGTCTTATTTGGCCGAGCTTGCTTTGAAGTCTAGCATTACATGGGAACTTGGATTTGTGGGCCTGAGAGCATGGTAAGGTCTTTTGTATCCCTTGGAGAAACACTGAGCAGCAGTCACTCCTATGTGGGTGTAGATACCAACCCACTGAACTCTGCATGTAGTATAGTTGTCTCCATTCTTCTCGGTTTTAAACATTTTAAATCTATCGTTATGAGCATTTTCTAATGCTAACAGACCTCTTGTACGAGGTATAGATGATATTTACGAGTTCTGTGAGGTCTTCTGCTGCACTAGGGCAAGTCCAATTTCATAATGATCAAGCAATCTAAACACAAATGAAACTCTGAGAAGCCCCTGTTCCCAAGCTGGAAGCCACAGTGGTGGTACCCCCTGACTGCCAACCTCCCAAAGGATACAGATGCCCATTCCATTTGATTTTCTAAGGCAGAAAATTAGACAGCCACAGGATTATATGAAATCTACTTGGCCAAATTCACTGGCATCTCTCTCTTCTGCATTGACATTGAAAGTCTTTGGCTGGATTCCAGCTTTCCTTGGTAGGAGCTATGACCTAATTCATCTTTCTCAGGCTTATCGGCCCAGTCATAGTGCAGAGTCTGCAGGAGGCTGGGTGATCATTTTCACGTCTTCTTACCCATGGGCTTTAAGAGCACAGTCATTAGCATATAGCAGCTCCTGGATTACTGTACAAAGGACTTTTAATCATGTTCTAAATCAATTGAATTGGAAGGGTTTCTCAGAGAAACTTCTTGGTGCCAACTTCATGTCCTTTATTAAGTATTCAAGCATGGCTATATCAAATGGATTAAGCCTGAACCTGTTATGTTTCCAGTTCTTTACTTCACTGGGAATGGGGAATATGCCAGAGAATCTCATCAAATCTGACAATATCAATTGTATGCCTGGTAGAGAACTATAAGGTATCAGTGACCCCATAGCAGTTAAACTTGTTTTATACCTAATCAAGTCTTAGACCACAGAGACTATCAAATAATTTTGTAAACCCAATGAATAGAGATATCTATTTTTGTTCTGGAATTTTAGTTGCCAACATTCTGCTTACTCTGTTGTAGTCTAGAGCCATATTGAAATTCTAGTAGTACAGCATTGATAGTGTCCTTCAATAGTAAGTACTAATTGATTCAGGCCAGTTTTTTGTCTGGCTGCTGCTAATGGAGAAGAGATGTTGTAGTAGCCAGGAAAGTTAAATTTTCTTATTTTCTTCTTAAAAGTTCCTATAAATTTTCTTAAAACTTAACACATTATTACAATGTATGCAATGATAATTGTTATTCATAATTATTATAATTGACATTTTGTGAACATTTATCATGTGTCAGTCTCTGAGTTATGTACTGTCAATTCTCTTTATTCGTGGTAGTTATGTTGTTTAAAATCACCGTGAATGTGAGCACTGAATTAGCAACTACTGAATTATTGCTCCTAAGCGAAATATAGGGTTAGGTGCCTATAAGCTTCTGGTCACAACATTTTCATCAACCAATTAATACATAACTTTGTTTTAGATGTATTTCTCCTTAAAGACACATTATTTAATATATATTATGAATTGATTAACATTGACTTTATGGCCAACATCACAGTAACTCATGCCTAAATGAAACACCTATTTTCACCATAAGGCACATCACAGCCTGCTTGATCTCAGAAACACCAAGACAGCACATCAGCTCTAGATTTGGTACCTGCTTTAAATGATGAAAGCACACTGACACACAGAAAAACACACAAAAAATGTGAAAAATATAACACTAAATGGCTCTAAAAAGGACATTCGTTTACAGCATGAAAGCTGAAACAAGAAAGCAGAGCTTCAGGGCAGATAGGCATCAGGCGACTCAAATTTTTCACAGCTCTACACATGGACATATCCACAAATGAGTGCAAATATTGAGTTGGGGGTTACGTACAAATAAATTTTAGGTGACTTTGTAAATACAGAATCTGCAAATAATAAAGATTGACTACATTTAACAAACATTACTTATTCCTTCTTTCAACTCCATGAAATGGGAATTAATTATTATAATCTCAGTTTTATGATGAGTAAATGGAAGCTTGGGTGTGTGAGGTAGTTGACCAAGGCCACACAGTTGGTAAGTGGAAGAAACAAGATGAAAACTCCAGCTATGACTTTATAATCCATTTACCCCACAATGGCTCTATCACCTGTCACCTTCCAAAATATTGCAATGTGTGAAATTATCAGATCGTGCTGCATCATATCTGTAAGGTTAGAATTGTTTATGGCTCTTACAGGTCCTTGAAATAGAAAAGAAAGCCAGTTTTTTATTGCTTTGGTAGGCTGTATTTTAAGGACTTTATATCCTGTCACAAAAGACAATGGATACCAAGTCTCTATCATTCCATCAAGATGTACCTCTTCCCTGTTATGTAGCTAGGATACATTTGTTTTGCAATGCAATGCTGTGAAAGACTGAACAAGAAAAAATATAGAAATGATTCATCAAAGATAATTGCTTTCTGGTTTCAGGTTGCTATGATTGGGAAGGTAAAGGTATCATGTATCTCCCAGCTTATAAAAATGGTAAAAATGGAAAGGGAAGCTACTGCAATAGCACTTGGATTCTTACCTCTTATCTCTGTATTAGAATGTAAAGATGTACTTTGGAACTTTAAATATCTTTAGCTGAAACAAACAAACAAACAAACCAAGGAGTCTGATGTTGTTATTCTTGTTCTTAAATGGAAGTGGGCTGTGCTTTCTGCTAACCTGACTTTAGTTTTTTAAATCAATTAATAATCAATAGAATACTTTAAAACTATAGAAAGGAAAATATTATTTTGATTCACTTTTGAATAACAAAGCAGGCACATGATTTGTAGTGTGCTGCAGGGAATCAGACACACAAAAAGTTTACACCACAATTAAAATCAGATGTAGTCATCCCAAGTGGACAAGCAATTAATTTTGTTACTTAGACCTTGGAGCCAGTGATCCATAAATTGGCATTCACTAGGTGGTTATTTAAATCGAATCTTTTAAAATTGGATACAGTCTTTATTTATTAAAATATACAAGATGATGATGACCAAGAGACGTCGGAGTCTGGGATCATTAGTTTCAACCTGGATTATGGAGTTGCTAAAGTGAAAAGAGAACATGAATCATAACCCCTTTTAATTCCATTCCTTGCTATGATAACTGGCACAGAAGAAATCCACAGAACCTGAGATCAAATTGTGTATATGTGTGCCTGTGTATGTGTTTTGTGTGTGTTTTAAAGGCAACCTAAGCATATACTTCTAATTCTAAACAGTTTTAAAGAACGAACACTTGCTTAGAGGATTCAGGAGTTATTTGAATTTATTTCATTTAATGACCTGATGGCGAAGTTTTAAAATGGGCCCATATGGATGTGATCAGCACATCTAATCCTGAGAACTCACTGTGTACTCCACATACATGCAAAGTTCCTGTGAAATTTAAGATGATGCTAGCACAGGGAAAAAGAAAATCAGCCCTGGAATCTAAATGTATTCATTTGAAAAATGCAATGTTTCAATTAAATACTAAAGAATATCCTATCACTGTGCAAAAATACCTAAAGATAATAAATGTAGCAATAGGACAGTGCCTTCCTCATATTGCTATTTATTTAGCTTGGTGCCAAGTGTATATCAGGACATCATTCACCTTTAGGATGACAAAAGATATCACCACAGAACCTGAAGATGTTACCTGTGTTATTTCTGAAAAATGAAACAGCTGGAGGCTTCCTTCTCATTTATGCTGTTGATAGGGTAATTGTACAGCTTCAACATGTAGAGATGGGAGAGCAATAGTACTGGAGAAACAAATATTATTGTGGCTTAGACAAGTCTCTAAGAGTTTGGAAGCTTAATCAATAGCTTGAAACAGAAGTGTCTGCATTTCTGGGTATCAGCAAAGGAGAGTCTTTTACAGATATTACTGGTTCTCCTGTTAACTCAGCAGTACCACAAAGCCTTCTAAATATAAAAGTAAAATATAAAACTTTAAAATGATAAGACATGAGAAAAGCATGCAGACATATTTTCTAAATTGGTGATGCCATTTCTCATCGCTCCTCCTGAAGAATGTTTTCCTTCTATTTTCCCTCTATTTTACCTCAAAATATGAACACTGTTCTTCCTCTATAAAAAAGAAATTTCAGTAAAAATTATAGTCCATCTTTTGTTAGCTCAGTTTTACAATTTTATTTCAGTTATTAGCTTAGTCTTAAAGAAATTGTAGAGCTCACAGTTCATATGATAATCATGGCTATAGGACACCCATGTACGACTTTTCCCTTCATTTTATCATCATTTAAATATCTTACCTGTATGCTTCTAGTGCAATCATTTTATAAAGAATTTTGGAATGCTTACTATGTAGGATTGCTAGATTTAACAAAGAAAAACACAGGACACATAGTTAAATTTGAATTTCAAATAAACAACAAATTTTTTTAATATAAATATATCCTAAATATTACAAAGCCAGAAATTTATTCCTTGCTTTATCTGAAATTCACATTTAACTGAACATCTTGTATTTTATCTGACAACCTTCCCTATATATAGGAAAGGGACCATGTCAGGAGCTTAGAGAGATAGAAATAAAAAATTAGGTTTGGATGTTACCTTGAAAGAAACATGCCTATAAATTAATACCTAAAGTAATCAACAGTGTAGAATTCTCTAATTCACACATGCATACATAAATGAATTCTCATATGCATACATAATGCCAACGAGTTAAAAAGATCCAAAGAGAGAGATGTACTAGGAAAAGAATGTGCTGGAAACAGTGAGTTTTCTAATTTTGTTAACATGTGATATATCATAAAAAGGAAAATGGGGAGTAAGAGGCTGGAGCTCATAACCAGGCTAAGAAGTTTAAACTCGATTCTCCAGATCAGCACTGTCCAGTAGAATAATAATGAGAGTCACAAATACAAGCCACAAATGTAATTTTGAATTTTCTAGCAGCTACATTAAAAATGTATAAGGAATACGGTGGGTAGCCAGCCCCCAAGATGAACTGAGTGATTCCTGCTCTTGTGTAGTCCCCTCCAACAATGGATTAGGGCTGGCTCTGTGCAACCAACAGAATATAGTGATAGTGTTAATATGTGAGCAATGCAGGTAGGTCATAAACGGCATTGCAACTTCTGCCTTAGTCTGTTGGATTACTCTTTCTGGAGGAAGCAATCTGCCATGATATGAAGACACTCAAAAAACCCTTGGAGAGGCTCACATGAAAGAAAAACTGAGGTTCCCAGCCAGCAGACAGCACCAACATGGAGCCCAATGTTTGAATCATTTTAGAAGTGGATCCTCCAGTCCTTCTTACATTTCAGCCCACCTTACATTTGATTGTAACCACATGAGAGACTTTAAGTGAGAAATGTCAAGCCAAGCTCTTTCTAAATTCCTGAACAGAAACCATAAGAGATAGTAAATGATTACTGTTGTTTAATACCTGATTACTGTTGTTTAATACCACTAAGGGATTTGTTGTGCAACAAGTTAACTATACAGTAGTTAAATAAATCATGATCCATCCATGCTATAATATCTCTACATACATTTGCAGGTATTTGCAGCTATCTCTGCAAACTACTAAATAACAAACTAAATAACTACTAAACGTAAACTACTAACTAATGTATATTACATGAACATATATATATATATATATATATATGTTAAAGGATTACTTTTGTGCGGTTAGAAAAAATTCTGAAAAGATAGTCACCAAAATACCAATAGGATATATCTATAATTTTGAGAATATGAACCACTTTTATTCTTTTAGACTTTATGTATTATGCACATTTTATCAATAAATGTGTATTTTATCATTAAAAAGAAGCAGACTCAATAAATTTTAATAATATATTTTATTTAACTAAAGATAGCAAAAATATTATCATTTCAACATAAATATTAAGAGGAGGTTTTTTTACTAATTATTCAAAATCTTATGAGCATTTTACATTTTGGGGATATTTCAGTCAGACTAACAACATTTCAAGTGATCAGTAGTCACATGTAGCTCATGGCTGATGTGTTAGGTGGCACAGCTATAGAGAGTAAGTATCCACTAATAGTTTGTGAGCAAAAGAGTCATGGGATCAGAGTGAACATTTAGATTAGCTATATTATTCCATGAGGAAGAGATTGGGAAGGAAAAGAACATTTAATAGGCCATTCCAGTAGTGTGTGAAATTTAAAGAAAATCTGACCTATGATGGTAAACAGAAAAAGAAATAAAAGAACTTGAGATAGAAGTGATATTTACTAATGCTTATTTATTCTGTTCACAGTACTTTTACTCTCAGGCCTAAGTGAATAGAAATTAAAAACAGAGGAGACCCTTTCTTTGATGTCATCAAGCATGTTGTCCAAATAGAGAAAGCCACACAGCAGTCAAAAAATACTCAAATTACATATATAAAGATATAGAAAAAAAGTAAAAGTTTTACAGTAAGGTCTTCTTCCTAAAATTTTTCACTTTTCTCTAGTTTCTAAAGCTAAATACACACACACACACACACACACACACACAGAAATATACATATTATATAAAGATATATGTATTTTTTTTTAACAGAACTGAAATATCTTATACTTTCTTTGGTACTAACAACATAAAATACAGAATTCTATTTTTTGGTTTTGGTGTTTGTAAACTGAGGGGAAAAAATTACGTGAATATAAAAGGAGCCAAGAAGGGACTACATCACTGAACCTGCCATGAAATCAGAAATTTAAATGTCTCAAGACCCATCAATTTTCCACCAGAGGAATGTTTTTAAGTATATCTTTGAGAAAATAGAGTTGTAGTTGCAATGTTTCATACACACACACACACACACACACACACACACACACACACACCTTTTAAATAATGAACCCTATCATTAACCAGGCTCCTATGTATAAACCAATATATCTGAGGGGGACTTATTGTTTCAGAGCCTTTGATACCCATTATAACATGTGATATTGTTTTCTAGTAACTACCACAACACAACATTTTTACCTACATTTTTTTTTTTCAGATGAAGAAACTGAGACTCTGAGAAGTAACTTGCCCTAAATCACAGAACTCATAGCCCAGGTCAGAAATAAAAATCCCAGGCATTTGTATGCAAGTCTTAACACTATACCAACACTCACCATAGCAGATAAGACTTTCCAATAAATTGAGAATTAACCATGTCTCTCATACAGTCAAACAATATTCACTATCTCTTGGGAATAGACTTTAAGCATCTTAGAGCAGATGAATTTTTAAATGTTAGACTTCAGTGATGAACAAGTATGGGTGTATATGAAGAAAAACCAGGAGGAGGAGAATTGATAATTCCATTTTCCTCAAAATTTGGCTTCTGTAGCAATGAGTCTATAATATCTCATGACAGTAGAATAATACTAATCATAATATTCATTATTTCTAGTAAAATGTGAAGGAATAAGACTAAAACATTATAGAATTTTTTAAATATCAATATAAAGATAGCAATATTTTAAATTGAAAAAGACCATAAAGTTAAATTAACATCTGTTGAACTTTCTATTAATGATAACAGTGTTTAATATAGTTTGCATTTTCTACAGTGAAGCATTTTCAGTAAAATTTTTGTATCACATATGAATAGGACAATATAGAGCTATAAACTCAGAAAAATGTAGTTTCCACAGTGATTTGCTTGATAAATACATTTTGCATACCTATTAGGCACTTAGCACAACATTCAGCACATAGTAAGTGCTCAAGTTTATGTAATGTTAACATTTTGAGTAAAGGAAATGTCAGATAAGGCAATGTATGTGATAACGTGAAGACAATAAAACAATGCATAGATAAATGTACTGTTAAAATGAAGCAAATTATTGTTTAATGACTATAGAGTTTCAGATTTGCAAGATGAATAAGTTCTGGAGGTCCGTTTCACAACAATGTGAATATACTTAATACTATTGAACCGCCCACATAAAAATAGTTAAAATGGAAAATTTTATGTTCTCTGTTTTTATCACAATAAAAAAAATGAAGCAACACAGGGAAAAATTGTCAAGGATTTAGTTGTAAATCAGGTCACTAACATGTGATCAATTGTCCTTTCCCTCAATGGCTATCACATTTGCACTTAGATTCCCTTGTTTTCTTCCACAGGCATTTTAATTAGAGACAACCAGGGCTCTCAGACTTATTGACTGCTATAACCATTCTATTTGTAGTTGTTAAAAATGTTAAAATAGACTCACCACTCTGTAAATGGAAAACCGCATCAGGAAATTGTCCTCATTCAAAAAACACTGCAAATAACAGCAACAACTAAATGGACTGACACAAGTTCTCAGGCTCTTAGAGAAAGGTGCATGGAGAAAATGAAAATCAGACATGATGTGCATTAAGAAATTTAATATGGAAACTCATCGATGTCATTCAATTCTGTTTTTAGTCCCTTTTATAGGATCCTTGTTTCACAGCTATATTGTACAATATAAAGTGAAGTTTACTATTAAGGGAAAAAGAGTCAGATGTTTCACCTATAGGAAGTAAAACATTTAGACAGTAATAGACGAATCATTAATTAATTGATATTTGACCCAGACTCATCCTGAGTGCATCTTTTACTTTCTTTAGCCAAATAACCTAGAGAATTGTAAAAAGATATATTCAGAGGAAAGAATAATAAAATCATTTGGTACAGAGTTTATTCGATATCAATAAATTTTTAGAGTATTTATCAAATATCAACATCCTGCATTGCTTTTACAATCAAACCGAGCTCCTGTAAGGTAGGATGCAACAAGAAGAGCTTGCAGGTGACCTAACTTATCGGGAATCTTTTAATTTTCCATTAAATAAGTCCATTTATACTACCCGTTGGACTTCACATTGGTCTCTTTTAGTTTGTTAGATTGCTTCTTTCTTTAGTGTATGCAGGCAAGCCCAAGGAGTTTATAAATGATTTTCTGAGTAGGAAAGATGGGAAATTCAACTTTAATATGCTTTAGTCTGATTTCCTAAGAGGCAAATATTTAATCTTGCTGAAGTGTCTTGATGCATATTATTTGACTAAATAAGAAGGTAAAATTTTTGACAGGACAATAAGACTAATATATATATGTATATATATATGTATGTATATGTGTGTGTGTGTATATATATATATTATTCCTGACATTCTGTACTCATTTGGGAATAAACCTGCACATTTCTGCTTAATATAGTCAGTATGCATATCATGTGGGGCTATGCCCACAGAAATAAATTTATATACCTATGAACCTGAGAGAGGTCTGAAGCTCTTAGCAGTCTGCAAGAATGCATGATGACTGCGGTAAAATATGTTTATCCCACAAGTGGAGAGAGAATTGATTACTCTGGAGAGCTAACGCCATAACTAATTCACAGAGACTCTTTCTTATGATGAAGATAGATATTCTATGTCATTCTGACTCATAAAAATGTACTGTTTTTACAACAGCTTCACTGTAATAATTCATCATCTTAAATGTCTTGTGGACATATTTTCCTTTGATTACCAAACAAGAAGCATTTGGTATTCTTGTTTTCAAAATAAGTTTGGGATTAAAAATAATAAGTAGCATTAAGTAGCATTATTATGTTTGCTTCAGAAATGTAGAGATATACTATTGTGTATAAGACATAAATATTCCCATGTTGATATTTACCAAAGAAGTATTATTTGTGCACATGCATTTTTTCACTTTAAGGCTCTCTTGGGGAGATACTGAAGCTGCATATAGGCGACTTTATTTACAAGTGAACAACTGAGCAATAAACTTATCCCCAGTGTGACTTTTTAATCCAGGTAAAAATAATTTCCTATCTCTTCTCATCCACCGCTTTACCACTGTGCTGTCAATTTGAAATTGGTGTTTTATTAAAAGATAAAGGCATATGCTTACCTCTGTAAATTCTTTGACACTTTTTAAATCCATATTAAAAGTTTAGCATTTTGGTTTTTTTAATTAGAAAGCTGATAGAAGGTATAAGTACATAATAGAAGATCTTAGGAGAGGGCCCTTGTGAAAACATTTTAATAAACCATTTTTCTTTTGGTTGATGTAAATTACCTTATCTGATGGCTTAGAATATATTAAGTGCCCTGCATATTATGTTTATTGTTGGCAAAAAGGAAAAGTATTTTAAATGGAAGTCTGAGTTAAAATGGCATGAATTAGAAATGTTGGTGTGGATATCTTTTAGACATTGATTTCATAGATTCTTAGCATGAATTTGAGTTAATAGCAACTGCAGATATCAATTCATGTTATGTCCCAAATCACACAGATAATTAAACAGAAACAAACAAAGAAAGCTAAGTAAGAAGGTTTTTATTCTTGATTATTTGAAGGGACTGGTGCAGGGAAGGAAAAAATCAAAGTGGCTATCTGGATTTTTTTTTGTATTTACTATTTTGTCAAATTTCTATATTTAATACACTATTCTAAAGGGGCAAAGATAGTATTTCTCTTCATTTAAATGAGCCAAGGTTGATGTAATGTCCAGGATTATAATGCAAAACTCTGGAGAGATAAGAATTGAGTTCTGCATGACTAGATTTTCGGTCACATCAACAAATACTGGATTTAATTTTTTTTTAATTTTCTTAAATTGGGGTAGAATTGATATACAATTTTACATGAGTTTCAGGTGTACAATAATTTGAATTTATATGTATTTTAAAGTGATCACTTAAATAAGTCTAGTTAACATCTGTCACCATACATAGTTACAAAATACTTTTTTCTTATGACGACGACTTTAAAGATCTACTCTCTTAGCAACTTTCAAATGTGCGGCACAGTATTATTAACCGTAAGACTGCCTTTTAAATAGACTCAGTCCTTTTCTTAGAACAATTGCAGAGCTTCCTGTAGTTCCATATGTAGAGTTCAGTGTTTGGATGGTCATTTCCATTCTAGTATTTTCTAGAGGCCTGAACTTATTGAAATGAATTACTCAATTTGGCCCAATTGGTTGCATACATGGTCAAGGTAAAATATATGATTCTATCTTTCCCTGAATTGGTAGATGATAGAACATATCCTGGGTGAATTATTTGATTCTTTTTGTTATTAACCATTGGTGTTCTTCTTCTTTCTGTCTGTGACAACATGCTGATGATAATTTCTTAAGGAATATGTCAACAGTTTATAGTCCCCAAAAGACTTTTATGTAGAGCATTTACATTGATTCTCACCGTAACCATGTGAGAGCATAACAGAAGAGATACCAGGATATATTAAGTCAATAGGTTGAAATATTTGCAAATGGTCACCTATTTATTGAGCATCTGCTAAGCACCAGACACAGTTAGGCCATCCGCTACACGGCAAAGCCAGGACTGGAACCCATGGCCTCTGACTTCTAACCCAGTGCCCTGAGTCTCACTTCTCTCAGTCCTCTCCCTTTTCTCTTGATTCCCTTTCTCCATACCCTCACAGGGCTGTAACTTTCCCTCAGGAATATTTACCAGCCTTCCATTTCACTCTGTATATTATTTTGCTCTCAGTCAGGGCAGTCCGTCCCCCTGGGAGAGCCCAGTAAGCTTAGGTGAGGAGCAGATTGACATCTAGAGCAACAGGAAACAGTGTACATATGTAAAGGTGTTGAAATGGCCTGTGTCATCAACAAAAGCCTTTCAATGGAACTCACCTGAGAAATAAATCTTCTCTGAAAGTGTGCACTTGATCTGACTTCCATTGACTCGATAATCTTAAGCCTCATCTTTAAGCAGTCTAAAGGAGAGTATCTGTGTTGTATGTGATTTCATCTTAGTCACGGGGCAATTGAGCATGTTGTTTAGGCAGGTATAGAACTCAAATATGTAAAACAAATAATAAAAGTGGAACTAGCTCACGAACGATTTAAATATCCTCCTTATATGAAAGATCTCATGTGAGTAAATAATTTTGTTCACCAATAGGAACTGTATTTTGGATAATGCAGGAAAAGTTATTCTTTCAATTTTGGGCTGATGATTAATGTATCCGTGAGTGCAGAAGCAATAATAAAAGGCGGGACTTAGATGCTTCTCTGTAAGCTGTTTCTAAAATGTGTTTGTTGATTAAATTCATCTTAGTAGCCAATATCAGAATACTTGAGAACAAATAAAAAAAGTAAATATTTATTATCATGAGTCATAGACCCAAATTCTGACTATAAAATAAAAAGTTAATGGGACAACTCAAGTATTATTGCTTAACTTTATCATTTATAGAGCTAGATTATTTTTCCTCATTTATTAATATAAAACATTGATTCAAAAACATGAGATTTACTTAAATGAGCAATTATCATATTTTCGTAAAGGGTGTTTTACATATATCCCTTTTTAAAACTATGCTTTTGAGCTGTATAATATTTTTACATAATAGTTATACTATATATTACTATTATATAATAATTATAAAATTATACTCTTGTCTTCATACTACATTTACCATGTGAACTGGCAACAGGGAATGAAAATTTCTTTTGGCTCTTACTCTGTCTTTTCTCTTTTCCAGTCATTTTAAGTGACTTTAGGTTATAATTCTTTATCAAATGGTCTAGATAGGAATCCAGGATTGTGTCTAGGTAAAAAACTGTGTTTAGGTAGAAAGAATATATGTTACTGACAAAAGTGTCAAATGAATTAATTAAGCCAGTCTCTTGGTGCCTAGCCCTATTACGTGGCTCTCAGGAGACTACTTTTGAGAAATCCATCTCAGCCCTCTCTTTCAAGGTAACACCAGATTTCTGAAATCTTTCTTTAGCCTACTATCAGTATGGACTTGTTTTCTGACCCAGTTTTAAAAAATTTTTTTCTGGACCTTTAGCTAAATCATTATGCACCCTCATTAAGATATAAATGTATATTCTCAGAAGTAGTCTTCCAAATTTTCTCTTATAATATTTATGCATGCTTTGTCTAATTAGGGGAAAATACGACAATACGAGATACTACAATGATACTCCATTATATATTTAAAGTGACAGAAAGTATGGTTGTGTTTCCTTTTTAAAATGCAATTAGAAAAAAATACTGAAATGAGAGAAAACTTGGGTCTTACCCTCAGCTACTCACTAGCTTCGTAATCTTTTGCAACTTAATGAGTTACGTCTCTTTTGCAACTTAATGAGTTATGTCTCTGCCTTTGAATTACAAATTTCTTGAGAGCAGAATTTATGTCTATTTTAATCTCCCACTTGGCTTAGTACAATGCCATTCATGTAGTAGATCCTCAATACACAATTATTCCCATTCGTTAGCAGGCAGTTGGAAAATTAAGCATGGACCTCAGAAAAGAAGTCAAAGCTTGAAGATGCATCTATTAAGTAGAATACAACCAGGTTAACACAATGTGTGGAAGTCAATAGAAAGGGTCATTTAGAACAGTGATTCTTTACCCACAGAAATTTTGCCCTCTGGGGACATTTGGCAATGTCTGGAGACATTGTCGGTTATTATGATTGGGCGATGTGTTGCTGGCATCCAGTGGTGAAGACCCCGGTGCTGTTAAATATCCTACCAATGCCCAGGACAACCTCGCAGCAAATTTATCTATCTCAAAAATATCATTAGTGCTGAGGCTGAGAAATCATGATTTTTAAGGACATATTCAAAATGTTAGGTGCCCTGAGAATCTGAGGAAAGGTCAATTTATTCAGTAACTAGGAAGCTAGTGGTGTTGTTAACAGTTTCTCTAAGTTGTGAGAGTTAAGACTGGTGGAAGTGGCAGTGATACCAAGTTTTACAAGACATGATGATTTTTGAGACATGAAGAAAGATGGATGGGAAGCAAAACGTGTTTTGTTTCTAAGATTCAAGGGGGAATTTAACTTATTGGTATAGTAAGATAAAGAATTAACCAATATCGCCATCAAAAAAAGAAAAAAAAGAATCCAATAAAGAAAGGGAGAAAGATTTAAAATGTGAGAAAGAAAGAACAATAGTCTATTATAAAAAGAAAAACTGAGGTTAAGAGCACAAAAAGGAATTAGAGCCACAATTATTTTGAAAGTGAGGATGAAGAATACCTGAATGGAATTATAAGATGCAGAAATGAGATGCGAAAGAAGTTTACAGAAGATGACCTTTCTTAGTGAAGTCAAAATATATAAATCAATGGGATTTAAATAGAGAGGTTTGGGGACTGAAAACAAATTTATAGCAATCTTCATAGAAAATGGATAAGGAGTAAGCTCGAGATGGCTGAAAGTATTCTGGAACAATGTTGAAAATCCATCTGATTCTAGAAATCATAAATAGTGGATTCAGTTATCACACTTAGATTAGCTCCTCAAGAAATGCTTTGAAGACCAAAGAAAACTGATGTTCAGCCTTACTAAAGGTGGGGTATTGGCAAGACACCTGTGGTATAAGATCAAGGGAATGAAGGGAGCTAAGAAGGACAAAGTTGAAAGGATGCATCATGATTTAGAGCTGGGTTAGGGGTCAAGAAGACTCTTGCCAGGGAAGTGGGGAATGATAAACAATGGAAGAGAGGAATTGAGGAACTGGAATTATTGGAGAGAGCGAAGAGCTCGTCCAGAAACTGTGAGGGAAAAAAAAAAAAAAAGAGGTTATGGCCAAGGGAACAATTCTGAGTGATGAGGAGAACAAATTGTTTCCCTGTGGGCAACCCACTGAGATAGAACATGGAGAACGTCACTGGAGAGATAAACGTTTTATCCAACGCCTTTGTCTCTACAGTCTGTCTTTTTCACATGTATTTAGAAACTGTTCCCTCCTTCAGAGAGCCAATAGGGAAAATAGTCTCTGAGTTATTTCTTTCTCATCTGATAGTTATGACTATATAGTATGTCTACAACCCATTGTTTTTAGACTCAAATATAGATCTAGTCCAGAATCTGTATTTGACTCTACCTTTACTAGATAAATAACTTCAGGCAAGGTATTTCACCAAACTATTTTTTCCCATCTTCAAAATGGGAATAATGAGTTCAACTTTCCAAGATAATTTATGTAAATACAAAATGCATTAGATTTTTAATAATTGTTAAAAATTTATATCTATTCTCATCCGTACATCTGGAAACCTCACTGATGGCAATACTCTGTCTTACTGACTTACCACCTCCTATTCTTCAATCTGAGTTTTCTTTTTCAAACAAGATCATCTTTATTGTCTTTCCCCTTTCTTTGACTTACAGTGTTCTCCTCTACACTTCAACTGTAAACTAAAAGCTTTGTATCCCCTTGGAGAAATTGTTCATCTACGTGAAGTTGTTTTCCCTTCCCTTATGCAGCCTTGTAGGATCTGTGCATCAACCAGAGACAATGCGTGTAAAGTGCCCAGCACTGTGCCTGCCATGACTAGAAGCCCAGTGTTTGACAGCTGTGACTCCATGCATTGGTTTTGCAAGGATGACAGCACTTTTGTAATAATTCCTAAATTTTACTTCCCCAACATAACTTTAACATTATTAGATTCTAGAGAATTTAGCAATTGTCATTATTATCATCAAAGCTAAACATATATCAGTTTATCTTGTGCTCCTCACTAGATGGTAAACTTCTTGAGAAAGAAACTTAAATTCAGAAATAGATTTCAAGTCTCTAGTTTAGTTCAAGGACAAATGGACATTTAATAAATACTTGCCCTAAAGTCTGACATTATAATGCCACACCATCTAGACATTGAAAATTAAAAAATCATTTTTTATGTAATTGTCTAATTCAGTAGCAAAAAGGCTACAATTTCTGCAAATAAGTTCTACAATTTAATTATGGTAGTCCTTTCAAATGTGGTCAATACTTATAAATCATAAGTCTTGTGTATTGGGGACAAAAATTAATTGTGATTCTAATAGAAGTATTTTGAAGCCAAGAATCAGCATGGCATATTTCTAAAGCTTGTATTTGCTTTTGCTAAAATAATTGAATTTGTAACAATTATAAGGCCGCCCAGATCTCTTTAGCAATGGGTATTGATTGTTACACAAAGAAGCTTTACCTCATTAAAAATAAAGTGATTTAGTCATTGTGGCTCCATCAACAGAACCTGGTGTCATCATTACAATAATCATGTGTTTGATGGATATATTAGGGTTTCTTTAAAGCTTTGGTTGTAATGTAATGATTTGCAGAGCTTTCCACAGTTAATTATCTTGTATGTTACAGACAGAAACAAATGTCTCTTCACCCTGGTCTACAAGGAAACTGCAGTAAAAAGCAAAGTACGCCTTCCGAAGAGCATTTACAGAGGTCTTATTGGCTTATTCTTGTCTATGACCCAGAGTTCAGTGGGATAAGAGTGTAGAGGATTATTCAAACATTTTGGGTGGCCAATATCTGAGAATTACAGAATACTTGAATACCTACCATGGAGTAGTGGAAGATGGGACTTGGAAGCTTAAGCAGAGCCAGGTTATAGAAAACCATAACTTAATAATAAACAACAGAAGATATGAGCAGAGCACTAGTGACTGGGTTTAGGAGGCTTAATCTAGCTACTACAGTGAGTAGAGTAGGGGTTTAAAGAGTGAGCGAAGTGGGCAAAGAGGGAGGAAGAAAGAACATCAAACGTGCTGAGAGACTAGATCTTAATCATTTCTTCCCCAAAAAAGTGATTGTGTGATTTGATATAGGTTTTAGCTAATACTACAATAGCGACCATATTGAAATATATAATTGTATCAAATCAACATGTTGTGCACCTTAAACTTACACAATACTATATGTCAGATATGTTTCAATTAAGAAAAAACTTGAAGAAAATATAACATTTAGAAAAGTATTGCAGTCATCCTAGCACAAGCTAATAAGAGAGTGATCTATTGTGACAGAGTGGTGAAGGAGTAAGGAAATGACCAGAAGGTATTTTAGATCTATATGTGGCTATATGTGGTGAATCATTAAATTGCAGGGCAGATCAGGGAC
Source organism: Rousettus aegyptiacus (assembly GCF_014176215.1). Lineage (NCBI taxonomy): Eukaryota > Metazoa > Chordata > Mammalia > Chiroptera > Pteropodidae > Rousettus > Rousettus aegyptiacus. The sequence goes on along the minus strand of NW_023416286.1, from coordinate 61,291,205 downwards.
TGGAGTCGAAAATAATATTGAGACTTGCAGTTTGGATGATATTTAAATAATTAATGTAATTAGTTAAAACACAAATATTTTAAAATAGTTCATGTTGGATTTAGACTTGTAGTTGCAACTGCTAGCAGAAAAAATAAATTAAAATATTCAACAGAGAATTAAAATAAGTTATTCTACAGTACATTTCTTTGTGAAAATGTACAAGGGTGTTTTTTTGTTTGTTTGTTTGTTCGTTTTTTTACCATAACATTACTGAGTTACAGGGTATGGGTATTTTCAATTTTATTTAATATTGCCAACTTGCTCTGAAGTGGTTGTACAAATTTAAAGTTCCCTCAGCTATTTATAAGAATTTTCCTTCCTTCATGCTTGTCAGACTTTTTAACCTTTTACTGACAGTATCTTTTTTTAGTTGACATTTCCCTGCTTAGTAATAAAAATAAGCATCTTTTAATATGTTTAGTGGCAATTCAGAGTCCCTGTTCCTTGCATGTTTTGTTCAAATCCTTCTCCATTTTCTCCCTATTATATTTTGTTTATCTTATTGGTCTTGTAAGGTTCTTTATATAATATAGTATTAATCTTTTGTTAGCTGTCTTGCAAATATCTTTTTCTAGTCTTTCTCTTTGAACTTATATGTTTTTAAAATACAACCTGAAATATATTGCCTAAATCTCTATTTATTCATGGATATTTTATCCTGTAAGTTTTACCTAATACATCATCCCTTCTGTAAAACATTCTCTGATTTCCCATGTGAAATTATCTGCTTTTTTCTTTCCTCTCTCTTAACATATTTTATATTTTATAACATGTAGCACTTGAATAAAGTCATTATAATATCTCTAACAAGTAATTGTATCAGTTCATTTGCATGACAATCTCTACATTATAAACTCCTGATGGCCCTCCTAGAAGCCTGACCCAATACCCAGGATATAGTGGGTATTCAGTGATTGTTTTTCAGTGTGAATTCCCTTTGAAAAATGAAGTTACCATTTTCATTTACTTATGAGAATTTTTCACCTCTTTGAAGTCATATCGTAGAACCTATCTCATTCATACTCCTGTCCCCCTGCAATGTCAAGCCTTATGTAAGAGACGATGAACAAACACATAACCATTATTTAAAGCTAATCAATACACCACTGTTTTTCTTTACTCTTCCTAAGAAAAATAAGCATTGCAAACAAAATACTTTTTCACGGATGCATCTTAAACACCTTGTTGTTAAAAATACAATTGTATTCACTATAAGTTTACTGTAACTTTCAAAAAAGAACTAAAAAGTTGATTATGAACTTTGGCACTTCTATTTTTTACATGATTATAATAACTTTGATAATAACTCCAAAGCAATTTAGTAAATTTTTATTCAAAAAGTATTTGAGATTCAAATATATGCCTAGAAAGCTTCCAATTTACAAAAATATGTAGTTATTTTATTTATAGAAGTACATTTCTCTAAATTCTTAACAATCCGGGGTCTTTCTCGAAATGTGCTGGGGTAACCTAGCTCAGTGGCAACCTCCTGTAAGGTATACCAGTGACGCTGATCTTTGGAATTCATACACACACTCTTTGACCAGATGCAGGTGGTCAAATAGCAACTACCAGATGTGCTCGCTTTGAACTCCTAAAACCTCATGTTACGCACTTCAGTTGCCAAGGCCTCTTTCCATAGCATCATCTTAATACCTAAAGAGCAGTGGCAGCCTGGAAAATTGCACATTTTTTTCTTTTAGAACTTTCTCCCATGCTTTCCATTCTTTTCTTTGCTGTATATTTTTTGGTGTTATTTTTCTGTTAAGCATCAGTGCTATTTTAAGTATGACTGACACATCTTTTATGTAGCTCTGCGGCATCGTGGATGATACCTTTTGGAGCTGACAGTCTTCTTATTGAAAATGTCATTTTTCTTTTTTGTCTGTAGATTCAGATCACTGAGAGAGTGGACTTTTCTTTTTTTCTTTTTTTTCTTTTTTTCTTTTTTTTTTTTTTTTTTTTTGTAGTTAAGCCACTGCTACCTAATTTTCATTGAGGATAGCACATGCAGAAATCGACTTTAATGCTTGACTGGCTCATCCTGGCCATGGTGATGGGAGTTGAGCATATTAATTGGTAACCCACATTCACACAGTATTTTGTTAGAAATCTAATTCTCTTTGGCAACTCTTTGAGCCTATCAAAAGTGTTTTCTGACAAGAAGAGTACTTGTTTTGTTACATAACTTTGTTAAGAACATTTGCTCAGACCTAGAAATACATACAGCAATCTGAATAAAAGTTCAAAGAACAGCATTCTGGAGGAAGGAGCAGGTCATTTTTCTAATTTTACTCTAAGATCTTTATAAATGCCATGTGATAGACTTTTCAGCCATAAGACATTACCCATTGTTCATGTTCTCAGTGTAAAAAGCACTTGTTGGAACTCTACGATTCACATTTGTGAGCTGCTGAGTCTTAAGTTTTTATTTTTAAATAGACCATCAGGAGCAAAAATAGTTCAGTTAAACATAACATCACTTCCTGGCGCATTATTATTACCCATTTCTGTAAAACCTGTTTTATTTCCTGCTTCTTACCTTGTACTCCCATTTCCCTACCACTACTCTAATATGTTTGATGTATGTCCTTAAATATGCATGCACCTTGTGCAATATTCAGCATTTTTACGAAGTTTCAAAATTTCAAGGACAATAAGCTTTCCAACATCAATAGTCTTGTTCACTATAACTTGAACTTGAGCAAACTAAAGTTTAACACACGTGTAAAAGATGCAAATGATAGAGCCATAGGATCTATGGAAAATGTCCAGATCTAATCAACAGAAAAGTGATTTTGTGTTTACATGATGCTAGACTGTGGCGAGTGGCCTTTATTGAACAGTGTTTGTGACTCAAGCACAGAACTAAGGTTTTAACTTTAGCTTTACAGAAACCATTTAAGTCATCACTATTATCCCCACTACAAGTGAAGAAACTACATTTAAAAGAGATAAAGTGACCAACCAAAAGACACACAGCAAAATTATGATTTTGCAGTTAAATTAGGTCTTCAGTCTTCTCTCCAAAAATGGCAAGGTCCGTGCCTATGGAAATTCTGAGGAGAAAATACGTCTTAAAGAGATCTGAGATTTCATTGAGAAAGGAGCATATAACTTAAGTGTAGAAGAACAGGTCAAATTTGGACAGGCTTGTAAGGGAGGGACACATCATAAGCAAGGGTACAGAGGTATATTCAAGAGACATCTCCTTTGGCTATGTTGTAGGGGTAGCCATTAGACAGTGAGAAAGGTGGGCTGAATCCAAATCATTAGACATTAGCTATTAGGCTTAGAATTTGGATTCTGTCTAAAAGGACAGAAGTTTATATTCTGGTAGGTTAGGATCAGGGGTAGAAGTGGCAGTAAATTCCTTCCTCACATACCTGTATACAAGGTTGCGATATGACATTAGACAAACCAACCACAACACCAGTGAACCTTGCATAACCCCATCTGTGTTGCAATTGTACAAACCCAATTAAGAAAGGTAAGACTACGAGGTGAAATAATTGGAAAAGATAATGATGATGATGATGATACTACTATACTAATAATAATACTTTTTTTGAGGTCTTTTTAGGTGCCAAGCTAGGTCTCAATTAATTCTCATAAAGATACTAAATGGTAGTACTATTATTTTCCCATTTTACAGACTTATAAATGAAGTATAAAATGTACATTACTAAGCCAGTCACACTAGTAAATGACCAAGTGCCATAAGAATCAATTTGTGTCTGATTCTCAACCACTAAACTCAACTATCTCCTATAAGTAAATGGTTAAATGTGTGGTAAGGTACACTAGTTTAAACTCAAGGCAATGTTGGGAATATTTTATCTGATTTCAACTGAGAAAATAGAAAGCAGACAAGTGCTCTCTAAGGAAACCAGGCCATAGGTTTATAGAATGAAATCATCACTTTGAAGGATGTACTTCATCCTCTCCAAGTACTTAGGCAGATAGGACCATACATTTTAATCGAGTCATGTGGCTGCAAGCAGCCTCCAGGGGGCCATCTCACTTTTGCACCTGAAGATTTTTTTAAAGATTTGAAATGCATAGGTAATGAGGTTTATGTCAGAGGAAAGGGGGTCAAATCGTTAGTATTATGTGGGTTCAACTGTTACGAGGGAGATGATCCCAGCTGAATTTTTGAAGCAAAGGGAAAATAAATCTTTTCAAACAAGGGAGCTGCCTTTTCCTTTATTCTTTTAACGTAATTTCTCTGCCTCTCGATCAATTGTTCACCTTCTGTAGTAATGGAGAATAGATTCATTGACTCTTCCTCAGGTCCGGAACCAAGTAGGCCCAGAGAGAATTTTGTAATCTGTAATTCAGGTAGAAGGGATGTAGGGATATCATTTACATGTGCACAGGTGGCTCATAGGAGCCTCTGTATTCTGGAGGAAAAATCCTTGGCCTGGTAACTCAAATTCCTATACTCCCAACACAAATCTACACATGTATCTATGTAGATGCTTGATAAAGAATATTTATGCTGTAATGGCCCCCCTACTTTATCTGCAGAGTGTATTTCCTAGAGCCTCAGTGGATGACTGTAACCATAGATAGTGCCAAACTCTACATTTACTATGTTTTTTCCTAGATATATACATATAAACTTATGATAAAGTTTAACTTATAAATTAAGCACAGTAAGATTAACAACCATAACTATAATAAAATAAAACAATTATAACATTATGCTACAACAAAAGTTATGTCCATTGCTTTGGGCCATTATTATATAAATTAAGGGTTATATGAGCATAACACTGTAACACTGAGACAGTTGATCTGATAACCAAGATGGCTACTAAGTAACTAACAGGGCAGTGGCGTACGCAGCTTGGATATGCTGGAAAAAAGGATGATTTGCATCCCTGGTGGGATAGAGTGGACAGTGTGAGATTTTTATTACGCTACTTAGAATGGCATACGATTTAAAACTTATGATAAAGAAGTGGTGTATATATAATGGAATATCACTTGGCCATAAAAATGAATGAAATCTTATTATTTGTGACAATATGGCTGGACCTAGAGGATATTATGCTAAGTGAAATAAGTCAGACAGAGAAAGACAAATACTATATGATTTCACTTACATGTGGAATCTAAAGAACAAAATAAACAAAGAAATAAAACGGAAACAGACTCATAGACACAGAGAACACACTGATGGTTGCCAGATGGGAGGGGGATCAGGAAGCTGTTTGTGTTTAAATTGTGTTTACTGCGAAGAGAAGAGAACCATTTAATTAAATAGTTAATAGTTATTAGATACAGGGTACTTTACAAATACTAACTCATTTAATCTTCATGAAAACCCTGTTCATTAAATCAACTTATATTGATGGAAAGCCAATTATATGCCAGGGGCCGTGCTTAATACTGGAAATATAAGATGAGTAAGAAAGATAAAGGCTCTGAACTCATGAAGCTTAAGAATGAGAGAAAATTAAACAAGTCCTAACCATAACACAGGGTTGGGAGGAACAAGGGACTGTATGTGTTAACATTTCAATCTGAGGCCCTGAGTTCCCCTTCACTCAGAACCCACATGCATAAGGAGGTGGGCAGGATTTTATGTTTAAGAGGTAAGACTCAGTTAATTCTGTTTCCAATACCTGCGGTTTCTTCCTATCACATCATCCTGGCTTCTAAGTATAATAGATAGTTTCCTAAAAGATATCTTTGATTTTTAAGCATTTAAATAAGTATGCCTTAAATAAAATAATATTAACACTAACTCTTCCGTTTGTATCCTTCATGGAGAAAGAACTCTTGGTCATTTTCCACATTCACGGATGACCATTCTATCACAACAGTTGCCTAGACACTATCTTTAAGGATGTGTGAGAGAAGATGATAGCAATTAAAGGGAGTAATGGTTTTTCAGACTACAGTTGTTCTAACATACTGCTTTCCAGATTCAGCGAGCATGTTAACATCAACATTTTTGTCAACTTTCAAGGCACTAGCATAATGAGTTGATCTTTTTTAAAACTATTATTATTATATTAATGAAAATAAGATGCAACAGTGTTATAATTTTTTTTTCACAAATAGAGTACTGAGGCCCTTTTCCTGAGGCCCATGAGATTACTTTTGTTTGAGAGTATTTCAATTATCCTTGCAGTACACTAAGGAGCAGCTACATTACTATCTTATTAATTCCATAGCAGTCATTGTTCATTACCTGGTATCCGACATAGTTACACAAGCATTCTTCCTAATAAGGCTGCTTACTTCCCCCAGATGATTTGTAGTGTACAAGAAAATAATTCTTTATGCACTCCACCTCCCTCCTCCGCTGTTAGCACTGGGCACATAGTGTGGCTGAATCATAGAAACTCAGGGCTTAATTATAACTGCAAAGTTGTTCTATCCTGAGCAATGATTCTATGTCATTACCAATGGAAATCCCAGGCAATTTTTTTGAGTAGTTGAATAATATTAAGGATAGAAGTCATATCCCACTTTTATTATACCTGGAGTAAATACCACTCGTCAGTTGGCTTCTCTCATTTGCTTGAATTAGCATTTACAGTTTAGGGCTTAGAGGGCAATTGCCTAAATCACATATGCTAAATAATTATGGAAAAGGAGGCAAGGCAGCCAAGGCAAATTAAGTCATCCCATTTATTTTAGCTATTCATTCATTCATTCATGCACTCAATCATATATTCACTGAACACTAACTCTGGGCTAGGCTCGGACTTGGCCCTGCAGACAAGAAAAGATCAAGGTAGACAGTAAAAAAAGGAAGGGGCAGTTGAATTTCAGCAGGCACTTTGAGCTTCATGGCTGACTCAGCTCTGCCAGCAGGATGTCCTTTCTGGTCAACTTTCCCTTTAATTACTATTACTATGGGGCAAAGAAATAACAAAAATACAGCTTAGGTTATTATAGGTAAAGATACTTTCTGTCTAGAGTGGAGGTTAGTGGAGTAGGGATGGGAGCAAACATGGAAAATTAATTCCCTGAGGGCCTTGTCTGTAATTTGGGAAAGTTGAAAACTTTTGTTTTATGACTCCTTTTTTTAAATGAAGATTTAAATGTTTTAGATATTCGTCTGCCCTTAATGTGTCCAAAATGATTTCTAAAACCCATACAATAGGAGAATTTTAATGCGAAACTGCCTACAAATAGGTCCTTAAATTATTAAATGTGGAGGGATAAGCAGGGAAAGAATAAGGATGATCAGGACAGTCTTAGATATCAATATAGCATCATTTCTACTGTTTTTCATATCATTCCTCTTGGAACATGTGGCATTTCTTCTCTTTTTCTAGTTGTACTTCTTTATTTTTTTCTCATTTCTCTTTCCTTATGGCCATGGGAAAACTCACATTTCCCTTTTAATGAAAAGTTCCACTTTCTTTTGGAATTTATTCTTCTTTCTTTAGCAATAACCACCTTTCTTGAACTAGTTCAAGTTCATACCTTGATCTTCTTCTGATGATGAGCAAAACTAATTCTTTGTTTCTAAGTTAGGGAGTATATCAGATCCTGGTCCCCATGTGTTGTCCTGACAGAAGGAGAAACTTATTATATGCCAAAGGATCTTTTCCCATTGCTTCACTGCTTCAGAATATCTTTGGTCATAATTAGACTCCTCAATTAAGATACAGTAATTGTGCCCATCAGAATCACAGTTGGAACTCAAATCTAGATATTCAGATCCCTCATTTATGTGTATATGTGTCTACACATACATATATGTGTGTGTGTGTGTAAATTAAAATTATATGTGTATGTACATATATATACTATATGTGTGTATATACATAAATTATATTTTGTATGAGATCACAGTCCTTGTTAAAATCATCAGTCACTCATTTATTCAATAATATTATTGAGTACCTACTATATGCCAAGCACCGTTCAAGGTCCTGGGAATACAGTGAATGAAACAAAGCCTATGCTCTATTTGAGTTTATAATGCAGTGGGGGAAAACAGACAACAATGGAGTAAAAAGTAAAAAAGATTTTGTATATCCATTGGTGATAAGTGCTAGGAAGAAAAACAAAGCAGGGAAGGGAGCTGGGAGTGTCAAAAGGTGGGGAAGGGAAAGTTTGCTCTTTTAAATGCCCTCGTCAGGGAAGACTTCACTGACAAGGTGACATTTAAGTGGACACCTGAAAAATATGAATGAGAAGAAAGGGGACGATCTGGAGGAAAGTGCGTTACAGACAAAGCGAACAGCAAGTGCGAATGCTCGGTGGCAGGAATGTATGTGGCTTTTTCCAAACACAGGAAGGAGCAGTTGCTCTGAATTACAAAGCTTGGCAGAGGGGTGCCATTGGGGTGGAGGAGCACCATTTACACAGAAAACAGTGTGACTGGTGCCCCCTAGAGTTGTGCCATGAGTCAGCCCATGCAAGGACACTAGCGTGGCTGGAGTAGAAGGAAGGAGGGGAAGATGAGTAGAAGATGAAGTATGAGAGGTGGCAAAGAACAAAATCTCAGAGGGTTATTCAGGTCAGTGTAAGGACTTTGGGTTTACTTAGTGGAGGGCTGGGTTACTCCGTGGAGTACTTTGGGTTTAACATCTAAGGTGAATTCAACTTTGATATATAGCATTTGCCAATTGCTGTGATGGAAATACTCTCTTACCAGGGCTAAATTCGAGAATAACATTGCCAAATGTAGAGTTGAGAAGAGGCATGCAGCAGTACACCCCCATACAGTAATCCCGCCCCCGCCCCCCCCCCCCACTCCATCCACGGTTTTGGTTTCCTCAGTTTCAGTCGCCCACGGTCAACTGTGCTACAAAAATATTAAACGGAAAATTCCAGAAATAAACAATTCATAAGTTTTAAATCGCACACTATTCTGAAATCTCATACTGTTCCACTTTGTCCCACCCAGGACATGAATCTTCCTTTCGTTCAGCGTGTGCACACTGTACACATTACCTGCCCGTTAGTCGCTCAGAAGCCCTTGGTTATCAGATCGACTGTCATGGTATCACGGTGCTTGTGTTCAAGTCACCCTTGTTTTACTTAATAATGCCTAATTTACATAATTTTTATTATAGTTATATTGCTATCATTTTCCCTTTTATTATTAGTTTATTGTTGTTGATCTTTTACTGTGCCTAATATATAAATTATACTTTATCATAGGTACGTGTGTACAGGAAAAGACATTGTATATATAGGGTTCAGTGCTATTGAGATTTCAGGCATCAAATGAGGGTCTGGGAACATATCCACCACTGATAAATGAGGAACTGCTGTATAGCATTTCTACATGCAGATATAACAGATGTAAATCATTGCCAGGGCAGAGATAATAGTAAAATGTAATACAATAATTAGAAAATAATGATTTTGAGTATTTGTTACCTTTGTTTTACATATGGCTTTTTAAATTATAAGTTTATATAATTTAATTCTTAATAATGGCTCTGTCTAATTTGCTTGCAAAATTCCTAAAAACTTAATAGTCGCTTCTCAAATGGATGCGAGCTGGCTCCAGCACGTGGCTGGCTTTCCTCTGAGTGAGGGTTTATAAGCAGTAGGCACGACTCATCAGATGAGAGTTTTAAAAGCACCACTGTGCTATACTGAGACTAGGTGGTTGGTGGTCAAAGGCAGAAGCAAGAAAACCTTTACCCCAGCCATGGTTTTTTTTCTGTTCCATATGGCTTGCAAGCATTGCTATATAAGCCTGATCTTAGTCACTTACCATAATTTCTCTGTTTTGAGATGCAAGGAATCTGCAGGTAATGTTTCTGAAATCAGGATGAAATTGGAATGCATCTCAAAATTGATTTTGTACATTTAATATATACTCTTTTTCTTTCCTAAAAAGTTGCTATTAAATCAACATGGGCCTGGCAATTGATAGCATTTTACAACTGAGAAAACATTGCATTTTGCTTTGTGAACCACGGAATTTATTGTAGTATTGTTTGTGCCCACAATTGAATAAAAAGATACAGGTTTTGGGTTAGAATATATGCTCTGTAAATAAAAGATAAGAAAAGTAAGAATGTTTTAATAGTAGAGGCAAGCACTGGAGTGTGGGGAAAGGTGTAAGAGGAATCAATGAATCAAGCATTTAGGGAGGTCAGCGAGTTCCCCTCCAATTAAATAAGACAGACAACCATCTAAGTGTGTGATTTAAGTAGTACTGCATCCTTTCCCCACCAGCCTGCAAAGATATATTTCCTCTAGTTCAGTTCTTTGGGGTTAAAGCTATGTCTCCAGGTGTTCTCTGTTAAAATGTCTAAAAACGACCCAGAGGCATGGTGCATTCACAGAGGGACCATTAAAAAGATTAAGGGGATGGCAGTAACCAGAGAAAACAAGACAGGAAAATGTTAATAGAGGGTCAGTGTTGTTTAAAGGCCTAATGCAGAGTTTTTCAGAGCCAAGTAATGCCTTAACTCCTTTGAACAGGTCTCTTTGACTTCAACAAACTTATACTACCATGAGCTATAGGGCAGGGGTCCCTAACCCCCAGGCCACAGACCAGTACTGGTCCATGGTCTGTTAGGAACCAGACCACACACCAGGAGGGGAGCTGCGGGTGAGCAAGCAAAGCTTCATCCCCAGAGCTAGCAACACCACCTCCTTTCCACCTCACATCATAAGATTCTTATAGGAGTGCTAACCTTATTGTGAACTGTGCATGGGAGAGATCTAGGTTGCTTGCACCTTATAAGATGATCTGAGGTGGAGCTGAGGTGGTGATGCTAATGCTGGAAAGGGCCTGCAAATACATATTAACATTAGCAGAAAGCTTTGACTACAAGAGACCATAATAAATCAGTTGCTTGCAGACTCATATCAAAACCCTATCAGTGACTATATAAATGTCTAACCAATGTACTGTACACTTGAAACTAAAACAAAAAACAAAAAAAAAATCTATCAGAGAGTGGCAAGACAATTAAGCTGCATCTGGTGGCATCCGATTCTGCATTATGGTGAGTTGTTTAATTATTTCATTATATATTACGATGTAATGATAGTAGAAATAAAGTGCACAATAAATGTAATGTGCTTGAATCATCCCGAAACCATCATCACTCTCCCATCCCTCCACCCCAGTCCGTGGAAAAACTGTCTTCCACGAAACTGGTCCCTGGTGCCAAAAAGATTGGCGACTACTGCTATAGGGTGCTATTCTGCCAAACCCGCCACATCTTCCACTGTAACTACTGTTCATCTTGGTTCCTGTGCTTCTGCGCTAGGCCCTGGGGCTACTTGGCATTAGTTTGGCACAAAAGCATAGATTAAGTCTGCCTTTATTCTTTTCTCTCCAGCCAAGGATAATTAAATTTGTATATTACTCTATCACATTTTGCCATTTTTATAATGTCACATCTAAATCCCACTGTGTTAAATGACTCGAGAAATGAGTCAATTAATAAAAAGTTTTTCTATCAGTAATTATCCATGAGAAAGAGAAGTTTGTTTTTTATACATGGTAAAAATAATTTAACAGGAATATAATGGACACTGAATGATTATTGTCCTGGAAATGAGGATACACAGCAGTGCTTAATGATACATTATCTGTTAAGTGCTGTCAATTTAGATGAGAGCTGGAAGCTAACATGATTGTGAACCCAAACAGAACTTGAGGACAGATATATTTATAAATATCCAGTTGTCTGTTAGGCATCAGGTGATTTTTTTGTTTGGTTTTTTATTTTAGATTATCATCATTTTTCCCTCTTAAACCTCTTAAAAGTAGACCTGCCCACCACCCCTCTCCAAGCATCTGTCATTGAAATGACACTGGTTAAGTTCAATATTCTTCACGCTATGAGCAATGCTGGGGATCCTCAGGCCACTGCGTCCCTCCCACCCAACCATCCACCCATCACTTCAAAAAAATGCTCTGATATGATCCATATCTGTATCTAGCAAGGTTCAACATAAAATTTCCTTTGGGAAAGAGCTCTACTACTGCAACTAAACATTTCGAAAATCACGGGCGTAATGTATGGGACACACCCAAGGGATGGACTAAATGGAATAATGTTTGAAGGGTTTAATAAGAAGATACCGTATTTCAACCTTACTTACATCACAATTTTAAAGGTCCTGCTCGCAGGATTATTATGTATTGGTAAAGAAAGTTTTTAATCTTTAGGAATTATCAAAATGACAGCCACTGGAATACAACTACTGTTTTTAGAGACTGCTGTGTGCCATGATTTTTTAGGACGGGCATTTTGTAGGCTTTTTCTCACTTAATCCTCTGTGAAGTCTCATTTAGCTTTATTTTACACATCAGGAAAATGAGAAATTCAATCTCAGATTCCTCTGCCTGGATCCAAAGTGATGTTCAAACTGATTGTACTGTGCTTCAAACTCCTGGAATGGCTCACATTCACTCACTATTTTAAAGAAGTGTGTACTATAAATAACTCTCTCCCTGAGGTGTGTTAGTTTTGGCTCTGCCCAGAGTTAGTAATTGTGTTGGATGACCAGTCTGACAATGCTAGACTGTTGGCCAACTTTTCTATTTGATCTGAGACTCTTTACAGGGTAGTTTGGCATGGGGGAGAAGGGAGATGAGAAATAGATGAAACCATACTGCAGGATTAAAACTGAAACGTTATTTAGCAGAAAAGTGTTCCCAGGCTAAACGCGAGTTCATTCATTCACTACACCACACACGTCGTAAATCAGCCAGAAGAGAGCTATTTCCATATTTTAAATGGCTGCAAAAATCTCTCCAACTTCCTCATTTGCAGATAAAGGTTCAACATCATGTGAAGCTGTGTGTGCTGAATTTTAATGCTCACTTCGGAAATCAGCCTTACTCACTTTGTGGGTTTTTGGCACTCTTCTAACATACGAAAAGTAATGTAGTTTCCAGAATTCATTTACTTCTATAGTCGCTTATTATTAAAATACTTATAAGCTTCTGTCTTAACTATTTAGGAAACTAAAGAAAACCCCTGTTGCTTTGGACTATCTTGCTAATATCTTACTAAATTATTTCAAAAAGGATTTAAAAAGGCATTTTATAATATTTTAGCCATTCTGATGCGTAAGGTATATTATGAATCTCATGAATCTTTTTAAAATACTAAAAACTAGAAAAAAACATGAGACATGGGAAAATACAATTAGTAAATATTTAAATATCAAATTTGAAAACAGTATATAAATATGCTTTGAAAATATCTACAATATTAAAAAATATGCACTAGAAAGTCCTTAAATGAAGTCTGAGCTATAAAATTATATGGCAGTATTAAATATATTTTGTGTTTTTAATTAGAGTAAAAAAATTTTAGCTGAAACACTGCTAAATATAAAATCTTCTAAAAGATGTTTAACTATTAATCATGTTAATACCTATTTTAAGCTCCTATTTTGTAACAAGGATATCAAACATAGTTGTATTTTGGATATATAAACTTAATTTGTATACCCTGTATTTTAATAGTTACCTTGTTGCATAAAGCATATTATATATCTAGTTTTATTTCTAGTTTTGACTACTAGGCTGTAGTGATGTAAATATCAATATAAGATAACATCTTATATATCATTTTTCAGAAACTGAGAGATAAAAGCACCAAAAATATCCCACAAATCTTGGAGCTCTTAAACAATTTCTCATGTGTGTTGGTTTGTGTTGGAGAGAAGGAGAAGGAGGAGGTATTTGCTATAACTCATGTTGTGATTTATTGGATGCTAATCATAAGAACACAAGATTACATTTCAAAGGTCAGCTTTACAGTTGGGAAAAACAACGATTCTGTGTGTTTTATACTAATGAGCCCTATTTATTCAGTGGGTAAAGTCCGACAAATATTAGAATAAATCTTGATCACAGAATGTTCTTATTAGGCATAGAAGCTTCTCCGAGTGCAGATGTGTTAATATTAAACATAATACTGCACCAAATATTTTCCCTGAATTACTGAAGTAAATAAGCTACACTAATTAAATGGAAAGGGAGAATTATTTACAAAATTAAAATTGATTTTAATTCTGTAAAAGCACAATTAAGAGAATCTAACACCTTTCAAAATGTGATTTTATAGCCCCATAACATATTTCTTTGAAAAATAAAAGCCCTTCTGAGAACTGCAGTTTCCAAGTCCATACTTTTTTTAAGGTTATTCTTCAAACACTTTCATCTTTAGAACATTACTCTTCATCTACATTCAGTTTATTTACATACAGTTTAAGTTGTTCTCAGTTTTCTATTTCCTGCTTCCTCTTTCAGTTTTGTGAATTGTGTACATCTTGGTCATTTAGCCCATTTATTTATTTAACAAATGGTTCTGAAAGCCCCTTATGTGCCAGGCACCCTGCTTGACACTCATAATACCAAGATGATCCAGTCCTGTTACCTGCCTTCAAGGAGTCACTGTGTAACGACTAAGGGAGAAGTGATGAGTCCATGTGGATTGATCAGGGCAGGCATCTCAGACGGGGCGAGAAGGACTTGTCAGGCGAAAGAGAGGGAAAATGCACATAAGGGAGAGAAAAGAAATGTAAATATCGAAATAAGACAGAGGTAGAGTGCGAGGAGGAGACGGGTTGCAGGAAGTCTAGCCCAGAAGGGAGAAAGTTCATCAGGAATGACACTTTATAGCTCACACCCAGCTAAAGGATCTGGGAGTCTCTGAAAGGTTTACACAATGACTAAAAACTTCAATCGGTGGCTATGTGGAGGGCAAAATAGGCAAAGTTCAAAAGCAGAAGAACAAGTTGGATTTTTCTAACAGTCCCATCCCTCAGACTGAAGCCCTTTATAGAGAAGGACCAGCTAAGATGGAGCGGAAGGGACATATGACAATGTCAGAGAGGCACGAACAACAAGACGGCTGCAAGTGGATATACAGTATGATCGAGATGGCAACATCCAGCAAAACTCCCAAGTTTCTGTCGTTAGGTAGTGATGCCATCTCTTAAGATGAGTCATGGCAAGGGAAAAATAGTCTTAAAGAACAGAAATACAATCAGATATAAGTTGGATGTGATTGTGGGAAAACTACCTCTTTATGGAAAGTATGCATAGAGTGGTGGCAGCATAACCACCCCGCCCCCCAAATCTGAGCATGTACTGTTGTTTTACCAGTTGGTGAAGTTAACCTATATAGATCAGCCTTGATATTGATATAATGAAGCAGGATGCACAGATATGGTTTTTAAGTAGCTGATTTTAAAAACGCATTTATTTTTTCAACAAACATCTAATGAGTCCTATTCTGTATAAGAAGCTCGTGAGTTTTACAGTGTAACTTATTAGGTTTGATGGGTGCATATAAGTGCATGGACACAGGATTGGTCCATGTACATTTCTTTGTTTGCTTCATTAAACCCGTCTGTATTTGGTGGGGGAGGGGAGAGAAAGTGGGTGGCAGACAAGAAATAAGCCCTCAATATCTGAGAACTCCTAAGGGACGTAATTTGAGGCAGCTCTCAGAATCAAGCCAGCTGAGACATCAATGCTTGTCTCTCCTGGGTGGTTTGTTTCCAGGATTTCCAGGGCTGTGAAGATGATCTTGAAAATCATCATATAGGTTTCAAAAAAGAAATTGTTCAAAATGAATAACTATTAAAAAAAAAAAAAAACTCCTTCTCTAAGAGCAGTAGTATTTGGTAATAAATTGAATGCTTCTCACTGAATTGAACATATCATGATCTAGATAGAAACCTCAGCCTGAAAAAAAAAAAAAAAAAAAAACATGGCACTTTTTATAGTATCACAAGATGAGCTTTTCTGATACTTAAAGTGTCTAGTTTCTAGAGAAAGAATTTCTGTTAAGGCAGATTCTTTTTTTTTTGGAAATATAAATGATACATTTTATATAAGAGATGTCACCAAGTATGCTGACTTATTTATATAGGATAGAAGTATACATAACCATCTCTTACAAAGGAAAACAATATGCAGAAAGAGCATAGGTGTTGGATCTTGGTAAAAATTGGTAATTTGTTTATCAGATACATGTGTGGCTCTTAGTTCAACTTTCATATTTGAGATAAAGTTTGAAAGTATAGAAAATACTTTTAGTAAAGAATCCCTCACATTTCATGAATGATTTGTGTTAGGTTTTCATTTTTATTTGTTTGTTTGTTTACTTGCTTGTTGTTCACTTTATTACACAAATTGCCTGCTAATGTGTTCATGAAATGTCCCCAGACAAGTTAGTTCCACCTCTAGTGTTCCTCTTGCTATTTAATTTGGAAAGATATATAAAAATAATAGGTTTTGGAAGAAGAGAAGTTGTGTTCTATTATGATTCTGTTATATGTTGCTGTAGTGAAGACGTGAAATTGGAAGTGTCAGAATATGAAGTGGAAAAAGTCTGATATTTTGACATCGTGACCTGATTGTGAACTGAGGGCAGAACCCTGCATCCTCGGAGTGAGAAACTATATGTGTATGTTTATATGCATACATACACACACACACACACGTGTGTATATATATGTGGATATATACACATACATACACACATACACATACACATATATATATCCACATATATACATGTATATATATACATATATATACACACATATGTATACACACATTAAACTGTGCAGCTCTGCAGGTAGTAAAACTGTTTCAGTAATGTACTCCCTTTGTATAATCTCACCTAAGCAAGTTACAAAAAGTAAAATCTTGATAACGCAGAGATTTTTATTCAGAGATTAAGAGTCCCACCAAACCATTCCAGATTCTTCTGTCTCTCTTCCAAAATTTCCAAATTCTGATTTCTAAGCTCTGCATATTCGTTAATGAAGAGAAGCCATTTATTAGAAGAGTCTTTTCCCTTGCTTAGTTTTTAAAACTAGTGTCATAAGAACCATGATAGATGAACAAGTCTTTTTTTTTTTCTCCATAATCTCACAATTGTTTCACAGAAAGGAAAAGGAAATTTAAATTCTAAAGCATTTTTATGGGCTTTCTTCTTCCATTCCCTGTTGGAGATGTGAATTTCCATGACCTCTTGGTTGGGAATCAGTGAATAATATGCAAAACCTCAAAAAATGTAGGGAGTTAGGACTGCAACCAAAGCGTTCAGATGGGCACATTCATCATCACATCAAACAGCCCGAAGTGCATGAGTGTGGTTCCTCTGAAAAGCCTAATGACACTTATCTTATTTTTTTCTTTTAACTTCACCAATATTTCTTTTCCCCAAGCATACGGTAGACATTCGATAAATATGTGTTGACTTAATGAATTAATTAAGAATATTTAATTCTGTAGCTAAATAATCAAAGTCTAATGATGTCGTCTCTTGGTTTACATTAAATGTTGCTGTTGGTGAAACACCTTCTTACATTTCCATATGGCAGTTTTACTATTTTATTCTTAAAATAGTTGTATCTTTTTCAAGTTTCTCTTCTGCCCTTCACTTTAGTCTCCTGATAAAAAATATCTTTAATATCAAATATCTCAATATCTTTAAAAGCTCTTGGTATTTAGAGATTATTTTTATTTTTTTTCCATCATTTTTTAATAGTCCAGGATTTTGATTACTGAATTTTGGTTACTGATATAATTACCGAAAATTAGAAAATAAAAATACATAGAGGTGAAAACATGAGGAAGAGTAAAGTCCAAAAGCATAAAATATTTAATGATGTATTGTTCAAGGATACATACACTGGGTGGTAGAACTATATCAGGCAGAAGGAAATAATAAATACAAAATGCACAGGAATGGCTCCCCGTGTGGGCGGAGTTAGATGGGTACAGTTGAGATGGCACAGAGCATGTTTCACAGGCAGTGGAAAAGCTTTGTGTATTTTGAGGTTGAAAGTAAGTGTAATTTATTGTTTTATATATCTTTATTACATATAATGTATATAATATGTAATAGTATATGTTACATGGTAAATATCAATAACATGTATAAACATATCTCCATATAAAGGAATATATAAATGATTTTATGTATATAAAATATTTCCAATAATAAAATATAAATGGGGAGGGATGATGATAAAACCAAAGTTAGGCCAGGATTATACAAATATCCCCCTATCATGCTGAGGCCAATTGAAGACTTATCCTTACCATTGCAAGCATTTTTTAAAAAGCAAATATAATAATGGCTTTCGGTGACTTTCTTCCCGGAAGAAATTAAACTTTCTATTTGTTTTCAAAATGCTTAGATCCTCTAAAAATTAATTTCTGGTTTATCAAGTATTTCATAGATACCGATTATTTAATGTCATCTTCTCAATTAATAAAAAGGGGAGTTGAAATTATGTCAAAAACTATTACCTGTTTCCTATATTCCTTCCCTAATTTTTTAAACCAGTAAACCAGCTCTTTGTGCATATATAGTTAACATAAGGAGTTAGCTGAGCTAATTCTGTCTTGAGGTAGAAGTAAAACTTAATAATATCAAATCCCCATTTTTCTATAAAAAGTTTTATTGTTCTGAAAATTGCCTTGAGTCAGCAATTAGCCAGGGAATAAATATCAATTTAGAGCATTTTGTAGAAATGTTCCAGTTGTAAAGATCAAAAGTTAAAATCTGTAAGATTCATTCATTTTTGATCTTGAAAAATCCTAAAATTCTATGTTTTTAGAAAAAAAGTATTTATATATACACCAGTCATTTCTCAATGCCGTAACTTTCTTTTTCTTACCTTAAATTCAGGAATAGGATCTGACAACTGAACTTAATATCTGAGACCCAGAAAACCTGAGATGAATGGCTGCATACAGCACCATGTATTGTTCACTCTTAAGAGTGGTTTGAACCTATGGTATGGCACAGGGCCTTTACACTGATGTGCATGGTAAAAATCCTGAAGCCTGAGGCCTTGTGCATCTGGACTTGTGCATTTGTTACTGGTCATTCCCAGTAACAAATAGGCAGGTAACATTCTGCTAGATTATTATTGCTTTGTAAAACAAGAAGAGAGCCACATTCAGATGGCCACATGTGGATGAGGGTACCACGGATGAGCAGTTTAGCTTTATATGTTCAGAAAATTGATTTTTTTTAAACACACCTTTAGGGTATGATAGGGGAATATTATTCCCAGCTCCTAAATGTTCCTATCTGCTATCCAAGGCATCTTCTTTCTCATTTTAAGGTGTCTGAAAAGCAAATTAAGAATCAGAAGTTTCTTAATTATTAAAGACGAGCTAAGATAATTAGGTCGCTTTATAGACAATTTCGTTAGTCCACAACAGTGATTATTTTTGCTCCCCCATAGGAAATGGAATCCTCTCTATTTTAGGTGGTGATGTATTTCTTTCTGTTCATCTCTCCTTTCTCAACAGTTATACTCACCACTTAATTATACCTATGTTAAATTTCCTGATATTAGAATTTGTCTTCTGTTTAGTTTTACAATCAATGTGTTTATTTTGGGAGAAACACCTTAGACTTTTGATTAAAGTTTAGGAAGGATCCATTTATCAGGGATGTGATTACTCATCTTCTCTTGGATGGGTCATTAACTAAGTTTAAATTATTGATCTTTTAAATGGGAATATTTTCATTATTATTCCACAAAAAGCAACATAAATAATAATTATTTGCAAGCTGGTTTGTTTGCGACTGTGTACTTCTTAGGTAGCACACAATAAATCATTATATCTGCCAAATCTCAGTGACTTGAAATGAGAAAGGTTCTTTTCTTTAAGTTACACATCTACTGTGAGTCAGCTAGGCACTCTGCACATGTGTCCACACTCTGAACCCAAGGTGACAAAGCAGTTGCTATCTGGAATTTTATCAGTCACTCTGACAAAGGGAAGACCAAGTGCTGGCTGGTCTTGAATGGGCAGTTAATTGCTCTGTCCTGGTATTAACAGCATGTTACAGCTGACTCCCCAGGACAATTCACTTGGCTCCGTCTAACCACAAGGGGGCCAGGAAATGCATTCTTAGCCTGTGACCAGAAATGAAGAGAACTGGAAAGATCTGGCAAATGACACTAATGACTCTCCTAATTGTTCATATAAAGTTGCCACTATCCTTCCTGTTGGCATACCTCTATCTGGAAGGAGTGAAAAACCTCAAGCTGTGTCAAACAATGTCAATGACTACCACAGCCATTTTTCCTATTTTCTTTTGTAATTATTCTTTTCCACATCCATATTACTTAAAAACATAAACCAGTCAGTATCTTCATTAATATCTCTGGGCATTGTTCTAAAGTTCCCATCAACTTCTTTGGACCTCATTTATCTTCAGCAGGAAACTAAAGATTCAGACCAAAGGCTTTCCTTTAAATTTTGAAGTTTTATGATTGCATTGTGGAGTTATTAAATTGTGACTTTTATAGTATTCAATTGTGTAGTTATTTATATTGTGCTTTTTGCTATAGTTACTCAACATTTAGAGCTCACAACATAAAGTTAAATAGTAAGAAATCTCACTATTATCCTCAACCTCAAAATGAGTGGAAACTATAATGAATGAACTATAAGCTGTGCTGGACAGTCGCTGTCTACTCTAGGATCTATTCTTCTTCCTCTACTCGCCTCTATATGGTAAGGAACTACATTTCCCAGGATCCCCGATCCTCTATTTTCTGGGTCATTTTAACAAAGGTACTCTCTGGTCCAAAGAAAGAAGTTAGGTCTTTCTTCTTTCCTACTCCGCCTCCTTGTGGTGTCTGTAGCACCAGCAGCCCCTGCAGTTGCCCCATGCCTCCACTTTCTCTGTTTCTGTGGTCCCATCCCCACCAGACTCTGACTTCTATGCTCGGATATCTTTTCTTCCTGCTGTTCCTTACACTGCAGCAGAGTTTGTGGCCATCTTTGCTAATGTTTAGATTATTCTATCGCCAGTTTGGTTTCTCAGCAGTTCTGTCTCCTGTATAACTAATTCCCTATATTAAGTACTTTCTGTTTGTAAACCACTCTGCATCTAGAGTGGTTTCTGTTTTCCCGACAACTTAAACATCCTAGAACAAAACTGAAAGATTCTCCTCATTTCCTTTTAGAACTACAGTGATACAGAGAAAGGCCAGATAGACATGTTTCTCTTTTACATGAATTAAGTCAGTAGGATAAATGAAAAGTATAGTGGACCAGAGAGGAAAAATTTTAAATATTAGTCCCCCTCTTTTCTCTCTTTAGTGGTATGATTCCAAGAAGACTACTTCATTTCCTGTATTTTTTCCTCATTTCTAAAATAAGAGTTTTGTACTACTACTCTGCAACAACGTGAATGAATCTTAGAAATATCATGGTCATTGAAAGAAGCCAGAACAACAATAACACACACACACACACACACACACACACACACACACACACAGTAAGTTTTATTTTATAAAATTAATGTAGATAAAAAATAGAAGTCATAGTTGCCTTGGTAGAAAGGGAGAAAATAAAAACAAGGAAATTTTCCAGGGTGATGACAATGCTCTCCATGTAGACTGGGCGTGTTATTTACAATGGGTGTATATATGAGTTAAAACTCACCAAGCAGTACACTTAAGATGTACACATTTTACTGTATATAATTATACCTCAGTATAAAATATGGAAAGGGGACACAGACAATTAATGAATAATTAATTAAACAGCAAGAGACTTAGATTTTATGTCTCCAAAATCTTTTTCAGCTCTAAAATTTGATTCCTTTTCTACTGAAGAATGTGGGTGAAATAAAGAACAAAAAGGAGGAGAGATAACGAATGAAAATAGGCTTTAAAAAATTCCAAAGTCTTTCTACAAACTATTTTAAAACTTTCGTAAAAAGTTCATGCTTGCTTATTAAGAGGCTTATTAAGAGAGTAGGCTTTGGAAACCACCTGCTTAGATTTTAATTTCAACTCCATGCGTGATTAACTCTGGGAACTTGAGCAAAAACTTAAGCCCCTATTCTTAAGTTTTAATATGTATATTACAGAGTTAATGCTAATATCTAACCCAGTAGATCATTGTGAAATGAGATGAAAGAATATATTGGCATCATGCTGGGCACATAATAAATGCTCAGTAAGATATGAGGATGATGATGTTGTTGATGTTGGCTCTTTCCAGAAATTTCTGCATATGTATTTGCAAATAGATAATTTGAATGCATCACTTTTGTAAACAGATATGATCATATGCACACCATTTTGCAGATTTCTTTTTTATTATTTAATATGTCTTATGCCTTTTCCATGTTATCATATCAAAGTCTATTTAGTGATGGAATCATATATATTGCATGGACGGACCATTGATTAACATTTGAGGTTTTTTGGCATCTTTATTATTATAAATAATACTTAAATGAACATCTTTATATGCAATGTTTGAAGGATATAAAGTTTGTTTGTCCTTTTTAGCAGAAAGAACTTCTACCCATTTTACTGTCAGAGTCACCTTTTTTATTTCAAGACTAAACCTGTCCACTAGGCCTCCTAGCTTTTTAATTTTATCTTAGATTCCCAAGTCAATAAGCAGTTGATAAAATATAAAAGAAAAGTCATTATCTTTTATACTTGTGGTCTTCTACAGTGAAGCAATGGGAAACAAATCATAATTTTGAAAAAAATTATATAAGAGCAAATAAGTATAAATGCCATACCACTGCCTCAGAACAGGAACTGTATTTAGTGCGCTTAGAAAATATAAAAAACCTAGCCTAAATAGGCATTCTGAGTGCCTGTTTCTGAGTAGAAGAGATCCTCAGAGCTGTCAGAATGGGACTGAAGTTTCCAAATTTTAGTTTTGAAATTAGAGTAGTAAACTTCTTTAAAAACTCTATTTACTTGCTATAAATATGAAGGCAAGTAACATCAAACCAGCTCATCTTAAAGAATACAAGCCCCTGTGGCATTTTTTTTCTTCAGATAAAAGACCATGAAGTCACTCTGCTTTATTAAGAAACCTAGTGGGAGTAGGGAAAAGTTTTAATAAGCTTATAGCTACTCTGACAGTTGAGTAGTAAATACTAAGCATTACTTCATAGGAATGAATAAGTATAACACCTTCACAGGCTGTTTCTATAACATATGGACTGTTAAGTGCTTGAGAAATAATTTGTTTGTTTTTGCAGCTCATAGTTTAACGTAATGAAGCACTATTGAGTTGAATAACTAGACAAGAAACTCCTTAGTTATGGGGAATTATATTCTAAATTAATGAATTGCAAATTGTAAACCAATCCAACTCCCATAAATATTATGAGAAAAGAAGTAGTAGTCCTACCTATACAAATTTTCAAGGCAAAATTATTCTGTGACGAGAAAAAGATTTAAAGCATAATTAAGGTTCCTAAAATATAAGTACTTAAGAAGAAACTTACCATATGTTTAAAATTACCCGAGACTGCATTTATGATCTGTGATAAGTATATATTTTCTGGAATGCAGAAAACCTCTTTAAAGGTTTTCTGTTTTATTTTTATGGCATTGTTGTGTAGTTCACCTCTAGCAGTTCATAATGAGTTTTAAAAATTCAAAATAAAAATAAAGAATTTATTCTGCGCCTGATAGTTATTTTACTTTACATGGAAAACACTAACTCATTGGACAAATAACTTAAAATGACAGATTTAATAAGCTCTATTCTAGGAACATTATGATACAAATACTGAGTTTTATTCAAGTTTTAATGGTAATTAATTTAGCAAATGGTAGTCTTGTGAAAGTTCTTCAATCTCTGTACACATGATGAGATCATGAAGAAATATCTGTAATCATAATGAATCATTTTAAAAAATTGGTTTAAGTATGCAAAAGACCAGACACAACACAATAAATAGCGGAGAGCACTGAATCTGGAGTCAGAAGCCTTGAAATCCAAATTGACTGAATTTCAAAATAATTATGTAACCCTGGACAAGTTATAAATATCTATGATTCTATCTCTTTACCTCTCAAAGATGTAAAATAAGATATTACTTGCCTTCTTCCACAGGTCAAGCTAAGTATGACAGTAACTAATTCAAATAAAAATGTTTTAAGAATTGTTCATTGGATTAATATGTATTATGCAAAAAAAAAAGTAAAACAAAGGTTTTGTAGTCTAATCTAAGAAATCTTAGATTAATATGAGTGTGAGACAGAGAGAGAGTAGTTTCTCACAGACTTTGGTAAAGAGGAAATAGATTCTGCCTGTAACCTCAATTGACCTTGGAACCCTTCCTGCCCTCTTTTTAAATGAAACATCTGGAGAACACTCATGGGGAAACATAATTCCAGACACAAGGAAGCTATGGTGGTTTTACAGTTGGGGTGTTAAAATGAGCAGTATAGAAGACTCAAAGAGGCAAAGCTGCTACAAAATTGATGGGACTCATAACTTCTTGAGGGTGATTCTAGCTGAGTGTTTCCTGTTTGCTTCCTATAAATTTATTTAGTATGGGATCAGAGTAGTCATAGTTCCCTGAAATGATTTCTCACATGTACAAGGGTTAAAACCAAAGTGCCAAAGGAATGACATTTCATCAAAGTTTCCCTCTTTGTTTTAAATGTATGTTAAGTCTTGGAAATCCTTATCATCCCTGAGTGTTCTCGTCTTACCAAAACACTGGGTCTCATGGAGAAGCTCTCTGAAGAGGTTATTTTTATGCTTAGAACTCATTTACTTTATTTGGAAAAGGAAATGAAGAGACTTAAAGATCTCTTCCATGTCTAAAGACCTTGATAGAATCATAGCACCACATCCTCTCCCCAAGCCCTCTGGGTCTCTCATAGCACTTAAAGCAGCCCTCACCTCTCTCATCTAAGTTAGCCAGTAAAGTCTAGAGTATTATTTCCCAGAGGACTTATATGAAAGGTGCAGCATTTGTATTGCACAAAGTCTATTTAGTCATTCTCCTAGATATTGATTAATTTCTTCAATCATTGTCACTGTGTCAGATGATGACGGAGAATAAACTGTAGTACCCACCAAATACCTCATCAGGACCCAGCTCATGTACATGTTTTCTAAGGACAATACACCATTTCAAAGAATTTGTTCTAGAATTCAATGAGCACAGTAGGCAGAATGAAGTGGAAGATAACTACTATTAAAAGATAAATTTTTAGAAATCTTTAGCTATGTTTTGAGTATTATATCAGATTTTAATGCTCCTGAAATGGACATTACAAAATATGCTGTTAACTTAAGCATCCCTACCTTCTGACATATTATTTCTATGGATATTGATTCTCTTTATGGAACTGAGGAGCAGCTTTTGCTTGGGTTGTTTATTCAGAAGATATTGAGGACCTACTATGTGTCAGGCACAGAACTAAGGAAAAAATGGACACAACAATTAGAAAATGACTCCATGACTCTGTCTCGATTTCCATAATAGTAAAGCAGTAAGTATATGCCCAGCATACAGATACTAACCAGTGATCACCCCCCACTAAAAAACAAAACAAAACAAAACAAAACAAAACTTAAGTGCTTTAAAAACATGTGATCCTAAAAAAATTCTAACTTTTAAAATTATAGTGTGAAATAGTATGTTATAAAAAGCACAGCCAAAATATTATGATCTTAAAATGTCATACTTAAAAAATAAGAATCAGAACACACAAGGAATATATTCATTTCACCTTCCACAAGCTATGTTGGTAGAAAGTATTCACTCCTCTATTTTAACATCAGTATTAATTCCTAGGTCTCGCCTGTGAATGGTGTACCAGATTGAACCTAAGAAAAACAGTGAACCTAAGGTTAATAAGAACTTTTATAAATTAAAATTTCCAGGTATGATTCCACAATGCAAGACTTCCTTTTATTCCACAGCATGAGTGGGGTACCCTCCATGGCTATAATTTGGAGGGGAAGGGGATGGGAAAGTAAATTTAGTATACCTAAAAAGAACACAAACAGCATTTTCTTTTCTGCCTCTCTGCTGAATGTTAAATTCATTAAAAGAACAAGGAGCATTTCATGGATTACTGATAACAGTACCTCTGTCATGGACAGGAGGCCAGATTGAAGCTGTAAATGGGGCCATTGTGTGCAGTACCGAATGCACAAAGATATTCATCCTCAAAACCAATCCGCCCCCTGACAGAGACAGGTAGACATAATGAATACACAAAAGCAACCTTTTCTTTTCTTTTTTTTTCAGAGAGCCATACACACAAGTTATTAGGACATTAATCATCAGCTGAAAATAGCATTCCAGTAAGAAAAAAAAAAAACAGCAAAATCAACATAAATATGTGTACTATTAATATGCTTGCAAAGTTCAACATGCATTACAATACAGTTAAAAGCTGTTATTCCTGAAGCTAACCTTTGAATTCTTTTTTCATTTTTATAAAAACAGTGACAAATTAGAAATAGCTGAATTCAAATTCTTGCCTATGAATGCTGAATTACTAAATTTAATTAAAGCTGTAAGCATTAGGTAGTCTTTTAAAGATTAGCCATTTTTACCCCTTGATCCCAAAGATGGAGAACTGAGGCCTGGAAAACCTAGTTAATGACAGTGCCATCAGAGAATGCAGACCCCTGGCACTAACGTCATCATGATTTCATCTACACTCTGCTATTCTATCTCTCTACTCAGGTGGACCCTAAGAAGGCCCGTATTTCCATAGTTTGACAATTGTCTTAAAATTTAGCTCTCCTGGCAGAATGTGTCCCCTTCATGCTGAATCCCTCAATTTTGCCCGTTACAGTATTTTATTTATTCTTTAGAACCCTTTATGCTCATAAACATGCCCATTAGTTTTACAAATTACCACATTACTCATAAATGAGTTGTCCTCTTAATATAGCACATAACTTATTGTTGTATTTTATTGGCGCATTTATAATAAAATTATGGTAAGTGTTAAATAACCCTTAGAGAAAAAACATATTCATCATTTTAGCAAAGGCATAAGTGTTACATTTTCTTATAAGGTATTTGTATAGGGAATTTATGTGCAGAATATTATGCTATTTTTCTGAGAGGACTCCTGGGTTTTTATTTGGGGCCATTCCTCCTCTTACCTCTTCAATAGGTTTCCCATAAAAATCTAAGCCACTTACAGTGCTCCGATTTTCAGAGTCTAAAGTAAAATGACTTGCTCTTTCCAAATCACATGGGATCTATTTAATTTTTTCTTTAAGTTAGCAATTAAAGTTCATGTCAAAGCCTGAAATCACCTCTTCTCCTTGTCACCCACCCCTAACAGAAACACTGGCACTAACACATGTGACCTTCGAAATAGCAGCTGCCTCCAGTAAAACCGAACAGTGTTTTCCTCAGAAATAAGAAATGTGGAGCTACAGACCTAATCTCCTTTTTAAATTTATTGAAATAGTGCATATCTAGCTAAAACCAAAGGCACCCTAGTCATGAAACACCCACAAAATTTCTTCTTTTCTCTTAGCATTCACAGATGCAGAAATTTTTTATGAGACTACCTGCCAGGAGCCGTATTACAGATTAGCCTCATCTAATGAAAGCTAATATGCCAAAAAAAAAAAAAAAAAAAAAAGTTAAGGCACACTGAATTAATTATAGCTGAGATTTGACTTACACATCAGATGATTAAATATGTGCATTTGAAAGAGTCCCTGAAGGTAGTCTAGTTTCTTTAAATAATTGTCCAGGGCCTTTTGGCTAAAGTGACTTTCCCCATGTAGTTTGCTTTGGTTATCTTAATTTTTCAGTGTCTTAATTTTCTGCTTTCTTCATGCCCTACCTTCAATTTAATTCAGTAAGCATTTTTAGATAACAAAATATGAAGAGAACGGTGCTAGGGCTTACAAGGCAATGGAAAGTTGAAAAGTGGGCCCACCTACCATCCAGAGATTGTCCTTCTAACGTAGGAGACAAATTCACATGGCTAATATATCAGCCATTGCACCAACAACTTCAGTCCAAAACAGATTCCTGTCATTTATTTTTGTTAAAATAAGAATTTATCAGATTAGATGATGAATTAGCAAGAATAGGTAGAGTTAGGAAAAAGAAGCCCTTACTTGCAGAATAGTAGAAAAACCAAATGGCTGATTTCCAATACAGGGTGGTGAGCGCTAAAGCACCATTGGCCTGGAATGCTCCAGAAGCACCAGGAGATAGCTTGGGGCCTCTGGAAAAAGTTGATTTCCAGGTTGAGTCCTAAAGAATTATAAGTTAGCCAGACAGCTTCAGAAGTTAAGCGGTCTCCAAGCAGAAGAACAACCTGCAGTTGTTCCTGGTCTTTTGAATGAGATGGCAAAATCAAAGTTCAAGATGTATTTACTTTTTAAAAAGATTTCACTTCGGTTTGTATTTTTCTTTTCTTTTTTTTTTTTTCATCAATTTTTCTTTGCATTTTAGTAGTCTGTTATACTTTATACTATACAACTTCAAGGAATTAAGGAAATGAAAGACAGGATCAGAAGCAGGTGTAGTACAAACGCTTGATGAGGATCGACTCAGTGGTATTTACATAATACAAGATGTGGTACTGCAGGGACTGACAGTTCCTCTGTGTTCATTACCATGTTATGTGACTACAATTCACATTTAGTTTTAATTTGAATTAGTAAATGTGAATTCTGTCACAATGCACTGAAGTCATTTATGTTTGGCACTGGGGGCCTAGAAAACCAAAGCTGCACATGGAATATCTAAAATATGTTTAGAATTGAAACCAAGAATAAATTATTATTAAAAATAACAGTTGTTATTAAAATAACAAATAAAAATATTTTATGAAATAATAATTATCAAGCTGCCATTTATCTCCCATTTACTCTGGGACAGGGGCTGTTCTAAGCATTCACAAGCAATGGCTCTTTTAATCCTCACAAGAAGAGCTAGAAACTGCCATCTCCCCATTTACAGATGAGAAAACTGAAGCTCAAAGAGAGTAAGAACCAGGTGGCAGAGCTGGGATTGAAATTTAGATCTATAGGCACTGCTTCCCACAATTTTGTTTAGAAATATGACTCCTTGAACTAGATGGCTGTCTTCTGGGTCATCAGAAACCTCCAGAGGTGAGGGTAGTATTGGGGAAACTCCAATTTGGCATAGTAGATTTGAGGTAGGCAGAAGCAATTCTCATTACTCTGGATTTCACTTTAATATATCACATCATTTACATATCAGTCCGTTTCACCTTTGGATGTTGTGAAGGAAAAAGATAAATAACTAACCCACTAACATTTTTAAAAAGCTTTCGAATGATGTAAATAAATAGATTTAAGCATATATAATTAGTATTTGAAAAATTAAACCAGAGATACTGTTACCAAACCAAAGTCCATGTGCCAATGCTTCGAAAAGACAAAACTCAAAATATCAGAATCTAGTGTAAGGAAAGGTTTATTGATGGAGAAAGCATCAACTAAGAAGATGGGAGGCCTAATGGCGCCTCAAATTCGTCTTGCTGTCTGGACTATGTTAAGGGTTTTTAGTGGTTTGGGGGGACTGGTATGTAAGATGCTGGTGGTGTAAGTTTTAATTGGAGGACCTTAAACTTGGCCATTTATTACAAAGAGGCATCGACACTGGATCTTCCTGGTCAGTGGACCCTTGGCTTCTAAAAGAGTTCCAGTGTTCGAGTTCTGGTTATGTCCTGATCTTTTGGTTGGGGATGGGGAGATGTGGAGAGACTTTGATATCAGGTGCAGCTGGAGGCCAAAGTTCTCTGCTCTGCGCATGACCCACAGTCCTGGTCTGCTGTCTTGGAAAACAACTTAGCACCTTTTCAAACAGAATAGGACTATTTCAAGCTGGCTCTGCAGTTACAATAAGTTACAATACATACATATATATGTATGTATATGTGTGTGTGTCTGTGAGATATATAACATGTTGAATTGAGAGAAGATCAGGATTTTTTGATAATGATCTATTCAATATCATTCAATGGCTATTAAAGAGTTATTAAAACCAAAGGGGGAGAAACTAAAATCATTTGATGAATGAAGGGGAAAAGCCAAAAACTCTCTTCTGAGTATGTTGCTCATTTTGGTATAGGTTTTAAGTTGCAATTGGAGAATTCTCATTAGAAACTCTATTTACTTCATTCTCCAGCTCCTGCCTTTATTAGTGGTATTACTGTGAAGAAAGTTTATTTTAGTTCCTAAATGAAAATCTTCCTGAAATCTTATTAAATATTCGAGTGACTACACTATCTTTCCAAGTTAAATGTTCTAGAATGTGCCGTTATTTTATGGTGTTGTTATTTTATGGTCATCTCTGGTAGGATCTCTCCCTATACCAAGTGAAGATATATTGTAAAGAATACACATGCACATTTAACTTTTGAGAATTTTTTAAAGAACATATAGAACCAATGTTTTGTTTTGTTTTTTTTCTTGTTGGTCTTGTATAGTGGTTAAAGGGAAAATTCAAAAGTTCAGAATAAGGTCTTAAAATGGTATATCAAAATAGGCGGCATGATTTGTGGGCCATTTTATTTTAGCAGGGAAATTGGATGGCTTATCAGCATGTACATACATACATTTTATTTTAATAAGGAAATTGAGTAGCTTATCAGCATATACTTAGACACATCTTTTTCTCACTGTAAAAATAGCATATGCTCTGGTGAACATTTTGGAAAATATAGAAAAATACAAATAAGAAAAATTTATCCATAATCAAACAACACACTTAAAGCCACTGTTAATACCTTAGGATTTTTCCTTTCTTTTAATAGGTAAGTCTGCTTTCATAACTCTAGCAACTTATATTTAAATGGAAAAGAGGACTTTTTTGTTGTTAAATATAGCAGAATGGATTAAGAGATAATACATAGCAAAACAGGCCTCTCTGAGACTTTTAAACCAGTCATCACCTTGCTCTTCTTTCTGTACTTGGCTTTATGGAATATTATATGTAAACATATAGTTCTATCACGCATTTATTATATTATGTTATACTATACTACATTATGTAATATTATATTCTATTGCATTTCTGTGATGAGACATCAAGTTATGACTGGAACAGTACTGTCTCATAATGTCTGGATGCCAGGGACCACATCCTGTTCATCATCTTATTTTCCAAATCACCTCCACAGGATACATAATATGGACTCAGTAAATCCTCATCGAATTAAATTGTCTTCTTTACAACATCACCAGACAGCAAATGTAATCCTTATTACACTTTTGATCAGTGTGACACATTTCAAATAATAAACATACAAAAAAAATGCCTCTCTGACACCTCTGTCAGTAGCAAAAATCCAAAATTATTACAAAGGAATGCGCATTAGACTTCTGTATTTTGCAATAAAAAGCTACATACCTTTGAAGCGATTTCTTTTTCTAAATGATGTAAGAAAGGAAAGAATGTGCTGCCGTTTAAAATCTAGACCACAGCTCTACAGAGATGATCCGGCTGCTCGGTTCCTTCCTCCCTCTCGCCCTCCTTGCCCCACGGTGATGGCACCAAGGCTGACCTTGCCAGTGTCAACAAGTGCCTCTTTCCCTTAATTGAGCATGATTGAATTTTAAATATTTATCTAGCATGTTAAAGGCTTTATTCAGATGCTCATAAAAGCTTTTATTCCTGAAAGATTTCTGTTTGTTTCCTTCATAATCTTCTAAGAGACTTTCCTAATCTTGATGTTTTCTTGCATATATTGCAAGGAATATCGGTTTTGGATACTAAACACTGATACCATTTACAGTAGTGTTCTCCTTGTGTTCTTTTTCTTCGTGCATCAAAGGAATATATTCATTATTGGCTGATAACTTCTAAAATTAAAAAAAAAATGTAAGAACAAAATAGAATCAAATAGAATTTCTAATTTGTTCAAGAATATGTGACATTGTTTCATTTTCTCTTGATAGTGCTTTGTAGGGATTTTTGCTATATTACTTTTTATGGGACTTATTACCAGCAAAAAGAAATGATTTTATCTTAGGAGACTCTTAATGGCTTTTATTTCAGTTTTAATTATGCTTATACTAAGGTTTTGACAGGCAGTGTGTTCTGTATAGGTGGTGTTAATCTTTGCAAAGTATTTGATTTGGGCAATCTAGATTTTTAATATGATAATCAAACCTCAGATTAAATTTCTCGTCACTCTTTAGAATCATGGCATGTGTCTCAGACATCTTCTCAGTTACCCTGATTATTAACTTTTAACTCTGAAGTCAGAAAATGCAGAAAGATGCCATTTGTGTGCTTTTCATTGCAGCCCTAGAGAACTAGTAAGCAGCTGTGCAGCCCAAGCATCCTAAAGGCTTTCGATCTTGACATGACCAATTGTCACATCTGATTTCAACATATGATAAATTTATAGGCACTTATTTAGTTTCAACTGAAGCAAAGTTGTTAAAAGTTTAATTTTATCCTAAAGAGGAAAGAAGACATTTCTTAAAGGAAATAAGATTGCCTTATCACTAAAAATGTATACCCACACTCTCTTTTATTAGAGCTATCGCCCTGTTTATAAATACATAAGAAAACAACATTGATAATCACCCAGCTGAAGGAAGAAAACAGCAATGTCTATTTTTCCACCAAAAACTCAGCAGCTGTAAGCAGGCAGGAGGCACCTGTAACATCATGGTTGAAAAGGAGGCCCTATTGTTTTAATAATAGAGTGGAAACAATAGTTGTTATTATTTTTTTTTCCAATCTATGACCTCAGAATACGCGCGGTTAGGATTTACTTCCATTAGTGGCCTAAGTAGCTGCTCTCCTTCCATGCAACTCAGTCTTTACTCTGCCTCTTAGGTTCTTTTAATACTCACACACCAACCAGAAAGGGGGCATCCATTCATTCATTGTGTGTGTGTGTGTGTGTGTGTGTGTGTGTGTGTGTGTGTGAGAGAGAGAGAGAGAGAGAGAGGGAGGGAGGCAGTCAAATCTCTCTCCAAATACTAAAGTTTTACTAAAGGATGTACTTTCAATTTACAAAGAATTTTCTGAAACATCTGCTCCCAGCACGCAACCAAAAATAGGTGGATTGCTCTTTTATTCTTAAATCTATTTAATTTAGTATAATTTGAAGTGATCTTTGAGGATATAAAGATAATGCCTAGCTGAAGTTATATTCTCACTGCACAGAATAAAACTGAAAAATTTTAATGCTTCTTAAAATAAGAAACAGAGTGTAAGCATTACAATACATGCTTTTTAAGAAACGATTTCCACATTTAAACTTATATAATATAAAATCCCTAGGAACAATCCCAAGGCAAACTGAGGGAACAAAAAGATTTGCCTGACTAAAATTAATAACTTTGGAGGTCTATAGTTCATGGGGGGAAAAAAACGCAGTTTGAAATATTGACTAGAGAGTAAGTTTATTGGGGGTCTTAGATTTTGGTTTTTTGTTTGGTGCCTAGAATAATGCCTAGCACCTACTAAACACTCAACAAATATTTATTAAATGACCAAATGGACGGATAGATGAACAGCTAGATGGACAAGTAGATAAAATACATTAGAATTGTAGCTTGGCCACTTACCTGATATTCTCTTTATATAGCACCTCTACATAATAGATGCTCACTATTAAGTTATTATCACTGTTTGTTTATATATAAAGTTTTAAAATTTTGAAGCCTGTCAGTTTAGAGTCAGATCATATCCTCAGGAAAATAAATCAGTGATAAATCATCCACATCTTATCTTAAATAGAAATATCAGCAGTCATGTAGCCCAACTACTTTATTTGTTTGAGAATTAAGGACCAAAGAGATTAATTGATTTACCTAGGGTCTTTTTCATATAGTTTCATTAAAAGAGTAAGCTCTGTATATGTGAGGAGTTATAGCCTAATGGTTCTACACTAGGTAACTTATTAACTAAGCAAACTCTTATGATTTGTTTTTAATAATCTGTGGACTTTTCCAAGTACAAGGGAATTTAAAGATAATTGGGCCCTATTCTCTAGGAGATAATTAAACAAGGCGCACTTATAAATAAGTAAGTGTGTATATATATATTTCTAAAGAAGGGAACATGTGCTATGGTTGACATATAAGCCAATGACTGAATGAACACGGGGAATGAAGCAACCAACCTAGAGGTTTAGGGAGAGAAAATATTGAGCTGATACTTGAAAGCCAATAGGAAGATCAAATGGACTGACCAATTAAGTCTGAGAAACCAAGATTTTAGCTATAGCCAAATTAAATGATTATAAAAGGATCAGAAGAAATCATTTAAATGAACAACTAGCAAATATCATTCATTTGAAACCACATAACATGCAAGGGTGCATGTTTCTGCTAGTTCTACTTTGTGGAAGCTCACAGCACAACTCACAACTATGTCACAATTTGCCCTCATCCATTCTTGTGAGTTCCTTGAAGGAAGAGTCTGCACATTAACCACCTTAATATTCTGAACACTCAGCAGAGTACCTGGCACATTGTAGACATGAAATAAATATTTTCTTGAATTGACTTACATCCACCACCAGTACATTAAAAACAGAAAATAAAAGATAAAAACAAGCTGTGTGATTTCCTCTAGACGCAGTTGCAATTTACTGTCTAAGACAGTCTCACCAATCAAACATTTATCTCCAGTCCTTGAGAGGATAATTTTCCTTCAACAATTATTATTAATACCTTTTACCAACTTGGGACCATAGCAAAATTGAACTTATGAAAAATGCCTGTCTTTTTTCATCCTTGGAGTAATTATACCTTTCAAAACACTATCTTTTTCAGGTTTCCAGATGACAGTGTTTTTCAAATCTCAGAGTGCAAAAGCTGAATCATTTTATCAATAATGTGCAAGATAGAGACATGTCCAAGGTTACTCAAGCAGGGTCATAAATCAACTCCTTGATGATATGTCTCCTAAGATTAAAAAAGAGAGATCATATAACATTTTGTAGATGGAAAGTCCCACACTGGTTGTCATACATTAAAAATGATACAAAAATGCACTTGCATAGAAATATAGTAGTTATATTATCAACCAGCTCCAAAACCATTTAGATAATTTGAGTATAAAATGAGTTTTTAATAATTATTTTAACATTACAATTGGCAAAACACATTTCTGTTTTCTTTGCCAAATGAAGAAATAAGTTATATATATTTCCACTATTAATATAGAAAAGCAATAAAATACTGCAAATGAATGATAATGTTTTTCTGTTTGTCCTTGAAGTCTGCTTAAGAAAAAATATTTTATTCTTATTAAAGGTAAGTTTTTACCCTAGATATCCTAAAATCAGTGTATGCTTTGAAAGTACATATTGATAAATTTAGATACTACTAAATTTAAAGCATGAAATGGCCATATAACTCTGACTAAAATAAAGTAGAAAACTGAAGTGATTATAGAGATATTTTGCAAGTAAAAAATAATTTTTCCCCTATTTTATTCTTAAATCCTTCACTACCCCTGCTCCTGATTCTGGCTTCCTCAACTCAATTCTCCTAATTTTTAAAAATTGTTTTTGCATAGAAAAATATTACAACTATTTTGCTATCATTTCTGTTAGATCCATGTACAAGTACTCCCAAAGCCTTGCTTAATTACTTCAACTCAGCATCATCATTAAAGGACGTTTGACTTTATGGCCTGGGCCAAACTCTAGGACTACCAGTCACTAGCTGAGTGATACTGAGCAAGTGATTTCAATGCTTAAGCTTCAGTTTTTACCATACATGAAGTAAGATTGTAGGATTATCTTGAGCGTTAAGTGAGAAAAAACTTATACTGTACTTACTAAACTTCCAATAAAGGTAAGATTTTATTGTTAGCAGAGTTAGGTAATAATGCCTGTGCTGTCTTATTTGGTATAAACGGTATAGCTTTCTTAACTGAGAGCGCACTGAGAATCAAATAAGCTTTGCTGTGCCCCAGCTCTGTGACCCTGGGCAAGTCATTTATTTTAGCACTACAGTTGTCTCATCAGTAAACTGAGAGCTGTAATTGAGATAACCTCAAAGGTCCCTTTTAGCTCCAAACTCTTTGTTCTGAATAAATTTCATGTTCTACATTTTTACTCATAACATCCTAGTGGATCACTGAAATTGTATGCATTTATCATAAAAATATCGTAAGCTATAAGCAAAAAAAAAAAAAAATAGTGAACCCATGAAACCTGGTCATGTGGTTAGAGCCAAAGAGAATCTAATTTGATATAAAGTCATTTCATTCAAGTGCTGTGTGGCAGGGATTCTGCTGAGTAGGGTATTTGAGTGGAGCACCTTGAGACCAATGTCACAGAAAATATTCCTACAAATAATTAATCATGTGTGTATGTATATTGCCAGCTACCCTGCTAGAGCCCAGTAATCTCTCAGAGCGAATTAGTGGTCCTTACCCAGGTGCCCGACCATTCCAATACTTTTCTCAATGATCATTATCCTGAAATAAATCCAAATTAAATTTTATGAACCAGGATTGAAATTATGTGCCTTCGGTATTGAACCTTCTAATAGCAGTTATTTTTATTAAGGTATTAAAGCAATTGGCTTGAGTCATGTTGGAAATACTGCCTTCATATTTCAAATATAGTTAGGAGACTGTCAGTGCATATTACCATGGACGGGAGATATTTGCTTATTAAATGATTTTTACCAGGAAAAACCCATTACAGGAAACGTCTTGTTTACAAGGGTGTCCTGGGGACAGCAAATAGAAAGCAACATGTTACATTGAAATATAGAAATAAAATAAGCTGATTCAGCTAATAGATTTAATAGAAATATGAGACATTATTTTGCAAGTCAAAGACAAGTGCAATTTAATTTAACTGACAGATTTTTACTGTAGGATGTAAACATTAGGTAAAAATATTCACTTGAAATGATAGTGGCCATTGAGTGTTATTTCAATGCTATAGTTTAGGCCCCTATACTCAATGATTCTTCAAAAGCTATTTCATTTGCCTCACCCACACAGAGAGAAAATGAAGCAGAAGCAATAAGTGTGTTCGATACAGTGGGAAGAATAGAGGAGAGATTAAGGGAATAGGCATTGAGTGAGAGAGTTTGGGGTTCAACCCTGGATATGTGAACATTGGTAGAGGTTTAACCTGTTGGAGTCTCAATGATCTCATCTGTAAAATAAGTGCAATGATATAGCTGAGGTTATTGCAGAATCAAATATGATGATATATAAGTAAAATTTAACAGGATGCTTAACTCAGAAAGTATTGAGTAGATGGAAACGGCACTACTGATACCACTATTCAACCTCGGCTTGCAGATCCTAGGAGGGCGGACCAACAAGATGCACTGTCTTTTTCATGGTCTATTTCATCCTTGTCTGATCTCACAATAGATTGTAATGTTTGATGGCAGCAGAGATGGTATTATAATCATCTTTACCATCTTTGAGTGCTTCCCCCGCTGCATAGTATTGAACTCAAAACATTTGAATACATGAATGAAAGGGGAAAAAAAATGAATGAACAAAGGGAACCTGAAAGTCCCTCAAGAGGGCCCAATGGAGACAGTATGTACGAAACAGGCATCTGAGATGAATGGCCTGCATGTCCCAGGAAAAGCTGTAAGAGAGGTTATTGCTGGCAGTAGGAAAAGTTGTACTAATACTGAAAAGGACAAAACTCAGGTCAAGACATCCTCTCAGTAGACTACATTCACATGGCTCCCTCATTGAGCTATTGGGGAATGACTTACTAAGACAGTGTAAAATCCTGCAGTTCAAGATTTGAATAGCATTGAACATTCATTTAGAATTCAGAGTAAGGGTCAGAATACCATGAGCAAGCTAACACACTTGCACTTGTGATGTTCTGCCGAGGAGACCAAGTATGTGTCTAAGCCTTAATTCCTATTCAGAATTCTAAAGACAAATATTCAGTTGAAAGCTTAAAAGTTCTTAGATTCTTTGTCCCACCAGAGAAAAAAATAACCAGAAGGGTTAACGTGTCACAATTCTCCAACTTGCAAAAGTGGTCGCTCTCTTCCAGTATACTTTGTACCATTGACTGTGGCATTCCACATGTTCTGTATCCTCTGAGAATTTCCAGACTAAAATCTCTGAGACTAGAGATCTTTCTAAATGTCACATCACCCAGCATGCTGCCCTGTACCCAATAGTCACTCAAAAATGAAGTGGTTTAGAACAACAGAAAGCACATAGAGATCAAAGTTCCAAATACTTGATCACAACCCCTTTCCTAATAACTTTCCTGTAGCTTTCTCTTCATCACAGAAAACAGTGCCACCAGCCTCCATGTAGCTCAGATATTAAAGGTGGATACATCACTCAAGTGCCCTTCTCCTTCATTCCACTAAGCCAGCCAATCACCTCCAATCCATTGTGTTTTCTTAGCAGCTCTGGAATTGATCCACTTAATTCCCTAGGCCATTTGCCTATTTCATACCACCATCATTTCTTGCCTCCATTACTGCAGCAGCCTCCTGACTGGCTCCTCCCTCTCTAGCTCACTCTCCAATTTACTGCCAGTGCGATAAATTGCTACCTCAACTCTAACCATCTCACTCCCTTTAGTTCTCTGTGACATCTAAACTCTTTAGTATGTCTTACAAGTTTCTTCTTGTTCTGGCTCCTGCACCTCTTTTCAGCTTTATTTCTCACCTTGACCTCTTTCCTCAGACGTATTGAGATAGTCTTAGTTCTTTGAATGCAATATATTCTTTCCAGTTGGGGTCTTTTGTCCTCTCTGCCTGGAACATTTTTTCCCCTCTGATCTCTGTTGTCTCCCTCCTCTTTTTTTCCCCCTTCTTCAGGAAGCATTCTTTGGTATCCTCACTCCCAAGGCTAGTACTGCTGCTTTCAGTATCACAGTCTTCAGAGACCACCATGGATCAGGGATTTTCTTTTTCTCTAGACAAATGTCTAAGTCAAAACAAAGAGTGAGTGGGATCCAATGAAGCAGATTGAGAGAGATGAGTTAGATACTTGCAAAAAACTTTGTTGAGTGAGTGAGTGAGTAAATAAATGAAAACAGTTTTAACAAGAATCATCTGTAACACATGTCACCGAAACCCGTGTTTCGTTGGTTACTATTCATTCTACAGATATATGGTAAAATATCCAAGTAAACATTTTTCCCCTACTTTGCTCCCTTTCCAGGAAGCTCAGAGCATTTAAAAATATATTAATGATAGGCCATTTCATAGCACAAGGAACTAAAACTACCCGGCCTCATAGATAGGGCCACATCAAGAGAAGTGAAATAGAGGCAAGGTTGAAATCAATGCTTATTGGATGGTCTAATGCTGGCTCTTACACCTAGAAAATCTTTGTGAAAATGAATTATATCAGGAAATGAGGGCATTTAAGGAAAGAAGGCAACATCGACAACAACAAATGTATATATATATATATAAAATATACACTTTTATATTTTATATATAAATACACATATATATGTATGTATGTATATATGTGTGTGTGTGTATGTATATATACATACACACACACACACGTACATCAGGAACTGAAAGAATTGAATGAGCTGTTCTCTGTTAAAACTATATTTTTATCATAGCTGGAAAAGATCTGTTATAAACTGAACAATAGAGAAAGTGTTAAAACCTTTTATATCTGTTCCCCTTGACGCCTCATTGAAAGCTATCCTATTATGTTTTTTTTTCTAATCCCGTGGCTTCTCTCATAACTGAGCAGGATGCTACAAAAGCTGACAGCTAAAGGGCCCTGGTGAACGAGAATGCTTTTGCACACGATAAATATAAATGGTTACTTGCACTTGATAGTGTTTTCTTTAGGCATTTAAAAAGCCAAAACGAGAGAGGAGCCACTAAGCCGGGCAAGTCATGAGATTTCAGAATACTAGGATGAGTTGGGAGCCTTATTATGGCCAAGAGATGTCTTTATCGCAGCCAGTGTTTCACATGTAGGCAAACAGACTGAAGCGCCTCTGTGACATTTCCATAGCCTTCCTTCAAAAGGGCATCCACCAGAGAACCCAATCACAAAATAGTAACTATACAGTCATATAATGGTATATACATTATGGATATGCACACAAAGAAGAAAAATGTCTGTTATCTCTAGTTCAGGGTAAGTTACATAAAGTCTAGCGGAAATAAAAATATCAGAATCAGATAAATTATATGACATAATTCATTTGTGCTAGACAGCCCTCTCTTCCTCTTTCTATCTTTTATTTCTTTATCCTTTAACTGATTCTCTTTTTGTCTTCATTCAGTAGAGGAAGATGGGCACTGAACAGATGATCTGCAGGGGCTGATTTGAATTCAGAAACTGGGGTGACCCAAGGCTTATTATGGTCTGCCAAATGGACCTTAAGAATGTAGGTCTTGGCACTTCGAATACCCCATGAGCTTTAGGCAGAATTACAATCTTTGCCTCCCAATCTGTAAATAGAAAGTCATTCATTCATTCATTTATCAAACAAATAGTTTTGAAGGCTCAGTACATGACAGATATGGTGCTACCTGGATTTTTAATGACAAAAAAAAATTAGAGCTCCTTCAGTGGTGAATAAATAAGGTAAATAAATAAAATAGAAAGAGCATTGCCAAGAAGAAGTTAAAGAGGAAAATATACAAAGCATGAAAAGCATTGCTTGCTTTATGGTTGGCATTTAAAGACATATTGCTACATCCTTGGGTCTGCTTTTGTTTCCAAATGATCCTATTCTCCTATGAAAATTACAACCTCTATCCCCTCAGTGTTGCGGTTCTCATTAAGGTATTAATCTGACTATCTAATTAAACAACAGAAATTCACCCTTAGGGAAATTTATGTTCCTCCCTAAAAACTTACTATTTTAAAACTGGAGCTGTTTAACTTGAAAGTCAAATCAAGGCAACCAATAATTACTAAGCATCTACTATGCTTTAAGTCATGTGGGAGTTACCCATTTTCAAGAGTTCAAAAATCTGTATGATTTGTGATTTTTACAACATATCAATATATTAACATATCAATATATTAACAATTAAAGAGCTATATTTAAAAAGCAACAAAAGTCTATAGCCATGCCACCCCGAACAAGCCTGATCCCATCTGATCTTGGAAGCTAAGGAGGGTTGGACCTGGTTAGTACTTGGATGGGAGACCACCTAGGAAGACCAAGTGCTGTAGGCATAAAAAATAAAAAATAAGGGATTGTAAATTGACAAGGTCCTTGCAATCTGTGAGGTCAACCAAGGGTTGACTTGCCTAAAAAAAAAAAAAAAAGCAACAGAAGTTTTAAGTGATTGACATTAGAAGGGATTTTCCAAGACCCTGTGCAATTTCAAAAGAATTATGTGTTGTGCAACCATAAATGGAATAGAGTTCAGAGAATGGAGGAATTATTTTCTCAGTGGAAAATATGAGAGAGGCAAAGTAGAGCTTAATGAACATTGCCACCCGAGCAATCCACTCAGCAGTGATTGCCTTCATTTCCCCTTCATTAATATTCTAGCACAGCTTCTCAAGAAAGCCAGATTCCATTCACTAATTCTGTCCTCACCTTGTAAATAGTTCAACATCCTTTGCTTAGTAAAACAAAGATTAGCATTATTATCAATGAGAGCAAATATTGCAAAGGCCAAAGCCTAGTTTACTCTCAGAAAACAAGTGAATTATGAATTTGTGAATTTAGAGAGACTCTTGTATATAAACACAAGGTATGATAAACAACACCAACTCTTTATAAAGCACATGGACATATCATAACTTACTCAATTCTATCAGCGACTCCAAATGCAATAAGATGAAGAAGGGGGACTTTCCCAAGATCACTGGTGGATAGGGAATCACTCCAAAGCTAGTATACTATCTACCACTTAAAAATCTCAGGTAGTAGGGGAAAAAAACTTCCATGTTATTTTTTTAAAATTAGCGGTTGCACAGAGGAATAACATGTAATAGCAAAAGAATCAAATGTAGACTAGATCCTTGCTACTCAAAATGTGCCCCACAGACCAGCAGCATTGACATTGCCCAGGAGCTTATGATTAAAGCATAGACTTGGTATCACCCGAAATTTCCAGTATCAGAAACAACAGTTTAACAAGATCTTCGTACGTACATGAAGTATGAGAGGCACTAGTCTAGGAAGTCTCCAAATGTCTAAATTGTACATAATATAACTCATATGCAGATTAATTAGTATATTAAAAAGCACTTTTTTATATAAAAAGCACTATAGAAATGTAAAGCTTTATAAAAATAATAATTGTTCTCATTTATACTAACTCAACCATTTATATTATCATTTTGTCCTCTAGTTACATATAAATAACACATATAGCTGAATCTTTCAGGAATTTAAAGGTAATCAAATTAGATTCAGTTCACAGCCAATCTGTTCTCCAGGATTGTTTTAAATAGCATTGTTTGTAGACCAGTAGGAAAAGTCAATTTTAAAATATTTTAACCCATTATAATATGCTTTTTTAAATTACAGATTCTTGCCCGTGTTTATACATTCTTCCCTCATATTTATATAGCAACAAGTTAGATAATGAAGATCTGAAACATAAACATCACAAAAATTTGTAATAGGCTGCACAGAGGCCCCAAATCTAGTGTGCTGACTCTTCATTCAGTTCTCTTTCATCTCCTTGGGCACTACTAGCTGGAGGAACCCACTCCATGATTGTGATAGAATTTTAAATGGCATTCTTTGGTATTTTCAGGGAGAGAAAGGCCAAAGGTCATGAAATCAAACTGCCTTGAAGTCTCAGCTTTGATCATTTAGACTTGGGTCCTGGTATA
The DNA here is from genome assembly GCF_014176215.1 of Rousettus aegyptiacus. Classification (NCBI taxonomy): domain Eukaryota; kingdom Metazoa; phylum Chordata; class Mammalia; order Chiroptera; family Pteropodidae; genus Rousettus; species Rousettus aegyptiacus. Next base: position 61,248,663 of record NW_023416286.1, on the reverse strand, counting down.
GATCATTTCCCTTCCACCCCCCCACCTCAGTTTTGCAATCTGAAAAATGGGCACCAGAAACAATGATAAGAAGAAGATATAGAGGGGAGTTTTATACTCCGCTTTTTAAGATGTTGTGCAGAGGCTTTTATTTCTGAGGTTTTATAGATCATGTCTGTGCCGACACCCAAATTTGAATCATTTTCCCATTGTTTTAAGGCATTTATCCTCTATGACCTACATCATTTTATTCTCTTAGCTCTCTACAGATATTTAAAAAAAAAAAAATACACCAAGAAGTGCTTAGTATTCTCTCTCTTTTCTTCTTCCTAGCCCTCTCTGTGGACCTTTTGTCCCTTCCTCTCCCTTGAGTGCTAATGTCCCTGAGGTTTGCATTGGTCATTTAGCCCAGTTCCCAGGCTGTTCCCCTCCAAAAACTGAAGGGTCCCACTCTGTGTCTGCCATTTACACTTCTCCTCTTGAGTCCCTAATAGACGTTTTCACAGAAGCCCCTTAGTTACCCCAAAGCATGTCCAAAACTCAACTCACTCTTGCATCTCACAGCCTTGCTCCTCCTCTTCTTTATCTCTGTTAAAGAAGATAAGGGTCACTGTTAATGGCCCCACCATCCTCTTAATGGCTCAAGCCAGAAATCTAGTTACCATCTGGTTTCTTTCCCCCTTACCTCCTAATACTACAGAGCCAGACAAGCCATAGATTCTACCACTTAGCTATCTCCCATTGTCTATACTTTTCCACTGCTTTCACTGAGGCTACCATTGATTCTCACAGGCATACTAATGCCTTTCTCTCTGCCTCCAGACTTGCCTCCCCCTAAAACTTCAAAGAGCCTAAAGCTAACATTCAAGCTTTATCAAATGCAGATTACAGGCCCAAAGAGTTTAATTTAGTGCAGGCTGTTGGGGTGATTTTGCCTTTAACAAATACCCTCCAGAGACACCAGTGCAGGTCAGACCTGGAAAACTAATCTAAACCATTCTTTACTGAGAACAGGTGATCGATCATGTCACCTTTTTGCTGTTTTAAACTGGTAACTCCCCTCACTTTTAGGATAAAGTCCAGAGTTCTTAACATACACATTTGCCTCCCGTTCTAGCCTTTTCTTCGCCACACCCATAACTCATACATGCAATCTGAGAGAGTATCATTTGCAAGAGAATCTTTGAACCCAGAAAAGTGAAAGGAAAAAGAAAATAGGCCAATTGTTTGCTGGAAACACAGTTAGCCTTAGCTCATTTGATCTCCACGGTGTTGCCATCACCATTTAAAGGATGAGAATTTATAAGCCCTAAGAAGTGGAGTAGCATGTCTCTGCCACATGTGCAGTGACAGAGTGGGAATAAATCCCAGGTGATCAAACATCAAGGCATCTTTGACTTTTTCACATTTCTGCCATGGGATATATTTCAGAAAAATGGGTGAGGCCAAACCACATACTATGCCAAATAAAACAGGGTAACCCTAAGTAAGACAGGGAGAAACATGGCAAGTTCTAACATTGCTGTGGACTGCTGAGAAGCCAGGGAACAGATCTAGGAAATAACAGCCACAATCCAAGGATACTTTTTGAGCAGATGCTTCAGGAAGATCATGAATGTGAGAAAACAAGATATAGATCTATATGGATGTGTATATAAATATAGATATATAAAAATACAGATACTGCAGATGCTGAATATGTGATCCAACAGGTACACCTGCAAAGCAGCTACAGCAACAGCAGTCCCGCGGTGCCTACCCAGCCATACCCAGGCCCAGAATGTGATAGTCCTAATGGTTACAACTCAACGACGAAAGTTCAGGCATCTTCTCAGTTGCTACAAAGTCTTTCACTTTGTCGGGCTGTTTGAATCATATTCACTCCAGGACAGATAGGACAAGGCTCCCTGTCAAAGCCAAGTAATTTGACTAAAGCACTGTGTATGCCTATTTATATTCAGACCCATGCCCAGAAGCTCCCAGAGGTGTGATGAAGTGTTGCTTCTCAAATGGACATAAAATATACATGATTCTCATATCAGCTACTGCATATTTTTCTGGTGACTATCACCAGATTGATAGCCATGGGTCCAAGTAATTAGGAGAGCACTGGGGAAAGAGAATATGGTTAACATTTCATATCCTCAGATTAGTAAAATCCTTTCCAAACCTTAATTAAATCAGTTTGATTCCATTCAATTTTAAAACCTGCCTACCCTGATTGCCTACTATGTGCAAGAATCTGTCCTAAAAGCAGTGGAGCAGATGTGATATGAGGTGTTCAGAAAAACCAATAAGTGCGATGATTAAACAAACAATAAAAGATTCCCTTGGGTTTGAAGCTCAGTTCTGTCCCTGTCTAGATATGTGGATGTTGAGCAAGGTTATTTTACTTTCCTGGGCTTAGCTTTTTCGTCTATAAAATGGGAATTTGTCCCTTCTTCATAGAGCTATCTAAAGAATTAAATAAGTTACTGTAATTACAGTTTCAGTCCTCAAGGCAATTATTGTCTAATGAGAAATATAGCTCAAGGGAAGGTAAAATGAATCATGGCTTTGGAAATCTGGATTAAAAAAGTGTAAACCTGAAACTAGGAGCTGAACCAGAGAAGGCTTAATGAAGTGGGGCGGAGGCCCAGGCGGGGTCTAACAGATAGAGAGTGGAGGGTGGAAAGAGTCATGGGAGAGGATGCATAGAATAGGAGAAGTCAAGGCCCAGGGTATGTTTTTACAAGGGCGGGCAACTGAGAACAGCAGCAGCAAAGAGGGGTAAAGGAAATAACCCAGGCTTGGGATTAGTCAAAGCCCCATTGTGGAGGTTTGGATGCCTTTCTAAGTGTAGGGAAGAGACTTTTCTCATAGTAATGTACACACTAAATTGGAGAATGACAATCAGAAGGCAAGAAGACAGCTGGCAGTAGGTGTCAGATCAGCCAGGTGAGATATAATTGAGCTATGGCTGGTGTAGTGATAGTCGAAATAGAAAAGAGATGTGAACGAAGTTGTAGAATTGGGTGCTGATCGAACTTAAACATAGTAGAACAGGAGTCTAGGGTGACTGTGAGTTCAATATTGGGGGACTGGGGAGATGGGAATTACCATGACCTGAGATAAAGAACACAGTGGATCTATAAAGTAAGAGTGGCAACACCCCATTCCCCACTGACCTGGCAATGCTTCATTTTCTGCCCAAATCCTAAAGGCAGCCAGTCAGTTTGCTGAAGATCGATAAACCCAATTTCATACCAAGTATTAGGCCTTAGGTTAAGAGTTTGCTTCGTAGTGTTAGAGAAATGATGTAGAATGCCTCCATAGGATACTTATTCCATAATAACAAATTATCAAGAGCCTTTTCTGTGCTATAAATGAGATACTGGCTATGAATCAATGTTCAAAATTTTTGAAAAAAATGTGTTAGATGTTACTAGGATGGATATTTCTGGAGTGTCAATTAGACACAATTATAGTTTGAGTTGAATAATTACCCTTTCTTGTACATATTTTGATGATACATTTTTAAAAAACAGACTAATTCGCAAAGAAAAAGATAATAGCTCACATGCCATTAACTCCTTTAAAGAGAACACAATTCATAAATGAAATGTCTAATTGAAAAGCAATTTAGAAAAACAATCCTAGGGATAAGCATTCAAAATACACCCTAACTTCTAACAAACCAGGGGGAAAGACAGAAGGAGGCAAAAGAGATAGTAATGAGGGAAAAGAGAAACAGGACAGGGTAACAAGGGATGAGGAGATAAAGAAAATATTTGGAGAAGATAGGAAGAAAACATAAGAAAGCAGGGGTGAGGATAAACTCTACGAGTGATAAAATTTCACTGTGATAAATCTCTGTCTCTAGAAAAATGTATTTCTCTGAAATGACTTTCATTCTCATTCTTTTCTTTCCATTTCCGTAAACAGTTTCTCATCACTTTACTCCTGAATTAATACATGGTCCTTTGCAGGTTTCTTGCCCCACCTTTTTCCCTGTTCTGTGCCCTATGGTCACATTAATCTTCCCCAAAAATCTCTTTTATCAGCTTAGTCCTGCATTCCCAAATTCAATCTATTTTCTACACTCATCTAATCAGGGATATACTTTCATAATACTTCAAAAACATGGTCCCGCGCACCTCACATCATGGGTGGCAGGTGAGACGTTGGTGAAGATCACACATATAGTCAGACGGATCTGGGTTCACACACTGTATCCATTTGCTAATACCGTCTTGGGTGTCTCTGTTAACTCATGTATCAAAAAATAGGATAATTATGTCTTAGAGTACGTAGCTATTACTTGCATTCTTATCTTTGTTATTATCCCCTAATATTATTGCATCTTACTCTGTACCATCCGGTATTCCCCAACTGGGTGCCACAACCCTTGCTCACTCTCACTTGTAGATATGTTCTAATGTTTTGGGTTTTTTTCCCCCACACCTATAATGTAAATCTCAGGAGAGATCTATACAGATATCCACACACTTATGCAGAGATAACAAAGAGCAGCAAAATGTAAGACCCTAGGTTTTGGAGTCAGGTGGATTCGGGTAGGGCTTCCTCATCAACTCTACTGTGGGACTTTGGACACATTACTTATTTATTCTGAGCCTTAGTTTTCTCTCTTGCTAAAAGAACTGTGTGAGAATAATTCAACAAATATATAAGACTGGTACAAGGTCAATGCTCAATAAATGGTCACTAGTATTAATTTAAAAGGTGAGTAGTAGTGTCTTCTGGGTCCTCCGAGAAGTCTTCTCTAGCAAATTCTGCTAGTACATACTGACGTCTCTGTTCTCCAGGACTTGCTGTTTTTGTTATACGATCATTCCGCTAATAGCTTAGTATATGCTCTTATGGCTAATCAACTGTTCTACCCATTTTTGGTGATTTTTGACAGTTTATCTAAGCAATATAAATTTAAATAGTAATTTTGTTCATTAATTACTTTTTATGTACATGTCTTATGGTCTTATCTCCTTTAATAATTTAAAAGTTATAAATAGGCAGAAAATAAAGCATATGTAAGCACCATAACTGGCTACATACTTTTTGAGCCCAAAGTAAAATAAAAATGCAGCATTTCTTGTTCAACAATTATTAAGAATTTTAAGGTAGTGATGAAAGGACATTAAATCAAGCGTGAGACACTTCTAAATACTGGACAGACAGCTTGCATGCCTATGAAGCCAACCTTCCTAAGCATAACCCCCAGCAAGGTGTTAGATACACAGCTGGCTCTCAGCAAACACTGATTCACTAATTAAAAACATGCTTGTCCTCTGGAGGCAAGATCTTCACAACTCTTCTAGGCCTTTTGGTCTGGATTCTCTAAATATTACACCAATTTCCCCTTCCTTCATTTAGATTATGTACATATGGGATTCAAAACTATAACCAACCCACAAGCAAAACTAAATTGTCATCATGTGTTTTTCAAGTTGAGACTTTGGTTTAGAAATGTTTCATTTTGACAAATCATTATGATGAGACATGTTCCTAAATGATATTCAATTGACATTCTTTACTTCTTAGACTTAAGTTCTCCCTATTCTAGAGTGAACGATACTCTGATAAGTTATATTTCATTTTCTGCCAGAATGTACTATTTCACTGAGTCACTGCCTCCCCAGCCCTTTGGTTTTGTGACAGTTCCAGGTGATCAGTCAAGAGGTTTGTTTAACGTGTTGCCTTGGGGAATTATTTCATTAAATGCTAAAGTTCCCATCTCTACTGCACATTTTTAAAGCTCTTTTACTCTTCCATGTATAAAATCCTTACACTTTCCTTCTTTCAAAACATGATTCAGAATAGAGAGAGAAATCTAATAAATAAAGCAGATGCATACAGAGCCGTTGTCTCTCTTTCTCAGCTGTTCACTTTTCCCTGGAAAATGGAACATTTAAAGTCTCTTTAGCTTGAAGATTATTTCTGATCTTTGTGTTTCCAATCATTGGTAGAAGTAGATTGGCATAAGTCATCAATGTTAATAGTTAACATTTTTCTCTTTCAAAGTTTAAAATACTGTGGCCATTTACATGTTTCTTTGGCATGTTTACATACATTTTTCACAAAGTTTGGTATTTGTAGTAAATGCCATTCACCTTCCTAGGCACCTGGCTACCAGAGCTCATCAGATTCATCATTTAGTTCAGCCATCTGGAGAAGGACTGTGATCGAGGCATAAAGCAGGCAAGACACACATGGCGTATGGCTAGTCACTGAGAGCAGCAACACCATTTAAGGGCCAGAGCTTAAGGCCAGTGTGTCAACAGCTAAAGCACTCTCTACTTCAGGTTAGAAAACCTAGCAACAACAAGCTTTAATAATGAAGGAAATTAATTGAGTCTCAAAACTGAGAAGTCACAGGGGTAAGTAAGCTTCAAAGGAAGCTTAAGTCAATGGCTCAGCCATGTCACCTGGAGCCAATATCACTCCATCTCTATTCTGCCTTCTGTAAGCAGGCAACATGGCTGCCAACAGTAACAGGCTGAATGCTTCCTATTCATTTCCAGCAGGAGAAATAGTTTTGTTAAATTGTTTCTTCAGAATCAATCAGCCGCTCTACCAGAGTCCCTCAGCAAATGCCTCTTCACATCTTTTTGTCTCAAAGTGGGTCTGTGCCACATCCTGTGGCTTGCTCTGTGGGCCAGGTCTGGGTGTGTTGACTGGCTCACACCAGTCAAGGCCCTCCCTTGGGGCCTGGAGAGTCCATCTCCCCCAAGCTACTCTGCCTGGAAATCCAGGACACTCTTAGTAAGGAGGGCTCAGAAAGGAGATGGCCACCATCTCTAGTTTCTCTTTTTAATCATCCACTTGGATATGAAGAAATTAATGAATTTAAGAGCTTGGGTTAAAATTTTATTACATGCATTATTTTGTTTTGTTATTTCTACATTTTCTTTTAGTTAGATAGCTGGACTTTGAGCACTATATGTTGTAATTCTTAATTTACTTGGGAAATAGCTCATTTTAAAGATAGTTTAAAGCAGGGATCCACGACCCCCACCCCACCCCACCCTGGGCCATACAGCGGGAGGTGAGCGGCAGATCTGCAAGCAAAGCTGCATCTGTATTTGCAGCCACTCCCTAGCGCTGGCATCACTGCCCCAGCTCCATTAGATTCTCTGGTGCCAAAAGGTTGGGGATCACTGATTTAAAGTAAGTTAAATTCACTACTAAAGCCATCTGTATTTAATTTTCTTTATTGCATGGCACAAACATGGACAATAAAACAGGATTATTTTGTGAAGGTACAAAAACCAGAGGAGCACATACACGAAAAAAAGTCTCGTTCAATTCACCTCTGTTTGCTTCTCTCAGGGAAGAATTAAATCACCATAAATCTTATTTCTGGAGTGAGAGTTTTCAAAACCTTTTCCTTTTTTCCAAATAAGAAATTAACTTAGTGTTCAAAATTATTAAAGTAGCCTTTTCACTATATATTCATAACATTACTAAGGTTATTATATACTCGGTATTGTGCCAGTATTTCTGGGAGGTACCATTTTCCTTTGTGCTAGCCTTTTTATTTCTGTTAACCTTCCATTATGACAATTTTCATTTATATAACCAAAATAGATAGAACAGTATGTAATGAAACTCCATTTTCTTATTATCCTGTTTCAATAATTACATAGGGCCAACCTTTTTTCATCTCTATCTTCCTACTTCCTTCCACCTCTACCTCTCCCCCACCCCACTTTCTGCAGCATTATTCTCAAACTAATCTTAGAAATTACATCATTTTATCATTAAATATCTATTTATATATCTGTAGGAAATACAAACATTTTAAAAAATAAAACCAAAATACCAGCATCATAACTAAAAAAAAATTTTTTAATAATCCTTTAGATTCAATCTAATCCACAATTAGTGTTCAAATTTTATGGGAATGATTTTTAAGAAGTAACTTTAATCCCTACATTTGATTTGATAATCTTGTTCTAAGAGACGAGAATTATATTCACAAAAGGATGAGAATAGTTACAATCTAATCAAGAGCTAGAATGTTTAGTACCAACCTGAGTGCTCTGCAAACTCAGGGAAGGCTAGATGGTTAAAGAATGCTGCTAGAAAAAAAATGTCAGGGCTATGGTGCACCCGGAGGGGAGCCTCGGAAAAGCATGACAGAATTTTACTTTTTTTAAAGCTGGGGATGGAATTTAAAACAATTAGGCACAGGATAGATGACTAGATGAAAATGAGAATAAGTGTGCATTGTGTGGAGGATGGCGAAGAGTGATTCGATTTGTGTGGTGGAGTGAGGAGCAATCACGGTCCTTAAATTTGAAGAAAATGGATTAGCCTTTATCTGTGAGGTGCCTTACAAAATACAGAGAAACATGGAGGAAAAATCAAATGCTTCAAGATGTTTAGTGACTAGCCACCTGGTTGGAATCTTAGCTACATTACCTGCCAGCAGCATGACCGTAGACAAATGACTCAACAACTCTGAAAACTCATTTTTTAATCTGTAAAACTGTATCATGAATTCCTGGTCTTCTATCACATGGGGATCTTTCAAAGATCAATTGAGATAAATATCATTAGTCCTTTGTTATTCAAAAAGCACGTAAGCTATTTAATATCAAAATAATACTTTACATAACTGGCAAATTACTTCTAGATAAGTCACCTTGTTTTTTTTTTTCTGGTATCCAGGGAGGTAGGTCTCATTATTCCAATTTCCAAATGAGAAAACTCAGGCCTCCCTCAGGAATTATTTGCCACTGTCATACACAAGGTACTTTTATTATTATTTCTTTGTGATTTTTTCAAGTCTAGGGTAAGCAAAATACTGACATCCATCTTTGCATGATGGTGAAGACTTTCCACAGCGGGAAAATGTAACAAACCATCCAGTTCTATTCATTTAAACCGCCTGATGCAGGGGTTGCCAATGGCTATTAGAGCAAAATGAATCCCATAGTTCTCATGCTGAGATCTTCTACACTTGGGATAATTTGAGTGGTTTCTACAGTGATAGAAAAGATGTCAGGAACAAAAGAACTTAAAGGAATCTCATGATAACTATGATCTTTCACTCTTGCCTGTGGATAGACCAGAATTCCTCAATATGAGAAGTGGAGATAAATGTAATGAGAACTGAATTTTTTTAAAGAAATAAAATTAGGGATTCCTGGGTATGTAATGAAACTTAAATTTTTTAATTATGCACGGTGTCTTTTGATAATGTCTATCCTAATACAAATAGGATTCAATAGAGTTTAAATAAACTAACACCACTGTCATTCTCTTTTTCAAAATCATATCCATGAATCTCTTTTGGTCCTGTTAGGTATGATATAGTGCTAAAGAACTACAATTCATTACTATTCTTTACAAAACTAAATGCCAACAATTTGCATCCTAACAGTAGTTTATTTGACTAAAATTACATATGAGATGAGAATAATGGGATCCTGTTACAAGGAGATAGCATCTACTTGCTTGATGAAATCATCTTTTATTCTTATTTTTCTTCCACAGGTTATAATTGACCTACTAAAAGTAAATTTACAAATACATATTTTATGTATATGAACATATTCATATATACTGAAGAGCTTTCAAGTAGAAAATATTTCAGATATCCCTAAATATAAACTTTAAAAGGTAGGGCAAGTTAAATTTATTCTACTAATTGATTCTTAGTTACTTTGCACTCTATGTCCTATGCAAGCAAATTTGATGTAAATGTGACACCTGCCTGTTGATAATAGATCCCTGCCTGACTCATGGCACTGGATAATGGAGGAGCCCTTGGTTATAGTCCTCCTATGCCGAACTTTGTGATTTCACACTTCATAATGTGAGAGTATTACTTTAAAATGCATTAAATTTCTAAAGATAGCAAATAGCCTTTTGGATAATGCATTTTAAATAGACTCTGAATTCAGAATTTTAAAAATGTTCATTTTGTAGGACATCATAATAGCTTTTATAACATATTGTACCCTGTTGATATGTCTTACTCTTTTTTCCTAGGCTTTGCCTTCTTCTTCAGGAGAAATCAACACTGTAGTTCTAAACCTGTGTATGTTGTAATCTGAGCCTGGCTTTCACTCTCAATAATAGGCCTGTTTCTCATCCTTTTTCATTTTTAGAAGTCATCTCACTGTCAGTAGAACTGATTGGGTATTGTTTAATGTGGAGAGGTCTTATAAATAGCTTTCCTGGCTAAAAATTGAACATAGAGATTTCAAATTTGCTCCCCTCATACATTATAGCTATCCTGTTTTGTAATTGTTTTTATTAGAGACGATGACAGTACATTCTGACATAAAGCATCACTCATATTAATACAATACATATTTTAATCTCCATAGAAGCGTTAAGCTGTAGTACACTATGTCAAAGAATGCTAATATCTTAAGGACAGATAATAAATATTTGAATCTGAAAACACTTTGTTCTAAGTTTTCATTAAATATGTATTTAGTCCAAATGCATTAATATTCTTTAAGTAATTTTAAGAACTTAATTATGAATTATCTACAATGATCAAAGTTATTTTGGTAAAGTTGATCTCTTAGTTTCAAGTGCTAAATGGAATAAGATGAGCATAGACTTAATGGATTAATAAATTAAATAACTATCAATTTGGAAATTGCTATCTACTTCATAATACAATCTAGGTTTCATCAAGATTTTATCAAGAGTTCTGTAAAATTATGCTCTACTTTTTTTTCCATTTATATATCAACCAGCTAAATTTGAAATGGTGCAAAGTTAATAACATTATGGAAATTTTAACTCTTTCCAAATTCAGTTTATTTACTTTCTGATAATGTGTGGCCCTAAATATTTTAAAATAATGAGAATATTTTTAAATTTTTCCTGGTCGCTTTAGGAGAAAGCTATACTTTTATAGTCATAACAATATGTGGGGAACAAACATTATTGAAAAGTTAGAGCCTCTCACCATTAAATGTCTGATTTTACTTTAGATAAATGATTGCTAAAGATGGGTAAGAAGACTCTTTAAAACTCTCATTTTTTACTTTACCTCAGTATGTTCAAATGGTGGTTTATTAATAGTTAAATGGTGAGAAATTATAAATATGACATTTAAATTTATAAGAACTAAACATAAGTACAATCTCAACATTTTAAACAATCTCTTCATTATTTTAAGCTGTAATATAGTGAGAAGAATGAAAAATGATATAGAATGAGGAAGAATTTAAAATAAAGTGTATGGAAGAAGGGTGAGAATTTTCTTGCTAGACAATGTGGGAGGAGGGAAGGGTGTTCCAAGCAGATGGAACAGTATACACAGAAGCACAGAGGTCTGAGAAATCAGGAAGATTTGAAAAACTGCAGGTAAATCAGGCTTACCAGCACAAAACTGCAGGTGTGAGGAAGAGAGGAGAGTGGAGATAGAAGGGCATTAGTCAGACTTAAGGGCTTTGTAAACTGCACAGGAGTTTTATATTCTGTGTCCTATAGAGAGGCATTTATGAATTTGAAGAAGGGAGTGGTTTAATTTAATAATAATGCCACTCACTTGTTGAGCACCTTTTCCTTTACCATCAGTTCTCTATTCTACAACACTTTTACTTTTTACTATTTATAGCTTTTAAAGATAAAGTGCTTATTTTAGTTGTTATGCAGTGTTTATACAAAAATTATCTTCAAACTCTATGACAACTTGAAAGGTAGGTGTTATCACTGTTTGTCACAGAATAGGCCAAGCGGTTAAGTGATTTGAGCAAGACAACTCGGCCAGTAAATGGCAGAGTCGAAACTGCACCTGGGTCTCTCTGGCTCCAAACTCTGCCCTCTTTCCAGTACAGGATGAAGTCAACCTTGCCTTCTGTAAATACTTACTGTTCTCCTTCTCTATGCCAGATACTGGGGGGGGGGGGGGGGGGGAGGTTGTTCTCTGCTCTCTTAGAGATGCCATTTTAAAGCAGGGGGAGGACAGCTGGACGGAAACCAGCTGGGGTAGGAGTGGAGTGGCAGTGGCAGAAGACAGGAGCCCAGCGCCGAAACACAATTATATTCTACACATCACTTTTTCATACTGACATATAGTGAGTGATAAGTTCCCAGCATGTCCTGGACCTAACTGATAAGTAAATCTTTTTGGAACCAGGGCAACATTATGACTTTCATGGGCCCTGGATACTTTTATTTTTGTGGGCCTCTTCCTTCATTAAAAAAAATATAGATAATAAGCAGATAATAAGTAGATAGATGATTGATAGATAATAGATGTTAAGTATATTATATCGATAAGTACATAATATATAATTATGTTTTTCAACTGCATTGCAGTAAAGAGAATATAATCCAGGTGGGATCCATTATAATCTATTTATTATTATGATATCTATTTTTCCTTCTGATTTTGTAAAGCTTGTGTGCATTCCTAGCAGTACTGTGGGAGCTGGGTGCTGAAGACTAGAGTGTTATTCACGTCATCATGGTAAAGGAATGAATACAAAGTTAACATCACAAAGTACCACCCTCCTTGGGCATGGGAGAGAAGCTGGATCAGAGTAACTTTCGTCTATGAGAGCAGCTTCATGAGAGGCTTAGGCAGGTGGGACCCACTTTCCACCAGCTTTCCCAATAAGGATGCATGGAGAGAAGAAGCTCCCTAAACTCCTAAGAAAACAAGAGTCCAGTGGACAAAGGCAACATGTTCTCCAAAAAGAAAAAATAAATAAAAATCATACTTCATTAAATCAGATCATGCAATGCTTTAGGGGTTACTGTCAAATAAATATAGAAAAGTGAACAAATACCATTTTTCAAAAAAATAAATTATTGCACTCTACAATGTCCCAAGTCCTGTGCTAGGCCTCTAGGATATGGTAGCAAACTAAATAGATACTGATGCCACCCCCAGGGGCCTGACTCTATGAAAGAAGTCAGACTTTAAGTAAATCATTACACAATTAATTTATAGTTTTCTTTTTATGAAGATTTAATAAAGTTTGACTTTTAACAAATATAACAGGAGGCAACTTTTGCAATCTGACTTTTAAAAGAAAAGCAACAGTTTACAATAAATAGCTGTCTCTCTTCATGTTGTTGCAGTAAGTTCCCATATCTCATTTATTGTGCAATTAAATTTACAAGAGTGAAGTACTTCAGCTTCCAAAAATGAATGCAGGATGATTTCACAGGTTGATCTAGGCAGGAAAGAGGCAGGCAAAGAGCTGGGAATACTTGAAAATAGTCTGTACCTCCAAAATTCTGTCACTCTGCAATTACACTAACTGATGAAATGCTAGAACATGGCACATAGAAGGCCTGAAAGTTATAAAAGAGATGGAGATAGGCAATACTGAAATACTGGAACACCAAAACTTGGGGGTTTTGCCTCTAAAGTATCAAAAGGATAGTAATTGTGAACATGATGAAGGTAAGAAAATACATAGAACCTGATATAAACAAATGGAAAGAAGATAAAGACATGATTGACTCTTCGACTCTTCTGCAACCAATTAATTACACAGGAAAACTGGAAAGGGTTGGCATGAAAGAAAGCCAACTCTGACATGCTCATAAAAAATAAGCCATTGGGAGAGTTGCTTGGTTGGTCTGGGATTCCCGGTCTTTAAGTCGGGCTCTCTCTCTCAGGAGACCCAGAGAGAGCACTGCAGACAGTTCGTGTGGTTGGAAGAGCCTTCTGTGCTGAGCCCACTGACTGACTCCTGCTTGAGCATCTTCCTGAATTCTCAGTTCCAGAGAAAATGAAAATGTTCATTTTTGCTTCAGACTGAAGGGAATTGAGTGAGAAGTAAATACTTATAACTGGGCAGGCAGGACCTCTGGGGATGAACTTTCATAGTTGTGGCTTCAAGTTATTTTGTGACACAGAATTGATTAACAAAGCTTTCCTGTGGCACTCCAACTGTTATAGGCAGGAGAAGAAAATGCTAATTTCTGGAAATACACATTGCTTCCTTCAAAAGAACAGGAAATAATGAGTGCTCTGGAAGAAAAACACAGACAGACAGACATGTGGTTCTCAGCCAGAAAGCAGTAACATATAATGACAGCAGCAGTTACTGAAATCCTAGCCTCTCTTTCCAGTGCCAAGGAGGAACAGACTAAGAGCAACCTATATTCCTTGGATGGAAGTCAAACTCTCACACTTGATGGTTTTCACCATTAATTTCATTGATGGCCCCATGTTAACTTGGGCTCTTGGAATTTATTCATGCCAGTAACTCAGCCTCTGAAGAGTGCCAGAGGGACTGAGCTGGTGGGATTGAGTGATGGGTTTGTGAGGTGGCTGCTGGCTGTGTGGCAGTCTCAGAACCCAGTGGCAGCCCTGTGCTGGCCATTAGGGAGAGATTCTGATTGTGACTGATACTGAGAGAGTGATTAAATCTGTTTGGAAAGTTAGCTAGAAGACAGTGAAATTGAAAAGGGAATGTAGTTAATTCCTTTTGGGGACCGACTTTTCCCCATAAGTATTAACTCTTTGATATCTTCAAATTCTGACTGGATTTTTATGTTTTCAGATAGATATACTGATTCGTACCTGGCAGAAAATGACAGTTAAGGAGCTACCAAAATGTTTGCAAATGCGAAATAGAATGGAAGTGAGGCCAGGAGAATTTTTAGGACATTGAATTTGCATAGTTTAATTATAACAAATTTCCAGCAAAAACATTTGAATGATCACATCGATGTGGGCCATTTAGCAAAGATCCTGAGAGTAGAGAGTTGGAAAAAGTAGGACTTAAAAACTTTCTCTAGGATAGTATCATTGTTCTCCACCTATTCTATATCTAGAGCTCAAAGAAATAACTACAGAATGTCCATAATGTTAAGATACACTGTTTCATAAGAAATTTACTTTTTGACTATTTATTTTGTGTTTCCTTGTAAAAACTGGTGTACCATTTTAATTTAGCTGGATGTTATTTTATTGTTCCTGATTCCTCCCAACTAAGGTTGGGTTGGACAAGGCCAAAATGCATAATTCGTCAACATCTCTGGTCTTGTAGAAAGGCCATTCAGCGACTGACAATACTTATTCTGCTACTCATTGTCCAGATAAATCAGTAAGACCAATTTTCTCAACACTACAGCAAATTCACCCATATACAAAACACCATTGGAGATGGAACCAGGGTAATATAGATTTCAGATCTACTTTTTATTTTATGCTTTTGTCAATTTTTAAACTTTGTTTTGTGAATATTCTAAAATGAAACATTAGACTTTTAGAGTGAGGAAAGCTGTTAGACACTTCACTATGGGAACACCTGTGGAGAGTAAGGTGCATAAGAGAAGCGGCTTATTAAGTGCTTTGGTAAAAGTAACAAAACTAATTTGTCACACTGCATGACATTCGAAAGAACAAATACTTCCTAGATTAAAATGCTAAGGAAAGTTACTCTGAGGAGAATGGAAAATTCCAAAGTATATTTATGATGGGGGATGCCTGAGTTTTTTATTTTTTTTATTTTTAAGAATTTTGCTAGGGGGTAAAACTGAGAGATTTGTCTCTTCTTTGCATTTTAGTCATTACCAGCCTGAGCTCCTTAAGGCCCTAGTTTATCATTTCCGATTTCCTAACATCTTTCATGATACATAGCACAGAGCAGGCGCTTGGAACGTGTTTGTGGAGCTACAGATTTGCATGAAAGGCACAACCACGTGCTTCAGGGATCCTCTCCTTGATCCTAAAATGACTCAGATCTGGGAGCAAAGAATCCTTTATATCATTTTAAATAGCAAAAATTATGAAACTACAAAGTACTGCAGCAGAAGTTTCATATAGAAAAGGTATTCACTACATAGGAGTGAAGCCTATAATAGATTTCGTTAGTGAAAAAAAAATGTGCTATTAGTGGGCATTCTTGTTTTGTTTTGCTTCTTAGGAGGTTGGGTCATTTAGGTGTCAGGGAAGGAGGAAATCCACCCCTTCCCCACTTGCTTTTGGCTGACCAAATAATTAAAATGACATAAGGCAGATTAGCAGGAGAAAATCAAGTTTTAACATATATGCATGGGGAATTCATCTAAGCATGAAGAATTCCAAAGGCAGTAAGGAAAAATGAAGTATACGTGTTATTCTGGAATAAGGAGAAGGAGATAGAAACCTGAGACTTCGAAGGCAAGTAAGGCAATTCACAGAAAGAGGAAGAGAGTTAATGTTTAGCAAAAAACTAGAAATTAAAACTTTGCTGGGACATCTAGATAGAATGTGACACAGAGAGCCCTTTGATCAACTGGGCCTTGCTGGCTTCCTCCTTGTCTCCCAGATCTAGTTTTGATTAAACCGTAGTCATCTCTAGTGATAGCTCCTTCTTGGAACAGGTCTTTTATCTTAAATTCTTTTAGGCAGTTGAGAGAGAAGTCAAGGCCTTTCAGAGCCTTCTAGGCCTCAAAAATAATCAGCTCAAAATAATCGATATCAGAGGCATATTTTGGCATGGCAGACTCTGCTCCCCTTTAGGTGAATATTTTGGAAACACAGTGATCCATTGCTTCTACACCCTTCAGAACTGCACACACAGTCATAGCAGCAGCCCCTTGCCCCCGAGTACAAAAGGTAATGATAATAAAGGTTTTTGTTAGACTAGAATTTTTGAGATCATTATAATCAAATTATGTGTTGAGGTTAGCCACCAGAAGACAAATGAAAGAAGTGAGCTATTTCTGAAATCTTTTTTCCCAAATAAAGAAATATATAGCATAGAGTTCATTTACTGAGTAGAGAGATGAATAGAGAGATTACTACAACAGTACATATTAATTCATTTCACCAATGATCATATTTTCTGTTAAAATTCCACTATCTCTAAAATACATTGACTAAAACACCATCTTTGTGCATAGTTTAAAGATAATGAGAAAATAAGCATTGCAAAATGTTTTTAAATACTCAAAGACACAGATCAGCAAATTGTGGCCTCATGGGCCAAATTCTTCTTACTGTTTGTTTCGGTAAATAAAGTTTTGTTGAAACATACTGATGCGTATTTACTTACGTTTTATCTGACTACCTTTACACTTCAACAATAGAATTGAGTAGTTTCAACAGAGACCAGATGGCCCACAAAACTGAATTTACA
Organism: Rousettus aegyptiacus; assembly: GCF_014176215.1. NCBI lineage: Eukaryota > Metazoa > Chordata > Mammalia > Chiroptera > Pteropodidae > Rousettus > Rousettus aegyptiacus. The sequence goes on along the minus strand of NW_023416286.1, from coordinate 61,231,624 downwards.
TAGGTATTACTCTCTGGCTCTTTACAGTGAATGTTTGAAAATCCCTGCTCGAGGGGGAAAAAAATTAGTTGTACACGCTAAACAAATGGGCTGATGTACATTTTTACATAAATAATTAAATTTCAGGCATTTCCAAGCCTCTTAACAGCTAATATGTGAGCAAGACATTATTAGCCCACAATGAGACATGTTGCCTAGAAAAACAAATTCTAAGACTGCAGCATTTCAAGTGAGAGAAGGAACACTTTAACTCCATTTTGTGCTGGTCAGTCCACAGCTGGAAGATGCTTTAGTTTTATGCCCTACATTTTTAAAGAATGAAAGACAAGTGAAACTTATGGAAAAGAGAATGACCATGTTTGGGTAGAGACCTGAAACCATGAGCTTATAAAGAATAGCACAAGAAATTGTTATATTTGACCATGAAAACATATTTAACACATACAGGCTGTGTTCAGATGTTCAAGGTGCTCTGTGTTCCGTGCAGCTCTTTTTGATACAATTGGGTGTGATGACTATGTTTTGTGGTTAGAGTATGGAAGGGTGGAGTTGGCGGTCCCAGCAGTAAGAGAGAATGTTGTGGGGATGATTAAAGTATCCAAGGTGATGAGAGTAATGACTTCAAAAACTCAGTCAAACCCTAGAATATTTGATTTTGTGAGAAAGATGACCCCAAAGAGGGCTCTTGCACAAATGTGTTCTAAGCCACTTCATCCCAACGTATGCTGTTGTTAAAGAACTGTAGTGATTCTCCAGGTCTAGAAATATAAATATTTTGAGTTTTTGGTGAGTACCTGAGTTAGCAAGCCTCAAGATAGAGCCCCACCTCACACTGGAAGTCTGAGAACATTATTAGCCTCAATCACTCTCTTTCTATCCGAACTAAGATAAAACAGCACAAGTTTGATCCTGCTGATCAAATGTCCTGCTTCTTAAATGCAATGTCCTGTTTCTTATATGCAAATTTGGCAGCAAGCTGAGGGAACCATGGAATATTCATGTACTTTCTGTCTTCTCTTCTTCTGTCTGTAACAAAAGTTTAGTAATTTTCCAATTACAGCAGCAGTGTTATGAGGATCAGTGGGAATATAATTGCAAAGTACTCAGGAATGCTTTAAAAGAAGAAGTCTTAATCTTTTATTATCATGTTGATTACCAACTACCACAATAGCCTACTTCATTGATATTGTCTTATTGCTTTTCATTTATGCTAATAGGAAAGGCTACTAGTTACATATGATTTTAGTTCTCTGGAAATAAATGACATGAAATGAATAAATCATGTACTACTACTGTAGGTTTGCAGGCAGGGCACACAGTTACTAAATTATGCACTATGTAAAAGAGGGAGCTGAAAAGAAATCAATCTTTGGCTGATCTTGAGTGATCCATACAATATGATTCTACTGTATGGGTTAGGGACTCTCTGTGCGAGAGTTCTCATAACCTAGTTAGGTTAGTAATTAGGACACAGGGACGACCAAAAGGGGAAAAAATAAGAGTGTTGAATAGCAGCCAAGTGAATTTTAGAATAATGAAGAAATATCAAATAGGGTAAATCAATGGAGTTAAAGAACACAAAGGGGAAATGAAAAACATTCAAAGATAAATTAATGTAGGCTCAAGGGTTATGCAAGCAATTTACTATAAATATACTAAGAAAAAAGAGACAGATATAGGTGAATAAGGAAGTCCAAAATTGGTAATGCATTATTAGAAGTAAGAAATGGCATAATAAAACAAATGGGTGGCAGAAGGAAAGTTCAGTGACAAAGAAAGAAAAGTATGTGTGAAAAAAGTAAAGACATTCTTTTGTAGAAAACATGCTTTTTTAGCAAAAATTCTTTCTATCTCATCATGTATTATAATGTTCTTATAAATTCGATGTGTGGTAAATTTGACCAGCCTCATTTTCAATTATGAAATCTGAGGTTTTACGTACAGTGTGATGACTGTAGTTAATAATACTGTATTGCTAATATTTGAAAGTTGCTAGGAGAATAAATTTTAAAAGTTCCCATCACAAGAAAAAAAAAACGTATTACTAGATTGGTGACGGGTGTTAACTAGATTTACTGTGTTGATCATTTCAAAATGTATACAAATATTGAATCATTATGTAGAACACCTAAAACTAATATTACATCATATGTCATGTATACCTCAATAAGAATAAAACGAAAACACCTGAGGTTTCAGTTTCTACCAATGTCACAGAAAAGAGCAGGGTTTTATCTTGCAACCAAATATGGAGAGCTTTAGCCAATCTGCCCATTTAAGTGGCAGCAAATTCATGATTCCATTCTTTTTCTTTTAATTGACCTATAAAAGGTAAAGTGCACTAATCTTGCCTGTACAGCTCAATTAACTTTTATTATGGACACATTGCTGCAGCTAGCACAAAGATCAAGATACAGAACTTTCTAGGACCCCTGAAGACTCTCTTGTACCTTTCTCAGCATGTATTCTTCGGATATAACTATTATAAGTATTTCTAACACCATCAATTAGTTTTTTACCTGTTCTGGAATTTTAATGAAATTCTACATATGTACTCTTTGGTGTCTTGCTTCTTTCGTTCAACATAGTATGTCTAAGATTCATCCTGTTTTCTTGTCTGTGCCTTTAGTCTATTCCTAGTTATTGGCAACTTTTTCTATAAAGGACAAGGTAGTTAAAAAAGGTGGGGAGGGCAATATGGTCTCTGTCTCAACTACTCAATTGTGCCTTTGCAGCATGAAAGCAGCTGTAAACAATATGTGAATGATCAGTATGGCTGTGTTCCAACAAAGGTTACTTACCGGGATTTGGCCTGTGGGCCATATTGGTTCATTCCTGCTCTGTGATGTTCTATCACTTAAATATACCTCTATTTATTTATCTATTCTCTTGTTGATGAACATTTGGATTATTTCTAGTCTTTGGGTTAAAATAAGCAGTCATTTTTCTTGGATATACAGCTTACCTCAGAGTGGCATTAGTGGATCATAGTTTATGTTATAGCTTTAGTAAATACTGCCAAACAGTTCTCCACAGTGGTTGTACCAATTACATTCTGTCCAGTGATGTATGGGAGTTATAGATGCTCCACTTTCTTGCTAGTACTTTCTAGTCAATCTTTTTAATCAGTCTGGTGATTTTCTAGTGGATTCTTTTTATGATTTTTATGTGTATTTTCTTGATGAGTAATGACAACCTTTTTCTATGTCTGTTACCCACTTATATATTCCCTTTGTGAAGTGCCTGCTCAATTTTCCTACCTATTGTTTTAAAATGGGCTATTCATTTATTATTGATTTGCAGGAGTTCTTTATATATTCTGGATACAAGTCCTTTTACATGCATTATGAATATCTTTTCTCAGTCAAGATTGCATTATTAAAGCAATCAAAAGCAGTGGATATCATGATCTTGTTTCTTTTTCAATAAGACCCTTTCACTTCATCAGCCTAATCAGCCCCAAGTGGGTCATACAATTAATCAGAATATGTGAGCAGCATCTTGGGAGGCCAGGAATCTGTGGAGAAGAAACATCAGTTCTGTCTTAAGTATGTGAAATAGAGCCTTTTGTTTTACTTCCTCTCCTGGTGTTACGCTGCCCATCCATGCCTCTGGATGGGCAGCAAGTTCCAGAAGCAAAAGATTCTGGAGGAGGGAAGGTACAAGGGACTCAAAGTTATAGCAGGACACTTTTGGGAATTACACCTCAAAAGCAAAGCCTTTCCTAACTCACCCATTATTTCTATTCCTCCGTGCTTAACATGGTGGGAAACTAATGACCTTGATATTATAATTTATAACCTTTTAAAACGGAGGCCAGTACACCACGAACTTAGTTTTGTACTGTCTGGTAAATACAATGCAAAGAGCCAAGAATGTTGTCCAGAATTCTATATTCTGTGTTACACATTCCCTCTTTAGCTATGCATTTTCTCTCTATTAAATTATTGCCAAGCAAAGGTGATTTATTAAGATGAGAAGCAGACATTGCTAAAACAGGAAGAAAAGCAAAAAAGAAATAACTGTTTCCTCAGAACACACAAAGGAGAACAGATGTCAGCAGAAGCAGATGTATGCTTCTCTGGGGTGAACGAAAGAATACTTAATGTAATCAGAATCCTAGTAACATAAGTAACCAAGAAAATGGAATATCTAAAACTTTGCAGAACTACTTCATGTGATATTATACGTCCATATGTGCTACCCAAAATAGCACAAACTGCCACTGTCAAATGTTTTCAAACTATTGTTAAAAGGGAAAACTAAAAATGGACTAGGTTATTTTTATGTGTAAGGTTATATTTGTTCTATTTTTAGAATTAGAAACCTATATAGCAGACTTGCCTTTAGGAAGAAGTTATCAATTCTGTATCCTATTTAGTTCAATCAGCTAAATAGCTAATATCTGCTTATGACCATCATGTGACATGATGAATGATTAATTCCTAACCAAATTTCAAAATGTAAGGAAACACAATATAAATTGTTTAGGTAAGTATCTTGAGAAAAGTGACTGAATAAAATGACCAAATTGTTTGCTTATAAACTATAAAGTGGGATGACTACATAAAAATGGAAAACTTCTCTGTACCACCTACCAAGATAAAGACATTGGGGATAATATTTGCAGCAACCATAACTTTGAAAAGGCATAATATATTAGCTGTATAAAGAGCTCCTGTACATGATTTTCAAAAAATTAACACTTTCATGGCCATATTTTTAATGGTTTCAAATGAATAGTTAAGAAGAGAAGAACTAAATTTGGTGAGCAAACATGAAAATAATGTTAAACCTGACTAGTATAGAAAAAAAAAAATTGGCATCAATTATCATCAATCAAATTAGCAAAGAGTATTTAAATGAAGACTAAGTATGGTGGCCTGCTTCAATAAAATAGGCACAATTACATATGTTGTTTAGACTACATATTATGAAAGGCTTATCAAAAGCAGTAAGAAATATTAATAATATTTATATGTTTTAACACAGTAATTTTAGTTCTTTCAATCTACTCTGTAGAAATAATCATAAATTCATAGGAATTTTAAATAGATCGTAATTTTGAATGGCAATAAAAACAACAATAGCAATAAGATAAACCCCATGACCAAGTATAGAGACATCTGAATCATTATCATCTTCTTCTGAATAAATATTTGTTAATTTAAAAATGCTTTAATTTTCTAAGTGTCAAAATTCCATATGTTCTTTCTTTCCAAATCTCAACCTCCAGATCAACTTAATTACCTTGAAATTCTTTCAAAAGCATGTATTATTCTCTTTCCGTGGTCTTTAAATATTTGATCTTTTCCTCACGTCCCACATTACCATTCAACTATAGAGGTATGGTAACATAAATTATAGTAAATTTATTCAATGAGCAATGATGTAATTATATAAATTGTAAACCATGAGAAATGATTATGCATGATGCTAAACAGTGATTTCAACAATATTTTTAAACATCTCTGCATACCAAAAGAGACTACAAAGAAACAATAAAATATACCCAATTATTGTATTTGACTCATGGAAGAGTGGATTTTGTTTTTCTTTTTCCCTTTGAATATTCAAAACCATTCACATTTTCTTTAATAGCATGTAATTTTTCTACAATAAAAATACAAATCATTAAAGTAATTGATCTCTTCTTCAAAAGACCACCAGACCTGCAACCCTCTTTTAAGATAAAAATGGGTTTTTGGTTTCCCCCGAGCATTTCTGAATAGCAGTTCTAAGTTCCATTATTATTTGCATTCTTGTTCAATTGCAGTCAGGCTTGACATTTGATGTGTGTAACCAGCAGAGGTGGGAGCAGATGGAATGACAAATCTAGATGGTTGGATGGAATGGATTTTCCTGCCTTGCTAGGAGATACACGCACACAGTACATCAGCTAGATCTCAGCTAGGCAATATTCGAACTGCAAAAAGTTCAGCCTGAACTCAATCCTCCTAGTTACTACTGAGTTCTCTCTTTTTTGATCTTGAAGCCTGTTGCAAGTTACTACTACTGGTTTGACTTATCTAATTCTTATCCAAAGGCTTTTAATCTAGTTCTGACCACCTTGTTTATATGGGCACTTTTTTTGGCTATAACAAATGACCTAGTCCTGATCATGTATACATTAACTCCAGTATCTTCACCCTCCTGCCTGTCTTTTTCCTTGGGCTTAGAGAAGTCAATTGTCAAGCCAACCTAGATTATATTATTTACATCTTTCAAAGTTGCTCTTTCCTCAGGTGTCTCAGGACACTGCATTTTTCTGCAAACCATTTCCCACAGTCTGGGTCTGGAAATGTTCCTCAAAAGCTCCCTTTTGTTTCCCCTTCCTCCATCATTATGGTCTCCTCTAATATCTTTTTGGCATTTACTTTAAGATTGTAAGGCTGGATGGAAAAGCAAAATCCAAAAGGACACAGGGCTTAGCCATTATCACATAGATTCTGAGTAGGAGGAGTAAAAACTCATTCGGTTTCCTCACAGGGGTTCCTGATTTCCTGCTCTGTTTTGTTTGTTTGTTTGTTTGTTTTGTTTTGTTTTGCTTTTACTGATTCTCCAGCATTATTTATCTGGATTTTTTTTTTCTGTTTTTGTTTTCCCCTAGGAGGTCCTAATCTCTGGTAGACTTTCAAAGGTTTAAAAAAAACAATAAAGGTAATATGAATTCTAATTACAACTTATTTGTCAAAAATAAATGGAAAAGTGATTTAACTGTTGTTCATAAGCTTTTTGACAGGCTTCCTCTAAAAATTACTATTTCTGTAATTAGTTGATAAAATACAATAGGTGGAACATTTTGCTTTTGACTATGACTTTTTATTTTGGAAAGTAATATCACTAGGAAATTTCTCTCTCTCTCTCTCTCTCTCTCTCTCTCTCTCTCTCTCTCTCTCTCTCTCTCTCTCTCTCTCTCTCTCTCACTATCTCTCTCTCCTTTTCCTCCTAAGAACATCACTATTTTCAGGGTAAAATATCTGCAGAGAGAAAAGGAAGCTATGAACAAAAAATAAAATTATTTTGCTCAACAGATACTTACAAGAACCTATTATACTGCTATTGGAATTCAAAGAAGAATAATGCCTGATCTCAACATGCTTACAATCGCAATAAGGAAAGCAAACATGCAAACTGAGCAGCGTGATAATGTTACAGGTACCATTGGTGTGCAGAATTTAGTACTAGTGCATGAGGAGAAGGAAGTGGACAGGATAGGCTGCCTAGAGGATGGAATTCCTATATGAAGGCTAGAAATGGGACAGATAAGGTTGAGGTAGTAGGTAAAGCTCAGAGGCCTCATTGAAGAGGGTATTGTTGGAAGATAAGAGGACTCCATTGCATAGACAAATCTTATGACCCATGATTGTAAATAGTTGTTAGTTCCTGGGTTCATTTGGTGCTAAATTATGTGTAAGCACCAACTCCTTAAGAAATATGTTCTTTGGTTTGAAGCCTCACCACATGTTGGCATCATGCTCCTCTGCATTTGATAAAGAGGCTGTTTAGTGGTGTCCATTTGTATTCGATACCCTTCTTCAAAAATGGCAATTTGATCAACCGAACGCAGTCTTTGAAGCCACAATAAATGCATTTTGTGCTTAAGTAGATAATGAAAATAGGAAGAAAAATCAATGGATTAAACCACTATTTGGAGGCATCCTCACCATATTAAAATATGATGTTTGGAGTGAGCTGCATGCTCAGAAGTGACTGTTCACAAAAGAGATGATATGATAAGTGGCCTTCTTTTCCCTTAGCAATCAATGTTTATTTGTCTTTAGCAATTTTCTTAATTTTTGACTGGACCTACATTTCTCTTTCAAAATAGAATAATTTAACAGAAATGAAGTTGATCAATAGGCAATTCTGAAATTTTTCATTTTAAAAAAATCTAGAAATTAATAGAAACAAATCAGCATCTATCTTCTCAATTCAGGGTAGAGGTTCTCTCTCTCTCTCTCCCTCCCTCCACGTGTGTGTGCGTGTGTCTGTGTGTGTGTGTGTGTGTGTGTGTGTGTGTGTGTGAATGCTTTCATAGATTAGAGCAGTGGCTCTCAACCTATAGGGCATCAGAACACTTATGGGGCTCAGCATAGATTGCTGAGCTCATCCCAAGTTTCTACTTCAGTGGGTCTGGGGCAGGACCTGTGATCTGGCATTTATATGAAGTTCCCAGATGATATAGATGAAGCTAATCAAAAACCACACTTTGAGATCTAGAGTATTAGAGGTTCCTTGGGCTCAACTATTGTGTTTCACCCATACACACACAAGTACCCACATTGCTCTTGCCAGTGTGTAGGAGAGGAGACCTAGAACCCCCAACATTAAACTCATCTGTCAGTAGGGGACTAGTTGAAGGTAGCATTTGTTATATGTGAGAACTTTGTTTATTTTTCATAAAGAATCAGAAATATATACCTAGGAAGGACGTGAAAACATTATCCGACTTAACCTATTGTCTATGGATGACTAAGGCCCCAAGAGACTAATTGACTTGATTAATGTCACATAGACACATAGTGGTGACTCCAGGAACAGAATGCATCTATCTCTGAACTCCCAGACCATGCAATCTTGGCACTGTGCCACCTTGCTTTTGTAACTTTGAGTCATTTATGTCAAATTATTAAAGATATGTTATAAAAGTGAAATAATTGTTTGAGTGCATCTGCCAAGTTTTTGACATAGTTGGGGAAAAAAACTCACTGCCACTAGCGATCACTTACTGATCACTTGCTAAGTTCCTGGCACCATACTTTACAGGCATTTTGTCTATACAGTAACTTTGAACAACAAGAGTATCTTCATTTTTCTGTTGTGGAAACTAAGGCTCAGAAAGGTTGCATCCCAGTCATGCAGATGGGAAGTGACAAACACAATCTGCAAGATCACTAAGCCAGACAATGCAGACCCAATAGTTAGCACCTCCTTCCCCAAAGGGAACAGGCAAGGCACGTGCCTTGGTGATGTGGTGACAATGAAGGTAGTCAGACCCAGAGAAACCTGGCAGGCTCCCGTTATACTGAGTGACTTGGTGTTAGGATAAAGTCAAAAGCTCATGACGCTGGAACTGGGCTACAAAGTTAGAGGCTGCTTTGCAGAAAGGCTGTCTTGATGCCGAGTGAGCTGAGTATGGTCCAAGAGCTGGCTTGTTCTCTTGGAGAAGATAAAGATGAGATGGCTCGCTCAGGTATGGGGCTTTCTATGTGCCTGCTTCATTTGGTTCCTGAGCTTTGCTAGGTATAGAGCTGAATAAATCTCCCTCTATAAAGAGAACATTTTATGTTTCTGTTTCAAAACCCTATTGAATCACACTTCATTTTTTTTTTCTGAGAGGGAAAGATAGATGAAAACCGTACTTGGTTTACTCGTTATTCCAAGGTCCTTAAATAGGCTTATGCCTTATTATTTTGTGCATTATCATGTCTCGTCAATGAAAAATATTGCTGGAATTTTCTTAAATATCATAAAAATGAAAGGAAAGATCTCATGTTTTTTATTTACTGTTTTATTTTATCTTTTTTTTTAGTTTGCCATTTCTCACTGGTCATTTGGACATGTTTCTTAAAAATAATTTTATATTTAAATATGCATCTTCCTTACCAATGACAGCTCTCTGAAATACAAAAACTTTGTATTTTAAGTCTTTGTAGCTCTTTAGTATCCAACATCCAAAGAAGTAAATTAGTCATGGTAGTCATATCACAAATATTTTATGTTTAAAAAATATAGTTAATAAAGAATATAGTCATTAGGTAGCATTTCTTTATACCAGGCATTTGGTAGATTCTTACAGTACAGGACAAGATAAAGATAAGTAAATTACATTTATTCTAAAGAATGTCAAGGACTAGAGTAAAGTAATAATAATATTAATAACATGTCACTGGGCTCATTATTCTATATATGTTAATACATATAATCCTTACCACAACCCTATGATGGATAAGTATTATTATCCCCATTTTACCCATAAAGACATTGAAGCACAGAGAAATTGTGTAATTTGACAATGGCGCAGCTAGAATATGACAGAGTCCCTGAGTGCTTGACCTCCGCTCTGTATGAATTACTTGCAAAAATAGACATATCAAGAGTTGTGGGAGCACTTAGGAGCACCTGCTTTCCCACCAGAGGGGTCTCAGCTGAAATTATGGGGATCAGTAGGGATTGCCATGCAAAGATGATGAATATCCTGGACTAGGAAATAGCATGTATGAAATCCCAAGACAAGAGAGAATAGGAAGTGTCCCAAGAACCCCCAAGAGAAGCATAGTGAAGGTACAGTGTTAAGAGTGTGTGGGCAGAGTGATGAAGGAAGAGGTTTTAGGCCAGCTGAGCAAGGGCTACAATTAGAAGTCAGTGTCAAGATGTGTGCACGGTCAAGTTTGGAGGGAAGGGGTGGGGGTGAGGGGGACTACGAGGAATTTGCCAGTAGAAACTGCTTTGGATCCAGTAGTAAGAGAAATCACTGATTAAAAAATCATCATGAGAATTTTAGTCAGAGTAGTAACCAACCACTACTGCATGGTTTTTTTTTTCTGATAAACCTTGAAGAAAAGTAGAAAAAAAGGAAATTTAGGAGATGAATAAATTTCTTGGTTTACTAGCAACAAGCAGACATTAAAAGCCCAAATGATCACCGGTGGTCCACACATAATTTTTTTACCATACTTTTATTATGGCAAAATATATATATATAACATAAAATTTGCCATTTTAGCCATTTTCACGTATAAAATTTAGTGTCATTGATTACATTCACAATTTTATGCAACTGTCAACTATCTAGTTTCAAAATTGTTTTTTACTCCAAAAACTTTATATCCATTATGCAATAAGTCCTCATTTCTATATCTTCCAATCCCTCATAATTTTTATTCTATTTTCTGTCTCTATGCATGCTTCTGTTCTGGGTACCTCATGTTCAAGTGCAATATTCATCTTCTTGTGTCTGGTTTCTTTCGCTGAGCATAACGTTTTCAAGATGCAGCCATGTTATAGCATGCATCAGAACTTCATTCTTTTCAATGGCTGAGAATATACCACATTTTGTTATCCATTCATCTGTTAATAGACACTTGAGTTGCTTCCACTTTTTGACTATTGTGAATAATGCTGCTATGAACATTAGCATGCAAGTACCTGTTTGAGTCACCGTTTAGACATATATCTAGGAGTAGAATTGCTAGGTCATATGGTCATTCTATATTTAACTTCTGGAGGAACTACCCACTGTTTCTCAGGGTTTGCACCATTTTACATCCCCACTAGCAATGTACAAGTATTCCAGTTTCTCACATCCTCACCAAGTTATTCCCCAGTTTTTTTTTTTATTAGAGCCATTCTATCAGATCCACACACATTTTTTTCAGCATGTTAGTTGAAGACCCCAAAGCATATGGATGGCTAATATAGGCTGCATCTAATCTCTTTATTAGAAACTTGGAGTGATTTGTTTTCCACAAACCAAAGGGAAGTGGAAGAACAGGCTTAAAGAATATGGCTATTGGATGTAGTTTATGAGGAGGCCCTCCATCGCACTGGGAGCCTCTTGTTTTTGGAACCATAACTTGGTCATCTTTGTACCCCACCACGGAACTCAGTGCTGAAGACAAATAAAAATAAAGATACAACCCCCTCGAATATAGGAGATAGGGGGAGGGTGAGATGGGTAAAGGCGATCAAATATATGGTAGCTGAAGGAAACTGGACTTGGGTGGTGAACACACAACAATAGAATATACAGATGTGAAATTAGAATGTACACCTGAAAATTATATAATTGCTTAACCAATGTTACCCCGATAAACTTAATTTAAAAAATAAAATAAAAATAAAGATATGTAATTTATGTGAATGAGTGGGTATATGAATGAATGAAGAAAGAAATCAGTGTAACATGTGTTCTCCCTCTTTAGGGAAAAACACTTTTTAGAAAAAGTCTCTGTTTTCAGACACTTTTTAGGGAAAGACACTGTACTTAAAATCAGGAGCCTGGCATCTGGTGTCCTCTCTCTCGCCAGCTGGAGGTCTGCTCATGACTTGGCGTTAGAGTCTCTTTAGGCTTCGGTTCTCCTCAGTAGGATGATTGGATCAGACAAGATCATCTCCAAGTTGCTACATGTCTGATACTCTACGATGCTTTAGTCTATTCTATAGGCCACCCTTTCAGTGATTATTAATTTAGGACAAACTCTATGCTTCAGATTCAACTACTAGAGATTATAAGTTGAAAGGTTATCAAAGAGTTTTTTTTTAAGTAGGAAATTATTTTTAAAAATGTATGTGTACATAAACTTTCCCAGAAGAAAACTAGGAAAAGGGAAACTATAGTTAACTCATAAATATTAAAAAATATACTGTTCATTCACTCAGCAATCTTTTAATATTTAGTCAAAGTCATTTTGTTGGAATAGAGGTTTTCCAGTTTTTTATGAACCTGTCTTGAAACAACAGCCATGGAAGATCTAGGCGTCAGTCCCTGATTCTCCATGAGAAAACGAGGAAGAGGGAAGTGCACAAGAAGAAAGTTTCTAGTCTAGGCAACATATGTACTTTCTCTCAAAGGAAGCTTTGGGGTGCAATGAATACTCATAAGAAACTGAGGCAGGCATATTTCATGCAGTGAATCATTTGTATAATTAGAATTCTAACTCAGAATTTCTATTTTCAAGCTCCATTAGCCCTACTTTTTATACATCAAAGTGATCAAAGCAGGAATTACACATTCAAATTTATGGTAGAGCTAGAAAGAAAAAAAAAAACCGGAATGATGAGTCAGAGGTAGGAGGCCACATATCTCAATATTTTTTGGCATAGATAAACTTTATGAACTTGACAGGCCCCTCAAAACTAAAAAGGTGCTTCTTTAAAATAGTGTTAACTTATTTACACAAGTCTTGTTTAAAAAAAAAAAAAAAAAAGAGCATCTTACCATCATCCAAAATTTTTTTAGATCAATTCAAATCTAAAAATTGATTTTAATGTGAATTTATGTTACAATAAATATTTATTGAGCATCCACTGTGGGACATGGAACACCTGTTGTTCTATGTGTTAAGGTTACAACAGAAAACAAAATAGGCAACACCTCCACTCTAGTGAAGCTTCAAGTCCAGTGGGAAGAAAAAGACCAAAAATAAGATAAGAAAATTTTATAGAAATATATAGACACACATGTGTATATGTATGCATATGTACATATATATAAAATACTGTAATATACTATATATGTACACATGTGCATGTGTATATATGTGTGTGTGTGTGTATACACACACACGTATATGTAGTTTTTAGAGAAAATTATGGCTAACTTATTTGTGCCTTATCTTATAATACAGAATCTGAATATTTGAATATCCACGAGTTCCTAGGCCCAGCCTTGACCAGCATCTATGACTTTTTATGGGGCACATTACTTCTGATGAGCTAAGTAATTGCTAGATCCACACTGGAAATGAGCCCCCAGACTGTGTGAGTAGAAAAGTGACATATCAGTTAACAGGGCGAGAAATGAATGCAAATTAATTCTTCGCCCTCCCAGAAGCCACTGCTCCCACTCTTCTTGCCCTTCTCCATCCCCTAGCCAGTTCTCAGAGAAAAGGGTGAATATTACAATTGATGTTCACTTCATGTCTCAGTGACCTAGAAAGGAGAATGTGCAGCAAGGCGTGGCGGTGCACTAATGATGCTGAGACAGAAGCGGGGCAGTGACATAAAGAGGAGAGCGGCGTAATCCAGAGCAACTTTGAACGCCCAAGCCCTTTCCCAGTTCTGCAGTTCTTCCTAGAGACTGGGGTGGGTCAGTGCAGCTGAGGGCCACAGGAATTGCCTAAAGCTTGACTGCAGGTATGGGCCCCTTTCCTCTTTTTATGGTACCATCTGTACTGGGGACCAGAGGAGTTTTAGCATAAAAAAAAGGCTGCCTCAATGCAATCAATTAGCTCAGCATGCCTCAGAGAGTTCTGTGATGTGAATAGTCATTTCTTTCAGCTAACGTTTAAAATATATATAATGAGACCCTTTCAGTTACAAAGAATTCTACAAGGTTTCCTTATTCAGGTGAGAAGGGAGAAGGGAATTATGATGGATGGTGTGGTGTCCTGCCCAGACCTCTTCAAGAGGCCAGTGCACTGGTCCCCCATCTTCCAGCTACTCTGAGGATTGGCTGCTCACAACTGTTCCTTTCTTCAAAGAAATACTGGGAGCCAGTGTATCTTGGGAAGTATTTGCCCCTCCTGTCCCATAGTTAGTGACTTACTGAGACAGGATCAAAAGTCTGGCTCCTTCTTCCCTATTAACATGAACTACATCTGATCTCCAGAGCTCTCCCTGGGGTGATGTTCCAACTAGTCTCCAGCTGAGAACGCAGTCTTGCTGAGCATCTTCCTCTGTCCACTCGTGTTTCTATTGTCTGCTCCTTCTGAGAGCACTTTCTCCATAAATCACATGTGTCTGAGCCATATCTCAGGCTCTGCTTCTGGGAACTTATCCTTATACAGGAATTAACATGCATCACTTACCTATTGCGTTGCCAGGGCCTCTGCTAAACACTTTGTATATTTAACTCATTTCATTCTGACTTGTTATCAGGGCCCTTTAATGCTAAGGGAAGTGAGGTTTGGAGAGACTAACAATTCTTACCCAAAGTTACAATTCATCCTCTATCCCATAGCTCATATAGTTGCCTTATTCTCTTCTATGGCTAAAGAGAAACAACTGTAGTTTACTGCTGAATAATAAGCATCCCCCAAATTCCCTTTCATCCTAGCAGTTATAAGGATTCCTAATACTTATTGCTAAGGCTTCGCCTTATGCCACCCAGAAGCTCTGTTTTATGACTTCATCAGGAAGCATTACACCAGTAGAATTCAGCACACTTTGCTACCTCAATTATGCAGGTGGTAGAAGATGTTTTCTTCATTGTCCTTTGTTTTCGCCTTGGTCAATCTGTGTGTGGGTAGCTTCATTGCGCTGAACAGAATCTCTTTCTCTTCTCTGTACAAATTCGACTCAGGGGTGGATGATGAAGAAGAGAGAGATGTGAGGTTCACAGAAAAAACAGAGGGATCCTTACTTAGCCTGTCAACTAAGGCAGAGAATGTACATTTCCTAGTGAGATGATGTCAACATTATGACATCATGTGTATTTTCTGTTCAAAATACAGTTCATCCTCAAGGGCTACTGAAGTATATCATCTAAAGGCTGGCACAACAAAGGGCTCCAGAAAGCATTTTAATTGATAGGGGTACTGCCCCCCCCTCACCCTCCACCTCTCTTTTTTCCTCTTCTCACTACTTGGTTATCGTGTGGCAGGATGCCTCTCCTTTAATGTCTACCATAAAAATAAAAAATAACAAAAAATAAAAACAAAAACAGGAAAACCGAGCTGGCTGAGTAGTTCTTAGTTCTACATACAGTGCATAGCCAAAGTGCAATGGTCTAAAAGTGGTCTGACTTGAAGAACTAGCCATGTGCTTGATCGTCGATTGCTCTGTCACCTGCCTCAATTCTATCATGTACTCTAAACCATTACTCATGTACATGGCTTCATTTAAAGTCCGTTCTCTCTACTGGCTTTCCTCACTCCAGGGACTCTTAACATATCCCATTACGGCACTGTTTTTTGCAAGAATGTCAATGTCATTAAAAAAAAAAAAAAGACCAAAAAGGGCTAAAGAATTGCTCTGGATTAGAGGCAATAATCCTGTGTTGAGGAAAACACTGTAAAGATTATCACTGAGTCTTGACAAAATTGGAAAACAGACAGTAGGTTAGATACAAGTATTGTATCAACATTAAATTTATTAAGGTTGATGACTGCACTGCAGGTTATGTGAGAAGATATCCTTATGCTTAGGAAATGCACACTGAAGTGTTAGAGAGTGAAGGGCCACAATGCGTGCAACTTTAATAGCATAAGATATCTATATTTATATGCATATAAGTATGAATGTATGTACATTATAGTGCGTATATTCTCAAATACTGTTTATTCTCAAATAGTATAATTAGTATATACCAGTTAAAGTATTCATGTACGTGCAGTCTCTTATAAGAGATATAGACAGAGGCAGAGAGAACTGGTAAAACAAATGGGACAGAATGTTAATAATAGGTGATTCCGGATAAAGAGTTTACTAGTGTTCTTTACACAATTTTTGTAACTTTACTTTGAGTTTGGAAGTATTTCCTAAAGAAGTAAACAAAAAACCTTCTCTCACAATACAACTATGAAGTATTAGGCATGGCACATGAAAAGCGGTCTCGTAATTTATACATAGGTATAATATTGCACCTAGTATGACGGACATGAGCATTTTATAAGAAATGAAGTGGTCCTGGAAAACCTAGATGAAGATTGCTGTGTTAAGGATAAATATAAATCTCCTTGGTATTTCACAAGCATTTGTGACAAGCTACTTGGTATTTTATGGCAGTTTAGGCAGCATGGGCTTGCTACGTGTGGCTTAGCGATTGCAGGCCTTTTGCTGACATGCACCAGTGTTGAGTTTCAGAGGGAGGCACTGGCAATGTGTGCAGTAAGTTTATAGGGGGACCGAAGGGGCCCTTCCGAGAATTGAAATGGCAGACTCATACTGCAATGAATCAGGAGAGCGAGTGATGGACTTTGAAATGGCCTCTTTTTCCAATATGTCATCATTTGGGTAAAGCTCAGATTAAAGCAGGGAACAAGAAACACCTTACACTGGAAAAAAAAAAAAAAAACAAGTAGAGGCAAGCAAAAAAATTGAGACTCATCTTTCCATTTATACAAATCCAATCCTCTCCCGCTTGTATTCCCTTATTCCCTGCCTCCTCTATTAATGACCGAGGCCGTGAAACTCCTCACAAGAAGTTTTTTTTCAGAGCTCAAGATATTGAATTTAATCTCCAAGGGGACCTGGTAAAGGTAACAAATAGAGTGGTTATGCTATGGGAGGCATTTGGGAACCAAATCCAGCTAATAAAAAAAATGATGCTCATATGAACTAAATTTCCTCATGTACAGAATAGACATTCGTGTACTGGATCAATATGAAAAAATATCCTCCTGTAACTCAATTAGAAGACATCTATTTAGTAAAAAAAAATAAAACCTATCCTATTTTTCTACTACATGCATCCCTCACAATTTACAATTTTATAGGTTTTATAAGAAATAAATTTGTTTACAGAAAAATGCCCACTTGATCATCAAAAGTAATTTATTTTGTGTAGCATTCGTTTACTTCAGCATGCTAGGATATTTTTATACAGAGGCTGTGTAAATGCACTGCTGAAATGCAGTCACCTCTGGAAAAAAGATATGTCAACAGATAACTGGCCCCCACCACACGCTAGGCAATCTTTGGGGCAAATAACGGAACAATCCATAATGTATTGGAGGATTTTGAGCAGTTGGAACTTCACTCTCTGAGTTGGCATTTTGCCACACATTCAGAGTAAAGCCTCCGGTCTTACTAACAGTGCCGTGGGATCTGTAATAGCCCAGAGTATGTGGCTCCTCATTTTTATATGTCATCGGAAAGATGGAATGCCAAGAGCACATCTGGGGTCTGGGTTTAGTACTAGCTTGGGGAAAAGGATACCACATCGTCAGTTACTTCCCACATATGCCTGATTTCCCCCTAAAGATTAGTCACCATGTTAGTAAAATATGGGCCTGTATTCCGCATCTTATGAGGAGCTCACATGAAACAGACAAAATGTGATGTTTAGCTACATCGGGGTGTTGTGCCTGGATGTTGGGGTGTTTGTGTGCACGCAAAGAGCCTGCCTTAGCCGTTATGGGACCCTGGCCAAAATAGCGTCATGGGCCTGGGCTACCAAGAGTGTGTGATGGTGTGGGGCACAGAGACCCCGACTATGCATTTCGCTGCTGCCCACTGCCGGGAACCCAGCTGTCACGTCAGGAGTTGAAGTTGAAGTGTAGGCCCTATTTGGAGATATAGGTCCATATTAGAGACATTCAAGAAACTAAAGCCTCAGTGTAGGACACTGTATTAGTCAAGGTTCTCCATAGAAGCAAGGTATATATAGGATATGTAGAGATACATATAAGAGAAGATTTATTATAAGAATTGGCTCACAAGGTGATGGAGGCTGAGAAGTCTCATGATCTGTTATATGCAAGCTGAAGAACCAGGAAAGATGGTGATATAATTCCATCCAAGGCCAGTGATCTAAGAACCAGGGGAACTGATGACATAACTCTCAGTTTCAGGCCAAACGCCAAGGAACCAGAAGTCACCACCAGTCCAAGTCCCAGAGTCTGAAGATTTGAGAACCAGGAGCTCTGATGTTCAAGCTTATGAAAAAATGAACATCCCAGCTCAAGAAGAGAGAGAATGAGCCCTTCCTCTGCCTTATTGTTCTATTTGGGCCCCCGAGGGACTGGATGATGCCTGCCCACTTTAGTAAAGGCAGATCTCTTTACTCAGTCTATAGAATCAAACGCTAATCTCTTCCAGAAATACCCCCATAGACACAGCCAGTGGGTAAGTTTTACCAGCTATCCAGGCATCCCTCAGCCCATCAAGATGACACATAAAACTAATCATTACGGACACTAAGTTGCCAAAAACTGCATTTATTAACACATGAAGTTGATTAGTATATTGAGTGAGGCGATCCAAGGAACTTGTGGAATCCAGAAGTGAAACCCTAATTTTGGGAATCAGGACAGTTAGGCTAGGAACTTAATGGGAAAACATTCTGAGAATTATATCTGAAATTGTGATACTCTTCACGTGTTGTATATATGTACTTCCATTTACCTAATTTATTCAACTCCAAAACCATCATGAATTCAGTCTTTATTGTTTGCCGCAATTAGAAAGGGACCATAATTTGAAGGGTTTGTTAGCAGCTAGCTCTGCTACTGTTTCTTAATAGTTCGCGAGGTTTCTAATGACCTGAATGCCACACAGGAGGCCTTTGTAATGAAGCTATGTCACCACAGGAGCTGTGCAAAGTGAGTGTTACTTAATCACAGCCACCAAAGATGAAAAATGTAGCATTTCTCAAGGAAGCTGGTGAGGCTGTAATTTTAAAATGCCACTAATGTCATGTCCCGTGGGAGGAGGCTTCCATTTCTGGCCTCTATTTTATCCCCCAGTTTGAATGCTTTTGGTGAAAATAAATATTTCTAAATGGCATTCTTTGTAACAGAACTCAAGGGAAAGTGAAGCTTCTTGAGTGTGCAGCAGAATGTGAAAACCAACCCTGGTAAATGTGTGGCATGCTGGAAGGAGGTCACAGTGTTGGCTGGGTTATGGGAAAACTGCCCATGTTCAAAGTCACCCATTACTTTGTGGTCTAGCCACGTACTGAGAAAAAAAAAGTCATTTAAAAATGCTTATTTAAAATCAATGAGATAAAAACGTTGAAGCGAATATAATTGTTTTGGCCACACAACGAACTTTCTTTAAATTCAGACTCTTTATCTCTTTAATGGTTTCAATTGCTGACTCAAGTTTTTGTCCAGAGTTGGGCACATCCTATTCACTCTCTATAGTTAGGTTGATCTACTGGCCAAATTCTGGATGTGGGCTTTAAAATATATTCTGTGTCCTTAGTTCATTAATTATGTTTCATACTGGATTCTGAGTCTGTAACAGGTACAGTCACAGTTATTGCAAGCTCATGATCTAGTCGGGAAAACAGACGTTGAAAATGAAATTACAAATATGAGTACTTTGACATACAGGAAGTATAGAATAAACAGGAACATTGAAGGACAGGTGTGAAGTCATAACCTCATTTTAAGATCAGGTAGTGTTATAATTGCATATATAGGGACAGATTTAAATATATATATATATACACACATGTGCATGTATGTGTACATCTATATGCATATATATGTATATATATATATTACGGTTGTCAAATCTAGCAAATAAAAAATAGGATGCACAATTTCAGATCAATGAGTAATTTTTTAACATATGTCTGTGCAATACAATATATCTGGGACATAATTACACTAAAAGCGCATTTGCTGTTTATCTGAAATTCAGATTTAATAGAATGTCCTGTAATTTTTCCTGGCAACCCTCATATTTGTGTGTTGTGCGTGTGTTTGTGAGTATGCCCCTCCCACCCTGCTTCACACACACCCAACCAAGGATAAAACTTGAGGAAAGAGATGCGAGAAATATAAAGTATCTAGAAACAGGAGCTGTAGATGTGACCCCTTTCCAGTGTCTTCTTTTTCACCACTTTTCCATTTAAGTCTCTTTTGCACAGGGAGTGGTGAGTGCTGCTGTCCATGTCCTCACAGAGCACTTAATCTTTCAGTCCTCAAAGGGGTTAAAACCCCTGTTCTCTTTGGCCTCTTACCTCCCTCCGCCCCCCTAGTGCATTTGCACTTAGAGCTTACAGAAGCCATTTCCCCTTAAGTGACCCCAGCAAGTGTCCTCTCTAGGCACTGAAGCTGGCTTGAGATTTCAAGGACATAATTTCGATTATAAGAATAATTCGGTTCAACCAATATGCATCGAGCATCAGAAGTGCTCACAGCTCTGAAATACATCAAAGCATGAGCTGTGATTTCAACTAATGAAATTAATTTTTTAAATCATGTACCATATCTGAATAAATGACTTCCCATTCATAGTAGTCAGGCTATGCATGTCTATCCACATTATTATTCTTGCTAACTGCGAGATTGTTTCTTACCTCACAAATCCTCTACTTTCCCTTCTACAAAATGGGGGCGATGAAATAACTACCCCATAGGACTATCATGAGGATTAAATGAGATAATAAAGAACTCAGTGTGATACCTGGAAGAGATTGTAAGAGCTATGAGACACAGGGGAGACAAAACTCAGCCCTCCCTCACTGCACATTCTCTAATGTCATCTGAATCAACCACCATCTCAGAATTCATTCCAGATGTTTCTCACATGTTCTGAGGAACATGGCAAAAAGTCCATTCCAGTGTCCACACACACACACACACACACACACGCACAACCTATATTTTGGGGGTTACTTAAGCTTCAGCTTTGGAAAAGCAAAGGGAGCCCATGGCAGATATATTTAAATGAAGACTCAGCAGAAATAAGTGTAGGTTTTTCTTAAGATCTGGTTCAAAGCCAAAATTCACTTTGTGCTCAGAATGTTTGCTTCATATGGTGGGAGCACCTCAAGGCTATGAGAACAAATTTCTCTTTGATGCTGACATATTAAAATAGATATCCCTCAATGTTCTTTGTAGTCAAAAGATAGATGGCCTCTAAGACACTCTGTCATTGGTGAAATTGATTTTGTCATTATCAAAGATAGAGAGAACTGGGCCATAACCCATACCATAATTAATCTGAATAATCTTTTGAGGCTTTTTGTTTTTTTCTTTTGTTTTGTTTGTTTTTGCAATTAGGGCTTGGAGCACAGGAATATTTTTTTATAAGAAAGAGGATTTTTTTTTAACCAAGTAAGGACTTTTTAAACATGTTTATTTCAACTATAAGAACATAGCCTGTACAATTATGTTTTCAAAGCCAGCTGCATTTTGAAAACCACAAAGCCAAGTGCATACTATATAAAGATATTATATTGTACCTTTACTTCTTGTCAACTATCGTTAATCTGTAACTTCTGAACAAGAAACTGAAATTGTTTAAGCTTCTTCTATTGAAGTACGTCCAAATGTAACAATAGTAAATTTTATTTTAAGATACTGGGTGGTTTCAACATTGACCTTTACCTTTGACGCTGTGCCCTGCTTAGTATCCACTTATCCCAGGACTGCAGTAAACCTGTCAAGTCAGATTGCTGTTGGAGCTGGAACTAACTGCAACAAGGTGAAGAATTTTAACTAAGTGATTAATGGACATTATACTACTTGTCAAAAGCACTTGACATTATAAGAATTGGCATAACCCTACCAGACATTTCTTAAATATGCCTTTATTTGATTCTTTTTCTTTCTACCCAAGCTGCTACACAATTATATTTAACTGAAGAGGAACTTCAATTTCATGTATGGAACTTTAACCCAAGCTACATTAAAAGTAGGAAATACCAACTGTTTACAAAGGAGACATATATTGGTTGTTCTATGCTAATTTGGTCATAGATTTAGTCAGATGCGTAGTGACACGTCTGATAAATAATGGAATTTCCACACCTCTGATAGGATAAAAATAATTGTTGACTTGCTATTTTATAACCAAAAATGTGGAAGTTTGGGGTATTTAATGCCACCCCTTTTATATCTCAAAAGTGTGAATTGACAAGGAGAAGAGAAATTGGAAATGCTATCACTGGGACTACAGGAAAGATGGAATGGACTGAAGAAAGAGGGGGCTTTGGGCCAGCTCCATGAAATGCTGTCATGTCTGATACTCTCTACAGTGTCCAGAAAATTTCAGCACTTCTGGGAACTTCTAGCCATCCAGACCTCAGTAAAACCTTTCCCATGTTTTGACTTATGCTCCCCTTCCTACCAAGTGCCATCAGGTCCTTCGATTTAAAGAGGGACTTGATAACTGTATCAGTCTGCTTGGGCTGCCATCACAAACTACCACAGACTGGGTGGCTTAAACAACAGAAATTTATTTTCTGAAGGCTAGAAGTCTGAGATCAAGATGCTGGTGGGGTTGGTTCCTGGTGACAGCTCCCTCCCTCGCTTATAGGTGGCACCTTTTCACTGTGTCTTCACGGGGCCTTTCCTCTATGCACCCCTCTTCTTAAGAACACCACCTCTATCAGATTAGGGCCCCACTCATTTAACTTTAATTGCCTCCCGAAAATCCTTATTTCCAAATACAGTCATGTGGTGGGTTAGGGATTCAACTTATGAAGTAGAGTGAGGACACAATTTTAATCCATAACATTGGTCAAGAATAAAACATAGGATCCCTGCTTTGCCAAATTACTCGTATGCTCTGGTCTGTAAATGTTTTTCGTTTGCCCATGATAAATATACATTTAGCGTCAAATTACTGAGTTGAATATTTTACCAAAAATGTAAAATCTCAGCAATATAAAAGGAAGCCCTATGCTCTCAAGACCAAATATTTGTAG
The DNA here is from genome assembly GCF_014176215.1 of Rousettus aegyptiacus. Classification (NCBI taxonomy): domain Eukaryota; kingdom Metazoa; phylum Chordata; class Mammalia; order Chiroptera; family Pteropodidae; genus Rousettus; species Rousettus aegyptiacus. The sequence continues at coordinate 61,208,571 of NW_023416286.1, read as the reverse complement.
TTGATGTTGAACACTGTAAATGTTGACTCATTTTCAGAATACTACTTTTCATGCAGATGTCTTTGCAAGGAAAAAAAAATGTTTTGAGTTTAATTGTACCCTATAAAACACTAATGATCATTCTATGGCATGAGAGCTAGCACTAATCAAATTCTATTTACCAAATAGAATAGCTGTGAACAGTGAACATTTGTAGCTGTTTCAGCTATTAAGTACTTTTCTTCTGACTCCAGAATTATAAAATCTAACAACCTAGAGTCACATTCTGTAAAATGGCGAATACTTGTTACAGATAATGAAAACATAAAAGAGTGGTGCTCGGGTAATGGGTTGAGAAACAGGTGAAAGCCTTAATTTAGATTCTCTTAGCCTCAGTTTCCCTTTCTACAAAGAAGGAATTTAGACTAGATGATCTTTTAAAACCCTTCCAGGAATAACATTCTCTGATTCTAGAAAGTAAAGTAGGGAGACGATTTGATTAAAAAAAAAAAAAATAGAGAACAGAAGGGGGCCAAAGATATGCTGACAGTAGATTCGACTTTGTGTGGTGGACACACAATGCAATATGCACATGGTATATTATTGAATTGTACACTTGAAACCTATATGATTTTGTTAACCAATGTCACTCCAATGAGTTTTATTTAAAAAAAAAATTAAAGAACAGATATCCCTTGGGAAAAAAGTAGTTGAAATAAATTAAAATTTAGGTGATATTGGTGGGATCTTTGGATTGCATGATTTTAAAGTCTCCCACATGAAATCATACAAGCTAGATTTTGGAAGGTATTTTATTTGAAACAAAATCTCAGGCTGTGTCTAACTTGGCAGGAAAAATAAACTTAGAGACCACATCCAGGCTTTTCCCATCTCTGATTGCAATGCATCTGTAATTGAAAGATGTCTTCAGGGAAGTGTACTGTTGACCAGCCTTCTGTCTGAACAACATCACCCTAACACACATTTCATAAGAGATTTCACTGTTCTGACAGGTTACATATCCTCAGTGTAAGACCACAGTGATATTGTGACTGTTTGTTCAACCCCCTGCCAGAGCTGGGATTCACACACTGAAGCTGTATTTCTTGAGTGAATTCAGTTTAAATCTTTGTTCTCATTTCATCTTATGGAACAGCTGCCTTTAAATTCACTACCACCAATGGACAGGGGACTTATTTCAGATAATGACCCAGAGGAAATTTCTTTCATGACTCAGACAAAACAGTAGATCCAACCCACTGGGAAGAATTTGGGAAAGAGAAATGCCAGGTTGGCATTATAATCTCATTCACCGCATGCTTGTCGAGCAGCCTTTAGGCTGGAAGCTACGTTAGGCATCTGGGAAAGAGTGCCATGGTATAAGGTTCATGCCTTGTTTGCATGGGACTTTACCAGACCTACTATCCCAACCAAAGCCTGCCTTATCTTTCCATCACAACAGGAAGAAAGGCAGAGAAAGTCAAACATATGTACAATGCTGAAGCATCTACTCTTTCCATTAGTTAATTTACTAAATCGACTTAGATTCAGCTCCTCTGGGTCAGGGTTAAAATTCCTTTGGTCATTATTTTTTGATCAATACATTGTGGGATTTCATGGCAGAATGAAAAGGGGTAGTTAGAATGTGTATCTTTACACTTTCAGCCACCAGACTTACTCACACAATTCCTATGAGCTTCTATTTCCTCATCTGTAAATTTGGAGCAATAATACTCACTCCACAGAGTGGTGATGAGGCTTCCTGTAGGTAAGATAACACTGTGCCTTGAAATGAATCTGGCTCCACCGCTTGTTAGCTGGATGACTCAGCTGTGATTTTCTTATCTGTAAAATGGGGGAGGTAAAAATAGTTCTTCCTTCATAGGGTTGTTTGAGGATTAAATGGGTAGGTGATTGTACAAAAGTCACTCTGAACAGTTTGGCACCTGGCAAGCCCTGAATAAATGCTACTTCTTTTGGCCAATAGAATGCGTTTCTCCTAACAGATGCTCAATAAATGTCCCTCTTTCCTTTTTCTTCACATTGCCCTTTCTGAGTACATATAGAAACTAGAAGGCAGAGTTTCTGTCATGTTAAGACTATTCTACAATTTTCCAGAATCTTTCTCTGAACACAATTCAAGAAATACCCTTTGGGAACTCCAAAGTCAAGGAAAGCTAAAGAATTAGAAAAAGATTTCTAAAATAATATTTTAAATACAAAAATTCACAAAGCTGGGTAGCCTTGGGCAAGTTCCTCAGATGCTAAACTGTAAAATGGAGAAATTGGAATAAGTTGTCTCTGGAATCTCTATAGCTACAATAACAAATGCGTCCATCATCACTGACTATGAATGTGTGCATAGAGCCATTAACTGAGCTGGTGAAAGTATAGCCCTGGAACAAAGTCAAGATCATGATATAAGCTCTAACCCCAGACAAATAACTACTATTTGTAAATTATGAGTATCAGGTGGACAGGTGGAGATATGTAGCAATGAATTATTTTCAAATTCGTCAGCAACTCAGAGTCCATGCCCGACTGATAATGGGTTTGTAGCTTCATTTTCAACATATGCTGGATAGTAAATCTGCATATTTTAGAGCAGACTTAGCTCAGAGGAGATGCTTAGAATGATGGTCTACATTTTTTGTATTCAGCTCAATGAGGGGACGTCTCTTTTTAGTGGTGTCTCTGTTCAAGTAAAGGTCTGATGGAGAATTGAAAGGTTAAGGCAGGAACAAAAAAGAGAATTTAAATGGAGGCATGGCAGTTTACATGGTTGGAAAAAAGAAACTCAGTGGATAGATTGAGTTGATAGATTTGTTAATATCCTAAGGAATTCTTCTTTGTATAGTTTTTAGGAAAGTATCCCCCACTTTTTGAAAGTTCGCATTACACCCCTCTGCTTTTACGAAAGATCTACATCAGTACTCGCTTTAGCTTTTACGAAAAAAAAAGGTGAAAAGTGAACATAGAGCATTCAGCATTTGTTTTGCAGTGCACCCTGAGGAAGGCAGTGGACACCCTGAGCAGCCAGAGTGGGACTGCTTTCACTACATGTTACTGTTATTTTAGATTTTATGTGTTATTTGGTATGATTTGGTAGAGTTTTTTGAAATCTGAGAAAGATCAAAAAAATTTTTTCTATGTAAGTTAATGGTACTGTTCTTTGCTTTCTGCCACTTTGGCTTACATAAGGTTTCATAGGAACACTCAATTTTCGTAGCAGCGGAAACTTGTATTCATTGTGTCGGTGGCAAATACCAAAATCATTTCTGCAGCCACATTTGGTTTGAATGGCACGGCACAGGGATGTTGGAAGAAAGTGGAGTCCATGTGAGATGACCAGGGCCCAATACAGCCTGGGCCTCAGTGATGGCTGGAAAGAAGGCACCTTGTGTGGCTTAAGAAGTAGCAGCACTTGACAATTGACTGATTCTATTACAGCACCTAACAAAGTGATTAACATCAAATAAATTCAGGTGCTTCTTGGAAAACTGCAGCATTATCAAGGGCTGTCAGGAAGGTTGCATGATGTTAGCATACAGAAATGTGCCCCTCCTGGTTCACTTCCTCAGGCAGGGTGTTCTGTCTCTGGGTTTAGCTATCAGGTGTGATTTGATCTCCAGGCCTCTCACAGGGACCAAGATATCAAGGAGTCAGGGGGTCTGACAGTGATGCATTAGGTGATAGGATGCTGAGGCTGATTATGATGCAGGCGACAGAAATGAATCACCTTCTGAATATGCTGACATTGACGCCACTGGAAGAGACAGAGCCCAGTCTCAGCAATGTCAATAAGGAACAACAGGAAGTCAGCTCTGCTTGGAACTGTTTGTGCCTGAGACTGGGATGTTTAATGTTGGAAGTAACTCCACAGTTCAGGCCACTGTTTATATCCAGAAAATGAACACAACAAAAAGTATCCTAGCACCTTTGGGGAAGACAATTGATTGCCTCTTCTCACTTTTCAGCTCTTAATATGTATAAATGATGATGAAGTCACCAAATATATTTCCAGATCACCTACTTAACTGCATTTGGAAGCTTGTAGTAAGCATCAATCAATGAAATCATCATTAAGATGTCAACGTGACAAACACTAAATAGAACAAAAACTTGATAATTCAATGACTGGTGGGCTCTAAAATAGTTAATAGTTTCCCTACTCCTCTGACACTTACATGTTGCCATGTAGCTCTAGTTTTCTTCATATAAATCAATGTTCTATCTTCATTTTTCAATTAGATTGTAAATTTCTTCAAAACACGGTCACAATAATTTAAAATTCTTTGTAAATTCTCAAGTTTCTAGCACACAATTCTTTGCATATTTTCGGCATATCAAGAGCTAAAGGAAATCATATTGATATTTAATTTCACCAATTAAAAAAATATACAAATTCTCTCAGATACCAGAAAAGGCATGGGTATTTACACAAGAAAATCTGGAGACAGGAGAAACATTAGTCTTCGTTAAGTGGGAAAGCTGGTTGAGGTGATGGAGGTGTCTATTCTAGAATGCCCCTCAGAGGGATGGACGGTTTTTAAGAAATGAGATTAGCAGAGCCAAAGAGTAGATGAGAGAAAGCTAATGAGGGTGAAAGGCAGAGCCCTGGATGAAGGCTTCTAAGAATATGGATCCTTTTTGTGCAATAGAAAATGAAAATAGAACTCTCTACAATAGGTAGAAAATAACCTTATTTTCTGCACCCGTGGCTGATAGCATTAGAGAAGAATCACCAGATTCCTTGATCAGACAGCCTCAGATTATTCATTGTGAACCCTCATCATTTTAGTTCTCCCCAAAACAGCAGATGAAATGGATTTGTACATTTATAAATATAGAATTCACTAGTAGGGCATACATTTACAGTATGTTTTTTCCTTTAAAACAGATCCAGTTTTTACTAGGTCTGATTTAGTCTATAAAATAAAAGAAAATGCCAATGAAAATTCAGAAGGGGAGCATGTACCCACAATTCTTATGAATGGACTCACTGAAAGAGTGCATTTATATTGTTTCTGGAAAGCAATGAGAAGCTTCGCACGATTACATTATCTCAAATTATAATTTCTCATTGTTTTCCAAAGTTTGTAGAAAATAAACGATGTGTCGTATTTAATCTCCTTTGTCCTTAGAATCACCATACTAAATATTAAAGTAGTATATTTATTGTAGTGCTTTTCTCTTGAAAGACAATACACATTAATTTTAAACCTTATGTTGACAGTCCCCCAACATGGCATTCTAATACTATTGTCTCTATTCTAAATTATTTTAACACAGGCTAGATCAGGACTGGAGATATAACACCACAATTACATTCAATTTCAGAACTCACGTTTTTCTTTCCTTCTAGAAAATTTGCAACTATTACTTCTCTAAATTTCTTCTCTGCTAACTTCTTCATTTTTTTTTTTTTCTTCAGGGAACCTATCAAATGCATGTTGGAGCTCTTCAGTTTATACTTCATCTCTCATAACTACTTTTTCATATTTTATATAACTTTATCTCTGTGACTTTTTCTTTCTTTTTTATAGTTTATCTGTCACTGCTCTGTTTGGAACCAGAGTAGGGTGCATTAAAACATGAATTTACTCCACTATTTTCACCAACACTCTCAACAAAATTGCTATGTTTATTTTTCTGCATCATGCAATTAATAAGCATATGATTTTGAAAGTATACCAAAGAAGTTTACACTTTAAGGCAATGAAGAAAATAATTGCTCGTGTTTGTTTGTTTGTTTTCTTTTTCTATGAAGGGATGAGTTTAAGAAACATCCCCCTCCCTCAAAAAAAAAACAAAAAAGACAGAAACAAAAACATCGAAACTTAGGCAAACCCTTCAATATACAAAATTTTGGCTTTCTGTAATACATAAATACTTTAAGCTGATAAACAAAAAGGGTAACTATTCGGTTTAAATAAAAAACAAAAGTGGATAAAAGTATACCTAACCTCCAGAGAATCAGGGCAGCCCTTAAGAATTATATGCATTCCACACAATGAGAAATAACTATATCCTCTAAAATTTAGAGCTTTAAGGTATGACTGCTTTAGTATGCCAAATAAAATCTACAAAAGCACAACAACAAAATACATAAATCAATAAGCTATTTATTTCTGGACCACACACTTAAATAATCCATTTTGAAGTGAGAGTATATCACTAGTAATAAAAATAAAGACTCTCCCTTCAATCGCTATTCTAATTAGTTCAGGTTCACATTCTTTTACAGCTCTGTGAAACATCACTGACACATAATAGTTACAGGAACAACACATCCCATAGATTTCAAACTCTAAAAGCCTTGGGTTTAAAATTAATTTTTTAAATGAATATGAAATTCAGATATTTTTTTCAAAGGTGTGAGTTACCTTTGTAGTTGAACCACATGAGTAGGTTGGAGGAATAAGTTTTATAAGTTCTGTCACTGGAATGAATTATATTCAAGTTTCTTATCTCCTACTTTTAGAATATAAGCTTCATCAGGTCTTATAGACTCAGTCTGTCTTGTCCAGCACCATATTCTCAATACATATATGCAATAAATATTTAGCTAATGGACATTTATCTCTTAGAAAATACTTTTATCAATTTATGAGGCAAAACATGACTTAATCACTAGAAATTCAAAAGGTATATAAATCAAAAATTCAGCAATAAGAACTTTACACATTTTAAATTCAATTTCTTTAGCTCTAAGTCAGATATAACAATCTTTTCCATGAAATGAATGCAATATTTAGTGATCGTGGATAATATTTTAAATTTAACTTCCTCATCTATATTACGTATAACAATCTTTTCCATGAAAGGATTAAAATATTTAGTGATCATGGATAATAATATAAAGATAAGGTTAATGCGACACTAAAACATTTTATCGTGTGCTAAACATACCTATTCCCTGTAAGAATATGTGCCTCTTTGGTGCTTATCTGCGTTGGATTTTCTCTTTTGAGCTTTCATTTGGATCTCTGACTTTAACTACATTGTTTCCTAGTCACCACTAATCAGATTCCAGCAAACAGGAATAATGAAAAATCAAGGGACTCAAGGTCACACTTAAGAACCCCAAGCAAGTGTTGTCATATTTGTGAACATCTGGCCTATCTTATCATAGCAAATCTCAGATGGTCATGCTGCACCTTGCCCTGTTTTTGCATATAGTATTGATGTTAGTCAACTTAAAGCTTGACTATTTATTCGATTTCCATCTTGTATGAGAAAATAAGAAACAAAAAGCTGGAACTACGTACTTGGCGTGTAAGCTTTTCTACATCAGGCTATGCAGACGAGGAATTCTAGAGTAGTTTGTAGCTGCTTTTCTTTGCCTCTCACCAAAGCACAACTAGAGCAGCTTGGGAAAGTCGATATCCTGCCTTCCAAGGCAGAGATGCATCTGGACCAATTCTTAATCTATTCCATAAGAGGTTCATGATAGTTCTTCCAGACGACATCTGTTGAGGCTCATCTTAAATGTAACATTTAGTCATCTGCGTTTTGTGACTTAATTTTCCTCTCTGCAACCAAGGAGAGCGAGACCATTTCTCTGCCATTAAAGATTATTTCAAACATGAATGATAAAGACTTTCAGGATCATAATGAAAGGAGCTATGTGAAAACATGACCAAACTGAACTATGAGTTATCTGGAACACTGGTTCTTAATTGGGGTGATTTTATTCCTAGGACATTTGACAATGCCTAGAGACAGTACTCATGGTCACATTTGTGTGGGGTGCTCCTGGCATCTAGTAGATAGAAGCCAGAGATGTTACTGAACACCCAATGCAGTGGGCTGAACAAGCTGTTAGCTCTTATTATAGCTAACAAAAAGAGTAATAACTAGGGAAAGCTTTAAGAGAAGGTGATATTTGACCTAATCTTAAAAATGAATAGAAATTCAAGATGGAAAAGTTGGGAAAGAATTCCATGTAGAAAAGACAGCATTTACAAAGCATGGAGTGGTGGCAGTACGCACACCAAAATATACAGTTTCTTCCCATTCTTCTTTTCCTTTTGCTTTTTCTCAGTTAAGAGGCCACTTTCATTGTTTAATATTTCGTTCGAATAATGTTTTAATTGCTTTAAAACATATCAATTATATACATCATTATATTTAACTTATATATTATATAATTTTATCTAATATATGTGTAATATTTCATATCCCCTTCCTCATTGGTAGAATGCATGTCAAATATCCCAAAATAAGTAAATACTTTAGCTTTCCCTGGTCTCCGCACACAATATTTTCCTTGATTTCATTTGTAGTCATCTTTATTATCAAGAAGAAAGAAAAAGCAATAATATTATTCTTGTTGGTTTGTCTCTTTCAAGTGCTCCATGCTCCAGTCTCATGGTGACCCTAGTATATGGTTTGGTTGTTAGAATAAGCATTGCTTAGGCATGGTCTGTGACAGTTCCCTAGAGCTACTGTAGAAGAGCTCATGTAATAAATACATAATTATGAACTTGTTAAAAGAGACATTATTTACTCATTTGTCCAACATGGCTCCTTTCAGTCTACCTCGTAAGTAAATCTATATTTAGTCAGTGTCATATTGATCTGCAACCAGAGTACACTTTAATGCTCCTACAAAAACACACCATTAAAAAAAAAAAAAAAAAAACTTGATGAGAAAAATTCACTGCAAGTCTTATTTCATTTTAAAACCATAGAAGAAAGAAAAATAGTGCTTTATTTTCCATCCTTATACCTTTACTTAAAACAGTACCAGAAAAATGTACACTAATATCCAGGTCTGATGATATCATTGTAGAGAATCTCTAAGTCTTTCCAAATATCATACATTTTATGAAATTCAATTTTAGGGAAATTAATGACAAAGGACCACATAATTGAGCTGGGTGGTCTGTAAATGGATGTTCATTGCAGTGTTTTTTTTTTTTTAGATGTTTAGAATTTTTATGACAAAAGATTTAACATTTTTAAATAATTATTCCTAAAAACTACCAATAATTTAGATAAATACTACCTAAAGTTAGATAATAAAGATAAAGCGTATGTCATTTGCAGAAATTACAATAAGATAAGAGGTAGAAGTCAAAGTAAACTAGAATTTGTTTAAAACAGAGCTGAACACTCTGAGAGTAGGAATTTCTTTTATAATCACAAGTAGCACAAAACTAAGTTTTCATCTTTAAAGTTGTGAGTTTGCATGTGAAATTATGTAGAGGAATTATTTGAATCATATAGAGAAAATAAAAACATTATTAATAACCTTTATTTATTTGGTGCTTAAAGTCTAAATACCTTAACACAAGTGAAAAAAACTACCTACAAATGCACAGGGCATAAAACAAATTCTGAATCGCAGCTTTCAGGTGTTGTATAGCTTAATGCTATTTTATTCATTCCAGTCAGAAATTTCTAAATGAATAAGTGAGTACACACTTGTAAATCAGAAACCTTCACAGTCAGTTTTTTCATTCTACAAAGGAAAAGCTTTGGGTTTGCGTGTGTGTCGTATCTGAGGCAAACAAGACCTGTGTTGACATAAATGTGGCTCAAAATACCATTGATGACCAACTTTACTTTCTACCCTGTATGTGTATTAAAAACTGTCATTTAGCTCATGGTCTTAGTTGTGGTTAGTAATCTTTCTGCTTCTTTGCTTCAAATGATATTTTATTTTCCTAAATAACAAATAAATCTTTGATAAAAGTTATTCATATGTCAACATAGAGATTCCAATACTAGGGATTACAAGTATTTATTAGATACGGTAATCAATATTAAGCAAATAAAGAATTATGTATCTAGAACTTTTCAGCCTTGAAACTATCAAAAATACTATGCCAATATAAGAAATTAAAGAAAAATTCATTCATGTTTTATCTCATTGCTGCAAAAGCAAGGGTTAATTTTGACAATTATAATAAGTAATCAAAAACTAAAGTTACCTAAGGAATATATTTATGTTTAGATTGCAAGGAGGATAACAGGAGTCTAGATAAGGGAATAAGTTAGAAAAAGCTCAGCATGCTAATAATAGCACCTGTGCCTACTTAGGCACTATCCTGGGCATCAATAACCCTACAAAGCAATTGCTATTATCGCCAATTTACAGACAGAGGAACTAAATACTTGAAAGTTTAAATGACTTTCCCAAAGTTAAAGAGTTAGTAACTTGAGGAACCAGTATTCTTCTTAAGGCTTTGGCCTAAAGACCACAAGCTCAGTATCGGTCATTTTCATGGCCCTATTACGTACAGAGTTCCTGAAAAAGCCAATGCAATTTCCAGGGAGCAATTTACAATGAGGAGAAGACTCTAGCACAATATTGCCCATAATTCTATGCGGCATTGTATGGGCGGAAGATTTATCAATATAGTCTTTATATTTTATACTTAGCAGACATGCATATGTTCTTGGTTAAAGGAGCTAATTAATGATGCCTTGAAGTGACTGTTAAATTCTCCCTTAGCCATATTTCTCATTGTCTACAAAATCAATGAGGACTTTATTAGCACCTTTGTTTACATCCAATTCTATAACCTGGGGAATTGGGTTCTGCCTAATGACTAGACGTAATGGGAACCCGTTTCTCTATTTTTTTTTTTAAATTGACATTCAATATCATAGGCTTGTAAATCCCACACTGCAATGAATCAGCAATCAACCTATCTCTTTTTTTTAACATCTCAATTCTTATTTCAAACAAGTCATGATTTCTTTCATCAATATGTATGAGAATCTTGGCCTGTTCGGTGGAAGTAGTCTCTGACAGCTAAAGCAATCAACTCCAAGTCAAGAGTACTTAAGTCTCTCCTTTGTTGAACTGCTTACTGATATGTGAACCTGAGAAAGTCACCACATGTCTTTGAAGTTAATTTGTTCCCAGGGTAAGATCTGTAATAACTGCCGCATAGTCATATTATCATTGTTGTTAATTATATGAAATAATTGAATTTCCCAACTGTTTTAGACACTAGTTGAAGGACGTGAGATTATGGGGTGCATGAAGTACATAGAATCATTAGATGTTTAAAATTGTGTAAAGGCATAAGAAAAAAAAATATATAGTTCTATTTACATTTAATTATTTAAAATTTATTTGCCACTTGTCATCTATGATATCTTTCTTACTTTTTATGATGATGCCAGCCATATCCCTCAGTGTAAATCGTTTGGAAGCCCTTTGAGTAATCACAACAAGATAACATATTTTGAGGGAACATGTGCTGAGTACTTGAAATACATCAGCTCAGTGAATCCTCATAGACACCCTCTGACATATGTGCCATTATTTTCTTCATTTTAGAGCTATGGGAATCAAGGTACATCATGTTAAGTCAATATCAAAACTACTAAATGATAGAGTCAGGATTTGAGTCTGTGTTCTTAATTCTCTTTCTAGCTCTAACTTGGAAGAAGTTTTCCTATATCTAGAAAGATAGAAAATGGTTAAGGCCATTAATAATAATAATAATTATTATTATTATTATTATCGTCGTTACTATTTTTATTATTATCTGTGACCATTCTAAATTGAACAGTATGAGCAATGTCATAGTTTCATTCAAATATATCAGTTAACTTTTGCTGCATAACAAAGTACCCCAAACTAAGCAGCTTAATAAAAAACTAAACATTTATTTAATCATGATAATTTAGGTCTGCTATTTGGTCTAGAGTCATCTGGGTGTTTCCTCTGGTCTCTAACAGACTCACTCATGCTTCTGTGGTCAGCTCTTGAGTTGGCAGAGAGCTTACTGGTCTGGAATTGTCTCTGCTGGGGTAACGGCTTAGTCTCTTGTGCTTTGTCATCCTCCAGCAGGCTAGGCCAGGCGCATTCGCTCCATGAACAAGGTTAGATGGAGCAGAAGCTATTAGGGGTGGTATCACTTCCACTTCATTCTATTACCGAAAGCAAGTCACAGGAATCCCAGCCTCAAGGAGTAAAGAAATACACTTTACTTCTTGATAGGAGAAGTTGCAAATCACGTTGCAAGGAATGTGATACAGAAAAGAAAGAAATATGGCCATTTGGGGCAGAATAAATACACACCATCAACTCTACCTATTAAACATTTAAAAGGAATGATATGGCAATATCCATTTTTCTGAAAATCTATTTCTATACATAAGGGTTAGAATGGTATATTAAGTATTCTTTTATTACACAAATATCTATGATCAGGAAAGCCAGAAATATTGTCAGTCTCTTAGGATTTGAGTTTTGAACTGAAGTTATCAAACTGTGCTTAAAGATAATCCTGAAATAATAGTCATTTCATATTTGATTTACATTTGTCTATAAGGTTACCGTAGGCATTATCATTGTCAAATCAAATTTAATAGAATTTTCAGTTGTTCAATTCTGAATAGCTTATGCATGTTTGAAGAATTCCCCTGTACACTTGTCCTGACTCTCTCACCAAGAGATGTTCCTTTTTTTGTGAGTTTGTTCCAATTGTACCATTCCCTGTATTAACATTAATTAGCAAACTCATTTTTCAATTTCATCTCCTTGGGATAGAGTCAGTCAGGGTTGGGTAGGTAGGGAATTTAATTAATCTATCAGGGAATTGAATTTTTCATTAGATACTTTGGTTTTATCTTTTTTTTTTTTTTTTTTTTTTTTTTTGGTATTGTATATGAGAATGTTTATTTTGAACTGGAGTTACCTAAAGATTTTTTTTTTATTAGGAAGACAAAGAACCCAGCTATTTCTCCCCAAAGCACTATACATGATAAAATATACCATCAGTGTTCTTCTGGGGTAATTTTTCAAGTAGGTTCTTTTACTATTAGATTAGACATTTTTTTTTTTCCAGATTGAACCTTCCTATACTGGGCGGAAGGACTGTTTTATGGTAAATGTATCAAGAGCTGGATGTATAAACACTGACTATTTATGGTTTAAAAACAAAGAGCATCTATGTGTGAGAATTTAATTCAATAAGTCTAATCTCAAATGCAGTTAGTGCTCACATTCTTTATGTGCCCCTATGGTAATCCGTTTGCCCAAGGAATTTATTGAAATAGAGACATTTAATTAAACTGTTTTGAACACTTGGGCAAAGATACAATTTAAGGTGTGACATTTCACTTAAAGAAAAAGAAACGAGTCTGAATAACTGTTCCCCCCCCCCCAACCGCCCCCAGTCTGGTCCCTTGTCTTAAGAATATGTAAATTTCAGATAAGAAAGGATATATGTCAAATATTCCCTCATTTCCAACTTTTACACACACACACACACACACACACACACACACACACACACTCAACACTATGTATACACATGTCCATGTACCCACAGAAAGAGTGAACTCTGTACTCTTAATGTTTCCTTCAGTAATGAGTTTACAAAGCATGAACTGTTATGCAAAGTAAGTAAGCTAATGCAGTGAATTTGAGTGTTTTTGCACAATGATAAAATTAACTTCTACTCCTAGCTCCTAACTAGCTGCATTTTTTTTTTTCTGGTGGAAATGAAAGGCTTGGAATTCTCTCAACATCATCAACTAGTTCTACAATCATATGCTTCTGTGAATTCACAAAACCACAGACAGACAGACTTGTCCTAAAATAATCATTTTTATGTGTATTTTTCTACATGCTTTGTAAATGTGTGATACACAAATGGGACAAATGAAAATAAAAATGGAAAACATTGTGGCTTGGTATTCAGTGATCCTATAGCTTGCATAATAGCATAGGCTTAAATTAAGCTCACATATAAAAATTGACGTCTTGTCTTGGCATAGTTACATGAAAGGAGCCACGCCCTCAATGAGAGCTATGAGGTCTTTAGAGTTAGAAACTGACTTTAAATTTATTACAGTTGATTGTATTAAAAGGGGAATCTAGTCTCGAGAATTTTAATCTCTTTTTTTATGGAAAAGCATCTCTAATTAAACAAATATACGCTTATTTGATATTATATTTTCATGCACAAATTCAATTTTTATTTTGCTTTTAAACCTAGACTAATGAACCAGGAAAATGTCAAAAACAAAGAAGATAGATTTAATTTCATTAATAGTAAGATTTAAAATAAGCATTAATCTTTCTATAGTAATCCAAAAAGTATTATCACACTGCTGTAATACTGTATATTTCAAATGTATTTTTTAAATAAACTTTTATATTAGTTCCTATTCTATGTCAAAAAAAACCAGACATATCAGATATGAATCTGTAGCAAAAATAAGAGTCAATTTCTTCCAAACATACCTTAATACTTTCTAAATGTTTTTTTGTTCTAATTACCTGCATAATAGTCTTATTGTACCTATTCCTCTTTAAGCAAGCTAAGGAAACTTTAGTTTACTATTCTCATCTAAAGTATAGGTATGAATAATATGCAATTACCACCATTATGGTCTGGTTATTTTATTATTCTCACCTTCATAGGAGTAAATTGAAGAAACACATGACTGGAATCTAAGTCATGAACTTCTACTAATCTTGTGTTTGTTTATTTCCTTGTTTATTATACTGTGAAATACTTACAAAAGAAATAGTTCATGTACCGCAAAGTGCTATCTAAACATCAACATTGTTTTTATGGATTTTGAAAAGTTGACAGCATTCTTAATCTTCAGTTGCTTGCCCTAACTTTAAGTAAATCAGAGTGATAAGGGAATAGCATTCTCAGGCTAAATATGACACACAGAAGATGTGACACAGTTCTAAGAAGTGTTCAGGCCCCTCTGCTATCTGGAGGCAAAACCATCTGGCCTTTGAAAGTTGACTTATTCCCCTCCACACCCTCTCTACCCAAGGCTACTCTCCAGAGCTAGCTACTCACACTCTCAGTCAGAACCCTGAAACCCATTTTAAAAAGCCTTAGTCTATAAATTATGATATGATCAGCCTTTATTCCACCACAATCCAAACATGGCATAAACTTTAACAGAGAAAAAAAAACAAAAATATTTAAGGTCTTTTCTTTTCTTATAATTGAAGTTCCTTCATAACAAGCCAGGGATGTCTCTTCTCTAGGAAATACGAAAGAGCCTGAATTTAAAGTCAAAAGACCTGGGTCTCAATCCAGCTTGGTCCAACTACTTAAGCACTCCGAGACTTAGTTTTATCATCTATGAAATAGGGGCATCAATTTGCACATTGCAACTCCCTATGCATTACAGGTGCTCAGTGTTAACATCACCCACCACAGAGCAGAGGCTACCATTATCAGCTTTTGTAAATTCATAACTTGAGCTCGACTTGTTCTATCAAATGCAGCATTCAGCATCCTTGCACAATGATAAGGTAGAATAACTAATAGTTATGACAGTCCCAATGTCAGCAAGTATAGATCGCACATTAGCCAAAATTATATCTTATTAGTTACTCCACACCAACAAGTTTTTGAAAATGGAGTTATTCTTATCTTCAAAAGTTTCCAAAACTTGTACCTGTTTCTAAACTTTAACTTAATGATCTCAGGCATATTTGTATGGAAAGAAAAATGTCAGGCATGCCTTCTTTTGTGAATATTCTCTTTATATCCCATTTCTAAATGATAGTAGATAGGATGAGGAAGTAAAAACATAATACTGAATGAGAATCTGTATGCTAATAGGAACCCACTGTGAATCCAGGGGTGCATCTTCGGAAGGGCATGGCAACATTCCTTCAATCGCCAAAGCTGCAGTGACAGTTGGTTCACAAGAAATTCTACAGCCCTATTAGTTATTCTGTCCCATCATTGTTCAAGGATGCAGAACACTGTATTCAATAGACACGCTCAAGCTCGAACTATGAAAAATCACTATCACCCACTCCAACAAAACAAACCATGTCTATATTCTGTGCAATATAAAAAGGAACATAAACAAAACAGGAGGTACAGTGGTTAAGAACGCCAGCACTGGCATCACAGAGACACTGGTTCTAATCTTAGCTCTGCCATTAACTCATTGTGTAAACCAGGGCAAATTGCATCATCTCTCAGGGTTTCTATGTTCTAATCTTTACGATGGGCACAGTAAAACTACATAGAGGGCTGTGAAGAGTAAAAGGCATGTTTGCCAGCATCAGGCACAACAGCACTTCACAAATATGGGCAGTTATCAAGGTTACTATTTAAATACGGAATGGTAGCTTTTTGGGTCACTCTGAAATTTAAATACAAGCGTGTGGTAAAATAGCTCTATATTGAATTTTGACTCAGATTTGAATCCTAAAAGAGAGCATGAAGTACATGTAAATTCCCTTATTGCAGCCTGCTGAGAATCCTGAAACTACTATTTTATAAGTGGGACTCCAGTGAACTGAAATGTGTTTGATAAGATCAAGCAATCCTTCAGACTACCAGCACTCTCTTCCTCCTGTAAAAATAGAAGCGGTTAGGCATGTTAAGCATAGCTGGTAGATAAATTAAAACATAGTTGGTTATATTCCTTAACTTCACACAGTCAAAATCAAACTGTCCAATCACATTGTATCCAATGATCACCTTGGGTAATGATAGAGAAACAGCTGCTTGAGGCTGCATCTTTCATAAGATGGAAGTGATAAAAATGACAGAATTTGTTTTGGACTGTAGGAAAAAATTTTCTTTGACAAAGACGTTCAGAATCCCAAAGTACCCTGTTATTCTATAGCCACAGCTCTTGCCTCTAAAGTGAACTCAAATTTGCTTGTTAAACTGTTTTTTTTTACAAAGTTTGGAACTCTTTCTCTCTGGTGTGAGCCTTGCGGAAGTTATGTCCTTTTTATGACCCTCCTGTACCTTCCGGCTTCTGCACCTGCTACGGCCCTTGGTTAAAGCAGAGCCTGGCGTAAGTTCTACATTTAGAAGCTCACTGTGCCAGAGGCAAAGAATTTTCCTGAGAGACCTTTAGTTCCCCAAACTTTATAGCAGTGGCTCTCAAACTTTAATTTGCATAAGAATCACCTAGGGGCACTCTGAAAATGCAGATTCCATGGCATCCCCTGTCCATTCCATTTTGCTCCCTCTGGGGTAGAGTTCTGGACTTTGTATTTTTTTATAAGCATCCCGGCTTATTCTGATGCAGGTGATCATTCTGGAAGACACTATTTTATAGTATTAAAAAAAAAGTTCTAATTTAAAAATATGTGATCAGACACAAAAGATATAAAGGTGGGTATCCCTATAGCCTGAATAGGTTCATACATGCTATCACGTAGCAGAAACACTATATGATGTATTTGTGTCTTTAACTTTACTATCCTAATATGATTGGGGACAATAGAGTAACAACAATGACAAGGATAATAATAATAATATGCCCTATAAAAGTCCATTGCTTTCTTTTTTGTTATCAGAATTTTTTTTTAATTTGATCTCTCTGCGTAGGTTAGAGTAATGATGTGTTCTTCAACAGGATTAGGGGAAGGGAGGCAGGACAAAATTTGTGATGCTAAGTTCATTTAGAGATATTGATCTTGGGATACTGATAGCGAAGCAAGACAGGACAAATTTCCCCAAGTTGAGGGGATACCAAGCCCTGCACCAAAAGAAAAAGGGGATCCTTTGGCAGAGAGTGCAGAAAAAATTTAACATACAACGCCAAAGTTAGAGTCAAAAGGAAAGTTTATTAGAAAAGGGATATTACTCCCCAGAGTGTGGTGTCCTCTCAGGCAGAGAGTGAGAAGAACAGTGAGAGAGACAGTGAGAGAGAGACAGAGTAAAGGCACTGAGAGGGACGTGGAAAGGCAGTGAGTAGGGGCAGTGAGAGGGACAGAGTAAAGGCACTGGGGTAAACCAAGTATATTGCTTTTTAAGCAGAAATATAGACATTATGCAATGATTAAAAGCTTGGGCTTTGGAGAACTGGTGATGACATTTACTAGTTATCTGACCTTGAGCCACCATTTCTTCATTTTTGTATAAAAGGGAGATAGTATTTCCCTCGCAGGAATGTTGTTAAGGACTTAGTAACTATCGAGGACCTGCCCCAGGGCCTGGGCTTACATTAGGTACTCGGTGTGGGTGTGCTCCTCTGCCTGCCCCATGAGGGTAGCAGGAAGAGATAAGTGGCCACTCAGAAAACTGTACCCCCCAACTTTTTCTCAGCATACTGTGCCTGGCAGCTTTCTAAAGGTATTGGTCCTTGCCTTAGTTCACACTGCTAGAATAGAATGCCATAGAATGGGTAGCTTACAAACAGCAGAAATTTATTTCTCATCATTCTGCAAGCTAGTAGGTCCAAGGCAACGGCAGATTTGGTATGTGATGAGAGCGCACTTCCTGCTTCACAGATGGTCATCTACTCATTGTGTTCCTAGGCCTAGGGAGCTCTGCTTCATAAGGGCGCTAATCCCATTCACGATCCGCTCTTATGACCTAATCACCTCCCAAAGACCTCACCTTCTAATACCATCCCCTCAGGGGTTAAGATTTCAACAAATGAATGTCGAGGAGACACAGAAGCTGCTTAGGTATGTAGCAGTCCCCACGCACTTCTTCATATTAGCTGAACTCGCAAACACTGCCTTTTACCTGAAACACTGGATATTAGAATACAGTTTCTAATATAAATGGAAGACACATCAAGCTGGTGCTCCGTACAGTTAGTTCCACTATCGATGAATCAGAGCCATAGGAAGGAGAATGTTCCATCATACTGACAGTCAGATGAATTCCTCGTACCATTCTGGAGATGAATAATAGAGACTAATCATCAACTAATCTCAAAACACCCTCTCTTTCCTGGACACAGGGCCAAAGAAACACTAGCACATTCTTATGTTTCAACTGCTTTTCCTTCTAAACTGCACGAAGACCATCACCCTCCATCTCCAAAAATCCAGCTTGTTCAGATATTCTGTACTACTTGCTAAAAAGTGAGAGACATATAATTTAGGGAGTAGATCTAAAGGGAGCAGGATTAGCATTCTTTTGAGTTAGTTTAAGGCTTGAAATTATGTTCCTTCTCACTGAAAACCAAACCACCTTAATATTGGTACAGACAGCACAGGAAATAGAGCCAATCTATTTTTTCCAGAAAGACTCTGTATTAGTTTGCACACTCTTCCATTCTATAAAGCACCACTAACCAAAAGGTTTAAACAACAGAAATGTATTCTGTCACTATTTTGGAGGCTAGAGGTCCAAGATAACGTGTCGGCAGGGTCATGCTCCTTTCCGAAGGCTTAGGGGAAGGATCTGTGCCCAGCCTCTGTCATAGCTTCCGGTAGTTTCTTGGCTTACGGCAGCACAACTCCAGTCTTCATGCGGTGATATCTTTTGCATGTGTCTATATCCAAATATTTCCCATTTATAAGGACACAAATCATACTTCAGCATGAGCTCCTTTTAATTAATCACATCTGCAATAACCCTGTTTCCAAAAGGGGTCACATTCTGAGGTCCTAGGGGTTAGGATTTTGACAGATGAAATGGGAGGGAGGGGAAGGGATACGGTCCAGCCCATGATAGACTCTTATAGGTAAATTTATATGAGTGTTTGGTTAGGACTCACCATTTTGAATTAGACAAGCACAAGATGACTCAAGCCTAAATTTTTTTCTTAAAACAAGTACAGTATTATCTGATGACTACCATTTCGTAGGAGTTTCTCTGTGTCAGCTTCATGCAAATGTTTGTTTTTAAAAGACTTATATTCAAAAATAGCTGAATAACTTGACCCAGCGAGTGGGATCATATACTTTCTACCACTTAAATGTTCTTGACTTTATGCAAGGATTTTTTCCTGAATATTTTCCCGGAAGTAAAGCAATCATTTTAAAATAAACAATATGTTGGTTTTATAAAGGAACTAATAAGCCAATAAAACTAATAAAATTGTGCTAACTAAAATCATCAGAATTTCCCTTTTGAAATCATGAGGAAACAAAATAGCTCCACGTAAAGTTGTTTTTTTCATGGAAACTGACATTTAAATCAGAAGTCACTTAACAATGGTTAGAACTGAAATGTAAAAGGCATTATCTGAGATTAATATCTAGCATATTCACATGTACACATAGCAGAGTGATCACATTTAAATTTTGCTTTTAAACTAATTTTATATGACAGGATCATGTTTGAATCTCATATGTTCTACTCTGAACTACTGTTTGTAGTCACTGAAAATTTCTGCAAAGCAGATTGTTAAATTCTCATTTTATTTTTCTGGAAAAAAATGACAGTGTTTTTCTTTTTTTAGAGACTAACAATACTTAAGATATGTTGATTAATAAGAGCAAAGCTTCTAAGTTGAAGCTTTAAGGCACAAATTTAAATTGGGAAATAGTCAAGGGTATGATTAAAAACTAGTTCATTTGCATTATTTAAACAGTCATTGAATATCATTAAT
The DNA here is from genome assembly GCF_014176215.1 of Rousettus aegyptiacus. Classification (NCBI taxonomy): domain Eukaryota; kingdom Metazoa; phylum Chordata; class Mammalia; order Chiroptera; family Pteropodidae; genus Rousettus; species Rousettus aegyptiacus. The sequence continues at coordinate 61,188,312 of NW_023416286.1, read as the reverse complement.
TTCTATTGAGAACTAATAGCACAGTCTATTCAATGAGAAGCGATCTGAATCAGAAGTCAAGAACTTTCTAGTTCTTAACTGTATATTGTCTTTGTCTAGTGCTAGGGTTTGCTGTTTGTTTTCTCAATCATGCTTTTCTGCCCAATTCTAGGTATTTAATCTCTTTATATCTGAGTTTTTGTCACAGACAAATGGGGCTATTAATTCTCAATCATACCCATGAAGATTGATGAACAATTGTTCCTCAATTGTAGACTCGTTATTGCCTGTTTAAACCATAGCCTCATTCACATTTCAGATCAATGCTCTTTTCAAAATAAGATCAGTAATAAAAGATTGTCAATGCATATTATAGGAGTTTGTGTCATACGGTCTATGAGACAAGCCCAGATCTCTAACCTGGAAATGCACAGGGTGAAGCTCTAGATTATATACCTTGTATGGAGCAGAGATCCAAGAAGTAAACCTAAAAAACAGTTTTCTTACTTTATCTCTGGTCACTAAAGACCCATTAGGGAATGATGAAGCTGGTCATCATTTTCAGTCACCTCAACTTTTCAGACAACCTTGTGGGCTTTTGTTCTTTACTGTTCCTCCCCTGGGTCATTGCCACAAAATCAAGATGATCCTCGGTATTGAATGTTCAGTCCCGTGGTCAAACTCTTCTAGGAATGTCTAATGGAAAATCAGGAATATTCCAAATGAATGTCTTACTTATGCCTGGGTCCATATATTCAGTAGGCATTACATAAAAATTAAAAGATACCTAATGGAGAAAAGTTTCAAATGGGACGTTTTCTAAAAGTCCTTCATTTTATCGGTTTCTCAAATCACCTGCTGTATGTCCTAGTTCATTTTAAAACCGGGTTGTCAGTAATCCACTCTTCACCTGTGCTCAGCTGCATTCTGACCTCAGCGTCATCTCAGCAGTTTTTCACCATCTTATTTATTGTCATCGATCCTTTGTTTAGCCCATGTGAAAGCTCCCTCTTCTATGAACTTTTGAGATGGTCTCTCTAACTGGTCAATTGCCCTTCACTGAGTGTACTAGGAAATTCTTAAAAGGAAATGAACTTGTGAGGGTTTTAAAAGATAATAGGCCTTTTTTGTCTTTTACATTGTAATTTTCAAATCTTACTTTAAAAAAATCACTGCAAAATTACATAAAGTTTTTTTTTCCTTTTTTACATAGAAAGAGAAGATGGTCGTTTATGTATGTGTGTGCCCATGAATGCCTGATTGTCTTTGATTGTTTATTTCACATAGTATTATGTAGCCATCAGATCAGTTGAAAAGATATTCTCTTTTATTTAAAAATAACAAATACCTAAATCCATTGGGTAAAAATTCTACTTGATAATGAAATAATATAAAGATGTGGACAATGAAACTGATTAACTTTTCTTGAGGTCATTATGTGCCAAGACATTCACTTTCCCAATTTAATATACACACTCTCATTCCTAGACATCATTGTGGGTTGGATATTCTTGTGCCTGTTTTACAGGGCAAAAAATTGTCTTGCAAAAGATAATTTGTTCAAGGTCACACAACTACTAAGTGATGGAACTTGTATTTGAAACCAAATTTTTCTGGCACCACCTATTCTTTTCCTATTCTGCCAAAATTTTTTTCTTCCCTATATAGCTCCATGGTGAAAATAATGCAACTATCACTTATTTTTTAAACTTCTACTACAAAATATGTACCTTACTCCCATTATCATATAATCCCCGACTACTCTAAAAAATAATCAGTATTGTCACTAATTATACAAAAGAAAAATAAGGCTCAAAAGCTTGGGTAGTTGGCCAAGCTAAGAAGTAGTAGAGACAGGATTCAAACCCTGATGCTGTTGATCTTCATTATTCATGAATTCCATATTTATGAATTCCATATTTACTAATTATTACCTACCCCAAAATTATTATTTGCAAAGCTTTCAGTCATTCACAGGCATGTGCAGAGCAGCAGATATTTGAGTCACCCAATGTACATGCCCCCACCTGAGGTCAAACAGGACAACACTCTGCCTTCTTGTCTCAGCTCTCATGCTATAAACAAGGGTCTTTTTTCCAGTTTATTTACCCCAATGTTTTTTTTATACTCTGCACTTTTTTGTTTTTGTTTTTGTTTTGTAATACTGCTGTTTAAAATGGCCCTGGATTTTAAGGTTGAAATACTATCTAGTATTCCTAAGTGTAAGAAGGTATGATATGCCTTACAGAAGAAATGCATGTGTTAGATAAGCTTCATTTAAGTCTGAGCTATATGGTGCTGTTGGCCATCAGTCCAATGTTACTTGTGCGTGTGTGTGTGTGTGTGTGTGTGTGTGTGTGTGTGAAGACGTGTATTGATTGGTTGACCATAGTCTCTTGAGAACCAAACCCTATATTTTTCTTAAAACCAATGCATTTTTCAATATTCATTAATTCGGTGATCTGAATGAACTTATAGACCATAACTACCACAAATAATAAGAATCGACTCTATTTGCCTTTCTAGTGTCCAAGTTCTTCTAGTACATACCCCAGACCCTCCACACATTCTGTGAAATAATAATGCCTGTTTTGCACTGTGTGGTACACCTTTACTTTTAATTTTTGTTCAGATTTCTCATCAGAGTTGTGTTCCTTTGCCTCAGCTACCACTACTCATTAAAACATCACACCACTCAACCACCCTGCATTTATGCTTAGATGACCAATCGATTCTCATCATCATTACAAAGAAAAACAACATAGCACACAGTAAAGCAAACTCATAGGGTGCTGAAGACATAGAAAGCCTTAAGGGTAGTATAGCTCATGACTCCTAGACCCACTTATATTGCTTGAGTGTTGCTAAAACACTAGCTTTTCTTCAGCTTGTGTGGTAAAATGGAAGATGAAATTGACATGGAATCGAAAGACACGGACTCAAGTCTGGCTTTATGATTTACTGAGTGTTCTGAGCAAGTCTCTACCCCTCTTAGAATCACAACTTTCACATCTGTAAAATGGTGGAATTATTTACCTGTCTGCCTGAAAAAAAAAAAAAAGGAGTAATTAGAAGAGATACCAATGACTCATCATGTGGAGGACTTTGTAGTTAACAAAGCATTATTTGCATAGATTATTTCAATGATTCTCACATCAACATTGTCAGTTAAGTATAATTATAATTACTACCATTTTGTGAGAAAGTCTATGCAAACAGAAAGGTACTACATAAATACTGCTATAAAAAGAAATGAGTGGTTTCAAAGGTAGCAAAAAGAATATTGTTAGCATGTGTAATCCTTATTTCATATGAAGGAAAAATAGTTTAAAAAGGAATTAGAACTAAATATGCTATTGCCTGGTTTAAATGAAATGAATCATTGCACAAGGCACCAAACCAAGAAGCCTAATGGTCCTGAAACCTGGGCGATACTCTAATCTCTAAGACATATACCCTGGTGCCAAGGAGAGTTTAGACTGCTCCCCCAAAATGAAAAAAGCCCAGAGTAAAACATCCTGGAAAATGAAGAGTTTTTATTGTTACCATACGTGGACATGTGGGCCTAAGCAATATTCTCCACTCCTAGAAAGATTGATGGCCTGAAGCTGCCCCATCCTCAAGTGGAGTTTGTAGAATACCCACTCTAACACACATATATTCTCTTTTGTTTAAAAAAAAAATAGATGAGTTAAAATGGACTTTTTCAAAATGCTATTAACAAGTTTGGGAGGAGTAACCAGACAGATATAAATGCTGGCCATGGGGATTACTTACACATAATATGCTGAAAATGAGGAGCATTTCAAGAATTGTCTCCCTACTATATTATTGGAACACTCATGTCTAAATATGGTAATGAGAAACACTATCATAACTGGTGGGAACCGGAACATACTTTATTTTACAATCCTACAGGGGAAAAATATTTTGGCAGTTGTATGAGAATCTGGAAGAATAAAGATCCATGCTGACATCAGTCAGAACTCTGTTAATGAAACAACATTCATTCCAAACACAAATGTGTTTGATATATTGTTATTTAACATACATTTAATTATTCCTTTCATTAACTTTTCCAAATTGTTTCTAAGTATTATTTGCCTTTGGTGGAATAATCTTGTTATTTTTATGATCTCAGAAAGGCAGGGTAGGGAATAATTACATCAGGTGTAAGCTGGATCTGTAAGTACTTATTTTCAAACACACACACAAAACCCCAGAAGGCCTGGTTATCAAAGATTATTTCATATAAGAATATCATAGGAATATTTATTGGCATTTTTTCAATTTTGCCATCCAACCCTTAATTTTTAAATTTCCATTTTGTAGTTATTGTATTAAACATAATAACCACTTGAAACATGTAGTTTCATAAGAAAGACACTATGAAAGCCAAAGAGGATTTTAATTGCAAACTCCACTTCAGCAAAATTGCCAGCAATAGGAGTGTGGCTGTACAAGTATTTAGGTTAGGGTAGGATGGTGCATGAAAAACATTTGCAATTGGATAATCTTCCCCCTGCTTTATAACAAAAAGTTAGCGGGAGAGCTTCGCTGACTTCCAGACAACCAGACCCAAAGCCACTTTGCAATGCCTGCCATGTGAAAATCAGAGATAAAAAGAGTACTAGTATAATCCAGGCTAAAGATGTGAATTGAAAAGACAATAGTAACAGAGAGTGTTACTCTTCATTGCAACTTATGTGAAGATCAGCCATTACAGTAAAGACCTTCAAAATCAGACATCATCTGTTTCAGAATACATGTGGCAACAGATATTCCAGATCCTTGGTGTAAGTTGGAAGATGCCCAAGTCACCATCGCTGGGAAATGAATGTGACCCCAGCAGCAGTGCGATGGTATGGGAAGATCTTTAGATTTAGACTTTAGTAGACTTAGGTTTCTATGATGATTCCACCATTGAATACCTGGACAAGCTCGGGTGGAATCATAAATAACACATTTTTTTTTCCTCATAGGGTCAGTAAGAGAATTACCAAAGTTACCAGATGTAAAGCTCAAGAGCACTCAGTACTTACCTTATATAAAGAGGTGTCATCTTTGAACCACCCTTCTCTTCTTATGTAAGGAAACTGGTACCCAGAAATGCCAAAGTCCTCTTCCAAGCCGGACAACCTGGGTTGAATTGGTTGGATTCCCTGTGCTCAAGAGAGGACTTTCCCATGACCTCCCCACTCCCAACAGTGGATCTCATAACACAAAGAAATGGGGTAGTGAGGTGGACAGATCTACCACCTCGATGTGACTCCCGAAATCATATGCGGGAGCACCCTCTCCACTCACCTCAACATTCTCCCAGTGGGAACTGGATTATCAAGCCATGAGCCATTTCATATTGTCTAGTTCACTGGGGGACGGGGGTTCAGAGAAGTAGGAAACCTGGCAGTGTTAATAGCCCTGGGCAAGCCATTTAAATTCTCTGAACATAAATGACCAGACTCATCTCAGAAGATTGTTGAGAGAATTACAGATAACATACCTAACAATGCCCAGCAAAGAATCTATCATATAAATGCAGAGCAAAAAATAAACGATAGTCACTACTTTTTGAACTATTACCATTATTGCAGATGACAATAAAGACAGTCAACTGTGTTAAGTGTACTTTGTGCCAGACTGTGTAATAAGCATCTTCAAATAATTACCATAACAACGCAATGATGGAGGTTATTATTTCATTTTTCAGATGAGGACTCTGAAGCCAGAACAGGTCAGGCAGGGAGTCAGGGTGCATGAAAATTCTAAACATTTCCTAGCACATAAGGCACCACAAGAGGTACCTTACAAAGAATGTATAGACTGTATCTCCACAACTATATTGTTTAGATCACAGCTAAACTGATCATTGTTATGGCCTTTAGTGCCCTGCACAGGTTCGGTGTGTAGCAAGCACGTGTTGAATAAATTTTCATTACTTCAATGAACGAGTGAATGATAAATATTGCTGTGCTCAAGTCTTTACATTGACTCAACAGACAATTCCAGGAACCCTTGGACTGGTGGTAATCAATTATAAAGGCTGTTTTTAGGAAGAGCTCACTATTTGGAGCCAAGAAGAATCCAACCATGAAGAGAGAAGTAATATTACTAAATAGAAAATTAAAAACCATCACCTGGGATGTTGGCCTTGGCGGCATTGTTCTGAAGAAGTACATTTAGAAACATGTGACTGTCCGCATCATTGACTCTCTAATAGACTCCAAGAATAAGGAAGGCATCAGAAGTAAATTTATTTTCTGACTAATATCCTATAGAATTTTTTTCCTCCACCAAGATACAAAGGACAATTTAAATGTCTTGAGGTTATTAAAAATTAATGCTAAATGCTGTTATCAGAGGGTTTGCTTATTTTACTGTTATTGAAAATACAAATAGATTGGATGAAACATTTTCAGTCTGAAAGAGATCTCAGAAAATGGTTTTCTTATAATTAAAGTGCAAACTAAGCATAGTGACAGTAAATATTTTCCTATAATCAGTTTTTCCTAATCTTTGGGTCAGAAAAATAGATGTCAGAAGAAATAGTACTTTAATAAAGCAAAATAGAAACAAAGTGATCTGGCTATTAACATAGAAAATATATCTGCTTTTGCTATTTCCATAACTTACCCTTTGTTTCAATAAAATAAAAGATTTTAGAATCTTTCGTGCTGATCTAAAAAAAACACTACACAAGAAAAATCACCAGGGGCCAAATTGCAACCGTGTGTGTTTATTATAAATGGAAAGAACTGGCCATATTGGGACAGCAAGACAGGAGAAATGTTAGCTGTGGTGAATCGTTTTAAAAACCACCAAAACAAATGTATTTTTTAGTAAAGCAGAGATCTTCATTGTAGATATATTGTTTTACCAAGATGTAATAATGGCTTGTTTAAAATCTACTCTTATAGAACGACTAACCCATTTATTCCTAAAAATACTCCTTTCATAAAATCATGTTTAACTTAGTCCTCACTTTAAATTTAAATGGGAACTAATAGTATTCCAAGCTATTTGCTTTCTTTCAGTTTAACCAAACTTTTTAGGGAAGGTGCAGGAGAGAAGTTTCCAGCAATATTATCACGCACCACGCACACACCCAACACGTGAACCAGAGCTGTCATGGGCTTTTGCCACCCCACACTTTGGCACTGACAGGAGCATTAACAACAGCTCCTGCTTTGAGACAGTGGTTGCTTTAGATCCTTACACTATTTTTTTAAGTAGAGGAAGTCTACATATTACCAAAGAAATTACCCTTTTTCGGGAGATTTTCGTTTGTTTTTGTCAGGGAATGTTTAGCTTAGTACCTTTTCAAAAAAAAAAAAAAAACAGTATAGCTAAATCTGTACTTTCTCTTTTTTTCTAACATGTATGGTAATTTAAAAACAAGTGTGAAAAGCTTATAGTTTTTATTCAACCACGATACATTTTTTAAAAATTCTGTAATAGCCCATAAATTTGCATTAATGATCACCTGCTCCAGAAACCTCGGAAACAGGAGGCTGGAAGAACATCCGTGCATTTTTATGTGTCTTGAATACCTGACGCTTGGCCAAAGTGGAAGCTTTAGAGAAAGTAGAAATGACTCCACTGACTGGCTTCTTGTTTCAGTTTTTGGCTGAAAGAATAGTTAGTTGGGTCAAGCACCAGCTCATGTAACCAGCAAATTTAATTACAGGCAATGTAAATACCACATTTTTAATCCTGTAGGAATTCACAATAGCTCAGGTTTTATGACATTTTTTTTCTTTTTGGTGGGACTAGGGTATATAGAAATAACTGGCATGGAAGTTCAGGCTAGCCTAATTTGTATTTCCTTTCAAAGCTCTGTAAGATATAAATACATACTACAATTTACCCTGTCTCTGTCATCTTATAAACTTGTAGGGAAACAAAAATGTAGGAAATCAGGTTGTGTTTATGAGTTTTAGAGGAACTTGCTCTATAAAGGAATCTTTTCAGAACAGAGAGAATTATGCAAAGCTCAGAGCAGAGTTTACAAACAGACATAGAAGGTGCTGAAAAACCAGAAACCACTCATCTTATTGCCAGTCAGACTCCTTTTGTAAAGCACACAGTCAACTCCTAATTTATCTCTTTTGTATGTTCAGCCTCTTATATACCAGTATTTCTTTGAGCAGAGGACAAATCTTTTAGGATGTCTTGATATTTCAATGTGAGTTGGAAGCACTAGCATTCCAAATATGAGAGAGTCAGGGTCAGATGTTTATTTACATGGCACTTATTTCTGGCAGGAACTGTGCTAGGTCAGGGGCATGACCCACTATTTACTTAATCACATTTCCTCCCACTTTTGCCCTATAAAACAAACGTGACATCAGTTTTACAAATGAGGAAACTGAGGTTCAGACAGGTAGTTTAAAGTCAAGTAGTAAATATTAAAGCCCTATTTGTACCTTAGTCTAAAATCCATGCCATTTATCCTAAAGTATTCTATGTTTACTGCTAAACTCTAAATTTTTATTGTACCTATTTTATTAATTCTAGGGTATTAATAGGCACAGAGTTCTCATGGAATCATACACCCAACCACCTGATAACCCCTTGAATATGTCATTTTTCTCTATATAATACTGAAACTAAATTGTTTTTGTCACTGAAAATAAGTTATTGTTGGGTGAGAAGAGAGACCGTGCTTTCTGTTTACTTTTTTCTTTTAGTTTAGTTTGTTACTTTCTCGGAGGTATCAAGACATCACTTTAATGTGGCCCAGGAATTTTTTAAAAAGCCTCTTAATGCTTGTCTCATGGACCGTGGGATCAAACTCTGGCAATGATCTGGAAGAGCAACTCTTTTATTCAGATATTTTGGGGAAGTTTCTCTCCCTTCAAAGAAATAAACAGATCATCAACTTAAAGCACTAGAAATAATAGAATCATGTGGACAAAACCGTTAAACAAAAGAAGAAATTCTTTCATATGTGACAACATGGCTGAACCTTGAGGACATTATGCTAAGTGAAATAAGCTAATCAGAAAAACAAATACCCTATGAGTCCATTTATCCAAGGTACTTAAAGGTCCTCAAACTTGTAGACATAGAAAATAAAATCGTAGTTGCCGGGGATGGGGTGAGAGTGAGTGGAGGGAGGTGGCAGGGGGAGATGTTGTTCAATAGATAGAGTCTCAATCATGAAAGATGAAAACTTCTAGAGATCTGCTGTATAACGATGTCCTTGTAGTTAGCAGTAATGCACTGTACACCTAACCAAAGTTAAGAGAATGAATTTGCTATTTTTTTCTTACAATGATTTTTTTTAAAAAAACAGCCATCATGACAAATCCTGAGGAGAGCAGGGCACACCTTCTGAGAACGATGTTGAACTGGACACTAGACAGTGAGCTACAAAGCCCGACACTCCAGTGGTTCCGATTTTTCAAGATCATTTTGAACATTCAAGTCAGAAGGAGCCAGTGAGGAGTTTACTAAAACAGTCTCTGCAAGTGTCTCTCACAGTTCAATCGGACATTCAGAATATCCATTTCATAAGCATCCTCCAGAAAAGCAGAGTACCACTTGGTTTGTTGCCAAAAGCCTAACATCTTCTCTGAGCTGCCTCACTTCTGAAATCTATCTTAGGAGAACATTGATAAACATTACTTTGAATCCCAGGGGACATGGCCGATGAGAAATAGTAATATCTATTTGTGAGAAACTGTGATTAGCTTGTGTGGTGGAGAACACCTGAATATTTTCTAATTATTCTCTACTCTAAGCTAAAAATTTTTCTGGGACACCCAGATTCAGAAACTTAAATTTGTATGTTTCAAGTTTCAAGAAAGATTTTATACAGCGTTCAACAGTCAAGTGATTTAAAAAAAACAAACAACAAAAAATAAAAAACTACACTGTCCTTCAAGTCTTTGACCAAAAAGGAATGCTTAGGAGAAAGAAGTTATAGTGGATACACAGTTATATTAAGACACAGAGGACCATTCAATTAGTCAGAGATTTGAGGTGTTAATAAAATCAGAGATTTGCCAAGAATATGGAACTAAAAGGGACCTTTGAGGTCATCTCATCTGATGTCTTAATTAAACAGATGAGGAAACTGAGACTGAAAGCTCATCTTGTCCCACATTAACAGCAACAGAAGGGAATAATTTTTGCCAAAATGTTTACGTTAGCTCAACTGTGGTAACCCCTAGCTGCTTATTAAACTATTAGTTTGGCTTAAAATTGTTCTTGGTCCCTGTTTATGGGAGAGTTTAATAACTGCTATCTACAGTAATAAGAGATATAATAATGTTTATCTTTTTATTTCCTCTAAGGATTTTGGAATGTGCTTCATCATTAATTAAAGAATCCTCTGAGTTCCCCTGTTAGATAAATATTATTAACCCCATTTATAAAGGAAATGAAATTTTGAGCAGTTAGGTGACTGAAAAGCACCATACCCTGAGCTAATGGTCACAAAGGACATTCTGCAAACCTGCGAGAAACAGGAACTGTGTGATTTCCACTGCAAGTATTTTAGTCCTTGAACTAAAATAAACTCAAAATGAAGGTATTGAGCTGTTGCTTTACACAAGGAATTATGTTAAGAGTATCAGGAGACTTCAAGATACTATATATGACAGTGACTGATCTCAGAGAGCATGTTTGAAATAGCTAGTAGGGACACTAAGACAATTGCATAAAATGATTAAAACATAAGGTAAAATACACATTATGAAAGAAGTGCTATGAAGGTCAAAGGAGTGAGAATATAAATGAAGATAGATCAGGAAAAGCTTCAAGATGAAGGTGACTTTGAGCTAGTTATTTATAGATAGAAAATATTCCAGTGATCAGATTTTGAGGCATTTGTCTGTACATTTATTCGTTCTATAAATATTTTCTGAGCACATACTACAGGATCTTACCTAAGCTCTGAGGTGGAAAGAGTGAGGCAGCAAAGAATGGAGACAGAGCTCCTTCAACGTCATAGCTTTTCCCAGGATGTGCACAGGAAAGCAAAAAGCACCTTTTGCCGGGCAATTTTGGGTATGTAAATAGCCTCAGTCATGTAAATGACTAGCTTAGTGAATAATGAAACTTGAAAAAGAAGTTGCAAGCACCTTGTGAGTGCCTTTGAAGGCAAGGGTTCAAGTCATCGCTACAGGAAAAAAAAGGGTTCAAGTCATCGCTACAGGTTAAAAGAACAGGAAATCAGGTCCAGGAAGTTTGTGGTTGCCTTGTCGCCTGGGTTGCAGAGTGAGTAGTTGCTTCAGTATCAGCTGTGGAAAGAGCAGGACAAAGAAGTGGGTGAGATCACATGGAAAGTGCATAGCCAGAAAAAAGAATGGAGTCAAGGACAGACCCTGCGGTCCTCCCGCATTCTGAATTACATTAGGGCATGGAGAGCAAACAAAAATGACAGAAAAGGGGACAGCGAAGTAGAAGAAATGCCAGTAGACTGCCATCATTATCTGAGTAGGAGAACAAAGTGCAGTTTCACTAAGTGAAGAGTTTCCCCATGAGAAAACAAGTTAGGTGCTACAGAATTAATGTGAAGGATTTAGACACAGAATAAATCATTGAATTTGGCAATTATAAGAAGTCTTTTGAGAAAGTCAATTCGATAATGCAGTGAATGCTGAATCCAGCACTCTGTGAGAAAATGGAAGCAAATGATATAGACACGGGTTCACTGAGTCTGGGGCTAGTACATGGCTGGACAAGGCAACCCCCATTAATAAGAGATGAGTTGGAAAAGAATAAGCTTAAAAATGATCACAGAGCTAAAGAAAAGAGCTAGAGAGACTGTCGATGTAAATAAAATTGGGGATAAGCAATAAACCTCAGTTTTTGAGAGAATGGGAGAGATGACCGTACAGCCAGATAGGGAAGCAGAACACAACTGACGAGGTAGAAAAACACTTTTTTCCACAGATCATTGATTATGCCATATTATGGACTGTGTCTGGTCAAAATGAAGATTGTTTTCACACATTTTGCTGCTCTTGAGTTAATAATGTGAATACAAACTCTAAACATTTATCACACGCCAGATTCCACTAGCTCACAATGCAAGCAGAAGAACAGGAAACAGATTTTAGAATGGCTTCATGCCTGGCTTCTTCTGCCCTTTTCCTCCTTTAGAAGCCCTTCCCAGCTAATTGTCTTCAGTTGATGATCAATTAAGCAAACTGATTACAGTTAGGTTTGATGACATATGAGCATTATGAAAAATATTATGTTGGAATGCTAAGCTGTGGGGGGAAAGAGATGAGACGATTCACACTGTGTCACTGTCGCTAGCAAAGGAGAAGTCAGCTGCTCTCAACCCCCACACGTACAGCAATGTGTACTTGAGCACAACCGTTTCTGTCAACTTGAATAAAGCACGGTCACTGATAAGAATAATCAAATCAAGGAATAATTTAGAAGACTATATATAGAAGATTCTTGGAATTATTTTAATTGATTTGGAGAACAGCAAATATAGAGTTTTAAACAAATTTCTGTTTCAGATATGTTTTAGGTTAAACATCCAAGTATAGGAAATAGGTGCTTCGAAGCACTCTGCATTTGGGCCTTTATGATGCAGTCATTACGTGCGAATTATAAATTTATTCTTGCAAAAGGATAGTCTCATGGGAATTTTACCCCCAAATTAAGAAATTAATAAAGACTAAGGTTAAGTGCTGCCTTGCTACTTAAAGACAGTTATTTAAAAATTCTATACAATCTCTAGAAGCAAAAAGCTAAACATTTTAGGGTATTAAAATGAGAGCTTTTAACTCTCAGAAGATTAGCAGCTATTCCTCTTTCAAATGTCATTTGTAGGGAGATGTATTGTGTGAAGGAGGCTCCTGGGCCCACTAGGCCCAGTTTTCTTTAGGAAGTAATGCTCACATTCTTCAACTAAGAACAGCACTGACTGGAAAATCAATCTTGAAGGCTGGGAGTTTAGCTGGGAGCTTAGAGTTGACTGTAGGTGTTTGAGGTGTCCATAGGTAGATACTGATGAGGGCCAGCTGCTAGCCCAGAGAGCATTCTGGTAAACTACAATAAAGTGGGCCCTATGGGTACATGAACTGCAAAAAGACACCTCTCTTTTACCACTCCAAAGAGCTCAGGGCTTGGCTAGCAAAGAACAGCTGGATTTCCCCACTCTCACCCCCCTTCCTGATACCTTTATGCAGTGAATAAATTGTGCAGTCAGAGGCAACAGCCTTGGGCTTGACTGTCAGCTCCTCCGCAGAAAGAAGTATACTGTCTCCCCAGAATTAAGTGCATAGTAGGCACTCACTCTATTGATCTGAAATGACACATTTCATGAAATTTGAAGTGTTCCAGACACATATTCAGAACCAGATACACATTTTCACCGAAAAGGGCCTCTGTGTCTCCTTCAGGAGAAACTAAAATGGCTTTGGGCCACAAAAAAATATGGAGCCAAGGAGTAACCATGGATTAATTGTTTCAAAAAATAATGGGCGAATACCAGTTTTTGCCAGACACGACTCTAGAAATTAGAGATCCGGGGGCGGGGAGGGGGGGGGAGTAAATTTCTATCTCTGGAGCATATATTTCAGTGTTAGGAGACAGATAATAACTAAAATTAATTTAATATATAGTATGCCGGACTGTGCTAAGTGCACTGGAGAAGAATTAGAGCAGTGAAAGGGGGTAGATAGTGTTGAGAGCAGAGAGTGCCAGTTACAACAAAGCAACGCAGCCAGAGTCGGTGGCGCCAGGTGAACAAGGGGGGGAATAGTAGGAGATGGAATTGGAGAGGAAGCACATGGATTAGGAGTGAGATCACGTATGGTCTTTTGTGCACCTGCAGAGACTTAATTTTTCCTCTGGGCCAGCTGAGGAGCCCTTGGAGAGTATATTGTAAAAGGAAGGACTCGATCTGATTGCCATCAAATTCTCACTCCTGAGCTGAGAGTTGATTATAGCTGGAAAACTGCCGAATAAACAGTGATGGTGTGGTCTTCGGAAGCTGAGCGTGGGCTCTTCAACAATTCTGAGAACTTTTGTGAAAGAAGTATGTGGCTTTCTGCAATGCCTATTTTATCTCAAGGGAGTCCTGCCTCAATGAGATTAAGGATTGTTATGGATCCATCATATGTGTCTTACCATTTGTGGTTTAGACAATAAAAATGTAGTCCAGAACAATGGTAATCACAGTGCTGTCACAGTGTAGAGATGGGTGACTTCTCTAACAAAAGCAGCAGGTTCTGCATTTCGTATCAATGCCTGGAACTGGCCATTAAAGAGGGTCGGGGATAGATTGTCCCCAAAATTCCAAAGCAGAAAAGAAAGAAAGATTTCCACTATATCTGCATCAACTAGCAAAAAGGAAAAGAAGCATGGCAGGACGATGTGAAGCAAATCATTTCAGATCCCTTTTCAATGTAAAACAGATTTTGGCTTTATCGCCATCCCTAAATGTGAATAAGTGACTGGAACTGTCGATTGTAAATTCTAGACAACCTAAGTATAATTTCCTGACCCCACAGCCTTTGCCTCATGAATTTCAAGAAGAATTAGGACAACTCTTTTTTAGCAGCTATATTGCAAATCACACTAAAACTGACTCTAGCGATAAGGGATATAGTAGGTTGGATCCCTCACAAAGTAGATTAGTCAAGATCCAAATTAATGAAATCAGGAAGCAGTTAGTTACAAGTGATCATCGTGGGGCTGTGATTTGTGGAACACAATTTCATTTGACGCAAGGAGAAAGAGCTCCGAAAAAGTGGTTGGAAAATTTAATGACAATATTCTATACAGTCCGTTGAATTTGTAATACACATTTCTAAGAAACTACATAAAATCCAATTGGTTCATGTCACATACATTTATTTAGCTTTGGGAGGAATCATGATCCATGCAAACTAAATTTAGAAAAAAATATTGCATTCTGGACTACCCATGCACATTTTAAATACATAAATTTTAATTGTCAGAATTATTTACCCAATGGAAGTGGTCTCCCTATGCAATTGACTGTCCCATGGCTATTTATGATGGAATGACCTCTTTAGAAAGGCATATCTTCCTCTTTTCTGGGGATTCTGTATTTTATATTTCCACATTAATTTATGTGGATGGCACCTGTACACTAACCTGAAATCAAATCATATGTAAAATGAAATTAGAATGACTAATACTAATTTCTTAAAAAGCAACCCTGTTTCTCAGTGTCAACATGCTCACCATTTACAAATCTAACTGCCACTATTTTTTTAAAATTATGCATGTCTTCAGGGAAAACTGAGGATTGGCAGTGAATTGGAACAAGACTGAGATGATGTTTTTGTGTACTGTAACATTTCAAAATCATTGCTTCCAAAAAAAAAATCACAGAGGCTTTTAATATTCCCAAAGACTAGAAACAGGTGTTTGAACAGAACTTCAGCCACCTTTGACAGGAGCACAATGGGTTTGTCTGAACGGGTCTTCGTTTTCCCTGTCACTCACTGGCAGGACTCAGAACATCAAAAGTTATACTCCTGAGCTTTCACTACCTGGTTCGAAGGATTACACTTGACATTTCTAATTTTTTCCTTTCATTAAACTCTGTCCTCCCTCTTTAAAAACTGCATGATTTTGTTAGCAAATCAAAGTAGGCAGAAGAATACATTAGTGCTCATTCCTTATGGACTCCAGGATGACCTCATTGCTTTTTATGTCTACCAGTAGACCGCACAAACTATTTTTGGTTCTTCATTATTCCATTCAGACAGGTATCTGCTCATCTGCCTCAAAAGAACACAATTTAGCGAGATGTAAATAACAAACTGTGGCTTCCATCTACAAGCTCTGCCACTTAGGCCGTACAAGACACTTGGTCTTTCTCTGCCTCAGTTTCCTTCTCACTTTGTGAAAAAGTAAAGCTTCCCTAAGGCCAGGGCAAAGAGAAATAATACAAATGACTGCTCTGAACTTTGCTGAGCTAGAGTACCCTAAAAACTGCATTCAATTGTTGGTGGGGGGGGGGGGGAGTAGTGAATAGCTCCAAAGGCTAAATTATGTCTACGTTGTTTAGATAAGAAATTACTTTGCGGGACAAAATGAAGATATTGTCACTGGTTAGCGACTGCATGACCTCCATCAAGGCATTTACGTCTCAGACTCAGTTTCCTCATTTATTAAATTAAGTATTTGAACACTATCATGAGGTTTCTATCCACAATTAAATGTTCATTATATCATGCATCTGTGACTTGCCAAGAGCTACAAGGTGACGGAATAAAGAACAAAATAATAAAACAATAAAATGGGAGGTTACCTATAATTAATTACCTGACTAGTTCTTTAAACATTTCCTTTGTCTTTCCTTTTGAAAAGGCAAAATGGTAAGTGACATGACTTTAAAAAGAAATAAGCTTATAGTTCGGTTATGGAAGTCACATCGATTTCTATGACAGATGAGAATAAAGAGAATAAGAAGTAAAGCTTCAGGATGTTGAAGTTGCTGAAAGGGTTTTAAGTGAAGACAGAGGCACTGTGTGAACATTTTTTCAAAATAAAAAAGGTGTATCTTTTTGCCAAAAAGACAGGAAAGTGGAATTGGGGGGTGGAAGTTGGGGAGCAGCCAGTGTAGACAGTATATTTGGTCATGAAATTATTGGGATCGTATTTGTGGAACCCTTACAAGTTGGATTTTTTAAAAAATTGGAAAAAAAAATATCTGAACTTTGACTCAAAGGTCAGTTAGCTCCCTATTCAGTTTACCAGTGACACTGATTTCTCAGGTCCTACTGCCTGCTCTGACAGCCAAGCCTACGTTTGGATGGATGCTTCCATATTTGGTTTAATGGCTGAGAGAGATTTTCAAAGTACTTAAGAAATTTACTTTGACTTGGCATTTGAGTTGGAGATGAAGTGATATAAAAATTTTAAGTAGCCAGAATCATGGAACCTAATGTCCCTATTTCACTAGATTTTTTCTTTCTGTATAACATGGTCGATGAAAAACATTTACATCTTATCATTCTTATTATGCATTTAAAATTCATTCTAAATATCACCCAAGAACCTGAATGTCAAAAATAAATGTGAAGTGCCTTCTCAAATATTATACAAAGTGACCTTCAGATAGAACCCTCTTGTCACCAGAACAATTTCCATACAACTGCTGATATGCCCATGAGCATATCAGGTGGAGAGAGAGAGAGAGAGAGAGAGAGAGAGAGAGAGAGAGAGAGAGAGAGAGAGAGAGGTTTATAAATTATTTTGACTCAAAGCCCCCAAAGTAGAAACATGCTCACGCACATCACCGGCCTGTTACTTAGGAACTAGCACCTCAGGACAGAGGGATATTGAAGTACTGTTGAATCCACTTTCCTCAGCTACCACCTGTGAATTATGGCTGGCAGCAGGAGTTTTATGATACTATTGTAAAAGTAATGTACCTCTTCGATGGCAATTTACTAAGTTGCTGATGAAATGCATTGCAAATAGGTTAGTTTCAGGGTGGCTAGGAAAATTAACTGCTGCATATTTCTCATATTGTCATATGTGCCAACGTGCTGAGAGAATCAGAAGCAGCTTTCTTGGAAAGCTGTTTAAATATAACATACAGACAGTTAGTCACCTGGTTAGAACATGTGGTTGATGAGGCCAAAGCGTTCCAAAAATCTCTTGAGGCTGTTTTCTAAAAAGCAGTTTAACCAACACTATCCCCAAACCATTAAACCCATAAAATTTCCCCTTTGCCTCAAACTTTTCATTGTTTATCTAATTTCCCCTTTGCCTCAAACTTTTCATTGTTTATCTAATTTTCTATCTCATTAATTTGATCCCCCTGCCTTGCTCCCCATCCTAGGCTCTAACAAAGGGTGTTACAGAGCATCATTAGACTTCAGATTACACTTGAAGAGATCCCCTATAAATCCCTAGCCACTAGACAATCATACAAAGGAGGGAATCAAAGGGAAAGTTAGGAGACCGAATATAAGTTTGAGAAGTGTCATTTCATTAAGTTCGTATTGGCTTATTTAGACAAAGTTCTGTGCTTATTTACATGACCTCTAAGGTATCTTATATTAGCAGACATTTTACACAACTTTAGCGATTTAAAAAGCTATTCAGATTCATTGTTTCATCTGATCCTCAGAATAGCCCCCTGAAGGGAGGAAGTTATTGTCCAAATTTTACACACAAAGAAATAAAAACCGATGGAGATCAGATGATTTGCTCCAGATCGCTAGCTAGTGAATGATGGAATTCGAATTTGAAACTAGATCTCCTCACTCCAAGCCCATCATGGAATCCAGGCTTTGAACAGAACACATGCATCCAGGAGCCCTGAACTGACCTAAAATATACAGTGGTAGTGTCAGTGACCAGCCAGACTTTTAAAAAGCATGACAACATTTGACGAGTTCAATGGCCAAATGAGCGATGATTCTTATCTCTTCTCTAACTAAATAACTTTAGAATAAGGATAGCAAATGAGTTGCAATATTCATGCCAAGAATGCTGAGGCTGCATCTTAACTTAAAAAAGAATGCGGTGATTGATTAGCAATGTCTACCATGGCTGCAGGAAATGACCGTAGGCAGCGCACGTATTTGCTGTTCATGTGCTAAAGAATCTATCACTTTATAAAATACACTTGGGTTTTATGATAAGAACCAATCAATACAAACCAATAAATTAAAAAGTCTTTGTTAAGCTTCAATAAATGCTAAGCACCGTATTAGGCCCTGTGGATGAAAACCAAGGAGTTTAAGAGAAGTCTGTGCCTATATAATGTATAATCTAGTGCGGAAAGTAAACAAATGCATAGACAACACTTTGGATTTTAATCTTCTGATACTCACCATGAGCACTGCATAGATTTTTGGTGCATAGGGGCAAATAACACAATTAAAGGAGTTTGTTTTTGTGAAACATGTTACATCTTTCCAAAGGAATATCAAGAGACCAAATATAGATGTGGAAAGAACTTTAATAGAATTCCTGTGTACTTGAGACTGCTGCATTTTTTTACATTCATTTTGTACCATGTGTAAATATTTACAATGGTCAATCAGTCCAAACAGGGTTAAATATTGGGAATCAATGCTGAACTTGTTAACCTATAACAATGTTCACATGCACATCTTTAGCAACGATTTTAACTCTAAAGTTGTTGTTTTAGTTATAAAAAAAAATGAGCAGAAAATAAACTATAAAGGCCTCCAAAATATTCCTTATTTCTAATAGAAGTAGAAAGAATAGAGCTGCAGACTAAACTACCAGTTTTCTGAAGTTTTGATGACAAATTTCCTATAAGAGAAATGATGGAAAGGCTGGGATTTCTTTTAAAATAATTGGGAAGTGAGGGAGTTGGGATGGGTTGGGGAATGGAGGGTGGAGATGGTAGATGAAGTAATATTGGCCATGAGTTAACAACTGATGAAGCTGAGTGATAAGTAGATGAGGGTTCATTATACTATTACCTCTATTTTTGTTGATACTTAAAATTTTTCATTAAAAAAAAAAAAGATTTTTAAAATTCCTCCTAAAGATGTAATCACAATTTAAAGTTCCAGAAGTACATGTGCTTATTTGATACTGTCATGGAATGAAAAGAAAAAGATATTCAAAGCCACAATGAGTAAATGCTCGTTGGTGGAGTTGCTTGGTCAAGAAGTATAGGACTTGGCGAATTAGGACAAAGAAAAAAAGCAGAGGTAGAGGTTGCTGCTTTTTTTTCACCAGCAATTGTCTCATGGGTGTAAATTTATCATTGATTTTGTGTAGCAGGTTCTTTGGATGCTGTAATTTCTCATCTGTTTCCTGCTGCAAAAGCCATCAGCTATGCCTGTAGCCAGGTCTGCTTCACAGCTGTGAAGCATTAATCTCAGGAACACATTCTTCAGTCTCTGGCCTGGCTGATGCATGCTATCTAGTTAGTTCCCCAGCAGGCTCCTGTCTCCTCTCCTGATGCTCTCCTGGCAGCACTAACAACTGTAGAAACTCTTGTCATTCTGGAGATGGGACTGCTGTGATGCTCTTTAGGTGGCCTTCAATGCCCTGTACTTATTTCCTCACACTTCCCTGAACCTGGAAAGGATTTGTCACCCAAGTGTCTGGGAATCAAAGCTGTCCTGTGATTTTGTTTTATTAAACTTTGGATTTGAAACAGGACTGTTCATCATATTATTTTTTTTGTATGTGAATATGTCCTTCATATGTTCTTTTCAGAGCCCAGTGTACTAATTGCAAAATAGTTCATTAATTTTGGTATTTAAAAATAAGATTGTTCTGCAATTAAGTCATGCATAAATGTCTAACTTCTTGATTCTCGTTGGTCTGTGTTTCTTGGGGTAGTCTTCATTTTTACTTTATTGTGATTAAGAAATAAAAAGGGATTTTATTGTGTGACTCCTGCTGTTTAAACCTCAGCTAAATTAGTAGGAAACTAATATGTCAGATAATTGATATTTCAATGGTGAAATTGAAGATTATATCAATTGTGAAAAATTATCTCTCACTGTTCCCTACCATAGAGAGAGAGAGAGAGAGAAGGAAGGAAGGAAGGAAGGAAGGAAGGAAGGAAGGAAGGAAGGAAGGAAGGAAAGAAGGAAGGAACGAAGGAAGGGTTGGAGAAGGGAGGAAGGAAAGAAGGAAATAAGAAAGAAAAAAGAATCCTAGCATATGCTATCTTAGATATTCATCATGTAGATAGCTTATGTATTTATAATTTTGTTATCATTGGGCTGATGTGAAAGCTCGCGTTGCCCCAGCAGCAAGGAGGGGGTCCTCAGTTCTTCCCTGCCAACGCAGTAAAGAATTACAGGTCAGCAAGATTTAGAAAAAGTAAGATTTATTGAAAGTGCATTTTAGAAGGAAATGGGCCATACTAAGGAATGCGGCAGCCTTGTGGAATTTGGGAGGTGAAAAGATAAAATATAAACTATGCTTCAAGGGAAGAGTGGGTTTTTAGTGAAGTAAGGTGTAACAGTGCAGAAGTAGGCAGTTCTGTTTATATTTGGGCCATGATGGGAGGGTACAAGGGTGGTAGTAAATGATCCACATGTGAGGTCACCTTGACTGACAGTTGTATGCTCATAACCCTTTCCTTTCTACATATGTGCTTGCCCAGAATTCAGTCTATTATTAGATTCATGAACTTCTGGGCATAAGCATGATATTATAATGACAGTATAATGAGGCTGAGGTTACGGCCAAGTTAGGGTAGTACTTTCTGTGCACATGTTAATGGCTGGTTTAGCCAGCAGCTTTTTTGGCCTTTGTTCCTTAGGATTTGGGATAATTCATAACCATAAAATGGGTATTTCTAGGAGGTCCTTAAGGGAGATTTCTATTTTATAGAACTGGGCCTTCACTCTTGTCACTCATGACTACATAACTACCTAATGATATGAATGAATGGATATAAAGACATCAAAAAGTGGAATTTCCTTTTACACAGAACAAATCACATGGCTGAGTCTAAAAGCCATGATTGACAGGGCAAGTGTAAATGGACAGGGTTGAGTAGGGAAAAACAATTAAATTTGATAGAAACAAGACTTAAGGATATGATATACTTTCTAGTAATCCCAAGTCTACCATTCCCAATGAAAGACAACTAGAGTTATTCAGGCACAGAGGCTAAGAAGGGGGCACCCAGCACAAAAAAAAAAAAAAAAAAAGGGTGGGGGGAGAATTTTCCCAAAGGAAACTTTGATCAGCTTTAGCCTGGTATCAATAATGATGACAGGTTCACAAGCCCAAGGGAATTCAACGAATATTTCTGCCTTAGCTGGAGAAACTTTACTTTATTATCTGCAATAATAGAGACATGTAGAGAGTATACACATGAAATAATACATTATATCTGCACACAGCATATGTACAACATATAATCTCTTCAACACTTACAGGAAATTACTTTCTGATGCTCACTAAATGAGATGGGTTACAACAGATATGAGGGTGATCTGTGTTTTCAAGGCAGCCACTGGGAAAGGAAGGATGTTACTTAAAATGATTGTTTATGCCTATCTTCTTAAATTGAAGGTTGTGCTCTGTTCTCCAGTTGAGTCTCTGCAGCCTAGGTAGTCAAAGACACAACTACCTTGTGATGATACTATACTTAATTGTTTTTATTTAAATAGAAAAAATTTTTCATGAATAGAAAGAAAACTGTCATGATGCCAAAATTATACTCTGTGTATTCATGTATTGATAAAATAACAGAATAAAGAAGACGTCTTACTTTTAAAGCATGGGGAGTACTTGAGAGCTTCCCTGTTCCCTAGATGAATCTGTACTCTTGGTGTGAACTGCTGAGTGGGTGTATTTTAGATCATAGAAAACTTCTCTTGTGCATCTAGAGAGTCATGAGAGTCTTATTACATCCTGTTTGTCATTTTCGCAGCCCAATTTTCACCGCAAAAGAAACCCAAGATTATTTCTAGACCGGCAATGATCACAAAAGGGTATCTTCCTCTTTATGTACTGCATTTGATCAACATGTGTCATTAATCTCTCTTTTCTGTTTAGTGGCAGTAAATGATGGAATGCTTTACCAGTTCTTTTTTCAATTAGATTGATGTATGTGCATTCCTTGAATTTTAAAGGCTGTTAATTTTCACATTAGCATCTTAGGTTGGTAGCACACAGATTAATATATTGATGATTTAGTCTTTCATTGATTCTATATCATCTTTAGCACTATGAGTCATAAATGGTATTTTCTTCCCAACTATGACACAATGAGTGAAAATGTACTAATATCTGCAGAGAAATAAGGAAACTAGCTTTTATTCCTTTGTAGCATTTAATGTCTCTGGATGAAACGATTATAATATGCATTTGATTATATACTTAAAGCATCTTTGGCATATATTAATATTTCTTCTTGAGCTATAGGTAAAATCTATAGCATCTAACAATTTTAGACTAGTGACCTTCAGCTTATATTGATGCTTCAAAGTAATTAAGGACTTTTAAACTTATTTTAAAAATACTTCACTGAAGAAATAAATTCCCTTAGTCATCTGGATTGAGATTCATTGTCTATACCTTTGCTGTATCATCTCATGTTGAACTATTCCATGTGGGTCAAAGTAACAAAGAGCCCCTTACAAATGTGATATTGCAAATATAATCCAACATTTTACTTCATGTCTATCCACAGAACAGACCACATACCTTCTATGTGTCACAACCATACCTAAGGTAATGACAATGATAAAATAATAAAAATTTAATCACCAGAAGCAGTTGATTGATGTTGACCACTTTGGAATGACTGGAAATAATGGAAACATATGATGAACAAAAATCTGTTATACTAAACCAGCAAATATTTTACTGAATAAATATAGAATTTTTACCTTAAAAAAAAAATCATTTTTAGTCCAAGAAGATACAAAATCCTTAGATCAAATTTTAGAATGAAGTAGAGTGTAGTCAAATGTATAACGTAATAAACATGGATTACAAACATGGTTCTTCAGTAATTTTCAGAGTAACATAAGGTAAGTCATTTTAACCCCTCTATACCTCAATCTCCTCACCTATAAAATGAGGTTACACCAAATCATCTTAAAAGCTCTTTATGTTCTACATGTTTATATGTAAATATTAGAAAATCATAAGGAGCTTTCAGAAGCACTTGAAACAAAAAAGTGTTATCAGAAGAATCAACATGTTTTAATCAGTATTTGAGGAATACAACTGCGAGTTGTAAATCATTTGAAAATCCAGTGCTGTGCAGAGCGAGGTAGTAAATGTTACCAATTCAAGTCAGTAATTATTTTATTAAGCAGTCGTTGGAAGTCTAGCCATGTCCAAGCAGAAAAATAGGGAATGAATTGGTCCATTTCGTGCAAAAACTAAAACTTGCTGGGACCTTACAACATAGCAGTGGGAAAGGACTTATAATCAAAGAACATTATAACAAAGCTCATTTCTATGCTCAGACCAGGCCATGTAAATTTCTCTTTTTTATTTTTCAAACTTTTGGTTTATTAAAAATATTAGCTTCTATTACAAACTTAAATCTGTAAGCCATCTCAAATCCTATTTGGAAGCAGAGTGTAACTCCAAAACAAAAATTCAGTATACAATCAAATCTAAAATGTACTATTCTAGAAATACAGAGAGTGAGATCACAGAGATGAGAAGTCACGTGTAGAGGGAGTTGAGAGCTATTTTGTCTGTAACCTGTGCTTCTCGAAATACTCTCCTCGGCTTCAAAAGCAACACTGCACAATTTCCCTCTTCTTTCTCTAAATCAACTCCCCTTTTCTCCATTCTTTTTCCTATCTGAGGGATTTGATGCATAGAACCCTGTTCTTTTCCTTTATACATTCACCTCCTTTGAGAACTCATCAATCCTCATAACTTCCATTGCCTCTGCCAATCTGAGCAAGGTCAGCAGTGAAAGGGAAGGCAGGAGGGGTCAGGACAGAAATCTCATTAACGAGGAGGGATCTGCAGATTCTACAGAGACAGGCAGAAAACAGACTGAGTGAGACCTAGGCATCGGTTTGTATTGAAAAAGAAGTGATGAATGGCCTAGATTAGAAGGCCAGCTGGTCAAAGCAGGGGAGGATGAGGTATGGCCCTAGAGCCTTGCTACCCAAAGTGTAGACCAGCAAGAAATGCAGGATCTCAAACTCTACCTCCAGACATGTTAAATCGTAAACTGCAAGTGATTGGCATATGCATATAAAAGTTTGAGAAGCACTGGCCAAAACCAAAAGGAAAAGAAAAATAAGTCAGTAAAGAGAGAGAGGAATAGACTGCACCAATCAGATTCTACCTGAACTATTACATTTGATTTTGGGTGTCACATGTAAAACTTGAAGTTTCTTTCCAACCCTGATCAAGTCAGAGATACTAGCCAAGAATGAACAAATATGGTGGAGGGCGAGACACATTGGGGAAGATTTAGTTTCTTTAACAAGCCTGGGAAGTCTAGCTGAAGCTGAAGATTCATGTCTTGGCACATTATGTACTAGATTCTGAAAAGCAGGCTGGAGCAAGACTAAGGGAGACTTTGAAAGCCGACTAAAGAGTTTCAGTGTTCTTCTGGGATGCATTAGATTTATTAAGGAGAAATCTAGTAAAAGCAACGATTTAAGAAGAAACATCCTGCCACAAAAAGCAGAAAAAGACTAATAGCAGGGAGACTAGTCAGGGCAGGTGTGCATATGTTTTACTGATTTTGTCCTGTACTTTTGTCAATGTCATTCTCAATGCAGTAAGTGTCAAGTCTACACCTTTCCTCCCATACCGTCATTGGGATACTTCAAGATCCCTCTCAGGTACCACCTTCTCCAGAATATCTCTCCTAGAATCAACACCCCATGAAGTCCTCCAGCCCTGAGAGTCCATTCTACATTACTTAACCTTTAGGGCCTTAACAAAGAGACTCGTGGATTGGGAGGGAGATGGCAGAGCTATGTAGTCCGAATTCACATCTCCTCCTTAAATTTTTCCAGTGACAGGATCTTGATGACTCACCAAGCCATCCATTACAGGTGGGGGAGAGCTGTAATTGTTAAAAAAGAAAGTTCTTCCTTATATTGAGCTCAATTTCTTTTTTCGTTTGTGTCAATCACATACTAAAAAGCACCACGATAGCACAGCTATCTGCCTTTTATCTGTTTCTCTCTCACAGATTCTGTTGAGTCTGCAAGTTAAAAGTGTTTTAGGCTTTCTTTACTGATCTGAAAGAATTCAAGCATTCTCCTTGCTAGAAGAGCACGTTTAAACAGTGTTCCTTTTGACATATAGCTAGTAAGAGAGTTCAGGTAGATCCTTAGCTGACTGTTCTCTTTTTAGTTCAGATGTAGTTATAAAAAATTATAAAGTAATCTTACAGCTCCAGTATCACCCTGGGCTACAGAGAGTTTGGAGCAAGAATATCAGGGGTAGGTACCTTGAATGAAAAAAAAAAGAAAAAAGAAAAAAACCACGGAATGTAGAACATCAGATACATGCGAAGGACACTTGAGAGACAAAATGTTCCTAGGCCAAAAGCCCAGAGAACAAGGAGCTGAGTGTGCCCTAATCAATGTTATTTACATTTGTAAAGAACTGCAAATTTGTCAATCCAGAGCAGGCTTGAATAGTTTGGATCTGAGATTAAACAAGAGTCTCTGGGGTACCTGTTAATTTAGCAGTGATCATCCATACTCTGTCCAGGGACAAAGGCACCTTGGTCAAAGACTCGGGCCCTGTCTTGTTGCAGTATCGGCCCTCTTTTAAAAACAATTAGAGCCTAAGTTCCACAGACATTCCTATCAGTCAGCTAGCTCTCCCCCTCAGATTCCCTCCACACCAAACAATCCTAACTTGTCTACCAAACTGAGTCTGTATGTAGGTCTGCAAACTGAGACCAGACAGACCCACGAACAAGGCAAGGTGAGCCGTGGGGCCAGCCAGCCAGCTTCTCCCTGTGCACCACAGCCTCCCTTTACTTCTGATAGAGTTACATTCCACCTTCTGTTTCCAGATCACAAACGTTGCCAAAACCCACTTTAATTAGCTCCCACTATTGAGTGCTTACAATGTGACAGAAACAGAGCTATATGCTGCACACACATTATTTCATTTCATCACCGCAACAACCCTTAGCAAGAATATCATGCACATTTTCCATATTGAGAACCCAAGGCACAGGCAGAATGAGATAACTTAACTGGAAACACCGTAAAGCATGATAGAGTACAACATAACCCATCCAGATATATAACCACTACACTACTCTACTTTCCTTAGCATTAAATACAAATGTAAGGTAAAAAAATAACATCGCATGAGGCAGAGAATCCCCTCAAATTATTGCAAAGAATGCAAAAATCAGTACTTTTTGAAGTGTAAGGATATGATAATAAAATATTAAAAATTTTTAAGACTCATTAACGTAGGAGCTCATACCTAAAATCTCAACTACTTTTATAATATTTTATTGATAGTTAAGTATAATATTATATTTGGCAAATATTTATTTTTTAGCACGTCTTTGCCCACAACAAGAAATGGCTGATGCGGGTGAGCCCCCTGGAGGACTGACTGCAGTTATGACTCCTAAACTATCTACCAGAATAGACAAACATTTGGTTGGAATAAGAAATGATTAGTAACTTATTTCTTGGGTTTTATTAAAAATGTGCTTCTTTGGCACAGCTATTGTTTCACTTTTCCGATGAAATAAATTAAAACAAAGTGGTAGACATGAATTCAAAGCTAAATTGTCAGGAGCTACTTTTAATGATACATTCCACATCAGAAGGAGACTTTATTAGGATTTTGGTCAATTAATAACTATAACAATAATGACAATTTAAATATGATGTAATCTTTTCTATCTAGTTATCTATCTACTCTCTGTCTATCTGTCTATCTACCTACCATGTTTTATTATTCCTCCAAAGGTTTTGAGAGTATTCCTTTGAGTGCATTTTTGCCTCTTCATCTAAAATGTTAACTTTGTTGGCCTGAAAATATCTTCATTTGGCAAATATTTATGAACTGCCTGCCTTGTGTCAAAGATTTTAAAAAGGATTGGAGACACAATTTTGAACCAGAGCATGACATTACTGCTTTCAGCTGCAGTAATCTTTCCCCTGGAATAAACAGGAAGAATGGAGATAGGGCAATATCAAAGATGATTATTTCAGAGGCTCCAGGATGTCCTACAAGACTTGGGCTCTTCCCATCTTTCTGCTATGGTGTCCTCAGGCTAGTGCTTCTCAGGATTGCAAAATGGCCATTGCTACTTCAGGCATCACATCCAGACATAACATGGGCCAGAGTGAAAACCTTTCCCAGAAACCTCTAGTACACTTCTCCTCATGTTTCATTGGCTAGAACTTGGCCACAAGACGGTCTCTAAACCAATAATCTGCAAAGGGAATGGATTTCTATGATAGTCTTACACTAATTGAAACTTATCTGAGCTGAGATGGATTTTTGTTACTGGAACAAATAAGTTTTTTGTTAATAGAAAAACTGTGAGAAATGTTTGCTGGGCTGGCTAGTAGTCTCTGCGATAATGTGCATACTCAGGATCTACAGTTAGAAAATTCTAGCTGAGCTACTTACAAACCAACTTTGTTTGCTTTAGCAATTTTTTTTTTAAAAAGAAAAACTATCTTTTATTATACTTTTTTTTAATTTAAAATTTTAACCCTTTTAACTTGTTCAGTTCAGTGCCATTAGGAATATTCGCGATGTTGTATGACCATCAACCATATATTTCCAAATTTTTTATCATCCCAAACAGAAACTCTGTGCCTATTAACCAATAATTCCACATTTCCCTCTCCCCACAACTCCTGGTAACTTCTACTTTCTGTCTCTATGAATTTGTCTATTCTAAATATCTTATAAAAGGACTCAAAATATTTGTTCTTTTCTATCTGCCTTATTTAACTAACATTGTGTTCTTAAGTTTTAAACGTGTAGTAGTATATATCAGAATTTCGGTTTTTTGGCTGAATAATATTCCATTGTATGATTATATCGTATTTTGTTTATCCAGTCGTCTGTTGATGATCACTTGTGTTGTTTCATTATTTGGCTAGTGTGAATATTGCTGCTATGAACATGAGTTTAGAAGTATCTGGTCGAGTCTGTGTTTTCTTAGCACTATCTTTAAAAACACTAATATAAGTGACCAAGTAGATATTACCAAACTATTACATATGTTGTATTAAACGATGTAACATCTATAAAGGAAAGGCACTCCAGAAGTGGCATCTGCTATTACCATCTTTACTGTTATATTATTTGTTGTTGTTGGAACACAGAAGCAGAGCTCAAAGAGGCGGGTGGTGGGGGATTCTCAACTCAGATGGAGAAGTTAGAAATATTTGATTTGCACTTTGGAGATCAATTATAGATAGGCATCATAGGACCCTTTGGAGGAAATATCAGCAGTCCAAATATTTTACTAAAGGGGAAGAATAGAATAATATCTCAGAGATCTGAGTTTTTTACTTCCATCATGAACACAGTGGAGATTGAGCTGAACAGAAGAAAAGCTGAACACAGAGAAGCCAGTTGGAGGGTTGTGAATTTGTTTAGGCACCACATGATTTAGATTGGAACTAAAACAGTGATTATATGGGGAAAATTGGAAACCAACACCTTAGTGATAGATTGGGTTTGAAAATAAAGAAAAAGAAAGAACATCAGTTAATCATTTAAGCAATAGGGTATGGTACCATTCTCTGAAAAAGAGAATGCTATTTGAAGAACAAGTTTAGCTGAGAAAACACATAATAAATTCTCATTTGAACAGATCATTTTTAATGAAGATGAGATCTAGGAAGAACCATCCACTGATCAGTTTGTTGTAAACAAGGATTTGGAATTCACACATTTGTACAGAAATAAGAAAATCGTCAGCCGATAAGGAAATGGAGTTTTGGTGTGGTTAAAATTAATGAGAGTGTATACAGAAGGCTCAGGCACACATCCTGGAAGAACTAATCCTGAGGAGGTGAGGACACTAACAACTGATAAACAGACAGAATGAATGCAAGAAACAGAAAGACTAGTAGGAAGAAACACAGGTACAGACCCAGTCATGAAGCATACAAGAATGTGAAGAACAAGTCAATATTTCCAGGATGGCAGAGAGGACAAGGATTTGGCAATTAAGTGGCCACTGGTATCTTCATAAGAACTGTATCTAACCAAAACCAGATTAACGTGAATTGAGAAATTATTGAGAGGAGACTTAGATGTGGATCTAAGCTATTCTTTGTCAGGAGCTTGCCTGAAAATAGGGCATAAGTGGCAGATTTTCAAGTTATTTTTAAATGGCAAATATCTGCACATGTTTAAATGCTGAAGAGGAACAGAGTAAGGAACAAGTTTCCCTGAAGAGGGGGAGGAAGTGGGGTATTAAATCAGTGGAGACAAAGAAGTCTCGGGAAGCATTTTGTTGGCCTCGATTTTCTCTGCGAAATAGAGCACAAATTCGTTTGCTAAACTTTCAGCACAGGGATTGGACATACGGTATTTGTTCAACAGGTATTTGTTTTATTTCATTATTGGTGGATATGGGACTTCAATTAGCAAAAATCATGGGAAGCCTGGAGACAGAAGTGAGTTTAGTATGTTCACAGGCAGCATTGAGTAGGGCAATGGCTCTCACTGATGCCTGAGTCTCAATCTCAAGATCCCAAATTAACTAGTTCAGCCTGGACATAGGGAGTTTTATAATTCCTCAGTTGATGTTTATTGTAGTTAAGACTGAGAATCACTAGTGCAGAGGTAAATTTGAAAGATGCTCACAGCAAGGAAAAGCTACTTTTTAATGGGTCAACAGAGATGGTCTTGGGAAGGAATTGTTGCCTATAGTGATATAAAATAGGACATAATAGCATTTCATGTTTTTCCCCAAAATGATTAAATTCTGTGTGTGTCAGATAGAAAAAGCAAAATTAAATGCTTATAAAGAGATTGAAAATAATAAAAAAGATAACAAGAAAATTCTAATCTACCCATCATTGGCAAATAAAATTGCCCATCTCCCTAACTATAGGGCCATTGGAAGAACATATAAAAAGGAAATGGAAATAACTTTCATTGAGTGCCAATTACATGTCAAGCATTGGATTTGGCTCTTTCATGTGTTGTCTCATTTAATTCTCTGAACTTCCCATAAGATAGTTATTATCATTGCCATTTTGTAGATTTCTAAACTGACACTCAGAAGGTAGCCTCGTTTGTGAAAGACATTGGAGGTGAGGCAGGGTCCTTGTGTTTCAGAAGGCATGGGAAGCCCAGGATTAGGGGAGCCCATTCTTCTCTCTTTTTCAGTAGATAAAAGCCTGAGAAGTAATTAGAGGATGGAAATACACTATCCATTTGTAGATGTAAATATTTAAAATACCATACATTTATGTGACACCTGCTACACAATTCACCCTCTGCCGAATTTAACATTACATTATTCTAAAGTGAACTTTGCCCTTTGGCAAAACACTAGTCCATTAAAAGGAAAGAAAATAGAAGTAAAAACTAAAAAGAGTTATGAGGAGAGCATGGAGAAAGTTTTTTATACCCCCGTGCCTCCACTTTTGATCAGTTTTTCTCTTCTCTCCCAATAACATGGTTAACCAAGCCAGACAGAAACAGAGAAATGGCTCCTCTCCTGTTTTTGCTATAATGTCAAAATAATAAATAGGTTAATCATATCAGTTGTGCTGACTTGGGACATCTTAGACACATACTACCCTTCATGAATGCAGAAGCACCATTCTAGGGTTTTTGTTGAAGGGTTTAGGCCCTTGGCCAGAAAAGAAACCTTACTTTTTCAGTTCCCCTTTATTTGTGTGAACACTATGGTCCAGGATGGATTGAATCCTGTCTGAGCAGAAACTGCAATGCAGCTCTGAAATCTACAGCACAGCAGCAAGCTTTTAAAAATACATCAGGCAATTTAAAGTAAGCTTTTGCTTTAATAAAAGACACAGGTAGAAATGAAAAGCCATGGCCACTGATTTTGATACTACCCAAGAATTGTGTCATTAGTGTAGAGTATATTTGTCACTGTCATTTGAAATTGAGTCTGTGGCTGCAACCACTATTGTTTCCCATGACAATGTGCCCCAGGATCTGCATCAATAGTCACCAGGTCTGGTGGGCAGAAGACTGGGCAGAGGCCTCGAGATAAGTCACTGATCTTCTGCTTACCTTGGTTCTGGCATCTGCAAAAAAGAGATGAAGAATCCTCCTTCTCCAGTCTTCGCATATGTGACAAAGAATCTAACATGTTCGACAAAACTAAGCTCTGTCTTGTTTTATGACAATAGGTTAAAAGTGAAACAATTGGAAAGAGTTAGATTTACACTACTAACACATTTATTTATTTATTGAAACTCTTACATCCGTGCACAGCCCTATGCTAAGGAATAAATGAATAAAGATATAAGTTCATCTGTTTGTTCCTTACAGCTAATCAAGATTCTGAAGTTGGGAGGAGCTCTTTTCTTTTTCTGTGCAAACTCAGTTTATGCATTTGCTATACACACAAGCATCTGGAGTCCTTTTAATCTTTCTTTCAGCATATATTTATTGTTGAGAATATGCATCTGCTATGCATCAGGTGCTGTATTGGTGCTAAGTAATAAAAGATAAATACTTCTGAGTACCTATCCTTTAGAGCTCAAAGTCTAGCAAAAGAGATAGATTGAAAAATAGACCATTATACCACCATGTGTAAAAGGGCGGGAGAGAGACAATCAAGGTGCTGTGGGAGCCCCAAGGGGATAGCTCTTCACCAAATATCTGTGGTAAAATTTTTTAAATCTTGTTTGCATTTAATTGAGTACTTGGCAGCACTTGTTCCCTGAGCAGGATCATAATGTGGCACAGGTGCCAAAAGAAGGTCCCAGTAGTCAGATAACTAGTGTATTATATGGAAGAGGGAGGAAGGGGAAAAAGTAAAGGAAGAAACAGAAAACACGACTGCGAAGGGTAAAGGAAATAGGTAAAACCAGCTGAGAAGGAAAACCAAGAAGTGAGACGTGACTAGGCAAAATGGGGTTAAGTTACAAGAAAAAAGCTGGCAGAACATATCAGAGACTGCTTAATGTGTGCCATGTATGTTTTTGTAAATTA
This sequence comes from Rousettus aegyptiacus, assembly GCF_014176215.1. Taxonomy (NCBI): domain Eukaryota; kingdom Metazoa; phylum Chordata; class Mammalia; order Chiroptera; family Pteropodidae; genus Rousettus; species Rousettus aegyptiacus. The sequence goes on along the minus strand of NW_023416286.1, from coordinate 61,155,765 downwards.
GATTTGTATAAGCCAATGCCATCAATATAAATGATTTATAGCATCAACTTTGTTTTTTTGACACTATTCCCAAGAATGCCGAGGAACATATTAGTTGAGTTGGAAGTAACTTTTTAGGCAATAGTCACTCCCTTTTTTCATGACTCTTCCCTGGATCCCAATTCTCTCTAAGCCAGGGTGTGAATAGCCAACTGCTCTCTTTGAGCAGTTCCAACGAGTGTCTGACCTTTTTATTTGAAACTTGACCTCTCATTCTCCCATAGTTCTCCCTCTGTCACCATGCTTTTCCTTGTCTCCATGCTTTTTTTTTTTTCATTGCCATTTCCTATTATCTGATATTTTATCTTCTATTCCTCCTACTCCACTCACTCTTTCTTCTCTACTTGGCTAACTCCTAGTAATCCTAGCAGGCTTCAAAAACAGAGCTCCAGCAAGTTATTTCTGCTTTCCTTTCTTCCTCCCCAAGCTGATTTAAATGCTCTTTCTTTGAGATCCCATTGCACTTGGTGCATGTTTCCTGCTTAGCCCCCATCATACTGAATAACAATTGCTAGCGTGCTTGTCTGTCTTTCCATGAGTCTCGTAGCTGGCAGGAGACCTTATACATCACAGATACTTAGTACATGTTGGCTGATTAAATGAATGAGTAAAGAAAATAATAATGCATCAACAGTCAACAAAGTCAAGAGTTGAGAGTCTTTAGTTCTGTTGAGACTTTCATGGATCTTCAATGGCTTAGTTACTTATAAGTTATACCATTGTATACTTTATGTATTAAGTCTGACTCATTCATTTTTTATTCCAACAGTGCTATCATAAGCATTCTATTTTTTTTTAATTTTCTAAACTTTTTTATACTATGGTGATATTACTAGGTACCCTTAAAAATAAATGAATAATTTAATTTTTTTTGTCCTCTCAACAACAACAAAAATGTAACATCGGTTGTTCAGAAAATATTATTTTGTGATAAAGTTTAGAAATCATTGGCTTCTCAACACTGGATTTGATTTATTGATGTGGAAACCACAGAATACAAAGATTAGCTTGGATGTATATGGCATAATGTTAGTAAGTGTACAGTCTAATGCAAATTTTGAGGGACAAATATACATTTTCTGAATCAAAAAATTTTAAATATACTTAAGACTTCTACATCACAAATATATGTGAAGAAAAAGATAAATGTATACAACATAGATGCATACAATAGACACATCTTTCTACCAGAATGAGTTTATTCAATAAATATCCAGTAGCCTTCTTCAGAATATTCTACTATCGGACTAGCTGTTCATCTAAGAGTTGTGACCCAGTTCCAACTAAGTAATTTTATTCTGCCTGCTTGACTTCCCCTACCATTGCTGCTCAACACAAAATTCTTCTTCATTTCTCGTCCCCTCTCAAGTGTTACTCCATCCTGAAAAACAGCTTCATGTAGCACTCTAAAGGTGACTGCTTTTCCATGATGAGTGAGGCAATTTTATTATGTTAAGTGCTGTGGGGAAAAAAAGCACTTATAGTGCTCCTGTAGAAATGCAAGCTAATATTACTCAATGAACCTTCTTTTCAGCTGTTGTGCAGTGTGGCATTTTCAAAACGAAGAGGCCTTTCCCTATTGCAGTTTATTTATGTAATGTATTCAAAATGGGCCTATTTCCTGAAGTCATCTGGGAATATGTGTAGAAGAAATATGGGAGAAACAAAAATTAAATACAAATGAAGTTAAGCAGCTAAAGGTAGAGAGGCCAGTGGTGTTAGAAACTTCAAACCTAGATCTAAAATTCTGATCAATTAAGAATGGAAAATAATTATATGAGACATCTCCTAGTACATCTTCCATCTAGCTAAATCCTAAATGATAGTTCCAAGAAGTTCTTAGGGTAGGCAAATGCATCCTAACTACAGAATTCAGAACTTCCTAGACTGTGGAATAAAATAGTTTTTACAAACTTAATGGATGTGTTTATATGCAGCATTTAAAAACATATTCCTTCAAACTATATCAAAGCAATATATTTATTTCTAGAATATAGCCCCTTGCCTTTTCTTTAAAATCAGTCCCGTTCACTGTCTTTTAGTAGCCTCAAAATTACTTTTCCATTTCTTAGAAAAATCTCTTAGCCTGTTTTCAAGATACATGTTTGCTTTAAGAAAAAAAAAATAGTAGTAGTATTGATCATTAAATACCCAATGGTATCTTAAGGTTAATTCAGTGTATTAGCAGAAATAATTCGACACATGTCTCTAGAACCTAGGTAAAGATACAAATGGGAAGGCTCTGCACTGTTGCAAAATCAATTTCTGCACTGTTGACTCTATTATCAAATAGTAGATACTCATCTTAACTTTTTTCTATTTTTATCATAGGTGAGTCAACATTTTCTCTGTTCTTTTATCTTAAAATCTTACATAGCCATTTAAAGGAAATAAGAGGAAAATTTCCAGGAAAACATTAAGGCCTTTGACACTAGATGTTTTACTAAATCAAGTAACAAAGACTCATTTCACTGAGGCACATCTCTCAAATTTTGTTATCTTATTGTAATATTTTGATTAATTCTGCAAGCATTTCTGAGACTTTCATATTGCCTTTTGAATATGGATACTTTCAAATTGTTTTAAATGTTTAGAAGCAGAGATAGTAATGATTAAATGCTTGGAAGTTGAAGTCTCATGCATCTGGGTCCGCATCTGGGTTCGATCTCAATATGGAACATCTGGCTTCCCTAAATTGATTCATTTCCTTTAAAATGGGACTCACAACAACATCTATTTCTCGGAGTCAGGAGGATTAAATGTAATACTACATGCCTCAATTCCCTGCAACTATGTAGGAAGTAAATGTGAGCTGATGGCTCTTCAACAACTGAGCTACATATTTATCTTCGAATCTGAGTAAACAGCTATCAGATGATCTTCTGCATATCTATATCTAAAACTTTCCTCATCATCTACCCAAAATGTCAGTAACCATCTAACACAATAATGCACACAGCTAGATAATACTGCCCCCATATCCGAAGGTTCTGCTGTCCTTGCATTGCAATTTCAGGATGGATTTGGGACTTCTGACTCATTTTCCTGTGATTGGGTTTTCAAGAATAATTAATGAATTCTTGTTGGTTCTTTAAAACCGATCATTTGGCACACATTTTTCCTTCCTTGAACATTATTTTGAGAGAAAACATTCATAAGAATGGAGCTAAAAATAAAAACCAAGTATTTTTGTGACAACACACACCTCTCCATTCTTTACACTTTGTTGAAGGCTCACCCCAATCCACACCCTCGCGACACGCACCGTTTGTGTTTGCTTCCATAGGTTGCCTCCTATCTGCATCCCCCCAACTTTTCTTCATCTGTGCCACCCGTGTCCTTCGTTCTGACACTTACTGAATACCTTTGTCCAATTTCACCCCATGCTTTGATCTGATTTCTAGAACTGTTGCTTCTACCTGCTTTCTCTTTGGTTTTTCTGTTTTTCTGCCAACTGCCTATGTGCTTTTTCTTATTGATCCCAGGTGCTTCAGCACGCTCCCTCCTAGATGGTCTAAAGCTATAGATCCCTGTGGCTTTGGAGCTAGAACACGCATGAGATAACTATGAACCCAAACATTTATGTTTACTGCTGGGAATCAGTGAGATTAACGTCTCACCCTTAGATTCTGATGAAGGTAGTACTAGAACCTGTATTTCCATTTCATGCATTTAAAACCCTTTACGATTACAGTGAAAAAGAAATTTTTTTTTAATTCTAAAAGTTTAAATTTAAAATACAATGTATCCTTAAATGTCTGATTATTAAATTGAGGAGGTTTATTAAATTGCAGAATCAGAGCTATATTATCTTCCTCCATTTATGTTTCTATATTAAAAATATATCTTCATTTTAAAGTTGGAACTTTGTATTTATTAAGAATGTATGTTTCATTCTACTTCTTAAATGAATAAGTAACTGTCAATTTAAAGAAATCTATCTTAATTTAATCATCAGAAATAAGAACAAATCAGAGATAGAAACTATATTTCATAACAATGCAAAATCTGGTAAGAATGTATAAAGCCAACTAAAAAAGAATGATTACGGAAATTAGAGCGCATTGAAGATATACAATATCATGCACAATAAAAAGGATGTTTTCATAGATAAATAAGGAATATCTACTTATATGTTATTGAACTGAAAATAAAGAGTAAACACTACTATATAGCCTGACCTTAATATTAGAAATTAGAATTAACAACTGGAAGGAAATGCCACAAAATATTATCCATAGTTATCTCTGTCTTGGTAGCTATAGATTACTTTATTCTCTCCTTTTTTGTTGTTTTGTATTTTCCAAATTTTGTATGACAGACTTACATAAATAGACACCCAGTAGAAATGTCCAATGAGCAGTTGACTATCTGCCCTGGCTTAGGGCTCCAGGGCAGATTCATGATCAAAAGAAAGTGAGTGTTGTCTAAAATCTTTCCTTTCAACTCAGCTAATATATTCTCCAGCATAAAAAGGAATGTAATAAAAAAGTTGTTATATCTTTCTGAAAACCAAATAAAGTTATCTGTAAGTATATGGCTGGTGTCAAATATACCTTCCTAAATCATACACGAGTTTTAAGAACAGAATATACCACTGCATTGTCATATTCAATGAGGTTACTTTTCAATGATAAGCCCTAAAAGGGTCTGAACATTAAGAAAGGCCCAGAAAAAAAATAAGCATCAACTCACAATTTGCAATATAAGGGCTTCTGCCTGAAGTTTCCAGGGGGACTTGTTTGTTTAATAAAACTGCATGAAGGAACAGGACCAAATAATGCAATTTTAATGCCTTGGAGCAGGCAATATTCCCTGCCTCACCCTGCTTAACAGAGCACATACCCATTCAGGTCCACCTACCTGAGAGCTGAGCAGGTCTCCTTGTCTAGAATGACAAGTTCAAGAAATTCACTGATATGAGCTCTGGCCTTCTCTGAACAGGACCTACCCTAACCATTCACAAGCTATGAGACCATGGCAAGCTATTTCACCACTAAGATCTCAGCCTCCACAGCCATTAAAGGAAATCCTCCATCATGGAGACACTGTAAAAACAAAATGACTCTCTGTGTTCTGAAGCTGTTAGAGAAGTAGCAGGCCCAAGCCTACTGAAATGCTACTGAAGTCCTCACCCCCTATCTATAGTGTGTCAGCTTCTCTCTGTCTCTCTCTGTCTCTCTCTCTCTCTGTCTCTCTGCCTCTCTGTCTGTCCGTCTCTCTCTCTCTCTCTCTCTCTCATTCTCTCTCTCCGTCCCCCCCCCAACCCCCTTCCCTCACCCTCCTTAGTTGAAAAGTGATCTTTGTCTTCACCATGGAGCATATGTTGAAGATAACTTTAAGCAAGATGTAAAGACAGAGGAAATAACAAAAGTTACCTTGCCATTTCACAGGGTGAATCAGAGATGAGAATAAATGAAGTTGACACAAAATGAGGTTTTTTTTTTCTTTTTTTAAACAATCTTGCATTTTTTCTTTCGGTCTGGTGACCCATGATACAGACCATACTGCCCTTTTTTTCTTTATCCCATTGGTTCCCATGGCACTGAGCAACAAGATAATAAAAATATATATTTTTTAATAATACCAGTACACGCACAAGTAGGAGAAAAGAGTTCCCATTACTTGCTGAATCGCTCACTATCACTCTGTCCAGAACCAGCAGGGAATTCTGACAACATACCTGACTTTTCATTTATTTATTTTTTATTGGTTCTGGGAGAGGTGCGTGATTCATTCCATGGAGGTTGCAAGCTCTTGTACTATAGGAACAAATGGTCTCTGGGTGATTTGCTTTATTAACTTTTAGGGCAAAAAAGGGAAAAATAGGAGAATTGCTTAAACTGCAATATGCTGGCAAAAAGTTTAGACATTTTTAGTTCATTGACACCTGAAATATTTTATTGGTCATGCTTCTTAATGATAGATTGTCTGATTATAAAGCAGGAGGCAATATGATAGACCAGAAAGACAGCTAAACAAAAGACAGAAAACCAGGCAATAGTCATAGCCATGCTATTTGTGCCCAGCCAAATCACTTGACCCCTTGTATCACTGGAACTCAGAGACTTGCTTTGTAAAATAAAGGGGTCAGACTAAATATTGTCTTCTATCAGTTAGGGTTTACAGCTTCATGAATGATGAAATCAGACTTTCAATATTAACTTTGTTGTCAAATGAAAAATCCTCCTCTCCATGAAAATATAATAATCATAATACAATAAGAACATTCGCTGTGCCACATACCCAGTGTTTCATATAATCCCCACAATGATGTAAGAAGAGCCTCTGTAATAAGAAGGGACATCAAGAATCACAAAGGTTAAGCAAGTTGCCTGAGGTCACAGAACCTGGTGGCACTAGGCTTCTAAGCCACGACACACAGCTCCCAATCACACCTCACCTTCATACTGCCTGTTAGGGAGACTATAAAGACCATCTATGCTGATAAAGAATTCAGGGTAACTGAACTATTATGTGCAACTTAATAAAGAGTAAGGAGGAATGTGAGTGCTTCCATAAGTTTGTCAAGGGCAAGTCAGAATCATGGCGCCCCATAGAACAGGGTCACTAAGGAAGCCTTAAAGAGAAGCTTAATTGCAGCAAAGAAGAAATGAGAAAATCTTAGCTAGGACAAAGATGCTTTATTTTGATCATCTATTTTTTCTCTTTTATATTCTCTTTAAAAGTGGTGAACCACTTAGAATTTAGTAAATAATAAAATATTACATAAGCACATTGGTACTATTTGAGCAATGAAGATACTCGGCATAATGGATGGAACAAGAGAGGACAAGGGTTTTTGGTCCAGGAGCCGCTGTTTACATTAAGTGATTTGCTTTCCTTTTGGGGGTTCTGGTTTCCTAAACTATAAAGCCAACTAGCTGCTTTAAGCCAATCTCCTAGATGCCAAAATCCTGTAGGAGGCACCAGGGATGGAAAAATAAAGATGAGGTTCTCTCTAAAAGATCTTTAAGAAGTTTTTACCCCTTACATTCTGAGTCATCATCAAGTCGAATGCAATAGAGGTGAACCTGTGACTTACTTGACCATTCCTAGATACAAATGACAAAAAATTATTCATATGAAGAATCAGCAATAAAAAGTTAAATAAAAACAGACTCATGGACATGGACAATGGACTAGTGGTTACCAGAGGTTAGTAAGGAGGGGAAAGTGGGGAGGGGAAAGTAAATGGGGGAAAAAATTTAAATCATTTCTTCAATTAAATAAATAAATGAATAAATAAATAAATTTTTAAAAAATTAAATAAAGGGTTATGTTTGGTGGTATACACTTTGATGTCTATCAAACTCATGACATACAAGGCCCAATCTTTCTGCCTTTGATGTAATTAAACATCTCAAAGACATGATATAGGAAGATGATGCTTATGTGAATATATTATATTTTTATGAAATGCAATGCATCATTCTACCAAACAGAATCTAACATCTGAAAATGATTCCTGTAGATTCTAATTTCTGTGCTGTGCTAGGACTACTAGTGAACTATTTTCCCCCAGAATTTGCATTTTCTTTTACAGTGTTGAAGAAAAATAGCCTCTTTGTTTGCACTGGTTTCAGAATTAAATTAGTTTGTATATTTGTTCTCTCCTCCTCTTCCCAGATTTGGTTTCAACATAAACAGTTATTTGATTAATTTTTTTGAATTTGGCCATAGTTTTTAATTATTGTAATTATTCAGGTTGGCTGCCCCCATTTTATTTTTGAATTAGATATCTATGCACTGTTTTAAATTGCACCTAATTATTTACTTCCATTTTCTATTGTTCTCACTCTGTAGTATATGATTTCTTTAGCTAGATCTGACTTCTGTTATCATGACCTGATCCTTTTATATTTTGTTGTTTGTTTATTTTGTTGTTTTATGAACCTAAACACTGAACAGGGTTTGCAAAATAGGGGGGAAAAAGGTGATTATCGATTTGATGTTTAGTGAATGCAGACAAATTACAAGGAAGAAACAAAAATAACATTCATCACAGAGATTGTTTTGAATGTTAATACAAACTTGCGGTCTTGAGAACAGCAAGAATTACCTAGGTTGGTAAAGCCCAGAATGTCAACAACATTTTTTTTTTACATTAACCTAGAAATGACCTCTGACAGAACGAAAACCAGTCATACTTTTCGATTTCAAGCTAAAAGATCTAAAAAGTTATTTCTGTCTAATAAAAAAGTACAAAAAGATTCTGAATTCCCACAGAAACCCTTCGTCTACCTTATAACACATCAAAAGCCACCAAGAGGCTATTCATCCTGTAGGAAGTGATAATAAAGCTTTTCGGGCATTTACGATAATGCGCGCACGACAGGAGAATAGAGAAGGGGAGGCGGGAAGGCAAGGAGCAAGTTACTTTTTGTTAAGTTACTAGAAGAAAATATAGGAAGATTTTTAAAATTTGTTCTAATAATTCATTTAAAAATGTTCATTTATTAGCTCTTAAGAATCTAAGTATTTTACACGTTGAGACTGTAGAAATGGACAACAAAGATGAAGTCCCTGCCCCCTTGCAGGTTACTTAATAGTGGGGAAAAGAGAGGCATTAGCAAATATACGCATAATAATTCAGCAAGTATTAAGTGCTATAAAGAATAAAGTGATCAGATCAGAACTGGAGTTTACAGGATTGTTCGAGAAAGTTTTTCGGAGAAGTGACATTTGGGTAGAGATCAAAAGAAAATAAGAGATATATTGATATCTAGCAGGAAAGTTTTCAAGGAAAAAGAAACAAATAGTAATTTCAAAGCCCTGGGGCAGGAAAGTGTCTAGCCTGTATTCAAGAAACAACAAGTTAGTGAGTGAAAATGTGAGTGCCAGTAGAATAGGCCATACAGGTGAACCTGGACAAGAGAAAGCCTGTAAACATATGACACAAGACCAAGAAAATGTAAATAAATGATTGATAAATTAAAATTTAAATTTCTGCATAACCGAAAAAAAAAAAAACATGAACAAAATCAAAAGATAAACAGCAACTAGAGGGAAAATGGCAACTCATGTCACAAAAGAGCTGGTGTCTTTAATGTATTTTTAAAAAGAAATTTATTTAAGTCAATATAAAATGATTAACAAGCCAACAGAAAAATAAGTGAACAAACACTATGAAGAGAAAAGGGCGTAGTAATGTTTTTAAACATAGTTTAAACATATAAAGAACCTTGCTTATAATGAAGAAACTTCAAGTTAAAACCACACTGAGATGCCAATTTCTTATACTATCAGGTTGGCAAAGACCTAAACATTTGATCTTAACAACATCAAAAGGTTGAGACTTAGAGAACCAGACATGATCATGTATTACTATTGGGGCTGTAAACAGGTACAGCCTTACACGGAGAACTTGGACACTATCAAAATTTTAAACGCTCATATCTTTGACCCAGCAGTTTCACTTATACGACTTTAACCAACAGATTTATTTGCACATGTGTTAAATAAATTAATTTCAGGGATACTCACTGTGGCATTATCTGTAACAGCAGGAAACTGTGGGACATGTTGAGTAGTGAGAAATGAATTTAGAAGTGAGAGGTGGAGCCTGATTATGAATCTCTTTTAAACAAACCTTCAGAAGTTCTTGAGCAGGTAAAATGGGAGCAAGATTGTGGTTAGAATAACTTGTCAGTCATCAATTTTAGATTACATTGGTGTGTAGGGGACCTCAGTGACAACTTCAATGTCATTTAAAGAGTTATGATGGAGCTATAAAGGAAAAGTACCGGGTGGGAGGTGGGAGATGGGAACAGCAGGCGGGGTGGTGGTAGGCAAGGCTGCTAAGCTGGACTGAGACTGGCTTGTGAAAGGTCTTTCTTATGCCAGGATAGGACATTTGAATTTGTCCTGAAGGCAATGACAACATTTAGAGCAAGGCAGTGACCTCATCAGATTTGCATTTTTAAAGGACAGCTCTGTTTGCAAAGTCAGAGAAGAGATTACAGAGCAGCAAAAGCAGAAGTAGAGAGAGAGATTAGTATAAAAAATCAGAAATACAGTCACAAGAAAGGAAAATATTCTCCTTGTTTGGCAGTTTTAAGAATCAGAATTCCAAAAAATGAAATGTCTTGGCTATATAATTGCATTAAAAGCAAAACCAAAAAAACGTTTTAAGTAAACTCTAAAAAGGATGGCATGGACCTTCTGACTACGTAAGTTCATGTTCTCTGTTCTGATTATTCAGATCATGTCTGCCTGCTGTTACTGCATTTCCCTCAGTCCCTACTAGCTGTGCTCTCTTTCTAGATCTCTCCTGAAACATGTTCTTATCCAAGATCTCACGAGAATTTTAATTAATCAACTTGGGTGAAAGCAAAGGACGTATAGACCGAGTGTGCCCATCTCTCTCGAGCTGCAGGAGAAAGCAGACCCTTCTAATTACATTCATGTCATGGGCATAAATGAGACAGTATATAAACACTGAAGCAGGTTTTTTATTTTCTTTTAATGAATAACTAAACTGGGTGCCAATGAATGAATATACTAGGGTACTCGTAAAATTGCTTTTTTTTTTTTTTTTATTCCTTTGCCTGTATCGTAGTAGGGGAATTATCTTGGGTAGGCTAAAACAATGGTATTGCAGTTGTAAGAGAGGGTGAGCATTGCTTCTAAAGAAAAACCAAAGTTGGAGGCTATGGAATTCCAATAAAAAAAATAAAGTATATTGTGCTCATAAATTTTATTTTTCAGAGTAGATTATTAGGACAGATTTAGATTTAATGAAAATTTTGAAATGACATGTTATCTTAATTCAAATTTCCTTGGGAGGAAGAAAAAAATTTTAATGTTCATGTATTTTCACCATTGTCACTTCAAAAAGATTCTAAATACCATGAATGTAGCAACTGTAGACTGCTTCTGTACCCCCACCAACACCAGTTCATAATGACATAGTGATACTCCTCGGCATATAACAAATATTTATTAGGTTAAGTTGAACTTATGTCAATTAAATTTACTCTTTTTTCAGCTTTATTGAGATATAGTTAACATAAAACTGTGTAAGTTTAAGGCGTATTATATGACAATTTGATACATGTATATACTGCAAAATGATTATCGCAATAAGGTTAGTTAACACCTCCATCACCTCACATAGTTACCTGGTGTGTGTGTGTGTGTGTGTGTGTGTGTGGTGAGAATTTTTAAGACCTACTCTCTTAGCTACTTTCAAGTATACAATGTAGTATGGTTAACTATAATCACATGCTGTGCATTAGATCCCAGATCTTACACATAACTGGGAGTTTGTACCTTTTGACCCCCTTCACTCAATTTCCCCCAACCCCTCTTGGCTGAATTTTCAAGGTTATTTCTACTCTCTCATTACTTAGGAAAAGCTTAGTAACACCTCCTGTGACAAAGGAAAGGCTTTATCTCCTTGTCTCCTCTAGAACATTTTTGAAAATCATTCTTACAAGTTAAAATCAACATTCAGCAAAAATATTTCTGATTTTACATCTCCTTTTCTCAAGAAGTGAATTAAAAACATATGTTGATCATATGAAATCATACTTAATATTTATATCCTAGAGGAGCATGAAACATTCAGAAGTCTCTGCAGCAATTATTTTCACTCCAATGACATCCAGAGATAGAGATAATGTCTAGCTCTCAGTCCGAGCTTTTACTTACTCTTCATAAAGTCAGATACTTAGACAAAAATCAGAATACTTGCCTTCTTACAAACCTGCTCTATATCTCTCTCATGCTCAGATCCCAGGACACACACACACACACACACACACACACACAGCAGGTCTGTATTCAGTGTACCATAATGATATACTTTAACACTTTATGGACTTGGAGCAAATTTTTTTTATGTTTTGTTTAGGGCAACAGTTTATTTTCTATTGACCATTGCAGTGTCAGTAAACAGGGGTTACATCATAAATGGTAAATTTGTCAAATATTACTTGACTAGAATTCTGAATATTTGAGTCCTGTCAAACAAATAGAAAGTATTACTGAGTATTTTGTAAATATTGTAATTTGGCTTCTTTAGTTTCCTGTTGTCACAAAATAAATTATCCCCAAATTTAGCATCTTAAAATAAAAATTATATTATTAAAATTCACAGTACTATAGACAGAGAATTCAGGCAAGACACAACTGGCTGATTCTTCGGGACCACATAGCGTTGACTGAGATTACCAGATGGTAATCAGCTGACAGATGGGCTGATCTGGAAGGTTGTAGACAGCCTCACTCTTATGTCTGGCACCTTGGTGGATGTTAGTCCATCAGGGCTGCTATAACAAAAATACTGTAGGCTAGTGGCTTAAACAGCAAACTTTTATTTCTTGTAGTTCTGGAGGCTGGGAAGTCCTAGATCAAGGCACCAGCAGATGCAGTGTCTGGCGAGAGCCCACTTCCTAGTTCCTAGTCATCTCATTGCATCCTCATGTGTCAGAAGGATGAGGGAGCTCTCAGGGGCCTCTTTTTATAAGGGCACTAATCTCATTCATGAGGGTTCCACCTTCATGGCCTAGTCACCCCCCCCCCACCTCCTAATACTATCATATAGAGGATTATGTTTCAACCTATGGATTTTGGGGGAACACAAATATTCCAACTATAACAGCAGGGGTGGCTGGAAATCTGGGTCCAGTTGGAACTGTCACTTGGGTGTCTACATGTGGCCAGTCCAGCAGGTGATCTCAGAATAATCTTTCAAGACACAGAAACTGGAACGTGCAGTCTCTTAACTATATGCTCTGGAAACTGACAGCGTCACTTCCACTGTATGCTATTAGTCACGGCCGTCACAGCCCACCCAGATTCAAGGAGACAGTCATCTTTAATTGGCAAAGGGGCACATCATGAAAAAAAAAAATGCAATTTTGTATCTCTAGTTAATGATCAAAGCAGCTACAATCAAAACATCGATTTAATATAAAAAAGAGCACCAGCTATACATCTTAAAGTCATCTGTGTGCCTTTTACTTTTTGTCTTCACATCTGTTGCTGTCAATACTTCCGCCAAATATCTTGCAAGTTATTTCCTCTTTTTACCTCTTTCACTGCCCAATGGAAGTGCCTTATAATAGCTAATCTTTGTTGAGAGCTAATTATCTGTCAGGCATTGTGCTAACGACTTTACAGGCAGCACCTCATTTGATGCCTAGCCACCACTATTAAGCAGACATTGTCATAATCTCTATTTCACAGATGAAGAAAATGGGACTTTGTGAATTAAGTGACACACATTATCTCTCAACCATTTAATGGAAGGGCCTAAATGGAAAGGCAGGCATCTGACTCTATCCAATCAGGTTTCCTCACTCCTAACCAGAAGTAACACTTCCATGAGCAGAATGCTTGTCCCAGAGGTGCAGCTTTTCCTGCAGCCTGGCTCCTCACTTTTGCATAGCACCTTCTGTTTGAGCTGATACGCACGCCTCCTGTGCTAACACATAGTCATAACATCTCTGTGTACCTCAGAACTTCATACCGAGGCTTCATACCAGTTATTTCTAACCTATCTAAATTTTATTCTCCATTTAGAAACAGAAGTCATATATACTGCCTAAGACAAAAATCTTTTTCTTAAAAATAAATAAAACTGAACAACACAGGAGATATGTGCAGAAAAAAATCAGATGATCATTAGCTGACAGCCTAATACTGGCCTGGTTTAATTGGCAATAGATAATAGCACCAAGAACACAGTTAAAAATAACGTTCCAAATATTTCAAAGTATAAACGGCATGGAGATAATTAAGATAACACAGGATGGCAGCCTCTGGAGTAACTTATGGCCATGTTCTGACTTAATTAGTTTCAGAGAAACTTACCAACTACTGCCTTGGTGTCACAGAAGTATTTTGTGTTTCCTTCACTTTGAGAAGAGAAATATGGCTTTCCTCGGCCCCAAGGGAGAGGAAGGTTTTCTTGGCACCAGGGGAGCTTGCCTGATAACAGATGGGAGACAAACCAGTCACTCTGAAACACAACTGGTTGTTCAATGGTCCACACAGACCCTCTTGTCAACTGTGGTCTTGGGCCCAGCAATTGCAGCCATTTACTACCAGCCTTTTTTCCTATTCCCAGGGCTGGAGGGCTCTGGCCACCACTGCCCCTTTCTCACCTGGTAATTTGTCTGAACTAGACTCCTAAGGCAAAAGCTATAAGCATGACCCTTTATAGTGGAAATGCAAAATAGTACAGGTGTTTTTCTGAACAGCTGCTTTTCCTTTTATGACCCTGGGGAATCCTGTCAAGCATATTAAGAACAAAAAAAAAAAAAGGAACTTGAGAGAGGGATGATTATACCATAAGAGATGTGTATTTTTAGACATTTTTATTGAGATATACTTGACACATAACATTCATTGTATTAGTCCAAGGTGTATAACATAATGATTTGATATATTTATATGTTGCAAAATAATTAACATAGTAAGACTAGTTAGCATCCATCACATGTAGTTAGAAATTTTTTTCTCATGAAAACTTTTAAGAATCATACTCTCTTAGCAACTTTCAAATATACAATACATTACTGTTGACTATAGTCACCATGTTGTACCTTACATTCCCAAGAGTGACTTATCTTGCAACTAGAAGTTTGTACCTTTGACCACCTTCACCTATTTCTTCCATCCCATACTCCCTGCCTCTGGCAGCCACTAATCTGTTCTCAGTATCTGTGAGTTCAGGGTTTATTTTAGATTCCAAGTAAGATCATACGGTATTCATCTTTCTCTGTCTGATTGATTTCCCTAGCATAATGCCTTCAAGTTTCATCCATGTTGTCCCAAATGGCAGGATTTCCTTTTTATGGCTGAATAATATTCCATTATATGTTTACATCACTTCTTTATCCAGTCACCTATTGATGGGCACTTACTGTTGTTTCCACATCTTAGCTACTTTAAATAACACTGCAATAAACATGCGGCACAGATAACTTTTTGAGATAGTGATTTCATTTCCTAGAAGTGTAATTGGTAGTTCTATTTTTATGTTTCTAAGGAACCTCCATACTGTTTTCCATAATGTCTGCACCAATTTACATCCCCATCAGCAGTGTACAAGAGTTCCTTTTTCTCCACTTCTGTATTTGATCAACTCAATAATCATCACTACTCTTTTTATTGTGGTAAAAAAACACATAACAAATTTTTGGGTTCACAGTACAGTATTGTCAACTGTATGCACATTACTACTCTTAATGATAATTCTGAGATCTTGAGCCAGTCTGTATTGCTTTTGAGGTTTTAAAGGAGAATCTAGTTTTACTTAGTAAAGTGTTCTTATTAATACATAATTTTTCATCTTATTTCTTTTAACTTCTCCTCTTTTTGATTTTTTAGTTACAGTTGACATTCAATACTATTTTATATTAGTTTCAGGTGTATAGCATGGTGATTACAAATTTATATAATTTATGAAGTTATCTCCCTGACTAGTCTAGTACCCGCCTAGCACTATACATAGTTATTATCATATTATTGACTATATACCTTACATTTTACATCCCCATGACTGTTTTGTAACTACCAATTGGTACTTCTTAATCCCTTCACCTTTTCCGCTCCACCTCCAACCCCGTCCCATCTGGCAAACATCAGCTTGTTCCCTGCATCTATGAATCTGTTTCTGTTTTATTTGTTTGTTTTGTTCTTTAGATTTCACATATGAGATCATATATTTGTCTTTCTCTGTCTTATTTCACTTAGTATAATATCTTCCATGTCTATCCATGTTGTCTCAAATGGTAAGATTTCATTTTTTTAATGGCCAAGTGACATTCCGTTGTATATATGTACCACATCTTCTTTATCCAATTGTCTATCGATGAGCACTTAGGTTGCTTCCATATCTTGGCTATTATAAATAATGCTGCAATGAATGTAGGTACATATATCTTTTCAAATTAGTGTTTTGGATTTCTTTGGATAACCAACCAGAAGTGTAATTGCTGGGTCATATGGTAGTTTTATTTTCAATTTTTGGGAGAAACTCCATATTGTTTTCCATAGTGGCTGCACCAATTTGCAATCCCACCAACACTTGTTATTTGCTGATTTATTAATGATAGCCATTCTGACAAGTGCGAGGTTTTAATTTGCATTTCTCTGATGATTAGTGATATTGAACATCTTTCCATGTGTCTATTCGCCATCTGTATGTCCTCTTTGGAGAAATATCTGTTCAAGTCCTCTGCCCATTCAATTGGATTGTTAATTTTTTTGGTGTTAAGTTGCCTAAGTTCTTTATAAATTTTGGATATTAACCCCTTTTCAGATCTATCAGTAATTTGTCATTCTGTTTTGTTGCTGGTTTCCATTGCTGTGCAGAATCTTTTTAGTTAAAGGTAGTTCCATTTATCTTTTCTTTTGTTTCCCTTGCCTGAGGCAACATGTCAGGAAAAAATATGTATTATCAAGAGCAATGTCAGGGAATTTACTGCCTGTGTTTTCTTCTAGGAATTTAACATTTTGGGGTCTTACATTTAAGTCCTTAATCCATTTTTGAGTTTATTTTTGTATGTACTATAAGAAGGTGGTCTAGTTTCATTTTCCCAATACCATTTATTGAATAGACCATCTTTACCCTATTGCATATTCTTTCCTCTTTTGTTATAGATTAATTGACCATATAAGTGTCGGTTCATTTCCGGGCTCTCTAGTCTGTTCCATTGATCTATATGGTTGTTTTTATGCCAGTACCATGCTGTTTTGATTACTATAACCTTGAAGTATAGTTTGATATAAAGTATTGTAATGCTTTCAACTTTGTCTTTCTTTCTCAAGATTGCTGTGGCTCTTTGGGGTCTTTTGTGGCTCCATATAAATTTTAAGATTGCATGTTCAAGTTATGTGAAAAATGTCATTGATATTTTAATAGGGATTGCATTGAATCTATACATTGCTTTGGGTAGTACAGACATTTTAATAAGGTCATTTATTCCTATTTATGAACATAATGTATGCTTCCATTTATTTGTATCTTCTTCAATTTCTTTCTTTAATGTCTTATAATTTTCTGAGTTTAAGTCTTTTACCTCTTTAGTTAAATTTATTCCTAGGTATTTTATTTTTCTGATGCAACTGTAAGTAGGATTGTTTTCTTAATTTCTCTTTCTGATAATTCGTTTTTGGTGTATAAAAATGCAACCAATTTCTGAATATTAGTTTTGCATCTTGCTACTTTACTGAATTCATTTATTAGTTCCAATAGTTTTTTTGTGTGTGTGTGGAATCTTTAGAGTTCTCAATATATAGTATCATGTCATCTACAAATACTGACAGTTTTACTTCTTTGTTTCCAATTTGGAAGCCTTTTATTTCTTTTTCTTGTCCGATTGCTGTGGCTAGGCTTTCTAATACTATGTTGAATGCAAGTGGCGAAAGTGGACATCCTTTCCTTTTTACTGATTACATGGAAAACACTCTTAGCTTTTCATCACTGAGTATGATATTAGCTGTGGGTTTGTCATATATGGCCTTTATTATGTTGAGGGATGTTTCCTCTATTCTCACTTCGCTGAGGGTTTGTATCATAAATGGATACTGGATTTTGTCAAATACTTTTCTGCATCTGTTGATATGATCATATAATTTTTATCTTTTATTTTGTTTTTGTTGTGTACCACATTAATTGATTTGCAGATATTGAACCAAACTTGCATCCCAGGAATAAATCCTACTTGATCATGTTGTGTGATCTATCGAATATATTGCTGAATTCAGTTTGCGAATATTTTGTTGAGGATTCTTACATTGTATTCATCAGGGATATAGAGCTATAATTTTTTTTTTGTAATGTCTTTGGCTTTTCAATAAGGGTTATGGTGGCCTTGTAAAATGAGGTTGGGAGCCTTCCATGTTCTTGAATCTTTTGGAATAGTTTGAGAAGAATAGGTATCAACTCTTCTTTGAATGTTTGGTAAAATTCACTCTTGAAACCATCTGGTTCAGGACTTTTGTTTGTGGGGAGATTTTTTATTACTAATTCGAT
Organism: Rousettus aegyptiacus; assembly: GCF_014176215.1. Lineage (NCBI taxonomy): Eukaryota > Metazoa > Chordata > Mammalia > Chiroptera > Pteropodidae > Rousettus > Rousettus aegyptiacus. The sequence continues at coordinate 61,137,734 of NW_023416286.1, read as the reverse complement.
TTCATTAGTAGTAATTGGTCTGTTCAGACTTCTTGTTTCTTCTTGATTTGTCACAATTATACATATTTTTAAAATTAGTATTAGCCTAAACCACATAGTAAACAGCATAAAGTAGCATATTTTTACTGGTGATCAAAATTAAAAGAAAAATGAACAAATATATATCTACATCAAAAATTTATCATCATAAATTAATTTGTATAACAAAGCAAATGAATTGAGATTTAAAAAAATGAAAATACAGGGGCAAGCAATTTGAGTAAGTATGGCCACTGGGTTATATGTTTAATATACAGAATCATCAATATGGTTGCCTTTTTCCAAGGCCAAGCAGGCAACATCTTGTGAGAAGATCATCCTGAGCGCTTTATTATAGCTAGGAGTCAAAAACTAGAAGATGAGTTTGCAGACCCATAAACCTAAAAGGCACACACTGTGGTGGAGAAGAAGCAATGAACAAAATGATTAAAATCACCCAAGGAAACTTTCTGACCTAACCATACAAATCAAACAACTTTGCTTTACTTTATCTATTGAAGGGAATGTCTGGTACAGAGGCAGTGTTTTAATTTAATCAGTTAAGAGAAACTCTCAGAGACATTTTAGACCCCATGATTTCAAACTGTGATCCAATCTGAAAACTTGTTCTTGCCCAGAGCATAACTGCTTTCAGACTTACAGCATAGCCGACATTATTACTCTCTCTACTCAACCCGTTCATGTTGGAAAGATAGCCGGCGATAGACCAGTACTCTGTATAATGATTTATGCAAATACTTATATAAAACATACAATTAAGTATTCCATAGTTATCAGTTCCTTTAATTGCATTTTTAATAACTCCATGGTGCCAATTCTTTATCATGTACAAGGATTGCTTGATTCCTCTAGCAGAAAACACCTGTCTAGAGAAACTTGCTCATTTTTCATGATTAATCTTCATCAAAAAGCCTGCTGGAACGTCTAATGGTAAAGGAGATTATTTTTGATAAACACACAAAATAGATCTAAAGACATAAATTAACAGACTGGCTTTCAGGCAACAGTTAGCCAACTTTTAAAACCTTAAAAGAGAAAACATCTTTAATATCAAAATACTGCAACCAAACAATGTATCATCTGTCTACATCATCAGATAATTAGGTCAATAAGAGGGAAAAATCACTACTTTTGTTATAAAATTCTATTGGGACATAGACAGATAGGTCTGCATTATCTAAGGGGAAAAAAAATCAAAAAATGTTAGGTCTTCTTTGTGAATCCTTGTTCACATCTAAGTTTTTCACATCATGTGTGTCCATAAGAATAACATAGTCAGAGCGTGGGGGTTGGGCTGAGACAGAGGAACCTCCCCGATGCTCCAGTGCTGCCCTGGATTCACTTACTCTCAGTCATTCCACAGGGAGTGGAGCAAGGACGCAATTATGGGCTCCGGCTGAGAAAGCCAGTTGACAGTAAAAGCTGATACTGTTCACAAAGCCTAATGCTCTAAAATGTTACTCTTTGCTTCCCAGAAGTACTGTGTCTTTCTTGTGAAAAAAAAAAAAAAAACCTGCTCTCTTAAAAGGTTTCTCATATGCCTAACTCATAACTACTTATAACCCTGAAAATGTTTTGATGTTGGACTTTAGTTGAGCATGGTTGGATATATAATAAAAATAAAATTTGCTTTCCTTACACAAATACTATAAAACAGCTACTATAAATAGTGTTTTACATTAATAATATATTACATTTAGAAAGCAGATGATATGATATATTTCCAGTTGCATGCTTAAAATATTCATGCACAGGAGGTGGGGGAGGAAACATAGGGCATATACCAAACTGGTTATAGTGTTATTCTAGGAAGAAAGATTATGGATATACTTCTCACCTTTGTTTTTATTTTCTACATTTTATGTTTGATAATAAACATGTATTATTTGGGGGAAAAGAAAGTGTTTTAAGATTGGCTCCCAAAAGCTTTGACGATCAAAGAACTTGAGATCTATTGAGTCTGTATGTTAAAAGTCTAGATCACACTGCCTAACACGGCAGCCATCGTCTCAAGTGCATATTTTAAGTTAATTAAAAGCAAATGAATTTATTAACAATTGAAATCTTCACACTAGCTACATGTCATGTTTCAATAGCCACATTTTTATCATTACAGAAGGTTGTATTTGACAGTCTTTCTGGAGATAAGTTAAAAAACTATGCCCTGAAAACTAAAAACAAAAGTGGGCCACTTTTAGTGGCATAGGAACGAACATATTCCCCTCACTGTAAATGCTGAAGGACTCCTCCATACCAGTTCTTTTATATACTTCTCTAATCTGTAGCCCAATAAGCTCAGAGATTTGTTCCATAGCTATTCAACTGGTAACAGAGCAAAGACAAGAACCCAGGGCTATCAACTCCTAATTCATAGCTCTTGTCTCCATATCGCTATTGCCATCTTCTCCAAATAACTAAAACTTCCCAAGCAATACTTTAGTTCACTATAATTTCATAGATATTTTTTGAGAGTTTACAGTGTAACAGGCACCATAATAAGCCTTGAATAAATCACGTAAGAGAAGTTGCCCTACCCCTGAGGGTGTCAGAGTATAACGACAGAGGAATGCAAGGTACACTGACAGCACAAAGTAGAGACGAGGCCTGTTTTTCTCAGGAAATCCAGAAATGGTTCACACACATAGATATATTTTTATTGAGTCTACATTTGTGCATCCAAATTCACAAATCATCACTTTTTCTCCAATACTGTCAATGTTCCCCACACTCCAGAAGAGATTAGCCTCCATTTTTGAAATGCAGTTGATCTCTGACCTAACATTGTTTTTTGTTGTTGTTTTTTTTGTTCTTGTGGGATAGTTAGATATGTTTAACTCTTACTCTCTTAATTTGAACTAATTTTCTCATTTTCAGGCCTTATTTTATACATGTAATAATTTCAAATCTTCAAATGAAATAAAATACTTCTTTAAGATTTAACCTTCCTTTTCAGTTTAGACTATAAAAGGAAACAAATTTTGAATGAATGGTTATTTTTTAGCCAGTTGGGTTGGAAATGTTTAAACACAGGTTAAGAACCTGGAGCTCTCGCTTCTCAAGTAAATCATGCTCCTGTGTTTTAACAGATGCAATGCTCTTGGTGGCAGAGCGACTGGAAGGACCATTCAACATTGAGTTGGTCATGGACCCTATAGATGTCAAGATATCTGAAGCCATTATGAACATGCAAGAAAACAGCATGCAGGTGTCTGCAAAGGTATTTGCATTAGTCATATGTCTACTAACAAGGAAAGTATAGTAATCTAAAAATGAAGTAACTAGATATGTCGGCTGGGATTATAAATTCTAATACGTTGTCAGTGAGCTTTTCCTGTCAAGCTACAAATTTGCTACTTCATTAAAAATGTCTAACAAAATGGCATTGAGAAAGGAAGCAATCTTTTCATTCACAACTACTCAATCATGAAGAAATTATTGGCTGCTAAAAAGTTTCAGAGAGCTCCAAGTATATTGACTAATCCCTCACATTTGTGAGCAATTTGGGGGAAATTTTCCTTTTAATGTTTGAAGTTTCTACACACCCTTACCCTGTTCTCTCTCGAGGAACTTCTAATTATATCTTCAGCTGTGCAAACCAGGCGAATGTTCTATATGTTCAATTGTAAATAATTAAACATTCCATCTGACTTCCTTTTTTTAAGACTACGGTGTAACCTTCATTAATGTAGCTTCAGGGGAAAATGCTCCCTTGTATGAAGTCAAGCACACATTAAAAAAAAAAAAAAAAAAAAAGTAGTACATTTTCATAAATCATATGAGACAGAGCTTCTGGGTTTGCAGCTGCAGAACACAAATACCAGGTGCACAATTTTTATTTGTCCCCACCCATTTGAAGATAAACAGTACCGCCTTAAGCAAAATTGAGAAGTTTGCAATGGTTCCCCAGCCTTTTCCTTCATTACCCCCTTTTACCCACATTGACAACTTTATAATGTCTTTCTGCTGTTGCTATTGTTGTTTTTTATACCAGTCTCTCTGTCATGAAACACTAGCCAAATCTTTATCAGTCTTTTAAATGTGGTGACTACATGATTACATTTTAATGAAACATTAAATGACACAAAAATATGTCAGACAAGGAGTTGCATGCTTAGCTCTCTTTGATCTTTAAAATTCTTTGTGAAAGAGACTTTAAATACAGTTAGGGAGGAGAGGATGTGTGGTGTGGAGAAACTGCAGAGCAGAGAGAGAGCCATGGAATCTAACTAGGATGGGAATTCATGCTGTATCTTCTTGGCTGAGTATGAATCAACTAGATTTGGGCTTTTTAGGGCAAATTGGTAGCAAGTAGGATAAAAAGGAATGTGGCCCGGGTCCCTTTCTCACAATGCTTGGGAAATAGACGAGCGGAGAGTTTCACAGGCCTAGTTCTGGGTTTTAATGAGCCTGGGATACCCCGTGTAAACAAGGATGTTCCAAACTGCTGTCACCTGTTAGGGAAATAGCACGTTTGGGGATTCTGTGAAAATCTATTTTCTTTCTTTCCTGTGGAAAAACTAGCATTCATCTATTCCTCTCAAAGCTATTGCCTAGAAACAAATTAATGTTGTTTTGAGAGGCCAACATCCCAGCAATGCTTGAGTAACCAGGCGCTAAGGTTGCTGGTGTTCAAACAGCTCTAGAGCATCAGACATGGAAAACAAGTGGACAAAACTTTCTGTGGCTTGAGAGCATCCCACACTTCTTAGAAGCAAAGGTTTGCATTGGTGTGTGAGCATATGTGTTCAAGTCAAATTATTCTATTAAAAATTCCCTAAGACTTCTTTTAGACTAATAGACTAATAGACTTCTTTTATTACCAGAATATAAATGAGACATTTTTGTGGAATTTGTCTAACTATACTATAATAGTATGGCTGTTCATGAGTACTGTACTTTTAAAAAGACACATTTCTTTGTAAGAAATGTCAAAATCAAGAGTAGAAATAATACGGGATATGTAAGAGTACACTCACATGAGAGGATACAGTATGGACGAGCATAAAATAGTGGTACAAAAAATGTCAAATGAGCTAGAAACATTTTTTATTAAGTGTGACTGGTAGTCTTGACACAGAGAAAAATGAAGGGAGTGAGTTATGGATTGGGAGAGAAAGGAGGACAGCTAGAGCTTGCGGGAAACAGGGGTGGGACAGGAGGCAGAGTCTGATGTGGAAGAGGGTATGGAGGAAGGACCAAAAACAGACTTTAATATAGTGGAGAAGTAAAAGGTGGTTGAATTTGGACACATTCAGCTGGAAACAACAACAGGATTTGCTGATGAAATGGATATGTTCTAGGAGAGGTTTTATTTCATCAAGGGAATAGAATTTGAAAATATATAGTTTTATTTTCTCTATAAGCCACATCCATGAAATTATGCTTACACTAAAGTCTAAAATCTACATTATAGCTAAGAACTGGATGGTTGAATTTTTCCTTTTTCAAAGGAACCCTAAGTCACTGTTGATGAACAGTCTCATCAAATGTGAAGTTCTGAATTTCCAGACTTCCGTTGGAGTATTTGTATAACCAGAAACTTCATTAACTACTGATAGGCAAGCTTCTGGTGAGGTCAGAAACTATTTCTTAATTGGAGGCCAGACATCCTGAGTGTTGTAAACCTTACAAGTTAAAATGACTTTTTACTCCAGGATATTACTGGCAACTTCTCCTTGGAAAATCATTTACTTTATTACAGCAGTCATTCCAGAGCTTCTTTCAGAAAAGCAACAATATTTATAACTGTAGGTCATTTGTTGAGCGCTTACTGCCAGGGACTGTACTGTGCTTTATATGGTTTATTTTTTGTAACATAGCAATGCTTGCAATGAGATAGATCTCCCTTATTTTCCAGGTGAGAAATCAAAGCTTAGAATAGTTAAGGAATTTATAAAGTTCTCATGGTGCTTGAGAAGTAAGTATATAGAGGAGTGTCTGGCTGCAGAACCCACATTGCTAGTCACTGCATCAAAATGTTGTGGGTGCCTGCAAAGCCAATCTCACTCAAGGGTAGGTTTCAGTAAATATTTGCTGAATAGATCAAGTATTAAGAGAAAGTGCCATAGTCTTCAGTAAAACTTACATGAGGGATAAGGAAACAGGTGGTAAAGCCAGCAGGACTTAGTTGTCTGTTTTTCTGTCTGATTTCCTTTAAAGCATGCCTAGAACTTCCCACCATGCTAAATGAGAATGAAATAATTCTCTTATCTAAGATCATCATTCATTCCTTCCAGCCTTTCCTAGAGATTGTAATAGTACAAAATATAACAGTCTACTTTTTTATTTCTTCTTCTATCTGGAGGCAAAAGATGAACACACCATAGATTCAGACAAGAACTCCCCCTTCTCTAATGCAGTGGTTCTCACTATATCTATAGTAGGGAACAGCTAGCTAATCTTTTATACTTCATCACTGAAATCATGAATTAGTGATATTTACAGACCAATGAGAAGATTCATCCCATCGCATATATTTATACCCAATCTTGTCTTAGGTCTGTTTTTATAAGTATTGTCAGATCCTTTTTCCTCTCCGATTCAGCCCACAGCTAAGCTGTTAGGAGTAAGCACACTGACATTCCTTTAAAAAAATACATTGGGCAACCAATATTTATAATGAAGTTATGTTATTGTGGTAATACATTATGACACTCATTTCAGATTCTTGATTTGTATATCTTTTGTACAATATGATATGACATATGGTATATATGTATATTTTTAAAGATTGAGAACAATAGCATATTAAAACTTTTGTTGGTTCTTTTTATACAGATAATCACCTAGTAACAATGATAATTATCATGACTACTATTAATTGAGCCCCTACTATATTTATTCAACAAATACACTGCCATGTACCAGACATGAGGAATACAGTAGAGGGACAAACAGATTCTCTGCTCTCACATCATTCTTTTTCTAGATGCCTTATATATCTATTTCAAATCCTCATTGCAATAATATAAAGTATTCATTTCCTTTATGAGTTAAAAAGATGTTAAATTTATAGGTAAAGAATGTTAAACTTAGAGAGATGAAGTAGCTTGTTTGAGGTTTTCCAACTAACAAGTGGCTAGGCTGAGATCGCAGCTCAGAGCTGTCTGATCCAAGGGAAAAGATCTTCCAGTATACGCCACTGTTTCCTCAGTAAGCGTCTTCCCACCAGGACCAGATACTCATCACCACTGGAGGGCTGTTGCCTGAAACATACTACAGAGAACCTACTAATAAGAAACGTAAGCTGTTAGTTCTTCAAGCTCCAACCAAGCTTATTACATTCACCAACTTCATAATCTTCATCAAAGACAGGAAAACACTCATTATTCCACCACTTCTGTTACCCACCCAAATCAAAGAACTTTGCAGGTTTTTGGAACTTCCCCCCTGGGAAGAGAGAACAAAAGTTTCTGAGTCTCTGCCTTTGAATTTTAAATGTGTTGATAATTCCTTCTTATCCTATCAGGGAAGATGAAACTGATCTCACTCAATATAATTTAACTATATTAGGAGCAATTTCAAACCTAATCCAGGAAAAAATTGGTTTGTCAGATATAATCTAAATTAAGAAGGAAGACGTATTATATTCCAATTGAAACCATCCATTCAATTAATACTTATTATAGACTAGAGTAGAACCCATTACAGAAGAGCAGGATGGCCTTCAGGTATTTAATTTTCTTCAGACGTCTGAATCTACATCTCAAATATAGATGAAAAAGCATAAGAGAATGGAAAAAGAATGTAATGGTTTCTGCCTGTAACTAGTCTTAGTTTCCTCATCTGTAGAATGAGGGGTTGATTGAAATGTGCCCCTTTTCAGCTCTAACAGTTTATAATTTTACTAATATTATCTCTTCACTAATGATTAGGTTTCTTTTTCTAGCATCCAAATATTTTTCTCGTATCTGGATCTTTGGCCTTTCAAAATATTTAGGTATGAATAATATCTTGGGAATTCACATGGAGAAAATATCTTCTTTCAGCTATGAAGACACCATTTATAATTTAGTATAAATAAATATATGTTTATTCTAATAGTGTTTATCTTTCCTTTCCTTGAGTCCCAGTATTACATGTGTCCTTCTTAAGGCTGTAAACGGTTTAATCGTTGTAGCATGATTACTTGTGTACTTACTTTCTTCTTCCAGGGATTATAAATTACGAGAGACAGGAACTATATCTTACCCAGTCTTACATTATACAGAGAACCATCTTAACATGTCATTTTACTCATGAAAGAACATTTTATTTTGCTGAGTTGAATTCAGAGCATCTAAGTATAATGCCAGATATTTTAACAGTAAGGAATAGAAAATACCTTAAAAAGTACTTGAAGTTAGTCTAGTATTCTTTAGAAAAGCATAAAGGTTATAAGATCAGATTTTGACATCATACAGATCCAGGATCTGGTTTTTACTAGTTGTGTCACTTAGAGCAAATTCCTTCTCTGTCTAAATTCAGTTAACTTACATTAAAAATGAGGATTCTAGGAGTATCTGCTCATAGAGACATGGGAGGGTAAAATGGTGTAATCCATTTTAAATGCTTAGTATGGAATATGTCAAATGAAAACCACTCATAAAAGTTAAGCATTTTAATAGTTATTATTGAAAATGTTTAGGATACGTAAATTATAAAGAGCATTGACTCTATGGCTTTACCTCATTTATGATGGTCTGTGAACTTATCATTAGCATCTAGGATCAGAAGAGCAGGTTTAATAGAAACACACCTGCATCTAAATTCATTCATGCATGGTGATATTTTTAATGGCAGAGAACCTCTTCGAAAGGGATAGGTATTTCTGGCTGGCCTATGACATGGTATGACATGGTCCTGAATAAATGTCTAGTAAACAGACCCTCAGAAGAAAGCAGGCCGGAGGGAAGAGCAGAGGGGTGGAGACACTGTTGACAACCCAACATCTAGTCTGTTCTCGTTTGCCATACAATGCCAGCAAAGAGTTTTAGAGATATTTCAGTGACCACTACCTAATATCACATTACTATATTAGCGAAACAATTGCTCTGCTCCATTGACAAGGGATTTGGTCCCTTCTGTCTGATCTCCGAGAAAAAAGCGAATGGTCGTACTATTTGCAAAACTTTACGTTCCATTTCCATTTCTTCTTTAGTTTTCTTTTAAAAAGAAAAGTGCAAATTTTCAATGATTTCTAGATTCAGAATATTTTCTCTGGTTATTCAAATTTCAAAGTTTATGTTCCGTCCATCAGCTTTCACTTACAATTTCTCACCAAGAAATAGTGACCTTGAAATATTTTTTATTCTTTGATTTCTTCATTTTTATACGGAAAACCAGAATTTGTTCAATTGCTGTCTGTAACATCACTGAATAATAGGGCCAGATTTTTCAGATGCTAGATATGGGTGGGGGGCACCTCTTTTTTATAAAGTAAAATGAAGGTTTGAGGGAAATGCTTATGATGCATTTATAGGATATGCACCCAAAGCGAACTAGTTTTAACTTTCCTTCCATGTAAAAGAAATAAAAACATTTTTTTTTTCTCCTGATTATAAATAAAATGAAACTCCTGATTATCTGTAATCTTAGGAGATTTATTTTAAGGCAAAAGATGAGAAGGTTACATTTAATGTAGTATCCTTTAGTGTAGGTGATTTAAACTCAGTTAAGTTTTTAACACTCGTTATGTTCTCAGAGCAATAGAAGTTTCTCTCTTGCTCTCCTGAAAGAAATCTTCTTCCAACACCCTCCTGCCTTAATGAGGAGAACAGCTTAGGACCACTCTTCCCATGGCCAGTGGATTATCGTGTCTGAGAAATTTCAGTCTCCTTTGCCTGATCTCACAAATATAGTTATCCCCATCTCTTAGCACTCCCCTTGTACTCAAAGGAGCTGGTGCGAGTATGGCAAAGCCATTGCCCCAGCCAGCTTGTATTTAAACATCTGAAGGAGCTACTTCTCATTGGTAGCTACTTGTTCTGCCAGAAAACTGAATGATATATAACTTTCTGTAGGTCTTCTAATACATTTTGCACATCTCTTTCATTTCACCCCTTTTATTGTCCTAGAATATGTCTTAGACACCATTAGCCGACTAGCTTAGATGTCTTACAAAATGAAAATCAATAAATTATTTATGAATACATGTAATCTGTTAGCGAGACAAAACATTTTAAAACCATGGGGTTCATGTGGGTGGATGATAAAAAAAATTCATGTGTAGACAATTTGGACTGACTCGGACTCAATTTTCTGTTTGCTATAGCAACAGTAGGAGTTTTTATCCCAAATTACTCTCCCTATCACACCTGTTTATCCAAGTGTCTGCTGCACACCTCCACCTGCCACCTCAAATATACCTGTCTAACTGGAGCTCATAGTCCTCCTAGGAACCCTTTCTTCCCCCAGGGTTTATCCCAGAGAACACCTCTTACCTCTCTTTTGTCCTGGCAAAAAATTCTGCTGACTCTTCAACTTTTCCCCCTCTTTTACCCTCATAGTTGGAGCATAATGAAACCTATTCAATAGTCATTCTAAATGCCTCACGACTCCATCCATAGTAGCTCCCCTAATTCCATCACCACACATAGGGATTATAGCCTCCTAATTAATTTCCTGCCTTTGGTTTTGCCACACTCCAATTTATTCCCCACACTGTAGCCAGAGGGATCGCTGACAATGCAAATATGTTTACATTATTCTTCTGCTCAGTATCTTTCCATGGTTCTCTGTTGCCATTAGAATAGAGCCCATGCATAGCCCTACATGATATAGTCCTTAGCCTACCCCTTTGGGCCCACTACTCACCACTCTCCTCACCTTAAATTATTTAAGCATGTATTTATTGAGCATCAATTATCCTCTGAATGCCATACTAGATAGCGCAAAGATAGTAATGAATAAAACCAAATAAACGCGAGTGCTAACAGAAGTTTTTAATATGGACCAGACATCTGTTGCTCAGAACCATCCTCTGTCATCTTCATGCTTTTATATATGTTGTTCCCTCATCCTGGAATATTCTATCCTCCCCATCTCCCACCCCCAATACACACCATTTGCCAGGTATACTCCAATTATTTTTTTACTTTCCAGGCAAGATTCATTGGTATGCTGGTAAATGTTTGCACAATCAGCTCTCTGTGCAAAAAATCCATGCTAGTTTATAGTATTTGCTAAATTCTGTGGTATTTTCAAGCTGTCAACATATCACTGAACACAGAGTATGACACACCAGGGTATAATTGTACATAAAGAACTCCAATATATAATTGGCATAGCTCCAAGAGTACAAATACTAGTAAAATAATTAGAAAGTAATATTTTAAATATGTATTGCCTTTGTTTTTGATGTAATTTATATAATTTTTAGTTTATACAATTTAACTTTTAATAAGTATTATGTTTAATAACTGGCTTGCAAAATTCACAAGTGGTCTTGTGAGCCAGTAAGAGCTAGTTCCAGTACACCATTGCTATGCTAGGAAGCTTTCTCTGACTCTCTAGTCTGGGTTAGTTACCTCTCATGAGTATTCCCATTACAGTTATTACATTCCATTGTAATTGCCTGATTTATTGTTAGACCTCTCATGGGAACATGGACTTGTCCAGTTGGCATATTCCCAGCACTTATGTGTGACCTTAGTGACACTCAAAAAATATTTGTTGAGAGGTGGGTTGCATGGATGATACAGAGCCAACCTGCTGAAATTTGCATGTTTATGTAAATTCTACGAAGTGATCTTTTACAAATTGCTTTAAACCGTATAAACTAAGACTGTATGAAATCATCATTTAGCCAGGCCAACAAGGTTAGGGTTTCTTTCTCTCCACACTCAAAATATGCTTTGTTCAGTTTCTTGTAACTCCCCACTACTCACCATTTGGGAGGAAATATCAAGGTGTTCTGTTATTTAAGGAATGCAAAACCTTCAAGGAAAAAGAAAAAAATCATCTCCTCAAGCTAATGGAAAAAATCTGCTTTTATTGAAGAAACTATTTTAAGAAGTATGCAACAAATCTGACATTTTCTGGAACCTAGCTGTATAAGCATCAGAGTAAATTTTTAAAACCTTAAAACTGAAACGGTAGCTGGCTTTTGAAAAATGAAGCCAATGAAAAGCAGCCCAAACTGAACTCGATGACTTGACTTGATTCAGTATAACCCAGAATTTTTTTCACAGAATTCTGAACCCATCCAGGGACTTAAGAGTTTGCCAGAGAACTTGGCCAAAGGACCACTGTGATCATTCTTTAAGGAAAGAAACACATGTATCAGGGAGCAAGAGAAAGAGAGGAAAAGAATGAGGATGGAAGGGAGGGGGAGAGGAAAGGAAAAGGGAAGGAAGAGGAGAGGAGAAATTTTTCTGAGACGTAAGGATGAAAACCTGTTTTCTTAGAAGAGACTCCATAAAGAAAATTGACAAATGAATAAAAGTAAAAATAAAAATAAAAAATCCTGATACTTAAAATGTTTGTGTAATGAGTATAATAATTTTATAGCTAAAGAAGGAAGTCATTACTAAAACGTTTTAAATTTATATTCAGGAAAACACTTCATAGGATATTAGCAGAATGCTGTTAGAAACCAAAAAAAAAATGTGTGAAACGAGGCTCTAGAGTGACACTTTAATCTTGTATCATGGTGACGATGTAGCTCTTCTTGCTACTACTTTTAATGAAATGTTTTTAAAAAATATTTTAACTTCTTCACATCTATTTACCAATGATACAAGGAAATCCCTTTGCACATCCATGTCACCCTTCACATTCCACCTCCACTTTGAGAAAGGGCCCCCAGCTCTGTGCTGCAGCTAGACAAATAGGGGCAGAGAGACACAACCTCTGCATACGTGGGTGCTGCTGCTTCCCATTTTGACAGAGTGGAAAAATCAGGGAGGGAGGCTTTGCATGCAGCCTAAGCTGTTTTCCACTTTGCTACAAGAAACAGCCATTGTCTGAGATGTGAGCCCAGGTATCTCCAGAATCCATGGCTCTTAGTTTGCCTACCAACAATGAGAGAGCCAAGCCTGACGATTTTGTACACAGAATCCTCCGCTCTCATTGTCAAACACAATGAGTAGCTACTATCAAATGATAAAGAAAGATTTTTTGGTTCTAGTTATCATCTTAAAGTTGTTTATTTGGTTTTGCTTTAAGTTGGCATACACGGTAAATAGAGTAAAGGAAATAGCAAATGATTTTTTTCATGAATGCATGATTCATTGTATTTTCTGAAGCCTGAGGAAGAAGTGTTAAACTTTGATTTTGAAGAGATAATTGATTCTTTGAGATAAGTATAAAACTCAGCATAGAAAGTATCTGGTCCATGATAGACACTCAATAAAGATTAGTTCTCTTTCCTATCTTTTCTTTTTCATTACCTACCTCCTAATTGCTTTCAATAATGTTTGCAAAAGGGGGAAATTATAACTAAAAATTTTATTTAAGCATTATCTTTTATTCCCAAATTTTTTTTCAAGCACATACTGTGTGCTGGGATCTCTTACAAATTCTGGGATACAGTATAAGCAAAATGTATAAGATCCTATTCTTCGTGGAGCTTAAATTATTCATGTATCATTCTGCATAATCCATAGATTTGATTTGTAACCTGTTATTGTCCTATTTATTTACAGATTACTTCAGATAGAATAACAATATACCTTTCTATCTCATCTTTTCAGTGTCTTTTCTAAGCATCATATTATTTTATCTTCACAACAGCCTTGAAAATTGGGGAGAGCATGTTACCCCAAATCACCCATGTGTCAGGAGAAAGACTGAAGTTGGGACTCCAAGCTTTTAAACTGTTATTCATGACCTTTCGATTATACCACAGCTGTCTCTTACGACAATCATGCCTGCACTTGTACAAAATATATGCAGAGCCAATGTAGATATGATAGTTTCTGTTTCCTTAGGAACAAATGGGATAGATGTGAATTCCCCATGTGGTCATCTAACAAATAGTTCATTTGTTAACACTGTAATACAAATTAGTATCTAATAAGTAAATAAAACATTACTCTCAAAACATCAATTCCAATTAAATCTAGGTGGCATTAACTGCCACCTATATTAATATAGATGATCAGAGTTCTGTTTGCAAATTTCAAAACAATTTACGAGAATAGCAGCATCTTTCCCACTAATAAAAACTCACTGAGTAGAGACTAGGAGATAGAATTTTTTTTAAAAGGTGGATGAGTTAAGACAGGATTGATCTGCAACCATTGCTCCTTGGGTTGCCAGACTTTTGTGAATGTATAATCAACCTGCAGAAGATAAAGAAGACAAAAGCTATAAGTATAAAGCTGAGGGCCTCTGAAAAAGTACACACAGTGTCAGTTATATTAAGGGAAATATTTTAAGATGCTGCGGCATTGTTAAAGGAAAAATACTTGTATTTGGAAACCTGAGACACAGCATTCAAACCTTTATCAGCACACCTCCCTCTCTTTTTCATCCCTCCCAAACAGCTCTTTTTTCAGTACTTTCTATCTTTAATGTCAGCTTCTTTAATCTCAGAATGCCAACAGACTTTTGAGACATTATTTTAGTAATCCTCTTAAGAGAGAGGATGCATGCGCCACATATCTTCCGGAAATTCACAGGTTTTGTGAGTCACAGCTAGGAGGGAAGGATAATTCTTTTGTACATCTGTAGCATCTGTCATCATTGGGGCTTTCAAAAACTTTTCCAAATTATCTAATTATCCCTTTCACCATCTCTCGGAGGGACACAAGTAGGAGGTAATACTGAGGCTGTTTCTTCAAGGAATAGAGCTAATGGTTTGTTCCACAATGAGGCAGCTTAGCCTGAAGCTGTATTCTCTAGAAACTTCTGTTCTGTTGGAAAGAGAAGATCTTGAGTGTCTTAAAATAGTATTTCATCTCTCTAATTAAAGGTAGTGGCATGTAGAATGGCAATTTCATGCGAATCTCTCCTTCTCTTGGACAGTGAGAGCAAACTTCACAGTGCGTCCAGGGTATGTATCCTGGAACACTCATCTTGTGAGAACCTCCTGGGGAACCCATAGCCAGATTCTATTGGGAAACATTACCTCCCTTTTGACAAGTTAGAACACACATCGGCGTGATGAAGCCCTACTAAGATACCTGTTTTAACCTTAACGCATGTACTCCATTGTTTATGTAATGGCTGTTAGCCCCTGAAAATAATATTTTGTGGAAAGCATTTAAGAAACATCAGCCCAAATGTTTTTTTTTTCCTTCAAATCTCCTTACTCAGAAATCAAAACTTCTAGAAAGACCAGCTCATAGAATAATATAATTAGCTAATTCTTATCAAGCACCTACTTTCCCAGACACTGGCTTCTGTTTCCCTGCCTTATGTATTTCATTTTATCATCAGAGCCTATCTATGTGGTAAACATTTTTATTCCCATTTGATAGAGCAGGCAACTAAGGAAGGCTCAGAGAAGATCCTCTGAATGTTGGCATGGCACCGACTTGTCCTCAGTCCCATTTGCCACCTATCTACATACTTGTCCTTGGTAAATGCAACCAGTTTCAGACCTTTAAATACCATCTTCAGGCTAATGATTCAAATCTACATCTTCAGCCCTAACCACTATGAGGGGAACCCTGATGTCCCTACTCTCATTTAACCTAAGCCACCGCTCCCCTAACCTGCCTCTGCTACATTATTCCTCTTTCATTTCTTCTCTTATTGCAAATATAAAATATTACGGTATCCAGACCACCAGAAAAAAGGCTCATTGGTCTTTCATAGTAATGTAAGCCTGGGCCTCAAGAGCCACAGAACTTTGTCTAACTATACTGCTACAACAGCAAGCTCAGGAAAGCATCTGAGACAGTCCAGATGTTCTGCATAACTCTTTTTGTCATCCACCATGTGAACTTCATGTTTTTATAATACATGTATTAAAGATAAAATTATAATTTTCACTTTGTAAATCATCTAAGTTATATGACAGATTTGTGCTATTTACAATATATTCTCTGCATGAGAATCATACAAGGGTTTTTCATCATGTTCAAGTTGATTCTCTAGCCTCTTTTCCACTGTTCACTTTAGGTCTGTAAAATTCTGAAAAACGGCTCTTGATTCCTAGACTTGACACTTCCTCACTAAAGTCTCTCTTATGACAATTTCCTTTTCTAAGGGCTTAACAGAATCTGTGTTGAAGGACTTTCAAGATTCATATCTTGACAAATTTTTATGTAGTTCTCCTCTGGATTGTGAGGTTAGTTGTTGTTTCCATAATAATTAGGAGTCACTGTTTTCTTCAGTTTGGATCAGCAATTTCTACACTAAAGCCATCTTCAAAATCCAAATCTGATATAAAAATAACAAAAAGTTACTATGCTAAATCAACTAAGGCATATTCCATTATAATTAAAATCCTCATAAAACAATCAAACAAGTGGTAAAGTTTCTCATTATGATAAAATATCCCCTAGAACAGTAAAGTCCTTTCAGGGCATTTCTCGTTTCTTTGACTTAACTTAAACCAGGGAGCCGGATTTTTCCGAAGGGCAAATTAAGAAGGTCTGTTAAGTGTTTCAGTGCCCAGCTTTAAGAAATATTGGCCAGGCCATCAATATTGTTTTGCTTTAGGCATTGTACTTTTTAAAAGTCAGCTGTCATATTCAAAGCAATCCAAACTAGCATGCTCGGCAGAACCCTGGAGCTTTGGAAACCTTAATGCCCTGCATCAGCCGTGACCTTGCCAGTGACCTTGCCACCAGGAAAGGATTTAGGCCCTAGAGAGGAAAGGGCCCACTATCATTATCTCACTGGTTTATACCATCAACTTCAGAAATTGTGTGAGAGGAGAATAATCAATAGTGTGTTAAGACCAATCTCCAAGAATGCCAAGACAAAGTGCCTCCTGCTCTGCAAAATGCTGAGTTGAAGGAGAACTTTTGAATACAACAAAAGAGAAATTACCTGTAGTGGTAAAACTAAATGAATGGTGTCTCAAGATGGAATTTGTCATTGGTAATGGCACTCAAGAGCTCTCTGTGTACTTCAGCAGAATCTCATAAAAAGCCTGATGAAAAATGCTTATTTCAGAGTTAAACAACACAGAATCAAATTACAAAACCAGAAGGAATGCGTTCCAAACATACACATGTAAGTTAAGAATTAGCTGACATAAATAGTACCCAAAAAGTATACTGAAAAAAAAGTATCTAGGAGTAGAATTATCTCCTGTGTAGAAATGAAACATCAAGTTAAACTTTATCAAAACTTCCTGAAAAATCTAACTATATTTCCTGTAATTTTGGTAAAGATATTATTTCTCAATAAACAGCAGAGTATGAAGCTTCTAAAAACAGCAAAGAGATATCCTCACAACGCCCTGAGTGAAAACACTGTGGAAAAGAACTGGCAGTGTAGTCCCTAAGATCATTACAATTAAATGTTTGATTTCCCACAGCATTCCTAATTGTGACATGAACAGCTGTCAACAACAAAATTAGAAGAAACTGTCATTATATGGATTTCATCAATATTTGCTTGTCCTATTTTCACATCACTGCTCAAGAGAATGTTTTCAAAGAATTCTTCCAGTAGAGATTTTCATTATTCAAAGGGACATCACCGAAGTTTGGGTGGTTTTTTTTGGCATTATATGGTATACATAAAATATATTTGTCATGATAACAAGAATCCCAAATAGTTATATACTGAATTCCAAATTCAAGTGCATAAAAATATCTGGAACACAATTCCTTTGGTCCTGCAAGCATCGTATGAAATAATTATTACATTCGTATTTTTAATACAAGAATCCACCATATCCATGAGAGATACTGTCCAAGACTCCCAGTGGATGCCTAAAACTTCTGAAAGTACCAAATCCCATGCATACTATGTTTTTTCCTATACAGATCTACATTTTCACTTAAAGGAAGTACTTTGAGCTTCTCTTTATTATATCTGAATTGCCAGCATCACTACTTTTGTGTGTTAAGGCCATTATTAAGTAAAATAAGTGTTAATTGAACATGAGGCCTGTGACCAAGCATCAGTGGATCTGATAACCAAGTTGAAGAGAGAGCCTCGCCTTGATCGAATTCAGCCAGGAACACGCACATAGGGCAATTCTAAATTTTGTCACTCTACCCATGTCTACCAAAGTGCATGAGTATTGATTTTGGGCTCAGAAATAAATATTAGTGAGTAGGTAAACTCACAAATACAGGCATCTGTGAATAATGAAGATTGATTGTACATGTTGAAAATAGGAATCAGGGCACATATACACTCCATATCTGTCTGGGTAATTCTTTCTATTATATTAGTGAGATTCGTTTAAATCTCAAGCTCATAGTTTATTGAAAGTAAGAGTTCCATAAAAAATGTCAAAACCGTTACATTGCACACTTTGGCATCGTGATCTTAGGAAGAAACTCAACATGTAACTTTCTTAACTTTTCAATGTTTCTTCCAGGTCTTTCAGGGATGTGGTCAACCCAAACCCGCTCCAGCCCTCAGATCCGCCCGCTCGGCTCCTGAAAATTTTAATACACGGTTCAGGCCTTACAATCCTGAGGAAAGACCAACAACCGCTGCAGGCACGAGCTTGGACCGGCTGGTGAGTTCTCTCAGATTGATGGCCATTGTGGCTGCTTTCTGTTTCCAAGGTTATTCTTCAGAAGATGTGATGGGGAAAAGTCATCTTACTCTTATATCTGCTCCTGGGCTTAATTAGAATATTGAAAAGTAATGAGATCTTCCTTTTAGGTCAAGAATTAGATTATTTAAGAATTCTTATCACCATTAATCCACTCATGCAGTGGCCAAATTTTCAACTTCATATTTCTTCTGAAATATTAATTTGAAGATTAAGTTACTATATCTTCCAGAGATATAATTATATAATAGCACATTTCTTATTTATCTGCCACAGTTATTTATTCCATTATGATACAGTGTAACTTTATTATGAATTCTCCTTATATGTAAAGTTGGCTGTTTGAAACACCTGGCCAAGAAACCTCAGATCAATATTACTATTATATTTTTCCTTTTTAATGTGTCTTTAAAAAGTTGGAATCTTTAGATATATTCACTCTTCGATCTATTTAAATGTGTGTCAGGGAACCGAATGATATCTATCATCAAAACAATTTACTTCGAGAATACAACCATGAACATAGTAAATACAATTTTTAATGTGTTTTCTAAAGTCAAATTTTGCTATAAATAAAGAAAATCTCATAACTTCATAGAAATGTTGCCCAATTATTTTCAATGCAATTTATACTATTTATAGTACTATAAATAGCTTATATACCTGTAATCGTAAGTGCTGTTAATGCTTTGCCAATTATGTTGATGTAAAATTAGCAGATAAGAACCTTAAGGTCATAAAACATTTGAACCACATCTGATTATGTCATATAAACTCAGATCTCAAGGGTTTCCAGTTACAAAGATACCTACATAGTCACTGTAATAAATTACTTTATCATTTTAGTTAATGTCTTTCTAAAGTGTAGAACTCATAAGATTAAATTGGTTGAGTCTGGCCTCAATATAAGGACATATCAGCAATTTTCTCCAAAAAAATCAGAAGTAGTGACATCATAAAGTGTCAAGGTAAAGTAAAGGGGTTAATCACTAAGTTATTAAATTTATTATATAAATATATAAATATTAAATATATAAATTTTTATATAAATAAATTATATAAATTTATTACAGTTTATTAGCGAATAATCCCCTTTCTTTAGTGTAGGTTTTGAAAAAGGAATTATCTGGGTAATTGCTTCAACTTTTTATTTTACCTTGGTTATATCTATTCTCTATTCAGAGTTTTGGGAAAAATTTAAAATTAGTCACCCCTTTTTTTTCTTAAAAAAAGCAGTCAATTAGATTTTTTCAAACAACCAGCTAGTTGTTTTAAAGAAATGATGGTTTCATAAAATTATGTTGTTTGGAATTTTACTTTATAAATTCCTTTATATGTCTGGAACCAGAAGCACAAATGGTGAGTATGAGTTTGATCTTGCTCTCTCTCTCCTTCTCTCTCTACTATTTTACTTGGCTCTAACTAAGTTATTAGAACAATTCAGATTTTCAGAATTTTTTATAAACTTTCATTTAAGAACTAAGACACAATTAAGGTCAATAAATTCCAGATAGCTGTACAACATTGTGCCTATAGATAACAATACCATATTGTAGGCTTAAGAATCTGTTAAGAAGGTAAGTCTCGTGATAAGTGTTCTTACCACAATAAAATGAAGTATAAAAACAATTCAAGTACATTATACACTAAAATTACGTTGAATTTGAACAATATAATAATATCTATGACTACTAATTAATTTTTCCCTTTGAAACAGAAGCACAGTTTTCTCTCCTTCCCAGGAGAAATGAATACACACACACATTCACACTCACATTCATACTCAGACTCAAATGGAAGTAGAGCAAAGAAAGTATTTTTCTCAAGACAACAGTATTTATGCAATTTAGCACAACCTAAATAAAGCATGGACACATTGAGAATGTTGCATGATGTGTAAAATCTGATACAAAAGTTGAAATTTGAACTTTTTATAAAGGAACGTCATTGGTGATCTTCAAAATTCCCCCAATATAAAGGTCTTCAAGTGTATTGACAAGTAGCAAACTAATTTAAGTTTTATTATTTTGTGCGCCCCCCAAAAAATCTCAATCAACTTTTTTCTGAAAATAATTAGTAATGTTTAATCATAGAAACAAGGGCCAGACTCATTATATAAGGGCTGGATTCAGCATAGGAATTTAAATCAATATGCCAATTTCATTCTAAAATGTTATTTGACAGCATATAGTACTTCCTTATAGGTGTGGCTCTAGGCTCTATGAGGGAAAATGTTAGTTTTATTAATTTTTAATTGAATTATATTCTGATTCCTTCCTAAATTGTAAGAATTAGTGATTTGTAATTCATAACCAGCCACAAACCTACCTGGAGCTACTTTCCCAGCACCTAAGAGCAAAGGCTATTTCCACATTAAAAAGAACTATACAAGGTTATTCTTGAGAAACACAAGTGAGACCAAAGCTAACATCAGAACCTCGGTTCACAGCCTTTGGCTCTTATAAGGCTTTACTTCCTTTGCAGATTCAACATAGCTCTGAATAGTGGAAAGGTGAAGGAGTTGCCTTGGCCAGACCGTGCTGTCCAACAGTCAGACAAAATCCTCTTCAAGATAAATGCATTGGTGAACTCCCCTGATGGGTCTGCTATACATTACAGCCTTTTTGACTATTTATAAACAAGTCTCATGTTACCTACTCCTGTTTAAATTTTCCCCTGAAAAGATGTTTTTTGAATATTTATAAGAAACATATGTCTGAGAAAGGGAGAATAACTGGGAAAAACTTCCCCTAATTTTCCTGAGTGTTTCAGCAGAGAAAATTCTTAAAAGGACAGCATCAAAAGAATATTCCAATCACCCACCCCTTTCACAAAAGTTGAAAATAACTATAAAGCTCTCAGAGAATTGCTTCTTACGACCATTTAAAATTAGTACCAGTGGTGTTAACTTTGGGATCTGTTGGTAGCTTCTTATATCAGTTATCGTAAAACTATTTTATGAGAACTAGTGATTGTGGGATTTTAGAAATAAAGCCCCTAATGCAAAACTAGGTTAACTGCTGCTAAAACTTTCATAAAATAATTGAAAACGAAACAAAATGTTCTCTTAAAAAATACATTGATTCCATCATTTAACCTCTATTATATTCATAAGGAACGTGTACATCATTTTATGTCATGAGGAAACACTTTCATTTGTTTCTGTGTGGTGGAGGTTAGCGTTCCATTCCGCTAACGTTATACAGGCATAAAAAAAAAAAGCAGTTTAGGTAGTTAGTAGCTTTCAGACATACTACCCAAAAGTTATTTTTATTATTCAATAATAAATGAATATCTTTGTATAAATTCGGCTGCTGATGGAAAGCCGACTCAGCTCTTTCCGCCAGCAGCTATGATTTGTTGAGGATATGAGTGTTATCCACTAATTTGGTTAACGGTCTGGTGCTACCATCACAGTGTCTCCTTGTACCAACACTCAACCTAGCAGAACTTCTGTCACAGCCCAGAGGTGATCATTAGCATAAAGGAAGAGATTGGTTCTCTTCTTTTTTTTTGTTTAACGATATAATCAAAGTAATTTGATTAAAACTATAACTTTTCAAAGAAAGTTCCACTGGAACATCACCAAAAGTACAGAGTGTAAAAATAGATCAACACAAAAATAGCTCAATTTTTTAAGATTCAAGCATACAGAGGTATTTCAGATTATCCTTTGTAAAATGCAATTAGTTGTACAGCTCAGAAAATTAGAGCACAACATGCTATATGGCTCCTGAACACACTTGGGCAGGGAGTGTCTGTTACTTACTGCAGCTGATTCATTAGAGCAAAAATGTACTTTAAATTGTGTATCTTAGAGGAATATATTTTATAAAAGTAGATTAAAAAACAAAAATAAACAGACTTAGAAATTAATTTATCACGTTAGTGATGATTTAGACCATTGAATCTCCATTAAGTACTCAACATTGTACTATGTGTGCAGACTTCTTAAATATTTACTGGTCGTTCTGAGGGAGTTTGGGGTGGGGGTGGGTGGAATGCTGGCCTACAAAGCTAAAGTTATACCTGTGCTGTGCTATTATGCATAGAATAATCTCTCTTTCTTTTTCCTTTAAACTTGTTTTCCTCTTGCTTTCCAGAGGATTGTGTGGAGGACAATGCAACATAGTGTAAGCTTTGGTCTTATTCTTTCTCTCATCCTCATTTGTCTTCGTAGTCATTTGGAGAGTCCCTGGGAAATTCCACTTCCACACCCCACCCCTTTCCAAAGTGTCTAGAGAGCCAGTTAAACATGGTGCATGACCAATGGGTTTAGTAACCTCCTCTCTACTTGCCTTATGACTAACAATTTGGTATTCTTTCCCCATGGCAAGGTTTCATAATCTAAGCTTTGTGTAAAAATAGCTCGTTTGGTGGCTGATTTAAATTCTATCACAATATTCAGACTATGTGTAGTCTGACTGAAAAACTAGCTCTTCCCTGATAGAATATATTGGCTTTTTCTTCTTGTACTGAGTGAATAATCACCTAGCTGATAATAAAAGCAAACATCAGCTCTCATGTCTAAGTTGTTAATTTTTCCGTAAGCTCAGACATAGAGAATTTAGAGGGGGTTAAGAAATGGTTTGTGGTATAGGTTGTTTACTTTTTTTCTTGCCTGAATTTATTGATATCTTTTAGAGCATTTAGGGAGGGAACATTGGACATTTTTCACTACAAAAGTGGTTTGAACTGGGGCTGAGGATAAGAATGCCAAGGTTCTCTTACCTGACTTTATATATTAACCATAATAATAATATAGTTAAGTTATCTAATCTGATTTTTCATAATATCTTTTCATGCTGGTAATACCCCATAATAAAGACCTATAGAGCATTGTGGAGCCAGAGAGAAGGTGACTCTCACCAGATAGGCACATATTTATTCATGCAGCCTACCTATAACGTCATGGTGCTACATGTCGCCCTGGCCTTAAATTCAGGCCATAGTAACACTATATCTAAAATTCCTTCTTTAAAATTGTTCCCTGAGTGGTATCCCATTCATCATTCCAGCTCTCTGAGCCCAGAACATTTTGGATGAGGTGAGAAAGTTAAGAGGTAAATCTGGAACAGGAATAACCTAGGGAAAGACATTGAGGAAGGAATAGGGGAAACTGATAGCTTAAGGTCACCTGATGCTGAATGGGAAATGGGAGGAGAAAACATTATGGGACAAGTCAGAGTTCATTAGTTTTGTCCAACTAATATAA
Source organism: Rousettus aegyptiacus (assembly GCF_014176215.1). Classification (NCBI taxonomy): domain Eukaryota; kingdom Metazoa; phylum Chordata; class Mammalia; order Chiroptera; family Pteropodidae; genus Rousettus; species Rousettus aegyptiacus. The sequence goes on along the minus strand of NW_023416286.1, from coordinate 61,113,861 downwards.
CTAGAGCAGCTCCAGCCCAGGTAGTATGTGCCCAGCACATTCTTGTGATAACTGCAGATTTCCCAACAGTTGAAGCAGTCCAATCTCCTTATCTAATGTAGTTTCCCCCAGAGACCTAACTTCCTTGAACATTTTAGAATGAATGTAAATCATAATATCTACCCCACCTAACCCATCTGCTGGACTTCCCAGCTTGCCTCTTACAATCTTCTATAGGCCAAAAAAAAAAAAAAAAAAGAAAGAAAAGAAAAGAAATTATTGGATATGATTTAATATGATTAAAAAATACAATACAACTCAAAATCGTTGGTATGCCATTGGTGAAAATGTGTTGTTAATATTATTGTGTATAGATTTAAGTACTTGCAAAATATCAAGATATACACTTTATTTTATCGTTCTGAAACAAAATGAACAAAGCAACTCACATTCTGGCCTCATTTTCTGCCTGATGATTAATACCAGTTTCAGAGTAAAGTGCTGGTCATAAAAATGTTCGTCCATGCCTCTTTGGGGCCATTTTGGTGTGATTTAGGAAGTCTTAGTTGTAAGGATTCAGGAAACTGTCTGTTGTTCATTTTAAATTGCCATGGCATTTCATTGTCACCTCAAAGGATTCTGCATCCGGCTAAATCCACTATTTTGCATTTCAAAAGGATATCAGGCTGTGTTTAAGAAACTGCTTTACTATCTAGAGCCTCAGCCACTGTCTTTCACCAGGGTGAAACTGGTATTTCCCACTTTCCACCTCAATATAGACACACAACACACACACACACACACACACACACTTCAGTCTTTGCTTGGCCCTAACAGAAAAAAATAAAACCTCAGTAACAACAGTAGACCAGATTCTCTACTTTAATTAGTTTTCTAAAGATAAATGGGTCAAGGCCAGATTGGCTTCCAGCCTCTGCTGCAGCTGAATAAATTATGCCCCATTCACCCCAGCAAACAAACAGCTACTGCTCAATCCACTTCAGATTGTGAACTGCCCAGTCTTGCCTGAACCTGCTTTATCTATTTGCTGCAAAACCCCACCAAGACACCCCAGTTTCATTTCCAGCGAACCTTTAGTTATAACAGGAGCAAAATACAGTGAGCTTTCAAAGAAGGGAGAAAATACAAAACATTAAAACCAAACCACCCAACTTATTCTGTCTCAGTTTCTGGTTTCTACGCTTCTCTAGGCAACCTCAGCAGCATGTGGGAACAGAGAGAGTCATCTGACACAAGCTTCTTTCCATTTAGGAGGCTTATGGTTGATGAGGCCCAAGAGGCGACTATCATAAAACACATATAAAATGATGGCTTATCTCCAGGACATTCTGCTTATTTCACAGGCTTGAAGAATGAACAATTCTAATTCAATGATATACATGGCTGGAAACCTGGGTGGGATACCTGCTCCTTATGTGAAATTTTCAGCTCCTGCCCAGTGTAACATGGGCTATTTTTACCTTGGGAAGCTATTATTTCAAGCATGTGGAAGAATAGTGAAGATAGGAGACGCATAGACCTCTCTTTTAGCTCAGGCAAGGCTGTGTTTAATTACATTGGGTTGTATACTACAGGGAAAAAGAAGAGGAATAGCCACACTGGCTGCAGAATTCTCCGGGAGATGCTGAAATTTATTCTACACCACTGCCTTAAGACACACTCAGAGAATCATAATAGTTTCCAACAATAAAGTAATGCCACATATTTTAAATGGGGGAAAATTTGCACACCTTATATTAGGTATAAGTGGTCTAAAATCATTTTTGGTTCATTTTATCAACAAAACCATTTGCAACTCTGTGTTAAACTCCCCTTTGTCCTCAGAAACATCTAAACTAGAGCTTTGCTGACCTCTATGTCATAAAAGTGAAATGTTACACTTTTAAGACCCCAAATATGGCTATATAGATTTTTTTATCTATTTTATGGAATGTTGATATGCTTATTTTTCCCTTTAAACTTGAAAATTTCTTTCAGAATTCCTAGATTTCCATTAAACCCAAATTGATGCATTCTATAGGTATCGGTCAATCAACAAACGTGTTTATTATGTTCTCTATTGTATAGTACTTAATAGAACTAATAACCATGTACAATCTATATCATAGCATGTTGTTAGTGCTAGTGTATGATCAAGAAGGCAAGAATTACTGTTTGCAAAAAATATATTGCTTATTAAACCAGTTAGATATACTGTGTCTCTTCCAGGAAATAATGTCTAGCATAGAGCCTCATAAAATGTTAGTATATGGGAAAGAGGAATTTGATTTTGTAATCTAAGATAGACTACACCAATAAATAATATATAGAAGGTATATTAACAAATGAATCATCATTGACCAACTATGCAAATTGAAAACATTAAACATCTGTAGCATCTTCGATATAGGCCGTATCTAATAGCTCATTATCCCATCTTATGCCAGAACTTTTTGCCCATATCTTGAAGAAATTAAACAGAAGCTTTATTGTCAGTCCTGAACTGATCAGATGAAAAAGTCCATCTTCACATTAATTCACAATATTTGTTTTTTATTCAGCTATGTAATAGGTGTTTTGGTGAGTTGATTATGAAAGCCTGAATACTCCACTGCTTGAACCATACCTTTTAAAGTATGTGTTCATGAGAGGTGTCACTTAACATAGACCTTTTATTAAATTATTAAACAGCTTTAAGAACCTTTTTCTTGTTATGGAAAATCTGCAGTAATTTTTTCTCATAGCTATCTGAGATATTCACACCACAACTCCCAAATGTGATGTTCACACTTATGAGAGAGCTGAAGAAATAGGATATTTCATAAATGCTGGTTATGATGCATTTGTTGTATAATCAATCAGCTTTTAACTGGCTCTGGGGCCTATGGAATACATTTTAAAGTAGTGGGAATTTGGCTATTCTCATAACATACTTGGACACTCTTTACTGCTAGCAATAAACCTTAGGCATAAACATTGCAGAGAAAATCAGATAAGAAGAAACCTATTTGAGTAAAAATTGACATCCCTTCATAAATGTTAAAGGTAGAAAGATATCTGCAATACACAATAATTTTGTTAAGCTCATTCATGGTCATTATTATCAAAGGCTCTGACTTCATGGGTATTTTCTTACTAAGAGACTGGCCAAGCTATTTTTAAAAAGGCAAGTTGACGGTAAATGAATGAAACAGCTGCTGCAACAAAACCACTATTTTGCTGGCTAACGACTTTTGGAAGTTGGGTTTGTGTAATGTCTTTGGACGCTCTTCCAATACTGTTTTGATCTGGACAGGACAAGTTAGGCAATGCAGCACCTACAAACAATCCCCCGAATGGCTCACAGTAGCACGTGTTTATTTCTTGTTCATGCCAACTGCCCATTTTGGATTGGCTGCGGGTCAACTACACATGATCATCACCCTCATTCCAAGGTGCAGGGTGACAGAGCAGTCATGATCTGGAGTTTTGCCTGCTATAGTGGCAGAGGAAATAGAGAATGTGGCTACTAAAGTCTCCACCTGGAAGAGGCCTAGCACACCGTTCACATCTCATTGGCCAAAACAAGTCACATGACTAAGTCTACAGTCCAGAAGGCAAGGATATGTGTCCCTTGTGTGAGAGAGAGTAAAAATGGATATGTTAGTGAAATATGATACCATCAACCACAAGCACATTGACCAAGGCGAGATTTTTAAATTAGAAAAATCTATTTCATTATTCTCTCCAACTCTAAGACAAACCTTATTTGAATAAAAATAGAAAAATCAATTATTTATTCAACAAATAATTCAACAAATATTTACTGTGCACTAATATGAACCAATTATAGGTGACTAGAACATAATCAACCAGTTCACAACACTTTGGGGGATGACGGAGAAAACTAGCTATAATTTAAATCAGACCATGTTCTGATAAAGGTTGTATTTAAAATATTTTAGCATTCTAGAACTCTAAGTCATTATTACAAAGGGAGTGTCTACATTGCCCTAGAAAACCAGCATCTCTTTCCAAGCCGGGTTGATTTTTAACATTGATTTTACCTACCTGAACTTTGCATTCGATCATAATTCAACCAGAGCAAAGGCGTCCTACCCCAGATCTTAAGACAGTCTCAGGAGAATATAGAAGCTGTTGCCAATGAGTAGGAGAAAAACAGCAACAGAAAAAACAGAATGAGCAAAGACTTTTTCATTACTGGCATTTAAACGTCTTTCAGATCTATACAATACATATTAAGTGAGGCTTCAATATTGCATACGGTGAGTACTGCTCTTGTAGGACTTGATGTCGTGCTTCCTTAGGCAAAGCAGTTTTTCTGCTCTTCTCTTTTCTGGGTCAACCTAGTTGGAGCAAATCAAATTGTTCTCCACTCTTTCTTTCATTCATCATCATTTAAGATCGCCAAGAATTCGTATTCTAGAACCTGCCCTTGTCTCCTTTTACAGTATCTGTTTATTTCTGAACATCACTCATGAAGGAGAACACTCTTCACAGGCAAATTGCACAGGCTGACATGACAGCAACAACAAACTTATTGATTGCAATGAAAGTCTCAAGAATGTGTGTGCCATTGGCTTCTATGTGGACCTATTTGCAAAATCGTAGAACTCTGATTCAGCTGTAAGAAAAATTACAATATAGATTCATAAATTATTTACATGTAATGATGCAAAAAACCAATGACTTTGTAAGTTTTATTCTAAGGGGTTTTGACTTGCTCTTTGCAGCTCCTTGAGTGCTAGAGAAAAGGAGTAAACATGAAACAGCTAGACCAGGTCTGGGGAAGAAAACATTAAGTCAGCAAAACTGCCTTAATTGATCTCCATACATAAAATCCAAAAACCCAGAAGTTATGTTTAGTGCGAAACACATCTTCACGAAATGTTTCCAGTTACTCAGGAAAATCAAATCTTCTTTATATAACAGTCTTCAAGGAACCAGAAATATTTCATTAGGATTTTAATGGTGTGGGATCAAGTAAAAGAACCTTACTCCTCTCTTTTATGAAAAAGAAACAAAATAAAAAGCTCTTTATAGTATTTTCATATATATATAAACTTTCCTTCTCCATGACTTTGGAGAGTGAGAAGTAAAATGAATCTTTAGGAATATTTTTTGAAGAAGCTGACTTTGGATAATTTGATCAGAGTATAAGGAAGGAGCCTGTATGTGCGTGCATGTGTGTGTGTTTATTTTTTAATTATGATGTACTTCTTTTGACCAGTAATAAGTGAACAACCCAGAGATGATTATAGTTATCAAATTGTAGCTGAAGCATGATACTTTCATATAAATGTGATTCATCACTACTTTTTAAAATTCAGAGATACAAAGTTGTGAAAGAAATGTGACCACCAATTTCCAGATCTTCCTCATTCTTCGCATCATATCCTGGCCTCGACTTTACCCTCCCATAGAGACGTGATTGCAATGAAAGTCTCAAGAATGTGTGTGCCATTGGCTTCTATGTGGACTTATTTGCAAACTTGCAGAGCTCTGATTCAGGGAAAGTAGAAGGGAGAAGCTAGAATAAGATGACCCTTTCAGAACAGTTTTTCGATCCTACATATTTTCACCAATTTTGGGGGGTTGGCTTGTTTAATTAATTACTTAAAGGGGTATTTCACTATGCAGGAAGATTTATCTGTTCCTTCTTGTACTTTTTATTTTTATTTTATATATTTCGAGTCTACATGTATAGTCACGAGTTAACCTTCCTTGAAAATTGACTCCATTATTATATAGTGATTCTCTAGCAGTAGTAATTTGCCTTATTCTGATTCAACATGGTTACACCAAATTTTTTTTTTTTTTTTTTGGTTAATGCCAGTGACATATCTTTTCTTATGTCTTCACTCTCAACCTTTCTGAGCCCCTTTTTATGTTTTAGATGTTCCTCTTGTCAACAATACATATCTGGATTTGTATTTAAATTCAGACAACATTTATTGTATATTAACTGGACATTTTAGTTCATTTAAATGTATGGAAATACCAATATAATTGTGTTTATTTCTTCCATCTCATTTTGTGATTTCTATTTGTCTCATCTTTTCAGTCTTATTTTTTTCTTATTTCTTATGGATTGAAGATTTTTTTTCTCATTCCACTTTTTTCTTTGAATGTTTGGACTCAAAATACTTTACTTTTTATTCTTTTAATGGTTACTCTGAAATTGTAGCATGTCTCCTAACTTAACAAAATCTGAGTTTAATCAACCGATCAGTACAGTACCTTTACCCTCAATAGCACAAAAACCTGAGAACACCTAAACTCTGATAATTCTTCTCCCAAATTATATGCTTTATTATTAGATAATTTAACTCTATCTTGCAATTTTTTTAATCTTACAAAACTTTAGATTATCAGTATTTTTATTATATCATATTGGGATTTTTATATAGCATTAACTATACTTTATACTTTCTTTGGTTATCATTTCTTCTTGGATCAAATCATCCATCAGGAATCACTTTTCTTGGTCTGAAATTCATACTATAAGATTTACTTTACTGGGGGCTTTGCTTGAAAATGTCTTTGTTTGCCCTCATTCTTGGAAGACGTTTTTGCTCAATATGTCATTCTACGTCTACAGTTATTTTCTCAGAGTACATTGCTGCTTGTATTTCACCAACTCCTGGCTCCATTGTTTCTGTTGAGAAGTCTACTCGCAGTCCTCCTTTTGTAAGCAAACTATATTTTCTTTCAAGCTGCTTTTAAGGTCTTCTTTATTTTTCTGTAATGTTATCATAATGTATCTAGTTGTAGAGTTCTTTTTAAATTTATTTTGCTTAGAATTGGTCTCTTTCATAATTTTGGACAATTCTAAACCATTATCTCTTCGAGGATTGCTTTAATCTAGTTCCCTCTTTCTGTGCTCTTATTGCATAACTGATTAGAAATGTCAGACTTTCTCACTCTATCCACCATGTCTTAACCTTCCTTTTTCTCTTGCTACATTCAGGACAATTTATTTAGCTCTACTTCTCAGTTTATTAAATATCTCTTCTGTTGCATGTACTTTGCCATTAAATCCATTAACTGACTTTTTAACTTCAATGATTATATTTTTCATTTCTAATATTTATTAGTCCGTTTTCAAATATACTTTATCCTACGTTTAATAGTATCTTACTGATTCATATTTCTAAATTCTACCTTTTTCTATCTTTGAACATAAATATTTTACACTTTGTGTCTGATACTTCTAATATCTGAAATGTTTTCTAGTCTCAGCTGATATTTCTGCTGGCTCTTGCACATGGGTCTTTGTCTCCTTGTATGTATTTTTTATTTACTTGTTTATTTGTGAATTTATGTTTTTGTGGTCTTATATTTCTTGAAACTTACACAAGAGATAATCTCTGTGGCCTATGGTGAAGGATAATTATATTTCATTTTTATCTAAGTATTTAACCCTTTGGAATTCCAGGTTTCTGTGATATAGGATGGTGGCCTTAGGGAAGCCCTACACTTTAATCTTCTGCTCCTTGCCCTATCCTGCAAATATATCAAAACCAAGATTTTAGGTCATCTGGGTCTCTAGGAAATGTCCTTAAGTCAAAAGCTAACCTCGGTACTCTTTTTTTCTTTTCTGGCTTCCTAGTTTCATTTAGTTTTTGACCTTTGAAAATTTCTTATTTTCTTGCCAACTCATCAATTTCTTTAAAATATGTTTCCTATATTTTATGTAGCAGCGTTGATTTTAGCTGAAGGGTCAGTCTGAGGATTGAGTTTTCTGCACTTTTTTAGAAATGTACAGAAAAATACGCACATAGTTATATACAGGATAACTTCCTCAGCCAGCTGTGTGTTAAGATCTTCTGACTTAGTGAAGCATCATACCATTTTGGATCAAAACATTGGAATAGTTATTATTTGAGCTCTCTGTTTCTAGTAATTATTCTAGGAAGCTCTATTCCACTGTGCCATGTGGTAGTTGCATGCTCTAACCTCATATTCAAAGTGTGGTCTTGTTCCAGGTCCATCCCTAAACTTCCAGCCTGCAAGGTCAGTTGCCCCATCTCTGCAACTGAAAAAAAAAGCCTCTCAAGTCTGAGCCTGCTGACCCCACCCACCAAAAGATGCCACATGTAACTAGTGCTACTGACTTTTAGAAAGGCAGACTGAGGTACACCCTTCACCTTGTCTCCTTGTTAGCTCCTAGAAAGATGCTCCTCCATATACTTACGGACCCAGGCTGATAAGGCAAAGATAATAGTGAACAAGTTGGAGAGCTACCTGACCATCTCTAGGGAGTCATCCATGGGCAGCGGGCCTCATACAACTGCTCAGTACCATTTATTCAATTGTTTTTGTGGAACATTGTGCTCCAAGCTATGGTGATTCCTATGTTTTCAACCCAATTAAAGTGCACATTTCATAGTATTTCATTAATAATAATAGCACTAATAGTAAAAATAATACAATTTTTTAAAAATAAATAAAAATAAATGAAATTGTTTTGAAGGAAAGAAAAATAATGTCCTAATACCATTTTTCTTAAAAGAACAAAGCAATTTTTGGAAAGAGATGCATTCGCCAGGTTTGTGGGCACCCAGGTGATGGGTTCAGCCGAGCTGCTGCGCTGACCCTGCACAGATCCTCACGGACTGCAAAACTAGAGCGCTCGAAGCTCTGAAGTTGCCCTGTCGTTTTTTCTACCAACAGAACACGCAGAAATATGCCCAGGCTAAATGGGCATATTTAAATGGGCATATTTACACTATGTGTAAAGTGCTTGACATAGCAATGTAGACCTGCTCGATAGGCTTGCATGGCACACAAACACATTTCATTCATTCATTCATTCACTGCCTCAGACCAAGAGAGGATAAACACAGGCAAAGAAAATAAGCAACATTGAGCCTCATAAAGCCTGTATCCATGTGGTGCAAATGAGGAATACAGGACAGAAAAAGAAGTCAACCCCACATGGAATAGTGATACCCATGGCTTACCTTACTCCCCCTGTCTCTTTTGTCCCACGTGAAGAATGCTCAGCACCCCACATTACACAGCATAGGTGCTAAAGCCAAGGCTTCAGGGGCACACAAGCAGAGTTCAAAATTCTGTGTAATCATTAATAGATTACTTAACTTCGTTGTCACATTTTCTAATCTGTTAAATGGAAAAAAAAAAAATAGTACCTGCATTATCCTGTTGTGATAATATCGGCTAATGTGTATAAAGCTCCTAGCTTAGCCATTGTTTGCCTTAAGCTTAGTTATTATTAATGTTGCTGACAATAATAATAATGATAACAATAGGGTAAGCATAACTGTTATTATTATTAATAATAAGCAAGAATAATACCTAAATTCAAATACTTCAATTATTCATTGGGATTTTGGCTCTAACACAAAGCTTGCGTGTAAACTCCATTGCCCCAGGGCTTGGTTTTTACAGAAAGTGACTGATTTGGCTTCATGCCTCAGCATTTAAGAAGACCAAAGGCTACGAAAGCTCTTCTTAGTGCCATTAGGACTTGTGCTGAGGACTAGAAATGTTGAACTAACGCTGGCTTCTGCATTGTCAAGGAAGGTTAACACACAGCGTCTCTCTAAGATACAGCCACATAGCAGGAGCACAATGAAAAGTCCCAGGGTGAACATTTGGGAAGCTGATAAGAGATTTGAGTTCTCTGAAAGTATTTGGAAAGTATGTAGCTAAATGGTGGATGAAAATAACCTAGAGGAATGATGGAGTACAGAGAGGCGAGGGACTCACCACGTCTCCTGTGACTCATTTCCGAGAGGAATACACATCTTGTGGGCTCCCGTCACCACCGAAGACTGATACTGAAAGCCTTTTTAAAAAACATTCAAGCCAGGCAGGCAAGGTAGAAATACTGGCAGACGACATGAAAACCCCAAAATAGGTGGCTGAATCGGATGCAAAGATGAACAGCATCTGAAATAGCCTTTTTTTTTTTTTTAACTCAGTTGAAGGTGAACACAGGGATGAGTCATCAACAATAATTTAACTGTAAAATGATAACTGCTTGGAGAGTCGATTTGATCATGGGGAATGACAAAAAGGACCTTGTAGCTATTTTTATCTTCCCCCATCTTGACCTCTTTCATTTTAAAAATAAAAGGAGAAACAGAGGCACAGCATTATTAAGATTTGTCCAGTGACATAGGAGCCAGAACAAGAACCCGGGTTTCTTATTTCTGTCTTGGATCTATGTCCACTAAATTGTCCCACCTGTCTGTCCTACACATGTAACATAGCTCCAGATTGAAACAGGATCTGCTTAACAGCCTATCCTGGTTCAGCAAAAAAAGAAGAATGGTCCACATTTGTGCAGTGCTTTAGAATAGACAAAGGGTTGTCACGTATTGCACCTCATTTGTAAAGCTTGAAACAACTGGAAACAGCTATTTGATGTTTCCCTTGAAAAGACTTGCAGTGCTGACTTTCTATTTCCCAGGGGTCTACTGCAACCTTCCTGTTGGGGTCTTATGTTTCTATTGCTATCAACAGTCAAACAAGAGGTGAACAGGTATTTTAGCGTGTTCATTGGTCTTTTGTCTCTTCTTTGTTCCCCACAGTACAGTAAGTCTTCACTTAACATTATCAATATGTTTTGCAATTTTAAGGGAAACGACATGTAACAAAACCAACCTTACCATAGACTATTTGATAGAAGCAAGAATTAAGTTCCTATGGCATCTTATCAGTGTTATAATGAAATGGCATTGAATGAAACAATGTTACTCAAGGGTCTACTATACTTTCATAAGTTTGTTTGGAAAAAAACAAAGAAGTAAAAGGAGGGAGGGAAAAAGAGAGGGAGAGAGGGAAGGAGGAAGGAATTTTCCTTTCTGACACTTAGGACTACTTCTGGTGCCCAGAGCAACTTTACAGAATTCCATAATGAAGCCAGGAGAGCATTGCTCACCTAAAGGGAGGTGGAGGAACAAACTTGGTGAAAGGCTGGGAGAGAAGGCGGTGCGGTCTAGATGGTGTCTACTGTGCATTTCCAGAAAGTCGAATTAACTGTCCTCTTAAATTTGCTTTTCATTACATTGCTGATATTTTCTCAAAGACTGCTGATTATGGGAGTCACAGTCCTCATTGTGTAAGTTCTCCCTATACAATAACAGTGTTATTGGGTAAATTGTTTTGGGTTGATTAGAAGTAAAAATCATGGCTCTTTTGATTTAAAATGATAAGAGATTTCAGCATGTTGTTTAAAATGTTTGTGGGAGTTATATGAAGTCTCTTCAGGCTTACTCACTTTTGGTTAAAACCCTTATTACATATTTTTGTCTACTGTGTCCAAATCATTGTATTGCCTTGAATTGTAATCAACAATTTTTTAGCCCTTTTGAGTCGTTGCAATGCAAACAGGACTGTGATTTATCCAGAAGCACCAAAATCATGTTTGGTTCATGCCGTTGCTAAAAACAAGACTGTTTGTTCAGGTAAGTAGGGTATGTTGCAAGTGAAGCCTAAGGTCTGATCCTGAAAAATGCTGGATGAGGCTTCCTTCCTCATCATGATCTTGTACATGAGGTCACATGAGAACTAAACAAGACAACATCAAGCCAAAGTGCGGATTCGCCATCACTGCCAGGGAAAAAAAAAAAACAATTCAAAACGTTTGCTCTACATTCAAGGATCCTTAGAGTTGGAGAGACGTTAATACCCATTTAAGTTCAATATCCTCACTTTACCAATGGGGATGCCAGAATCCAGTGATAAAGTAACCGACGGAAAAATCACACTTGCTTAAGGCTAAAATATTTCTTTGCTTTTCAACTTCGATTCAAGTAAGACATGAATGCATTTTTTTTTAATAATGTCATACTGGTTGTAGTAATCTGTTTAATTCTATTTTAGCCCGCTAAGATCAGGAATTTGGGGCAGTGACAGATATACAATCTAGAATAAGGAAAATTACAATCACAACGAAAAATAATGTAAGTTTACAAATCAAACTTGTTGAATTTATTGTCACAAAAAAGGCGTGTCTTTTTTTCTTAATAAATTTATTTTTCAGAGACATTTTAGATTCATAGCGAAGTTGCACAGAAAGTACAGTTTCTGTATGCCCTGTGCCCCCACGTGTGCACGGCCTCCCCTACTATCAACAACATCAGAGGGGCATACTCGATTTTTTTGTTCGTTTTGTTTTGTTTTTCACTGCCAGTTTGTAACCTTTGACTAATATCTCAATTCCTCCACTCCCCAGCTCCTGATAACTGCTATTCTACTCTCTGCTTCTACGATTTTAACTTTTTTAGATTTTACATGTAAGTGATATTATATAGTATTTGTCTCTTTCTTTCTAACTTATTTCACTCAACATAATGCCCTCAAGTTTCATCCATGTTGTGCCACATGGCAGGATTCCTTCTTTCTTATGGCTGAATAATATTCCGCACGCATGTGTGTGTGTGTGTGTGTGCACGCGCGCACATACCACATCTTGTTTATTCATTCATCCATCGACAGACTCTTAGGCTGTTTTCATTCATCGACAGGCACTGAGGTTGGTTATTGTGAATAATGCTGCAATGAACATGGAAGTACAGATATCTTTTCAATATTTTACTTTCATTTCCTTTGGATATAATCCCAAAAATGAGATTGCTGAATCATATGGTAGTTTTATTTTTAATTTTTTGAAGACCTTCCATACTGATTTCCATAGGGGCTGAACCAATTGACATTCCCACCAACAGTGCACACAGTTCCCTTTTCTCCACATGCTTGCCAAGGCTTATCTTCTTCTTGATGATGATGACCATTCTAATGAGTGTGGGGTGATCAGAGTAGTACCATTACTATAACTGATGAGCCTGCGTTGACTCTCCTTTTCATCCAAGCTGATTTAAAGTTAGCCGGCAATTTTCAGCTGCCATTTTCCAGTGAGAACACAGAAAAAGCGCTAGAGCCTTGGGAGTGGTCTTCCAACTTTTCTTAGTTCGCGTGGCAGGTAGAGAAGAGCAAAGCAGATGGATAAAAGTAAATGTTAAATCTCTAAGATCCTTTCCAGCTTGCACACACTAGCATTCTGTGAGTCATGATAATTAAGTTAGAATAACTCATCTCCTCCTCCTAGGAAACCATCTAGACATGTGTAGGAAAAGGAGACTCCACCTCCAGCTCCCACTGTTATTTTGTCAACAATAACTTCCTCAGGGGACTTTCACATCAAAATTGTATTTGTAACTTAGCATCTACCAACATCAACAAGAGAAAGTAAATATTCTCGGTATATCTCCAGGACTCACATATACCAAGGCAGAGAGACGAGAATTTGTAATTTCTTCTCCGCATGCATGATTCCATGCATAATTTTAAAAATAAGGGCCCCCTGCTTTCCCCTGGAACCGGCTGTTTGTGTGGCTGTACTATTGTTTTACTAGCTGTGTTTGTGGAAGTGCCTTTACTTTCTGTGTCAGCAAAACTGCTCTGCGGACGGGTCTGAGGACTGTTGGAATCTCATGGAGATGATTAATTACTGAGCATCTCGCCACAGATGTTTTATTCTTCTCAGTGTTGTGGGCTTCTTTCATCTCTTCTTCCAGGGAAAGCACTCTCCAGTGCTCTTTCTCTCCTGCTCCATCCTTTGAATTCACAGTACCCTCCCCAACCCCCACTGTTTCTTCACAGCTGTGGCTTCTCTCAGGGAATTCTAGGCCACAACACAAGAAGAAAAGGTGTTTTCATATCGTGGTGAATTTACTGCAGTCAGAGCAAAAACAAAAGCAAAACATTCTAAAAATTCCAAGCTCTTGGGAAGAATTGTCTTTTTGCTAAACTGACATTGCACTGTGACCTCAGTGACCTCTTCAGGATTCTCATTGTTACAGTAACACTGGATGGTCAAGTTGACTGGAAAATATAGATTCAAAAGTGATTGTGTCATTTTCTTTTGTGAGAAGTTTTTGTATTTGTTTTTTCACTTTATTAACAAAATGTGCAATATGAAGTAACTGGTATGTGATCACTGCTTCCCATAAAATTGAATTAAAGTGCAAATCATTTCACGTACTCCTCCCTTTTCCTTAAATAACTTCAGCCTCTTTTTCTTAAGATGGAGGAGTTTAGCTGAGAAGTTTCCTAAGCGTGAGAAGCAGTAGGGCCACATCACTCTCCTGGGGACTTTAAAATTGACTTTCCATCCAGGCACACTTTCTTTCCCTCCCCACTGATTCTGTTAGGAGAGAAAATAGCTAAGGGTTATCATTCCCCCTTCCTGGAGATATACTACAAAGCCAACAGTTAGAGAAAAATCTGTCGCTTTTGTCTCAGAGGACATCTCTGCCCACCAAACAAGCATTTCTGAACGTGTGGGGCCTGGATCGCCTATATTAGAAGCCTATTAAAATGCAGATTCCTGAGGCCAACCCAGAGAACCTGCTGGCACAGGCAGAAGGGGCGGCCGCCCTGGGGCCGTGAACTGGTTCTAGTCCTGTCCTGCTTCACTGCGCAACTGATAGATCCATCGATCGATCGATCGATCGTTGTCAGCTCAGTTCCCCCTAAGAGGGCAGGGTGGACAGCAGCGATTCTACAGACCTTCTAGTGACACAATCATGAGTTTCTGTGTGAGGATGGAACATGTGACCTTGCTGAGCACTGCCCAGTGGGTTCTGGATCGCACTGGGAAGCGCTTGAGAAAGACCTCTGTGGGGCCGACAGCCCAGCTGAACTAAGGCTGGTGAGACACTTCCCACAGACATGGGAGCCCTCGAAGTTTTATTTCTTTTTTAGGATATCGAGTTAATGTCTTTTAGAACAGGATTCGTATTTCTTTATTGTCCTAAAGGGAGTCAGAGAGGGACAGAGAAAAAAATCAATAAATAAAATGTCCACAAGAATATCCCAAAAGAATAGAGATGGAGGGAAAAGGCACGCTTGAACTTAAGCCTCTGAAAACATTTGATGAAATGCTGAGTTCTCCCTGCACGTTCAACATTATGAATTTCCACACGAGCTTGCAGTGTGTTCCCAGGACCCACTGGGCCTGGACCCCTCACTTCCTCTACCTACAACGATGAGGTTCCCAGGAGTGAGTCTGCACCCTTTGCTGTGGCCACTTGCTTAGTCTGGGGGACATCCAGTTACTTCCCCTTTGAGATAGGATGTCCCAAATCACACAGCCGAGGTCTTGCCAAGGACAGATTTATACTCCACAGGATTTGCAGAGAGCGGGAAAAGTGATCCGATTTTGAACAATTGTGGTTAAGCAACTGTGTAAAACCCATTGAAATTCATGTTTTTTCAGGTGAAAAAGACCTTTTACTCAAAATGTTAGATTGGACGCATGTAGGACACCCAGAAAACTTGAGTTGTACCATAATTTCCTGAAAGGTTTTTTCCTTCTCCTTCTTCTTTTACCTTGGCTTTATTCAGGACAGTTAAATCCCTGGGTCAGAAATTTTGCCCATTCCCATAAATATGACTTTTTGAACCTCCCATGAGTCAGAAAGGAAACCAAATGTGATTACTCAGCCTCTAAAGTTTCATCATGTGGTGATTCATCAAAGGAACTGAAGGTGCTGCACATTTCTGAACTTAAATATGCCTTCCGAAAGGCTCCATGGCCATGTTGCTTTCATAAAGAAAGGAAAAGCCATAAGAGGGATTTTCACAGTGGGACAAAGCTATGCACTGCACTGCCTGCTGTATCAGTATTCCCTTGACCAGCACTGATATCACTGTGTTTGAATAGATTCAGTCTCATCTTTCCTCTTTTCCTCCTCCCTCATCTTTGCTGTTATCCTGGAAACTATACACTCTTTGCCCGTGCCCTGCCTAGTAATGATTTATAAGATTACTTTCAAAGATTACCAGGCAAGAAAAAATTTTACCTCATTTAAAACCCATGTTCAGCCACTGGCCAAGTAACCTTGGGCAAGTCTAATATCTCTGAGCCTCTAATTCAGCAACTCTCAATCTTAACTCTATATTAAAATTACCCGGAAACTTTAATGACTACTTCTGTCTGGGCCCTGTCCCCAGAGATGCCGATCCATTTGGTTTGAGGTTGGCCCAGGCCCCAGTATTTGGAAACCTCTATATGGCTTTCCAATGTGTAGCCGAGTTTGCCAACGACCATTTTAGGTCCTTCTTCTTCAAGGTGAAGTTCTTATATCCATAGCATCGATATCACCTGGGTGCCTGTTAAAAATGAAGATTCCCAGGCCTCACCCCAGACCTATTGCGTCAGAAGCTGTATTTTAGTAAGACTCCAGGTGATTTGCAGGTACATCATAGTCAGAGAAGCACAGCCTTAATTCCTTGTCTGTTAAAGGGGGATAATAATAGTCATGATGAGCCCTGTGCTGCACATTTTCCCCATGTAGTCTCAAAAAAACTCAGAGGAGAAACTGTATATAGGCCCTAAAGACCCTGCTTCGCAAAGTTCTGGCGTGTGACCTCCTGGGTTTGTTGCTGTACTGGTTGTTCTCTTATGTGGTTTTCTTAAGAGGCTGATGGTTAACATGTAAAAGGACCAGGTAAAGTGGTTCTACAAGTTTAATATCACCCTTCGATCTCAGAAATTGGACTTGCTCCCAAAATAATTTAATAAAATTTACTTCCCTTTCCTATCACATTTTAGTTTGATCTGGGGGTTATAAATCAACTTTAGTTGGCAGAGTGATTTGAGGAACAAAATGAAGTGTTTTTCTGGATGAAGATTAGTAAAATAGGTGAACCAGAAGCTAGATGAGTTGGGCTTAAACTGGTCAGACAAGTTCGTTTGCAGGGATCAGCAAACTGGCTACCTATTTTTGTAAGTGAAGTTTCATTGGAGCACAGCCCTGCTCATTCACTGAGGTATCGTTTGTGCTTTCACACTAGTAGTCATGCGAGAGACCATATGGTGCAACATAGTACTTTCTATGGACTGAAGGCTGATACTAGCCTTTTACAGAAAAATTTAACCAATTCCTGGTTTAGAGCAACTACTAAAGGTGGGTGCTCACTGGCCATCTGGGCCCATTTTATTTACCTGGTCCCATGGCCCAGTCTATGTCCCTAATCCCAACCAGACAATGAGCAGCTGTGTGGTCACACTAGGGCCAGGCAGAGGGCCCAGCACTGATCCATCTATATTCTAGGCACAAATTTAGGAGCAAAGAGAGCATCATGTTTTTATATGGAGAGCAGCATTTATCTGTCAAGTTGGTGAACGCATTGCTTGAGCTTCATACGTGACTATATTTCAGAATAATACTAGGGAAAGGCAGAGAAAACCCCAAGTTAAATCCCGAAATACACCTATTTTTGTAAGTAAAATTTCATTGGAACACAGCCCTGTGTTCTGGTCAAGGTGGAAAGCAAGAATCATAACTCAGGAAAAATGAAAGGTAAACTAATTTGTTACCAGGCTATTTCAAGCAAGATATTTCTTCCTCAGGAAAAGTTTCAAACACAACATAGATATTAAGCCAATTCTGGATGATATCAAAGAGTTTCTAAGATAAAAGCATATGCTCTTTTATTTTTATTTTTTTTCTTCAGTGGGCTTGGAAGAACCAAGAGTCGCATAAGATTTGAGCTGTGCCCTCAGACTGAGAACTAGTAATTGCTAACTACACGGCAGTAATGCTTTGTGCAACAGGAATTGAAGAGATAGATGGAGGAGGCAGGCAGAAAGAGTCTCCCCGAACTTGAGCTCTTGAAACTAGATGCTCCCTTGACTATATCTCATATGTATGAATTTAATTTGTTTTCCTCTCATAATTGTTTTGGGTCCCTTCTCTCATCCTAGTTTGACTTCTATTTCTTCCAGTAGATGCTTGTGAGGCCAAAAAAGTTGGTCATTAGGGGGCTTAACATGGCCCATTGGTTAGCAGCTGGATTGAACTGAAGTATAGCAGCTAGTTATTCCCTAATTCCATCCAAATGGTGTTTCTGGATCTGTAATGATAAATATAAAATTTCCGAGTGATTAAAAAAGAGCAAAAGAAAGATACCGACAGTCTTGGGTCTCACAGACTGTTCAAATTACATTCTTACTGTTTCATTTTACAAGTTTTTATCAAAATGAAAGATTTGAACTCTCTGCATAATCCCTCTGTACATGGTTTTTGCTGCCAATTTTATTCTCTCTGGCACAGGGCGGGCTCAGCTGTTGGTCTCTGGCAGGGGGATTGCAAAGTGTAGCTGAGTCTGCCTTCAGAGCAGAACTTGTAATGTGTGATTTAAAGATGTATGATGGCTTCACAGAAATGATGATGCTTTTTTTTTGTCAAATCAAGAAGTAGATTACTTCTCAAGGCTATTTTTTTAATTCTCTGGAATTTTTTTTTTTTTTTTTAAGAATCAGTTTTGGTAGTTCTGACTGAATTGACCAATAATGAGTTTTGCTCTGAGTGAATTTGATGTCAGGAGATTGCAAGAGAAGTAACAGATGTGAAAATCTCTGTTTACAAGAAAGACACTTTTCTCTCTGGCCACTGCATGTGAGTTATGAGAGAGGTTAACATTTTTTCTCTATATGTTTACGTGAAGTTTCTGGAAATCATTGCGAGGATTCTGTACATGACAAGCTTTTCCCAGGGGCTCTAGATGAGGGATTTGGGGATGAAATTGGTTTGTGCATCAGGGATGGGAAAGGATTCCTGGCTCTTCATATGTTTTATGAATTAATATCTGTATGCATTACCCTCTTAATACAACACTGAGCCAGGAAGTCTTATGAGCCATTGAAATTAACTGTAAAATACTCAGAGCCTCTCTTTATTCTTTTTGCTATATCCTTCTTCTACTTTATTTATATCTTTGAAGTTTTAGGTAATCATGGTTTTTTAACTCGTTTTGTTGTTGTTTTTGCATTTTTCCATATTTGCATTAGATGCAGCCATGTGCATAAATTTTGCTTCAAGCCAATGCTGTGCAGAATCTTGTCAGCATTCTAGCATGCAGGCAGGCTCTGAGCTCTAATCTTGGGATTCTGAGTCAGTCATAAAAACGTCAGCCTGAGTATTTGGGGGGTCCTCCCCTTTTTTCAACATAGAGTAAACCTATTTTTAGAGCCTTGACGGTTCCTGTTCCTTCCTGGTAAATCCCAAAAGGAAATCAGCGAAGTGGCCTGCAGTTCATGTCTTGTATGCTCCTGAGAAGTTGTGGTTAATAATAATAATAATAAATGAAATGTGTAAGGTGTTTTACAGTTTGCATTGCACTTTGACTAATCTTCCTTAATCTTTGTAGTAATCCAATGAGTATTATTATCTCTATTTTACCAGTTCAGGAAACTGAAGTCCACGAAAGCTAAGCTTCCCTGAAATTTTACAGCTAAGTAGCAGAGGTAGGATTCGAATCTGTATTCTCTGACTCCAAGTCCCCTTCCTTTCCCACGGCAACATGCTGCCCAGGTGTAGACCAGAAAATAAAGACAGGCGAAGCAGAGTCCTACTATGTGATTCAGAAACCTGTGTAACTGCAGAGAGGGAGGAAGAGAAAGTGTTCAGATGGTGGAAAAGGAGAATGAGTGTACAGGAAACAGACATACAGAGAGAAGTCATCTTAAAAAGATTGAATCACAACTTTGAGTCCAGTCCCTTATAGAAGAAGTCACCTGCTCTCCTGCTTCTTAACACTCCCCACATTGTCTTAAGACTTGGGAAAGTTTGTTGAAAGTAAAAAAGTATACAGCATCATCTATAGTTTTTTTTACCTTGCTTTTACTACTTATGAAGGGCAGCAGAGTAAGTCCGTTCTGCTTTACTAGCCAAGGGTCTCTGTCACAACTACTCAATCTGTCATTATGGCATGAAAACAGCCATAGCAATATGTAAACAAATTGGCATGGCTGCGTGCCAAGAAATTTCATTTACAAAAACAGCAACCAGCTGGAGACCTCAGTTCTCCGGCCCCTACCTTAAAACGGTGGTTTCCAACCTTTGTTGGAATGTGACTGCACGTTACAATTACCTGGGGGACTGAAAAATAATCAATGTCCCCAGGTCCCTCCCTACAATAACTGAATCACTCTGAAGTAGGGTCTAAGCATCAATATATATTTTTTAACCTTCCCATGAAATTCTAGGGTGAACAGCAAGATGGAGGGCCTCTGTTCTAGATTATCAAACAGTAATTCTCCAAGTACTGTGCCTGGTGGGACAGCAACATCGGCATCACCTAGGAACTTGTTAGGATGCAAATTCTCAAGCGCAACTGCAGACCTACTGAACCCAAAACTAAGGGAGTGGGACCTAGAATCTGTATTTTGAGAATACCTCCTGGTGGTTCCGAAATACAGTCTAGTTCGAGAACCACAGGTCTAGGGCTTAGAGAATAACCAATTAACCCCATAGTCCTCACCTCATGACTAAATCAGGTATAATGTTCTAGAGCTAGTATTGAACCTGGTATTGAAAATCTGGCTTCAAGTTCCTGTTCTGCTCTTTACTATGCCTCTCTGAGCCTCAGATTTCTCTACCTTTAAACAGAGTAATGTAACATTTATACCTATATGGTCATTATGGTAGTTAAGTTATTACATGCATGCAAAGGTAGTTAAGAAACTGTCAAGCACAGCACAAACGTAACCACTGGCTACTGTTGTACTGAGGCAAGGACCATGTACTATCCATGGTTCTTGGTCTATGGTTCTTGGTTGGTCCAGGACACTGCTGTGGCCTGAATGGTTACTGTTGAGCATAATCTAGAAAGTTGTCTTTTCCTTCCAACATAATGGTGGTTCTGCTTTCTGAACTGCAACAGAGCCACGAAGAGAGGAAAGCAAGACCAGAGAGAAGTGTCTGTGTGGTCACAGAGATGAAGAATACACTATCTTAGGAAAGTGGGACAAAGCCACTAATATTAAGGTTAAGATGTGCTCAAAGTCCACAAACCCTGGTACTAAGTAGACCAAATGAACAGTGAATCCTCCTGGAGATATTTTTCCAGGAGTCTCAGAGCCTCACTGCATAGCTCACCTTTACATATGTTGCTCGTCAAAAAGGAGTGGCAGCTACAATCACAAATATATTCAAAAACATCTAGAGACCTTTAGGAAGAACATACATAATTTTTTCTTAAGACAAAATGGAATGCAAATTTACAGTCCTGTGGGTTTGACATCTAAGAGGATAAACAATTGACATAAAATATACCTTAGATCCTTTTATAGAATATAATGTACTAAGAGAACCAGGATCCTACACAGTGTGGTAAATCTTGATTTTTTGTGAGACCAAAACCAAGAAACATTTCAGGATATGAGCAAATCCATTTCAGGATTTGCACTGAATATTTCTAACATAAAGACCCTTTGGGAATCAACCATCTCATATAGACTCTAGAGTTATTATCTGAACTTTAAGAAAAATATCGAAGCCCAAATCAGCACCATCTGCTAATACCCCTTTGTCTCCTCTTCCTATCTTACTGCAAGACCCTGCTCTCTCAAATGTGATTTATTTTCTTCTCTTTTGATTCAGCATAAAGGGTGAGGAGAGAAGGGTCAGAGAGAGGTTCGTCGATCTTTACTTGGACAGAGGCCCAGGAAGTGTTATTGAGACACTTCCTTATGTAGATTGCATATTAATTTTGATTGGTAAAAAAACATTTTGCTGGTAGATGCTGGGAAAGGATGAAGCAGGTTCAAATGAGCCGTGATACTTTAGTTGTAGGTGTAGTGCTCGGAGTCCAGTGAAGGGGAGTTACTGCCTATGTCCCCCTTCTAGCCTTGTTGAAATCTCCTGATCCCGGAGGACACGTCCAGGTTGCTTTTCTCAGGCTGCTTGTCTAGTCCATAGATCTGTTGAAATATGATCCAAGCAGAGTGTGAACTCACTCAAAATATGCTGATTTCCAGATGTTTTCTGAATCTCTCAAACACTGATTACCCCCAAAGACCATCCTGAGTCGGTAGATGGCAGTGATTACTCATATTTCTTCTTCGTAATCAAGGCAATACTTTTAAAACCCCATAGTCTTTCTCATGAGCCCATGTCTGGGTCTTGTCTAGGTCATACATTACTTCTCAGTATGAAAATTACAGAGTCTCACTGGATTGGGCTGTAAAATATTTACATACTGATGCTGGCTTTTTGATTTGTTGCTCTTCCCAGGATGAAAAACTTCAGCAATCTGAATGAAGGATTGGTGTTTTATATAGGGACCTTCAGTGGCGGAGGGTCATGGAATATTTCTTTTCTCTACAACAAAAATCAGGAAAACAAGGAGAGTCGATGTTAAATGTTTTTCAGGATGAGTAAAAAATTCAAAAGCAACAAACTTGAGTTTCCAAAGCATACTTGGAACTAACACTGTTATTGCAGTAATATCTCATTGACTTGAGAATTTAAATAGAAACTTGGAGTGTGAACGAGAGATTCTTTTGAATCTGTCTTTTTGATATCTGGGTAAAACAAAGGCTCATAGAGAAACGCTTATAAAGAACAGTCTTAAACAGGTTAATGGAAGGGAAGTAAATGTCTGTTAGAAACGTGGTATCATGAGGAGAAAAAAATGTTTCGAGTGTCTTTCGACTTCCACTCTGTTCAGAGGCAAATTTATAGCCACCTACCTCACAGTTCCATGAGCCTTTGAACTGACATATTTCTTCCCCATTTCTTATGAGAAGTATGACAGAACTCTCCAGTTGTGTGGTAGAAAGTTAAAAGACTGATCTGGCTTTGTACGACCCATACAAGAAGTGATCTTAATGTCTCAGAGTCTTAACTTTCTCATTTTGTAAGACTAAGTAAATGCCCAAAGACAGTTTAAGTATTTTGTCTAAATTCACACCTGGTTAGGGACTGAGTGGGTACTTGATCCTGTCTGTGCCAGTAACAAAGATAGTATAGTGCGTTTAAGCCATGATAGTCTAATACCCGATGAGAAGTAAATGGGGGAAGGCACAGAAACCCTCATAAGCAATCCCAATGCAGTGAGCTCTCTGTAGATAGTTGTTTCTATTTTCTTTCCTCTTATTCCCTGTCCATCTGCCATGTCACCTCTGCCTCCTGAACCACCTGGCATTCTGTGACCTTTGATGGCACACAATAAGTATGGACAAATGTGACTCATGTGTCTTTAATGCTTTCTGCCCAAAATTCTTGCTACTATGTGCTTTATTTGTTTAGCTATTGTCTCTACATTGCAATGAATCTCTTTTCATGTTACCATATAGTATTGTAATTGAAGTTCTTCATTAGCAATGAAAATTTTTAAAAATACGAATCATACTTAGATGGTCAGTTTGGGGTCAGGGATTTGCAATATAACCCTAGTCCTCCAGGAAAGATTTTACCTAAAGATTTCTAATCTGCTTCTGAAACCAAAGTTGAGGGGAACCTACAGGCAGCATGAAATGCAAAAGAGGACAGAGAACCCACTGCCCCAGGAGCAGAATTAACCAACGCCGTTTGCTGGCTCCATCTCTGCTCAACATAAACTGTCTTTTGTTCTTCCTGTCTACTTCCCTCTACCTCAGGTGATGTCCTTGGATCCATACCCCACACGGGCAGAGACTTATTGGATCTACCAGATCAATCCTATTTTTCAGCAACTTTTGTATCTAGAGTTTTCTCTCCACCAATGTCCCATAGCTTCCACGTGCCCCATAATGATGTCATTGCACCTTCTCTAGTACAACAGTGTGCTCTGAGGAATTCATATGGTTATTGCCAGCCTCTACTAAGAAATAGCATGTGCCTGCATTCATTCATATCATCCACATAACAACCCTAAATTTTACAGATGAGAAAACAGTCACAGAGTGGCCAGAAGAAATTTTGCCAGTTTTAGAGATCTATAGGAAACCCATATAAAATGCCTCGAGCCAGGAATTGATTGCCATATCACACGCTAGAGGCTGATTTAGGGAGTGAGTCACAGTGAGAGACAGTTGATGTTCTGGAAATGTTTTGACCCTAATATTTAACTGGTTAAACTTCTGTCTTGTCATTTCCCTTAGCTTAGAAGGGAGTGTTTAGAAATAAGGCATTGCGCTCTAACCATTGATGAAGAGGGGAAGGAACAGTGTAAATCTTGCTTCAGTTCATTAAATGCTGTTACCATGAGCATAGAATATGGGAGTATTATTTTAGTTTACTTTCCTAATCACTCCGTTCCTGACACTTGCTGTCATTCACATATCTGTAAGATATAACTTATCCCCTTTGGCTACTCATTTGGGTCATATGATCGCCAGTCAGGGCTACAACCTCAAGAAATTTACTGCTAAGGAAAAAATAAGTCGAATGAAGATTTTTTAACTTAGGGTCACTGTTTTTTGTTGTTTGTTTGTTTTTTTGTTTTTGGAACCCTGAGAACAGGGATGCATGAAAAGAGATCAAAGGGTGAAAGAGTGATTCCCTTTGTACGTCGAAGGAGTGAAATACGAGATAAAAGTGGGCCGGCATGGATGAAATATTTGTATTTTTGTTTGAAACTTTCTAAGAAGAAAGACTTGTAGAAATTAAGATCTGCATAATTTCTAAGTCTGCAAAGCCAAAAGATATAAATCATAAGAAAATTCTCATTTTTCGTAACATGGTACCAACTCAGTAGCTTAAAGGCATCATAAGAGTAAGAACTAGTTAAATGGCAACCAGAGGAGGGTTGGAATGAGCCGTGATGTGAAGAAAACTGAAAGTCTTGTAAGAACAGGATCTGGAATTTTGAAGAAATGATTTTAATTGTGAAATAGTCACACATACTGCTGGAAATTATAAAAGGATTTTATTATAAGTTTACACATTTTTCCCAAGGAGAAGACTCAAAATTAGATTGTATTGCTGCTTCAGTTCAAATTGATTAATGATCCTACAAGATATATAGATCTGTCTTCCTAAATTTAAATAATCATGAAATTTTTTTTAACTCTAAGTAATGATTGCCACATTAATCCCATGTTGGTTTCTTACTTTTTATAGCCAAACATGTGTGCCTTGATATGGCAAATTATTGTAATGTGACAAAGAGCCAGCCTAAGTTTCACTTTTATACCAATTTTCTAAATATAACAGAAAAATCTTTGCTCATCATCTGAGTAGGCAGAGTTTTAAAGTAAGTAATATACCTACATACATAAAACTCCCACGTTGTACCTAGTGCCTGTATACCTCTTCTGACTGCTTAAAATCACAATTGTTTGGACCTTACTCTTTAAATAAGGAGATTCATTGAAGATTTTGTAATAGAGCCACTCTTAAAAAATTCATCTGGCAGACCCCTGGAAAAGAGAAGGACATGGTTTGGAAGAGGGTCGTTTTAAAGATTCTGTTTGTGACTCAGAAGAGATATAGATGGACTGCTCGACACGTGTATCAGGAGGGCGGGAAAGAAGACAGTCTGGCAAAGCAAAGAATGAGATCGGGAAGTTAGATACAAAAGGAGTCAATGATGAGCGAATTTTGCTTCTAGGAACATCATGGAAACAAGAATAGAAACACAAATCACAGAAACAGAAGCAAATTTGGGGTGGAGGTGATAGAGTTGACAACTTTATTAAGAAATGAGAGCATGCTGAAGTTGAGATGGGTTAGAAAGCATGATGTTTGGGCGAGGGCTCAGGAAAAATGCCAGAGCTGAGTTATAGGTGTGGTCTCACACACTCACGACAGCACATGAGAGGGGCAGTATATATATAGGAGGTCCAACTCGTATCAGCAGTTAGGGCCTGAAGTGAAGGAAGGAGGGCGAGGAGAGGTCAGAGAGAAAAGGGGAGATCCGAGAACGTGGTGTTCACTCAGTGTACGGGAGAAGGACCTTCTGCAGTGGAGGGTCTTGATCTTCCTATCAAGACTGAGAAGAGTATGAGAACTGAGGGGCAGGGATTGGATGGTTAGGAGACCACCAGGAAAATCTACCAGCCTCGGGTCTCCTTTTAATGGACAAAGTGGTTCCGAGCCAGGATTTCGCTCACTCTTTCAGGGGGGCTTAGGGTCTGAATCTAAACCTTAGAATCTCCAAAAGTGAATTGCTCATAAAGTATCAGCCTAACATTCAATACATCAATTTAGGTCAGGATTACTAATCCACCGCTGAGCATGGAGCTTGCTTGTTAGCTGTGCAACTCCTCCAAACAACGTAGCAGCCAATCAAGAAAAAAATACACTCCCCTATTACAAAATAATTAGAAATTAAAGTAAAATAACCCAAAGGAAAGTCATGAAAATAAGTCAAGATCATTTCACTCCCACAGCATCTGCAAATTAAAAGACCAAAATTCTAGAGGCATCACACAATTGTTTGACCTTTGGAAGTTCTTTCTTTAAAAAGCTATAAAATTACATTCATCCTGAACACCTCCAAAACTATGTATATATTGTGATGAATACATGTATATACATCATATGAGTATGTAAATATATAGCTCACTATGTATATAGAGCCCAATAATGGCTCTATGTAAATAAAAGGGTTTTTACAGTGCCATTGTACTTACACTGAACCACTGTATAGGATTTTTCTCTTAAGTTTCAATTACAAATATTAACAGTTTAATAAATGGAAGGGAAAAAGGCTCTGGTTTCTTTTTGCTCACAATGAAAAATGAGAAAAGGATTACCAAGTGTGCAAATATTTGCTACATGGGAACATTTAATACATGTCTATATAAAAGGTTTTAATATACACCCCCTTGCTAACATAACTAAATGCTATTTAAGGAGATGTCTCTGGCCTCATTATTCATAAATATTTAGAAGAAAATGGAAAAATGCAACACTGATTTATCTCCTATTGTTGCCTCTTGCTTCCTAAGTAATCATTTGTAAAATAAGGGATGAAATCCTTTCTAAAGACACAGATTATTGTTATTTAATGACTAAATAAAATAATAGCTAATAGCTAGTATTTATTGAATGTTTACTCTATCCCAGGCCCTTCTGTACTAATAGGTTCTGTAATTAACTCCACTGTGTGGACGAGAAAACTCAAAAGAAGTCTTATTCTCAACTCAGGCTAACAGTGGTATCCTCTTGCTTATTAGCTTGTTCCTAATGATGCTCTTATTGTCATGTTAAAGGTTGTTACTGCGCTAATGGGTCTATCCTCAAGACAAATTTTGTTTTTATTGGAATCAGTCTGATATCTTCAGTCAAAATGGCAGCAGTTTCATTTTAAAAACTCAAATGAAAATATCTTTTATCATTTGAATAAATCTCAAAACAATTAGAGAATGGGCGAGAATTACAGTGACATGTGATTTCCTTAAAGACCTGCAATTAATAAATAGGATTAATAATGAATTAGGACTGACCATGAAAATCATTTTATGCACCACATTATAAAACTGAGTCAAAGTATTTCTAATGTAGAAAATATCTTGGAATGAATAGCAAGACACTGATCATTTTGGGCGAGGTAAAGTGGTAACACAAAACAGTGTTTTGCAAAATAAGGTCTCCAGATCATCTACTTCAGAATCATGTAAACGCTGTTAAAATTCAGATCATGGCCCCATCACAGACATTCTGAATGAAAGTATGCCTTTTTAAATAAACATTTCCGGGGCTAATTCTCGCCCAAATCTGATAGATAAATCTGATTTGAGAAATCACTTTGAGAGATTTTTATTTCATTTAGTAGCTGAAAAAATACTTTTTCTTCTTTAATATAAGGTACTGTTGTGGGTTGAATGGTGTCTTCGAACATATGTTCAACATATGTGTCTTCAAAAAGATATGCTGAAGTCCTAACCCCCACTACCTACGGATAAGACCTTAATTGGAAATAAGATCTTTGCAGATGTAACCAAGTTAAGACAAGGTCATATTGGAGTGGAGTGGGCCCTAAATCCAATATGACTGATGACCTTATAAGAAGAAGGGAATTTAGACAGAGACACAGAGGAACCACACCTGGAGGGAAAAGGCCTTTTGCAGACAGAGGCAGAGATTGGTCCCCATTCCAAATAATGGGACTTTAAGGATTGCTGGTAACCACCAGAAGTTAGAAGAGTGGCAGGGAGCAGAATCTCCCTGAGTCTCCAGAAGGAACCAACCCCACCCACACCTCGGTTTTAGACTTTGGGCCTCCAGACTGCGAGAGAATAAATTTCTGTTATTTCAAGTCACCCAGTTGTAGTACTTTGTTACGGCAGCCCTGGGGAACTATATAGACACAAAGCTGAGAACTAGGGTGATGGAGAAGTTCTTCCTCCATCTGCCACTCTCTTCGTGACCCCTTCTACTCTCCCATTCTAGGTTCAGAACTTTTATCAGGGGTCGCCGCTGCCGCCTTGGCCTTCCTCGTGCTTTTCCCTAGAGGGGAGTGCATCTTGGATGAGGCCGTTCTCAGTCCTAGACTCTCTCCATCTGCACTTCTCAGTTTACTACCTCAAAGAGCTGCTGTCCTCAGTTAGGAGTTGGTTTTGCCTGCCACCCTCCCAGCAGAGATTAGAGGAATTCATAATTCACTGGATGGCCAATGTCACCCTGAAGTATGAAATTCTTAAAAATTAAACATGAAAACATGTCTGAGAATCCCGTGCCCTGCCAGAACTGATTAAAAGTGGGAAAGGCAGAGAATAAAGTAACACAGAAGTGATCTATGTCATTTTCGCCAGATTACATTTCCCCCATGGAGCAATGGCACGTCTGTCACTCTGGGACCATCCACTTATAGGGCAGGCCAAGTGAAGGTCATTTTGGATTTTATTGACTCTATGGCTCTGGTATTACTCATAAGGATTTACAGTATTTAACCCACCAGGAGAAGCCGTGAACTATAAATGGCTTCTCGTTTGGCAGGGGAGCCTGCCGTTTTATAAGTGACACCAGCTATGTGGTCCCCTTCACAACGCTCTCTAATGAAAGCCTGCAGGCATGGCCTCTGCACAAAGGAGCAGGGCCTCGCACTTCATGGGGCTGATCCCTCCTTTGGCTCCGAATCAGCACAGGGTTATTTAGCTTACTAAGTAGGGTAATCCAGACACAGGGAGATATGAAAAACTGACTGAGTAGACTCATGCTGTTCATTTGATCTGTCAGCATCCTCTATGACCAAAACTAGGAGTGAGAAAATGAAAGTTGAAGAGCATGAAATACGGAAAATAGAAAATTAAGAATAGGATTTGATGACTTGTGAAGTGTTCTCACATGTGTTCCAAAAGGGCCGGGACACAACAGAGGCCTGGGATATGTATCTGTTGAAGAATGCGTGAATGAATGAACATCGAGAGCTTGCTTTTAAATAAAACATGATACTATTGTTATTTTGATTGAAAATTTTCCATCCTCAGAACGAAGTTTGAGGAAGTTTTAAATGCGTGGCTAGCCTTTACTTATGGTGTTTTTACAAGCATCTGTGACTGTAGTACCAAAATGGAGCCTGAGGCAAATGAGGGAAAATCTGTGGCTTCACTCCTGTCCTCATTTAAAATTTTGATATTTTATTCATCACAGAATTTTTTTAATTCATTTTAAATTTTTTAAAATATTGCATTAAAATATTATTTATTTGGGTTGCTGAGTTTTGGGATGTCCCAATCTCAAATTTTGTACCCAAAGCAAGTACTTTCCTTGCTTTTACCTATGCCCAGCTCTCTGTGAGCCCTTAGAAATTTAAAAAGTGTTTTGTTAAGAGGAGAATGTGCATGTTCAGCTTTTTATTCACAATGAATTTTGATGTAAAAGTCGCTACAAACCAGAGAGCAGTCTCACATGTGAGCCTGAAGTGAAACCAGAACCTGTATGAGGCAGTCTTGGCACCGCCAGAGGAATGGGTTTCAAGTCACAGGATTTCCTTTTCCCAGCATCTTCGAATTTAAAAGTTCGCTGCACTTATTAATGCTGGTTTGCCAGTTGGTGTACACAAAATCATCCAAAAGCTTCACAGCTCTGACAATTATGCTCTTCATGACTGCTCATTGCCCTAAAAATGAATCAAGGACATTTCTTCTGCAGAGAATATCAGAGCATCCAGCTAAATCTCTTCCCAGGAGTAGTTTAGTTCCCACTAACACAAAGCATTTATTTAGTATTCGGTCATTTACACTGTCTACAACTGTTTCTTAATCCGTTCTTTGTCTATATGTTCCGGCTCTGGTATATAACTCTTTCTCCATAAGGATAAGAATTCTGCTTTTGAAAAGCATTCTATATAATGAAAGCTCATGGTACATATTCAATAATTCTGGATTAATCTATAAGTTGACTGTAAATTCCTGTGCTTTAACTTTTCTATTTTGTTGCATTAAATTTGTTCCCATTTTGTCCTAAACTCTCAGTAATTCCCAGAAAATTCCTTTTTTTTTTTTTTGGAAAAACATAGGCTCCTAGAAGTCAGGCAGGGCTGGGACATGAAATTAAAGTATTCTTAAATTAGCACTAGTATTATTACATTTATAAAGAAAATATATTGACTGCTCTATATTTATAGAATCTCAAATATTTGAGGTAAATAATAGAATTCAGCCTGTTCCTTAATTTAGAATCTGCTAGTGAAAAGCACTTAGTAAAATTATTCCAAATCTGTCATCCTTTAATGTCTGAGAAAACACCCTCAGGTCAATCTTTTCCATCCTTCTTAGCCTGACACCAAGTAATATGATTCTTTTTTCTAATAATATCTGCTGCAGGGCCGTGCTCCCTACTTTAAGAAAGCTGAGATCAAGAAATCTGATTTCGTGGGTAAAAATTCATACTTGCTTTGCAAAAGAATTTAATTTAACTAGCAAGCTCCCTTTCAGTACTTAAAATATGATTCAATTTACCAAAATATTACTGGTGCATATCAGAGAACATCCTGTTCATCTACTTTCATTTAAGTCTCCTCGGCTTCTGCGCTTTGAGAGAACATGCCCACTGTGAAGTTATTGTCCTTATCTAAAATGAATATGGTGCCATCTACATGCTTAATAAGAAGCACACGTGTCTAATTAAGTTTGCTATGTGTTTAGACTGACCCAGCTCTGGGGATCAAAAGGGGCAGTCTAAGAAAGCTATCCAACTGTCTTGAGAACATCAACCTGTCAAAACTGGCTCCTGACTGCATGTGACAGGTGGTTGTTATTATTATTTTGCTGACAGGCACTGTATCAATGTCTTAGGGCTGTCATAACAAACTACCACAAACTGGGTGGTTTAAAACAACCGAAATGCGTTGTTTCACAGTTCTGGAGGCTACAAGTCTGAAATCAAGTAGTTGGCAGAGCCGTGCTCTCTCTGAAGGCTCGAGAAGGATCTGTCTTATGCCTTTCTTTTAGCTCCTAGTATTGCCAGCAAGCCTTGGCATTCCTTGGCTTACAGCTACAGCACTTCAATCTCTGCCTCTGCTGTCACATGGCATTCTCCTCTCATATGTCTGAATGATAATGGCATTCGCGTCCCTATGTGTCTCTCTTCTCATTGTATAAGCACACAAGTCACATTGGGTTAAGCTCCCACCCTTCTCCAGTAAGATCCCATCTCACCTAATTATATCTGCAAAAACTATTTCCAAACAAGGTCACATTCTGAGGTTTCAGGGTTTAGGACTTCAACCTTTTTTTTTTTTTTTTTTTTTTTTTTTTTTTTTTTTGAGAAACACAGTTCAGCCCATAATTGGCCTTTATTAGTGGGCCTATTGGGGGCAGGAGGACTGCTAGACCTTAGTCTCACCACACATTCAAGGTTGCACTGTGTAAGTGTCCTCTGATAAAAACCAGCATGTGGCCTTCCGATGTGCTACTCGTATGGATGGATGTCCTCAAGCTTCACTTCTACCAAGATTAATGCAATAAATACATCGATCATCAGTGTGAGAGGTAGGACACACAGGTGGAGAGGGAGGTATGGATTAGATATAGTGAAGGAAAGAAGAGAAGGCTAAGAATGAAAACACAAATGAAGAGAGCTTAGCTTGCAAGTAGGAAATAGGAAGCATCAACTGTTTGGGAAAGAACTGTAAACTTTGTGTCTCGCTGCTAAACATCCTACACTTTCATCTAGTTCATTCTTTCTCGTGTCAGCTTCTCCACCCATAGCATGATACTTACAGAAGCGAACGAAAATAAGCATAATGAGTATGATTTTCCTTTTTACCTCATGAATACCCAGTTTGTTTACATTTCCTTTTGTTTTTGTAAGTGAGCTCAAAGAACTGGGGGATGATGCTATATCTGAGACTTTTCAGAGGCAGGAAGAGTTCCAAAACACTGCTCTCTGAGCTTTTGTGTGGATCACAGTCTTTTCTTCCTGGACATGTAATGGCCTTTTGGGAGTCTGCCTGTTGTTTGATTGGGAATAAATTAAGTGATAAGGGCCAAAGCTTTTGAAACTGCATGTAGGAAAGATCAAAATGAAACAACTGTATGGAAAGCTCCACTAGTTTTCGAATATAACTTCTCGGTATTATGTGCTTTGATGGAGTATGACATTCTTGACAGAGAGATTTTAGGCCAGCATAATTTGCTTTCAGAAGTTATCCAACTAAACATCATGGCTAATAATTTCATACTAAAATAGGAAATTAAATTTTTCTTTGAGGTAATAACTAAATCACTAATTTTTTTTTAAAAAGCCTATAGACACAAATTGATTTGACATAATTTAATAAAAATGTAATAGTAATTTCAGAATATGAATTAGGTGATTGGAAAGTAAGATTGTTTCTTCATTGCCATTTTTTTATGATATATTCAGAAGTAATGAAAAGAGCATCTTGTCATCAAACTTAGATGAAGATACTTGGATAGGGACTACATATTTAACTAAATGAAACAAATAAATAAAAAACTGCAGTGTAAATATATACTCTAATATGGCTTTACATTAGAGTTTGATCAAGCTACCTCCTTGTGTAACAGCCATATTGGGGATGGTTGGGGGAAGACCTAAAAGGGCCGGTTCAGTTGCTCACCAAAGAGGGAAGGGACCCAAGCTGTGAGATACAGGTATTAAGAAAAGCATGTGGATATCATCCATGTCAGATTACCCAGCTAGGCAATTGTGGTTACATGCAGCCATCATCCAATGCCAGCCATTGCCAAGTGCCATGAAGGGACTCAACAACCATCAGGAACCACAGCCTAATGTTTGACATTTTCGGAAGTTATATAACTTCCTCTGCCTCACTGGTTGGTTGATGGGTCTCTTTTAGCCTAGTAGACTCCCAAGAGTCACCTACACTTACATCAAATAATCTTCCTAAAGGAGCATAGTATGTGGCATTGGCCCTTCTCACATTCAGCTGTCCTCCTTGTCTCCCCACACATGACATATTCCATGACACAAATCCTCCACTCTGACTAACATGATCTAGGCCAGGACTTCCCCAGCTTTACAGAGTTTTCCCACATTACCTAGGGATCTCGTTAAAGTGCAGGTTCTACTCCGGGAAGCTAGGGTAGGGACCAAGATTTTGCATTTCCAACAAGCTGCCAGAGGAGGCCTATGCTGCTAGTTCCGTGGAGTAGCCAGTATCTAGAAAATGCCCACAGTCCCTGCCTCACTACTGTCGTTCATAGTTTTTTTTCAACCTGGAATATCTTCCCCTTTCTTTCTTCCTGGGATCTATATATCCATTCTTCAAAACCCAGCTTTAGTATCTACTTCCAGAAATAGTCTGGGATGGGACTCAGACATCACAAACTCTTTCTCCTCTGAATTCTTATAGCTGGACCAACCATCTGGCATCCAGCCTGTTCTAATTTTATCTTCAGTTACTTTTTGATGTACACACCCAGAATCCCCAATTAGTTGTCCCTTTGAGGACAATCTCTACATGTCTGCTGTTGGCCTTTCTCTTACATCTCAGATCTGCAGTTCCCACTACCTGCTCCCCTGTGGGACTCCAAAGTCAACATGGGGAAAGCCCTGCCTTCTTCTTCTGAAAACTTGCTCATCCAACTGTACTTCTTCCTCAGAGAGTTGTATTTATCTGTTCAACAAATATTTGTTTATTCAACAAATGTTTGTGCCTACTATGGGCCAGGCACAAGAAATATGGTGGTAAATGGGGCAGATGTGGGTCCTCACAATGCTTGCCTGAAGGTTTGCCTCACTGGAAGCTCAGTCACCCAGGGTAGAAACTATACAGTCATGTTTGGCTCTTCCTTATAACTTACCACTCATATCCTACGATTTATTATGAAGTTCTATCTGTTCTACCACTAAAAATGCATCTCATATACAGCACTCCTCTCCTTTGAATTCTTCTTGTCAGTATCCTAGAAATGTTCTCATTCTCTCTAGCCCTAAAGATAGCTCGTGTCTCTCTACCATCGACTGATTCTTCTGATTTCAGCCTCTCCATCTCCAACTCATCTTTCATACCAACCCTGGATTTGTCATTGTCCTGAGACATCCATCTGATCATGGCACTTTTGAACTCACAAAGATAGATGAATCCACATTGCCAATGAAACGAAATCTGACTTCACGGAATCAAGTTTAACACCCCTGAAATAGACTGTCTTTTAGCTATACCAACTTCCTCTCCCCACACACTATCCTCTACTTCCATTTGTGCCAGAGCAAATGCGTGCTGCTCTCTACATGATCCTGTCTTTGAAAACTCTTTGTCTTCACTCAGCCTAGAACTTTCACCTAAGACTCCTACTGTCACAATATGACACTACTTCATGCTTCAGCTCAAAGGCCACCTCATCCAAGAAACTTTGCTCAGTCATAAAAACCACTTTCATGGAACTTAATTTATACCCGTATCGCACACTATTTGTCATACTGTCTTGGATAATTATTGCTTGTATATCAGTCTTCACCTCCACTAGATTTTAAGACTATGTTTATCTAGTCCACCCAGTGCTTGATAAAATTTCCTGATTTCTAAGACAAGAAGTCTCTCAACAAGTTGAGTTTGTTGGCTGGAATTGTGAAATTGAACTTTTTTGTGTCCTTGGTGCCTAACACCAAGCCCTACTCTTAGAAGACGCACAAAAAAAGAAAGAAAAAAAAAAAAACTATTGGCAAACATTTCCTCTCCAGGATCTTTGAAATATGCTATCTTTCCACGTTCCTTTAAGCTGATACTTGAGTCTGATTTGGGTACCAGTCAGCAGATGTCTTCTCCTTCAGAGCTTCTCACTGGAGCAGCATTCTGTAATCTTGGCTACATATCAGAATCACCTGGGCAGTTTTGAAACTTTCCAGTGTTCAGG
This sequence comes from Rousettus aegyptiacus, assembly GCF_014176215.1. Classification (NCBI taxonomy): domain Eukaryota; kingdom Metazoa; phylum Chordata; class Mammalia; order Chiroptera; family Pteropodidae; genus Rousettus; species Rousettus aegyptiacus. The sequence goes on along the minus strand of NW_023416286.1, from coordinate 61,078,841 downwards.
CTGTGCTCCAGGTGGACTAATTTCATCATAGTTTCTGCAGTCCAGACCCAGGCATCAATATTTTTAAAACTCCCCAGAATATTTCAATATGCAGTTCAAAGTGAGAACCACAATGCTAGGGAACAGCTCAGTTCCAGGCCAAGTTTTAGGAATAGGCAAAACAGCAGCCACAACACATGGGGCAATTTGATGGGGACTCAGCTGACCCCAAACATCTCTCTTGGTGGCCTACTGTGGTTCCCAACAGAATTCTCCTTTGAATTACAGCATTGTTTCCAGAAGATGTTGTTAAAGTAATTATGGGCTATATATAATTTATATATAATGTATAATGTACATAACATAATTTATACATAATTTATTATATAATATATTAATTAATATTACATAGTATTAAATTAATAGGTTATTCCCTCCAGGGAACACATACCCTGGAGGGAGCAATCCATTAATCCTACCTTTTATGAGAGAGGAGGGCCTGGGAAGGAAGGTTGGGGCACAGAGGCTGCACTGGGACCTCACTGCAGGTAGATCCAGGAAGCCAGAGGCCACAGTGGGGATATCTGATCTCTCAGCAGAAGGTGAGGGGGAAAGGAGAGAGACACACAGAAAAGAGAGCTGGCAGTGGGGGAGGAGCTCCAATGAAAAATAAGGCCTTCTTAGGTTGTCCGGGGCTGACCCTGCCATGTGTCTCTGAAGTTAGTAGACACAGGTTTTTAAAAACTAATTTCAGCATAAGAGGGAAAAAAATTAGCCGAGCAGGTGAGCAAATGCCTAAGACACAGGGAATTTAAGTCTTAGCTCTCCCATACGTCCTGGGCCCTAAAAGCTATGTCAAAAAGATTCCTAAATGAAAAGATTAACAGCATCAGTCAAAGCTGAAAGAAACTAAGGATAGGGAATCCCAGTAAAAAATAAAAATCATGGGGAAAAGTATATATATATACACACGTATATGTATATATACATATACGTATATATGTGTGTGCGTGTGTGTGTGTGTGTATAAGTTTATGTATATATATATATAGCAACTTTTTCCCAAGCTTAGGAAAAACACCTGGGGACAGAGAACCACAGCAATCCCTCCATATGCTCCTGCCTAATGACAATTTCTGAAAATAAAATATGCCTAGAGTGAGTCCCCATGAGGTGGTAATTTATAAAGCTGCCCTACTCCATGTTGATACTGAAATAGACTGGTTTTCTGGTGCACCAGAGCCTTTTGTGAGGGAAAAAAATTATAGGAAAGAAAATAATGGAAGGTCCCAGAGAGATAAGACGACACATCTGGGTCTCTGATTGCACTTCAGATTCACTTAACCCACATCCTTCCCTGAAAAACCTACTTCCTTTTCCTCATAAACTAAGTCAAATAGTAATCATCCTTTGCCTTGAGTGGGAATATCTGCCTAATTATTAACAGCTCTGAAGGAATCCAAATCTGTAGCCATGTGATAGATCTGGTCTCCTCTCTGTGACCCTAACCCACCAACCACCCTAACTCCCTCTGTCTTGCATTTAAACAAATTAACTAGACATGAAACAGAAAGAGGCTATTACTTCAGGGAATCAGATCCTGGTAGCATATCCTCATGAATTTCCCTTATGGGTTTGAGTCAGCAGTGGATGTCTCAGAAACATTCCAGATGATTTCAAGGAGGCAAGGGCAGACTGGTAATTAAACCACATGAATCAGGAAGGCTTAGAAATAGAGAACAAAGGGCAAGGAAAGGAGAGGGAAGAAAACAAAACAGAGTCAGGAAAGCAGGGTGCTACCTTAGCAGTTTAGGGCTCTAGAAAGGCTTTTCCACAAGTTTTATCCAGCCCTCTGGCTGCATTACAGGAGTTTCTGAAGCGAGGCATGCCTTTGCCTCAAGTGTAAAGCAGTGAGGCACATAGAATACAATGTGAGCTGAGGTCAGTCGGGTCCCAGGACTGCCTGAACCTCACTCAGCTGAATTTGAACAGCAGAGCAGGAGGGCAGCATGGATATGGAGCTAGCAAGAGTGGGACCCCGCTTTCCCCCAGGTTCCCAGGCTCACCCAATTCCACCTCAAAAGCTACAACACCGTGGTCTGCGTGTGTGCTCTGCACCCCTGCAGCTGGACTTTCCCCTCTTCTCAGCCTGGAAGGCTGATGATGTGGACTTGCTCCGTGGGCCCCCTTGTCTTCAGGCTCCACTTAGGCTTGGCCAGGGAGAGGCAAGAGCTCTTCGAGGAAAAGCGAAACTCTGATATTCATTGCCAGGACTTCTCCCTGTGGGACTGCTGCAGACTGGCTGAGCACCTCAACTGAAGGTCTCAATTCCCTGCAGCTGGCCTTTCCCACAGCTCTCTCCCTCCCCCCACCCCACCCCCGTACTCCAGGCCTTTAGGTCCACAGGTGGTGACTTTGCCCCACTCTTACCGTGGATTCTGCACTATTTCCTTCTCTCACCTTTATATCAAGTCCCCATGGAACCATCCTCAAATTACCCACAGTGAGCTGTGCTGTCTGCTTCCTTCCAAGACTCAGTGGGTAGAGCCCTCAAGCCTAGGCGAGACCAGTGATGAATCATATCTCACTGTTCCTTGGTAGAGTAGTCCTCAGTGGCTACTGAGACATAAACCTTACCTTAGAAATATCTAGAAATGCCAGAGTTACCAAAAAGAGCTACCAGAGAGTCTTAGGCACCGGAATAATCCGCTCATTTTCTGTCTTATGGCACGACCGTTAGCTGAGGGACATGAAGTCCTTTCTCTTGATCAAACGTCAGTTTACAGCTCACAAATAATAATTGTGGTCTCTGCAGCTCTCAGAGAGAATCTATGGAAACATGTGGGGCAGGTAGAGACCCCCTTCCTTTCTCAGTGAGAAGAAGAAGGGGGAAAGTGGATACAAGTTACCAGCGGAGAAAAGGAGGTAGATACGGATTTGCCTCTGTGAGTCACTTTCCATCACAAAGTGATCCCCTTTTCTGCTGAACCACCCAGCAGGGGGAACGTGCGGTGCATGGCATTAAAGCTCAGAAGCTCTTGATAAGCAAAAATGAGTTTGCATTCATTTCCTGGAGATGCTTTTCATCATTTAATCCAAAACCTAATTTTTTTAGAATTTAATGTTTAACAAATCAGGAGTGTTTGATGTAACGTGAGATTGCTTTATCCTCTCTCATCCCCAGACCCTCGTGGAAATGAGATGCTGTACCTCATTTGGGGATTTGGGAGAGAAAATAAAACCATCTAGATCTAGGTCAGCAGAAAGTCTGTTTGTTCAATGTAAGTAGGCCTCTTTGCTAATTAACACTTTCCTGGAAAAAAAAAAAAAGGAGTGAAAGGCAGGCGTGTGCAAGGAACATATATATCTCTCTTTAAATGGCACCATTTCAGATTCAGTAAACTAGCACTTACCCCCTAAAACTGGAATAGTCATCACACATACTGAAAATTACAATCCTGGGGAGATTCGAAGGCTGAAAATTCAGCTAGTCACCTGACAGAACTAAATAAATTTACTGGGCTGTTAATTGGTATTTACTAAATTATGGAACTAAAGATTTAGCTCTTCCATTTTTGCTCCAAGAATTAAAATATTATGGGGAAAGAGAGGTAACCAAGGTGTTCTTGGTTACTGTTCCAGAAAGTGGGATTCGGACCTTTTTCAGTAGCTCTTGTAATTGATCCAGTGACCTTGAAGAAAGAATGCCACCTGTAAAAGTGATTCGAATAGCGTAAAATATACTTTCTTTTCTTCTAAATTGCCCCAACATTGTGGTCATTTAATAGTGTGCATAGCGATGTGTGCTTTTTAAGGGCATTATAATGGTTTTCTGAAACATTATAACAATGAAGATTTTCTCTCCCAGATGCTTGCCTTTTGAGGCATCTTGTACAGAATAACATAGTTGAAAGCCTATTCCTTCCCCCACATAATCATCTGTTCAATTTTTTGCCCTCCAAGGCATGAGCAAGTTTGATGGACTTCAAATCAGGTTTTATGCAAGATCTTTTTTTACATGGTGAGGCTCTCTTCATAATTCAACAGTCAACTGAAAAAAAGATATTTATCGAGCATCTACCATGTGTTCAAAACTCAGCTAACTGCCAAAAGGGTACAAAAATGTACAAGATATTGTTTTTACCAGGCACATAAAAATGTTTTATAGAGACAACACATCTTCAAACGAAACAATAAACAAACCAAATGCTTGAGATACTAATAAAATAAAGTGCTCATTTGTATGATAAGATGATCAAAATAAATTTGACTCTAGAGAATGTTTTTCATCTTCAAAACTCTCCTATGTCCAGCGCAAATAATAGCAAAAGAACTTAACCAAAGGTTCTAGAATGTGCATTTTAATCATGAGCATATTTATGTCCCCGGCATAGTACCAGATAGTCAATATGCTCTGGGTGAATGATGAATGAATAAATGAATAAGTAAATGAGCAAAAAATATAAAGAAAGTGGAGTGAATTGGCATTATCCAGGAAGGCTTCAAGGCAAACCCCTCTTTTTAACTAAACCGTAAAACAGAGGTTGCAAACAGACATCCCTTATGGTAAATCCAGCTACATAGATGTGTTCCATCAGCCTACATGATGATGATGATGGTGATGACGATGGTGATGAAAAAGAAGGTGAGAGAGAGAGGGAATTTAAAACCAAGATATTCTACCTTGCAATCTATCTATTTCCATTGTAAAGCAAGATTTGCCTCTCTGGTCTCCCGCATCCATGTGACATGATGCCTAAGGCTAAGGAGTCAATCCTCCCTTTCTTGGGGTGTTGTTGCCACACTTTGTCCCATGTTCTATTCTCTCAGCTGTCCCCCCAATCAAGACCAGGGGACAACCACCTTTTATTTCCATGCATGCACTATTACCTTGTTATGCAAGAGAAATACTTCTCCATATACAAACTATCCGAAGTAGAAAAATGGAAGCTAGTTGAAGAGAGATTCACATTTCAAGGGAAATGCAGGAGAATATCTCCTGTGAGAATGAAGATATTTCTTTTCCATCAAAATTAATCTAAACGTGTCCATCAAAAGAATATGAAGTACCTTCTTATGTTATCAGCTGCCTCCTTCTCAGGGAGACCTTCCATGAGCATCCTATCTAAAATTACAATCCATCACCTCATGTAGATTTCCATCCCCCTTCTCTACTTTATTTTTCACCTTAGCACTCACCTCTAAGTATTTTGTGTTACTGATGTATCTATTTATTGATGCAGCCCTTTATTAAAAATGTAGGCTTTGTGAGGGAATTGATTTGGGGTTTTTTTATTTCGTTCATAACTTCATCCCTTATACCAAAAAGTGCCATGAATATAGGAGTTTGATGAATGGAATAATGAATGAATGAATGAATGGCCTCAGCCTACTTCTCTTAATTCTGTTATCTTCCTGATGAAGAGACTTCGGATAGGCAGAGAAGAAGAGATGCCTCTCCCAGTGGGACATGGGCAAAGGCTTGAGCTGGTAGGGAACAAATGGAGAGGGAAGGGTGCCTATAAGAAGGAGAATCTGAGTAAAATGGAAAATATGTCATAGAGTCACCAGTTAAGAATCCATGACAGATGTGAATAATGCACTGTTCATCTGCCCCCTCATCATCAATCCCAAACAGTGCCCACTCCAGTCTGGCTTTTCCAGCACCGTACCTTCTGGGTCCCACCAGGGCTGTTCAAGTCATCCTCCAGAGCGAAGGCTAACCTGCTCCCAGTAGACTACACCACCCGCAGAAACTGCTGGTAGCTGCCCACTTCTCTGGGTCTGCCCGTAGTGCCGGGGGTGGGCCCAGGGGTTCATACAAAGGCTAGTTGAGCTGAATCGTGAATAATGAGCTGGTGTATGTTGGTAGAATGTGGCAGGCCAGGCCTTCCAATCAGATGGAACAACTCCATGTTCAAAGACTCATGTGGACCAAGTCACTTATGCATTGGAAAGTAGTTTGGTATAACTGAAAGATAAAGTGCACATGTTACGGGACAGGATTTCAGGCCATGCTGCACCCAGTTCCTGTCGACGATGACATCACATTGTCTTAATGTATATTTTGAGGTCTAGGTCTCCCCAAAGGGGAAAGCTTTTTGCAGGTAGAGACAATGTCATTTTTGTCATTCTAGCCCCAGTACATAATGGAGCACCTTACACAGAGAAAGACCTTAATTCATGTTTGTTGACTGAATACATACATACAGCAATATAGCCATGCCTTTAGGCATTTAAGAGAAAGGACAATGAATTGAGTTATGGCAGTAGTGCTACATATTCAAAAAATTAAATAAACTAATAAAAAGATAAATATATATATTTTTAAATTACTGTAATAAGAGTCATTAGACCCTGACTTATAGTCTTAAAAGAAGGGAAAGGATAGATAATAGAAAGCTAGCTTAAATCTCAAAATTCAAAGTCTTGTAGAGACATAATGGAGAAGTCTGGGAACGTACTGTGACACATCTTATTCGGGTGCTGACATAACACCCCAATTTCAATTTTCTTTGGGAAACCCTTGAAAAACCTACCCACTCAAAAAGGAAAACAATTGACAATAGCCTGAGCTTTTTAAAATTTCTGTAAAAAAGACATTAAAATGCCTGTAAAAGACACTCAATTTGACTTGAAAAAGAGAATTGGTTTTCCACATAGCAAATAATCTGAAGAAGTAAAGAAATGAAAACCGTTTTCGAAGAGATATTTAACTCTCTCTTTATTGCAGTGAAAAGAATGAAAAGAATGAAGCATGTCAGAATTTGTGATTTATGGATCACTGTACCATATTATAAAAATTCAGAAATAGCTCCTAGTGAGAAAAATACAAAAATCAAATGGGTGAATCTCATGCCTATTAATTCAGGTAAAAAACTTGAGAGGTAAGTTTCTATCTCTGTCAGCAAAGACTCAAACTGCACTCTCAAAAGCCTGAATGATAGTGGTTCCCAACTCCTCACACGCAGGAATAAAACAGAACTCTTCAAAGAAGGAACAGAAAGCAACCTGAGGCTAACCTGACACAATCACCACCATAATTATTTACATTCAGAACTTCTTTGGCTGAGATCTTTTTTGAAGAGATGAAGGTTATTTTCTAATACCACTGCTTAGCGACCAAATCTATTAACAGACAGCTCCCGGCGTTTTATCTTTAAGATTCTAGTGTGCTTCCAGTTCTGTTTTTATACTTATCTGCAATAAAAAGGCGATTCCTCTGAGTGCGTTGGATTTGGTGGAATCAGATTTACCATCTGGCTTCTCAATCTTATTCCCAAGTACAGTGTAATAATAGAAAAAGGCAAAGCTTTTTCAAGTCCCCGTGGGTCCCTGTGGCAAGGTGGTGAAATTTTTGTTTTCTTTACTACTTTCTATTTCATAAGAGAGATCCTCTCAAGGAGAGGATTTCTAATGCAATTTTGTTAGATACAGACCATTAAATATGTAGGGCTGGATTTCCAGTCCCTGTGTGTGTGGCCCTGTGGGGGAATTCTCCCTTTGTCATAGAAACCCGAGGGACAAGCTGGCCCATGCAGTTTATGAATAAAAAATTTAGAAGAGGAATGCTTTTTTCATTTTAAAACCAGGAGGAGATTTTAGAACTCTTTTTTTTTTTTTTTTTTTGCATGTTAGAGAAATGGCCTGGATTTTTTGGTGTGCATGTAGGATGTTCTTAGCACCACCTGAAAATCATTATTTCTGCAGATAGTTAAGATGGATAGATGATGGATAGATAGATAGATAGATAGATAGATAGATAGATAGATAGATAGATAAACAGACAGGCAGGCAGACAGATTCAAGAACAATATAACCTACTGCTATGCACAACCAGAAGAATTTTAGACTTCTAGCGGAGTCTAAAATGTTAGACTCAACAGTATGTAGTCTTGTACTTGTTTGGAGGGTTGTCGTAACCTTAGGCATTGTTGGAAAAGGCCTACGAAATTAAAAAATTATTTGCAGGAGTGCTCTAGCCTTGGTGGTGTTAGGAAAAGGTGGTAATTAGGAAATTGTTTGGTGGGCAGCTAGAATCATAGTGGTGTTGGAGACAGTCTAGAATAATAGCATAGGCTAATAATGGAGGGGGTATTTCGAAGATTTCCAGAGCACTACAGCTCCTCCCCCAATATGTTTTGAGATGAGTGAGACCTACCAGCAGGCCACACTGCTTTCAGAATGCATTAAAACTTCCCAGCCAGCCAATTCTGTCATAATGGTAAATTTAAGACTGTAGGCTCTGGAGCCCAGACTGTCGAGGTTCAAGGCCAGCACAAGCCCCACTGCTAGCACTATGCCACCAAGTCCAAGTAATTGAACTCCTCGTGGACTCAGTGTCCTCACTGTTCAAGTTGGGTTGAGAAGATTAAACAGTGAGTGATGGGTTTAATGTGGTATCTGCCACGTAGGAGCACTTAATGACAACTCACTAAATGAAAAGCTCACACTAGAGCTACAGTCCTCAGTCATTTCATCTGTGAAGTGAAGGCACCAATAAGTAGCTTTCAAATTTTTGTGCAAATTAGAGGTAATATGGACATTACTGCCAGGCATCTAATAAGTATGGTAGCCATTGCTATCATGATTGCCAACATCTGTCTCATCTCCTGGTCATGTATGTCAGTAAAACTCAACTAGACCACAGCGTTTCCAGGACAAGCAGGGCTAGCATTGCGGGTACACGACCTGTGCAGTCGATGAGACCCTGCTGGATTAAAGGCCCTGCTGTTGCTGTGTTGAAATTCTTAATGCTTTTTTTAAGAAGAAGGCCTCACATTTACATTTTACACTGTGTCCACAACTTATGTAGCTGGTCCTGAGGACACTGATCATTTCTTACAGGGTGTTGTAAGTCTTGTCTATGACACACAGTTCTTTATACACAGTAGGTTTGCATTAATATTTGTGAATTGCAGTTGCCACCAATGAATAATAACTGAACACGAATGTAGTTATTTGATGCCCACTTTCAAAAATCAAGGCTCTTCCTGACAAGGGTCACTGATAATATTCATCCAAAGTCAATTTTATAATGTTGAACTGGATGGAGTATTTGCAAGATTTATGTTCATAACTTCAGACAGGAATATTTGTTAAATGTTTAAAATTATTTTGTGGAGCAGGTAAAAAGGTGCAAAAATGTTAGCAAAATCATTTGAGAAAAGGTAGTTGCTAATGTTTTTAATATTGTCACAGTAAGTGGCTGACTTTAAATACTTCCTTGATCAACTTAAAAAGGCATTTCAAGGGAAAGGAAATAAATTATAATGCCATTAACCATCACATATTGTAGAAGTACCTATTATAAAAGAAAAACCTTTCCAACTAAGTTTTACTGTTCTTGATCTAAGCTTTTTTCTCAAAAATAATCAAATACTACTACATTTGATTTATTTTGGAATATTAATGAGATTATAAAAGCTTTAAATTTTCCTTTGATTCATTAAGCTAGAAAGTCAAAGTACTACAAATACGTGGTTTTGCTTCAAAATAGAAATAGATAACTGTAGAAAAGGATTTTTTTCAGAAATAACTTAGAGCAAAAGAATCAATTTTAATGCAGAATTTGACTATACATATAGATATAAAAATATGTCTATATTTGTCATGTAGCTTTACTTGTCAAAAAATATCTTAAAACTTGCACAGTCAGAGAAAATATCAATAACATAAAATTTCATAGCCTCCTTTTAGAACTATGTCCTTAACGTTTTGTAGGGAAATAAAGCTTTGGTTAACCTTGGCTCTGGAAGACCTCATTAAAATAACAGCCTGTCAGTTTCAAGTTTAAAATAACAGGGTTGTCAGTTTTATATGCAGGGGAACAATCAACAACCTTCTCTGGGAAAAGATTGTGGGGTGGAAAAGAGAGGAAAGGTTGGACAACACTGCCATCTGGTGGCCATCATGAGAGGCGGTCTCCACCTCCTAAGGTGAGACTGGACTTCTCAAAGAAAGTGGAATGACGCTGGGCTGCCTTGAACTTAATTTCTTTTGCATCTACTTCTTGGCAGCCATTTGTCTTTCAAATGCATGCACGGCCCCAGAGCCAATATATAACATATAATCTCTAAATTACAGAAAATCAATTCAACACTCTCTGCTCTTTGGTGACATATAATCCCTGTATATCAATAACTGGATGCAGTTAATTTTCACGAGAGTGAGTCTTGTGAGAAGAATGAGAATTAAGAAAAACTTTTAAGATATTTTCCTTTTTAAAAACTGCCACATGTCCGGTGCCCTGTTACATGAGTATTTTGGTTGAAATTCTTGAAATTGTTAATATATGATTTGTATACTTTTCTGGATGAGTATTATACTTCAGTAAAAATAAATAAATGTAAGCCCCAAAATTTCTCTCCATAGGCAAAACGTCAGCAGATGTTACAAAGCTGAATGCAACATGTCACCATTTATAGAAACGGAAACAATTGTAAAAATAGGCTGGATCTCCAACAGATTTCACATGTAACCTAATTTCAATTCAGTTCTTTCCTGATACACTTGGGCAATTGATTAAGGGGAGGCAGTAGAGGGCAGGAGAACAGCATCAAAGAAAAGGGAAGAAAATGAGCCCTGTTGAAGTACAGCCTTCACAAGGAATTCAGGATATGCTCTATTGTTAAGCTAACAGCCTGCCTTCAACTCATCCAAACAACTCAGCCCCTCTCACACCACTGGTCTCCCTCCTGATGTGCTCAGGAAAGGCCTCAGATCTGTGTTCTCAATAAGGTAGCCATGAGCCACCTGTGACTACTGGGCATTTGAGATGTGCCACAGACAGAACTGAGATGTGCTCTAAGTGTAAAACTTATGCCAGATTTTGAAACCTGTGCCATCCAATATGGCAGCTGCAAATCACATGTGCTTACTGAGCACTTAGAGATGTCTACAGATTAAATTGAGATATGCTGTAAGCATGAAATACATACGGATCTTATTACCAAAGAAAAAATTATATATATATATATATATATATGTAAAATGTCTCATTAAAATTTTTTTCTATTCACTATATTTTGAAACAACATTTTGGACAGATTGCGTTAAATAGAATACATCATTAAAATTAGCTTCGCTTTACTTTTTTAATGTCACTACTACAAAATTTAAAATTACATATGTAGCTCACACTTATATATCTTTTGGATATTGCTGCTTTAGATTCGCATTGTTTTCTTGCCCAGATTGACCATTCTGCCATTTTACAAAGTCGTTCCTCTCCCACTCCAAAATGGGGGACCATTTTGCTGCAGGTAGGAGACTAAGAGAATCCATTTAGGTTATTGGATCCTTGAGATGGAAAGGGTGAAAGTCAAATACTATTATGTCACTGGAGTCTAATCATAAGAGGAGTAAATGGCACCCCTCATTGGTGCCCCATGGGGTAAATTGTATCTTTAAGGTAACCAGATGGCTCCCAGAAAAGGTAATTTACCTCACGGGGGTTAGAACTTGATTTCCAAAAAAGAGTGCACTTTAGTCACCCTAAGCCATCTGTCCCCATGGTGATATTTCTACTCAGAAAGAACTTCCAGCTCTGAGTGCCCTAGCAATATATTAACTTACTAAGCTTTATTAAATCTTTAAAAAGATTGTGGGGGGTGGCAGTATTTTTCTCATTTTGAAACCAATTCATAGGGAAATTACGTGACTTTGCCAAAGTCACAGTTGAAGCAAACACATCTCCACACGCTGGGTGCCTCTGCTTCTCTCCCTGATGGAAGAGGCTTTACATCAAAGGACTTTACCACTCAGGGTTCCTCTACCAAAAAGAGCTCTTCCAACTCTTCTATCTGCAGGATGCTATTCATCCTTTAAAGCCCAGTTCAGCTTCCAACTCTTCCTTAGAGCCTCCCTGAATCCCATCTCCTCTTCAATCATAAAACGTTAGTTATACCTCTCACATCTTACAAACCTTAAATGGACCAGCCATTTGTTATACTTATTGTGCATAAATCTCTTTCCTCCACTGCACAGTAAGTTCCTTGAAATCTGACCATCTTGAGTATATCGCTGTGTTCCCAGTATATTGTAGACATTAAATAAATGTGTGTGTGTGTGTGTGTGTGTGTGTGTTTAGTTGAACTGACCACTCATAAATACACCTTAAGCAACTATTTCCTTATAAATTAGGGAAGTTTACAAGAAAGACACCCTTCCATATAGCACGAAGTTTATTTTGCAAGTAAGGGCATCTAGAATTTAAATTTTTTATTTACAATTTAATTTACACTCTGCTTACTCTATTTATTTATTCGGTCATTCATTCACTTGCTATCTATTGAGTACTACTGTGCCTGATGGGACAGTCATTTCCTAGGATGTGGTGAACACAAAGGACAGAAGCCCTGCCCCAATGTCACCTACAGTCTGGGAGGGAAGACCCACAATCACAATGAATGGGGAAATCCCTCTGACAGGAGAAACCAGAGGGATGTCTGTGAGCACATACCGGGAATGCGCTAAGTGGCTCTGGGTACCAAGAGAAGAGCCTGAGAAGAGGAACAAACAAGTTGAGACATAGAAGGAATTATCCATTAAATCATGCTCTACTCTTCCCAATGCATAGACCATATGTTTGAGTTGGAGTTTATAGACATCCTTGGGTTCTCTGATTTACATTCTATTGTTTCTCAAACTTTCTTAGGCCTAAATCACTGGTAGTTAAAGCAATTCCCAATGAAATCCTTGAAGGAAAGGACAGAGCATTGTGTTATAGCATAAATAGAGCACAATAGATGCAAAAATAACATTTATTATATACCATACAGTACAAGTCTACAGAGATTTAAATGCTTTTTGTTTCCTGTTTTATAAGAGATTTAAGGCAACCCATTTCTACCCTAAGTGGCTTTAGAATTTAGACAAATTTGATTTTCACCTATCACTTGCTAAATATTTTTCTGTGCTGCACCTGAATTACTTTTATGATGTGTGTACATCTTTGTGGGTACTCTCACTGTTGAATGAAATCATTTTTGCAATATATTACTTAGGAAGACCCTCCTCAATTACACTAATCTCAGGTAATTGTCATTCTCTAAATATATGTAGTTGCTTCAGAAAAAGAGACCAGAGTACACATTTATTTCTAACTTTGGTCTGGAAAATTACAGCCCCGAACATTTGAAATTATGTAATGAATCCTAAAATATTCAAGAATGCCTAAATTCAAAGTGTAATGCTTTGTTATGCCTCCTCCCTTCTTTCTTTCTTTCTTTCTTTCTTTCTTTCTTTCTTTCTTTCTTTCTTTCTTCTTTTTTTTTTTTTTCTTTTTATTAGCAGACATACTTGTAATGTCCTGGAGTTCATTCTCTGAAGATGAAATTTCAATATTGTAAGAGTAACTTCAGGTGTTAGGAACTTAACTGAATCACTGCATTGTGTTGGTCACAAGTAAAAGTGGAGACTCTCTGGATTTTCTGAGTATTTATAAGGGGGTCACACGCTTGAAGAATCAGAATTGTTTCAGCAAGACTGGATGTTCAGAATGTCAATTTTTTTTTTTTTTTTTTTTTTTTTGCATTGGCAACATTGGGCTATTACATATGTCAGCTTTCTCTGGCAGTTTCCTGAATTAGTGCTGATTTCCAGGATAGCCTCACACGAAGGGATCAGTCCATGACATGCCATGATTTTACTGGCTATATCATGAAATTGAGAACAAAGTGAGAGAAATCTACTTTTCAAGCCATGGAAAACTTCCAAAAGCTTTTATTTCATAGATGATGATAGGAGCAAAGATCATTTTTTGATATTTTTAAATATCCAAGCTGCTTCAATGTACCTTAATAACTGCTAGAAATACTGAATTCCTCCTCTTCTTTTGAAAATACATATGAGATATTCCTGTCTGGCATTAAGAAGACTGCATATCTAATAACCTAATTTAGAATCAGCACTTCTTACAATTTATGCTCTAGATCAGAGAAAGCTCATTGGGGTTATCTGCACCTACACAACCAAAATTATGCTTGACAATGACAGAGACCAAAGCTTGCAATGGAGGAAGGTAGACTCAAAAGCTAAAAGCAGAGACTGAGAGAGCATAGACTAGATAGAGCCTAAGGTCAAACTGAATCAAAAGGGGACTTTGCCAGGTGATGGGCAGAGAAAAACAGAATCCACTCTGAGCAACCAAAACTAGCTATAGATTGTAAAGGAACAAAGCAAGGCAAGAGAAAAGGTTGGGGCATTGGTCTTAATGCCGCTTGCAGGAGGAGGAACAAGAATATGTTTATGCTTTGTGGAAGCTTTGTCCATGAAGACTCCAGCACTGCTCAGAGAGGGGAAGTGACGTGCTCTGGGTCAGGCAGCAAATCTCAAGTCCTCTTTATGTTAGACATTAATATCTGTTGTTAGAAATGCTTAAATGGAATCCAGGTGAAAATCTGTCAAGAATACTCCAGAAGCTCTGGACCATGGGAGCTCTACTAAGCTTCTAAATGCCATGATTCAGTAATGAAACAACTCCTTGAAATTATTTATATTCTCAGTCCTGAGAAGTAAATAGCGTCACAATTTAGGTACCCACTGTGCAAAATAATACTGCATTTCCACAGACCAAATGTCTTTCTGTCTTTTTCCTTTCACTGCTGAATTTAATATTAGTTTAATGTCAAACTGTGTCATCTCTCAAGGATGTATTGAATGCTTACTACCCTTACTTGCCTAAAATGTAATGCCTTAGGGAATTACATGCCTTCTGAGACACCATCAGAACATTATCTATGAACATAATGATTGAGAGTTGGTGGTTGTTTTCTTAAACTATGCTGCAAAACTCTGACCTGAACAGCATTAAAAAATATTTTTGATGTTTCCCATATTTATTCCACTTTGAGGACCAGTGTTTAGCCAGAAAAAGATCCCATCTGTCTTGTCAGGTTCATGCCCTTAATACAGTGTCATCATGAGCCAAGAAACTCCAAACCTGCAGCCAGAGGGATGATGCAGACTCCTTAAATTTTTCATCCAATTCTCAATCCCCTGTGGAATGCAACAAAACTAAGCATTGTCTTTTGAACCTTCAAAGATTCTCTAACTTCCTACCATGTTTTTCAGCCTTTTAGATTTTCCTACAAAACACAAGTGTGTTTATTTCCTTGGGGAGTAAAGTGAAAAGTACCATACCACAGGAGAAAAAAGTATGTCACATGGTAATAGACTAGACCTTGTTATTAAATTCTCTGGGAATGTCTGAAAAAGCTCAGAATGTGAGACTGCTTTTGGATTGTGTAGTGACTCGAGCACTTACTAGTATGTGGTGTGGCCAAAATCTGCTATGGGTTCACTGACAAACTGCAAGTAACAGGACCCTGCTGTCATCCCCAAGACTTATTTAGAAGATTCCTGAAAGAAAACATATTGCAAGAGATTTCTCCAAGTATTCCAGAATCCACTGAAACATTAGGCTAAAGACAGGGACGAGCTAAGCCATGAAAAATAACATCAAGGAGTTTCACAAACTCAAAGTAAATGGAAAACTGATGTTCTAGTGAATAGGATGCTAAAAGTCATGTCAGAAAGGACTTGAGTTCAGGCTTCAACATAAATCAAGCAAATAGTTTAAGCATGCTGTGTGTCTTTGGCATCCTCATTGAGCTAAATGTCATTAGTCACCCCTACTTCCTCAAGAATATTAGAAAGATTGTATTGACAGATATCTGGCCACATCAGAAAAATTAATATTCCCTTGAGACTTTGGGACTTTAAATACTCTACTCTAGACTGTCTATTTGTGTTTTCTCGTTCACTTACAGTGAGTGAGAGAAGTTGTGAACAGGTATATTCACAGACCTATGTTTGATCACTGAAAGAGTATGAATGACTTGAATTCTAATGCAGGTTCACACAGTGAATTGAATGACTTTGGGCTGTGAAAAAAGATCATTCTTCTCTAGAGTAAAGTTGGATAAGATCACTGTCTTCAGAATTGGATTATTAAAGTCTCAGGTTGCAAAAATGGTATTGGATATCGTGAGTTTCCCTGAACTTGACCAAGTAAAGTGGCTTTGTCCATGTGTTAAGAATGAGGCTGCTTTTGTTTCTTTAACCAGATTGTTTTCCAAAGCGACCAAATGACCTTCAACCTATTAAATACTCACATTGTTTTTCTTCCCTCAATATGTATTATTTAGTTTATAGCTCTTTAAATTTTAACCATCTTTTTTCCTAAAGATATGATATATATTATTTACATCCAGTCACATTATGTTTTCATACAGATAAAATAGGTACATTGGAATCTTTCTGAATTCATGGGCATTCGGCCTGGTACACACAACAGATATCCAGGGAAGTGAATTCTGGTCTGGGCATGATTAAAGAAGGACAGCAGGTGGCCTTCTCACAGTTCACTTTTCACACTTCACAGGGAAGATCCAAGGAAATATAGGGTCGAGGGTAGATGAACTTTGGGCCTGAGGTAGACCAACAGCCATTGTCGAAGTCTCTTGGAGGAGATCAAATACGCTCCATCAAAGACCCATATAGGAGATAAAGGTAATAACAGTTCAAAAACACCCCAAATCAGAATTTAATTGATCACTTGCTTAGAAAACCAAAGAGAAGTTACTGGAAACAATATGTCTTCATAAGCATTATAAAGACTGTTTAAGATGAGATTCATTTCATTAGTTAAATTTTCATGGCTTTTCTCCAAAGCCAAGATTACCTTTGAGATCTCTAAGGCTCTTTCATCATACCTGTGTAAATTATACCTGGAATGACATTCAAGATGACAAGAGATTAGAATCCTAATTAGAGGATTGGAGGGGATCATCTGAGATTCCTCTCTTATTTGGGCAATAATCAGGTCAAGGGAAAGTACTTCTTTTTTTAGAAAGCCTGCAGAATTTCCCCATGTCTTCCTTACTCTCCAAAGGAAAATCCAGAAGACAGTAGCTGACAGATAATCCATCATTTTTGAAATATTACTTTGTTTAGCAAAGCCATTCATGTATTTATTCATTCAACAAATATTTCTTAAGCACCTGGGACATGCATAGCGCTGTTTACCAAGTCTCTGCTGTGGAGCACATTTTTCCCAAGAATCAAGAAAACGCAGGTACGTCTTAGCAAAGAAGTCACTGAGGACCAGAGCAGTGGCTGAAAGCAATGGCTTCTGCACGGATAAAGTCATCCCACTGGTGGGGATGAAAATTTGGGAGGCCATGATGCATTTTTGGTTTTAATCCCTCTGGATAGAAATGACTAACTATCCAGCTTCTTAATCATCTCCATGGCAGAGTTCAGAGGCCACCAAAGGGCAAATATCCAGCAAAGCCTTATTGGCTTGGGAGTTTTCCCCAAAAAGGAAAGTTCCAGACAAATTGATATCAGTGCCCTGCTAGCCCTTTGCTTAGTGATGACTATTGTATTTAGTCCTTGAGTGTTTACCACCACCCCGTCCTCAGACAGGGGAGCTAGGAACATTCATGGAAAATGACTGCGTACCGGCTATATTTGTTTCCTCAGAATGTAGAATAAAACCTGACCTATTACAAGGCACGTAAGAAGTATTTAATGAGTGAACACTAACAAAAGCCTTTTTCTTATCTAACCAATGTATTATAACTTTTTCTAAATCATAATATACTTTCCTATCTCATTAAGTGAATTGCACTCAAAGTTTTTGCTTGCTAAGTACTGATTCAAAATCTATCCATCCCAGTGCTATGAACTAGAGCGCTCCAAAATGTTTTGCTCTCGCATCCATATCAGCAAAATATCAGAATCGTCGACACCCAACGTATTTTTAACTCTGCATCAATTCTATATAAACACTACTGAACTAATGTACATTCCGTACCTTGGGAAAATTATGTAAAAATTAGAAATTTGTGAAGAAAGAAATAAAGCAAAGAATCTTTATGATTTTTACTTCGCAGTACTACAGATGTATTGAGAGTAAGAGAAAGAGCATGCCTGCCATTTTATTGTTGTTCTCTTATGCTTGCGCTGTTTAAATTGAAAGAAATCCAAACTTTCTTTGCAAAAGTCATTTTAAGTCACTCGTCCATTTAATGAGTTAGTTAAAACCACATAATCTAATCCATAAATGCATTCCAGCACATACGAACTGTGATAGATTCCAGTACTCCAGGAGCACGCTAATGAAGGAAGAGGGAAGTGCCACGGTGAGCCCCTCTTCACTCTGAAAGTCTCACTCTTTCCACAGGATAATTGAAAAATGGCTATTGCCATATGAAGTGATTAAGAGGCATATAAATCTGTAGATAGATTAAATGTTAGAAAAGCTTAATTCTTCTTACATTTTTATATTTAAAAAATAAAAATAGAAATTTTAATGTTTCTATCTTAAATCACATTGAATTATATTCCATACCCCCAGGGATGTAGACACACCTCCACCACCACCACCAACCCAGCACACTCTTTGAAGACCGTGACTGTCAGCCTTATGGTTAAGAATAATGATTCTGAAGTCTACATTTAAATTTGAATCTTGTGTCCACCATTTATTAGGTGCATGGCAAGTTTTTTTCGCCTCCCTAAGCCTTCATTTCCCAGTTTCAGAAAAGGTATAATGATAATACTTCAACACAGACAAGGTTGTGACGATCGAATGTGAGTGCCTTACAATTGATGTATGAAAAAATGCTCAACATCACTAATCATCAGGGAAATGAAAATTAAAACTACAATGAAATATCACCTCACACCTGTCAGAATGGCTATCATCCATCAATAAGTCAGCAAATAGTGTTGGCAAGGATGTGGAGAAAAGGGAACACTCGTGCACTGTTGGTGGGACTTTAGAAAACAGTACAGAGGTTCCCCAAAAACTCAAAAATAGAATTGTCACATGACTCAGTAATTCTACTTCTGGGTATTTATCCGAAGAAATTCAAAACACTAATTTGAAATGACATATAGACCCCTATGTTCATCGCCACATTATTTACAATAGCCAAGATACAGAAGCAAACTCTGTCCATTGATAGACAAACGGATAAAGAAGATGTGACATATATATAATATAACATTACTCAGCTTTTAAAAAGAATGAAATATTACCATTTGCAACAACATGGATAGACCTAGAGGGTATTATACTAAGTGAAATAAGTCAGACAAAGACAAATACCATATAATATCACTTATATGTAGAATTCGAAATACGAAATAAATAAACAAAACAGAAACAAACTCATAGATACAGAGAACAAATTGGTGGTCACCAGATGGGAGGGGGATTAGGGTATTGGTGAAAGCAGTAAGAGGCACAAATTTCCAGTTACAAAAATAGTCATGGGGACGTAAAGCACAACATAGGGAATATAATCAATAATATTGTAATAACTATGTATGGCGTCAGATGGGTACTAGACTTAGAGTGAGCACATCATAGGTTATATAAATGTCTGATCACTATGGTGCACACCTGAAACTAATATATAATGTATATGAACTATAATTGATAAATACATTTTTTAAATTGATTAATTAAAAAAAAAATGTGTGTCTTAGCTCAACGACAGCTCACAGTTAGCCTCAATTACTTTGAGTCAATTACTGACTTGAACTAAGTCTAGCAAAGCTCTTAAACACTATGTGCCTTGACAACAGTCTCATTTTCCTCAAAAATTTTCATTATGTTTAACTTTTTCAAAAAATACTGAACTGATTGAAAAAAATAATAAAATGAACATTTATATACTTCTTGTGTAGACTTAGTAACGGCTGACTTTTTTTTTTGCTATTTTCAAGTAAGTAGAAAACAAAATAACACTTTATACTTAAATATCTTAGTATGAATCTCCTAAAAGCAAGGACAGTCTCCTATACAATCATAGTACCATGATTCTATATAAGAACATTAACATTAATTCAATAATATCATCTACCATCTACTTAATAAAAGAATTCTCCAATTACCTCAAAACTCTCTCCTATAAGTAGGTACATACCTCCAAATCCAAGATTCAGTTAATTAATAGCATTTGGTTTGTTATACTTTTTCAGTCTCTTCATTTACAACAGTCTTCATTCTTTCCAACCCCACTTTTGAAGAATCAAGGTCAGTTGTCATATAATATCCCATACATTGGGTGTGTTTGCTCATTTGTTTATTATGTTACTTAGTTTGTGCCTCTATCTTCGGTTATTTCCTGTGAACTGGAAGTTGTCAAATCGGTATCTTGATGAGATTCAGGTTGAATATTTGGGACAAGATTACTTTTTAAATGAAGTCAGGAAACAGTACTTGGACAGGCCTTTCTGCTCTTCGTTTTTGCTAATCCCTTTGTTTTTAGCAATTATTCCACTCTGTTAGCCCCTCCCTCTTTTGTCTAATTTTACAATTCCGTAAGAGTGAGTATGAAAATGGTACCACTGTCTTCCTGCAGGCAAGTGTTCAGGACCCTTTATAGACCTTAAACTAAGAGTGTATGTTTCTACCAAAGCCAGTGTTTGAAATTGTCAGAAATTAGAATAAAATCTAGATAAGTTATAAAAGGGTGCTCATGTTTTCCATGTGGACCCCAAGAACATTTATTTGGGTTAGAGTCCTATGACATAACAGAAGTAATTGTTTAACTTTCAGGATCTCTCAATGGCATAAATAAAAAATACTTAATATTCTGATATTACTAGTATTGCAGTATTTAATGAAGGAGTACAAAATATTGGAAAAATCATAAATATAATTTGCAAGTATTGGACAAAGTTAATTTGTCCTAAAATAACTCGTTTGGGAAATGGAAAAGAAATTGTTGTCGATCTCACATTTGATCCCAACGGATTTGCTTCATTAATGAATTAGGACTCACAGTTGTTGTCAACAAGATTTTTGCACTAAGTGTGCTTTGTTGACATAAAGCTTAACTCACTATTTGTGTCTATATCAGTTTCCAGGAAAAAAAATAAATAACTCAGTTTGGAGCTACAACCAAGTAGTCACTTATATTATTCAGAAATATAAATAGGAGAAAATATTTCTAAGCTGTGTGAGAACTGAAAAATTTTTCTTGTACTGAAAAATAAACTGCAGGCATTCAGATGTTCCTCAGAATCAAAGGCATGCTCTTCTCCAGTGACTAATAGTGTCCGTTTTTTTTCCGGCTGCCTGCATCACCATCCCAGCCAGAAAGTGAATTAGCCGATGTTTCTGTGCAGAATGTTAAAACAGCATTTACATCTCTCGCTGCTCCTTTGCCATTATCTCCTTCAATTGCACAGTGAAAATGCCTGGCTACTGAAATGCCAAGGTGAACACAGCCTGATTATAAAATGTGCTGTGGTGAATCATCAGAGGGGACCCACACACTCCTCACTCGGCCGGATACTGCTGCACAGCCACTCCTGTCACCCCTTTTGAGATAAGGGCACACACTGAGTGACCCCAACTATTCTGTCTATGACATGGTAATAGAATGGGACAACTAAATCTATTTTCTCAATCAACACTTATTGAGTACCTACTGTGTGCAGAAACCTGTGTGACTAACTCATCCTGGTTTGCCCAGGACTTTGTAATTTTAGCACTAAAAGTTCAGCATCCTACAAACCTTATGTCCCAGGCAAACAGAGATCATTGGTTACTTGTCGCATACTAAGCACTGAGGATAATGACTAATTAGAACCTTGTCCTTGCATCAAGAAGCATGTAATCTAAAAGAGAATGAGTTGGTTATAAGTTTGGAGTGATCAGTACTTAGAATCATGAACAGGGCTCTGTGGAAAGTAGAAAGTTAAATCTGGGGCCAGAGGATGCACTTTCAGAGAAACAATGCTTGCGTCTGATTTAAAGAATCAGCAGCACAACATACACAGTTGAATTTTGCAAATATTGAAAGAGAAGATATCTGTGAAACATCAGGCAATTTTATTCTTTCTCTGTGTCTCAGAATGTGTATTTTTGGTTCAGATTCGCTCAGCATAAAGGTGCGATTTTCGTGTGAAATAGGCGGAAAGTGATTCTCATTCTGGGTATACTTTATTTTGGAATGGAATAAACTGTACAGTATTTCTGTCCTGAAGCTGCTGATAGTTTTCTGAATTAGTTATGAATCTATAACACCTGATTTTTTTCACTGGGGCTCGTATTTGAGAACAGTGAGAATGAGCGGCCTAGAGGTGGTAGCCCAGATTAGAGTTTAGGAACACCAAAAAGTCACCCTGCCAAGCAAGTCAAGTGTGAGGGATTTTTTGACAATTTATTTTGAAAAAAATTCAAAGTTACCCCAAAAATGCATTTTTTGAAAAAATTGTACACCTCCGTCTAGATTCACCAATTATTTAAAATGTGCCACACTTGCTTTTTCTCTTTATATATCTATATTATTATTTTTCATTATTATTATAATCATCATTACTCCTGAATCATTCTAGAGTAAGTTGTCAAAATCATAACCCTTTAATTCTAAATACTTTGGCACCTATTTTCTAAGAACATGACATTCTTCTACATTACCACAGTATTTCACATTCAGAAAATTTAACACTGATACAATACCGTTACCTAATAGAGAGTTAGTATTCAAATTTTCCCAAATATCTCAATAATGTCCTTTATGGCAGTTATTTTTTAGAGCTAGCACCCGATTCAAAACCAATCATTTGGTTGCCATGTCTTTTATTATCCTTAATCGGGAAGAACTCTTTGGCCTTTCTTTATCTTTTATGACTGACATTTTGAGGAGTCTGGGCCAATTGTTTTATAGAATATCTCTCAGGATTTGTTTGATGTGTCCTCATGATCGGATTCAGGCTATGGATTTGACAACATAAATGATATGTCCTTCTTATTACATCATGTCAGGAGGTGCATGATATCTATTTGTTCTGTTACTTTGATCAATTGGATAAGGTGGGGCCTGCCAAGTTTCTGCACTGTAAAATGACCAGTTTTCCTTTTATAATAATAAGTAATCTGTGGGGGAAACAGATTATATAAATATCCTGTTCCCTATCAAACTTTGACTCAACTTTTTTTTGCTTTTGTACTAGTTTACTAGGCTGCTACAACAAAGTACCACTAGCTGGGTGGCTTACAACACAGAAATGTGATGTTTCACAGTGTGGAGGCTGAACATCTAAGATCCAGGGGTTAGTAGGGATGGTTCTTTCTGAGAACCGTGAAGCAGAAGCTGCTACAAGTGATTTGCTGGCAATCCTTAGTGTTCCTTGGCTTGTAGATGCATCAGCCCAACTCTGCCTTCACACAGTCTTCTCCTTGGGTATCTCTATCTTTCCCTTTCTATAAGGACAAAGTCATATTGGATTAGGACCCACCCAAATGACCCCATTTTTAACTTGACCATCTACAACAATGACCCATTTCCAAATAAGATCACATTCACAGGTACTGGTGGTTAGGACTCCGAAATCTTTCTGTGGGGACACAGTTCAGTGTCTATTGATGACACTTGTTGAGATCAATTATTACTGTAATAGTTGCAGAATGGCTATTCTTTTCTCACTATCATTCTTTCAACATTTATTAGTTGATGTTTGATGGGTTTAGTTTTTATAATTGATAATCAGAGATTGTACATCCATCTATGTCTGGATGGAAATAGTATATATATGTATATATACTATTATATAGTATATATATATTATACTATTTATATATATAATAGTGTGTGTATATATATACACACACTATTACATATATATATAGAGAGAGAGAGAGAGCCAGGGAGCAGCCTATGGACAAAGGATAGGGGAAATCAAAGTGTAGGTTTCAAGCTACCCTAAGCATTTCTTGTGTGTAAGCCACTTCTTGAAATGTCATAACTTGTAGGGGTGTTTTTCACACTCTAAAACAAAAGTAACATCATACATGATTCAAAGATAGGTACCAGTTCTCTAATTCCGCATTCTGGTCCTCTTCAGCACTTTATGGGTGATTAGACATTTCTCAGTACTGAAGCCTCTGTCATGTTCAGCATCACAATTAAGCAGGGGCCAAAGACTATACTCCTGGAACTACAGAGCAGCCTGACTAGAGCCAAAATAAAATATCAGAGTTCTTTTATTTCTTTGTGTTCACTCTTAAACCCAGCAAAAGATCTTTGGAATTTTTTTCTCAAATCTATATTCCACCTGCTGTAAACATAGAATATTTTTTGTCCAAAGGGTATTGATCTCAAATGTACAATAATGCCATTAAATCTCAGTGGTTTAAACCACAGAAATTTGTTCTCTATCACTTCTGGAGGTCAGAAGTCCAAAATCAAGGTGTCGGCAGGTTTAGTTCCTTCTGAGGACTGTGAGAAAGGATCTTTCCCAGGCCTCTCTCCTCAGCTTGTACAGACTGTCTCTTTCATGTGTCTCTTCACATCATTTCTCTCTATTATGTCTCTGTGTTCAAGTTTCCCCTTTTTATAAGAACACCAGGCTTTTGGGTTGGGGGACTCTACTGATCTCATTTTAAGCTTTCTGAGCTCTGTGAAGACCATATCTCCAAATAAGGTCACATTCTGAGGTACTGAGCATTAGATATAAATTTGGGGGAACATAATTCAACCTATAACAGATGCATTTCAACCATCCATAGACTTTCTCAGTATTCATGTAGGCAGAACAGGAAAACAAGGTTGTGACTGTGTGAACCTAGATGTTAATTATGGAAACAAAATGGTACTGAATCTCTCTCCCTACCCTTTCCCCGTGTGGACATCAGTGCTGAGCCTGAAAACACTAAAGATGGTATTGCTAAGTTTTTCCTGGCCATATATCCATAGGGCTGTAGATTTTACAATTACCTGTATTTGGAATGACTTTTTTCTCTCTGGAGCTAGAGGTTTTTAAATGGGTTTGGGTTGCTGCTAACCATCCAGGTGTATGCTGTATGGGCCTGTCAATTAGTCAAGAATGGAGGTTACCAGCAGCTGAATTAGTGACAATATGTATTCTTGTAGAAACAGGCAGATCATCGGGAAAAGTGTTTTTGTTTTTTGGTGCATTGTTTATGTGCATTTATCTGACATCCAGGCAATGAATCCTAAAGAATATATTTAGGGCATTTGCAGTAGGGCATACCTATGTCTCTCAGCTGAAGAGGAACCCAAAGCCAGTTGAGATACTTCATAAGTTTTTAATTCAAAGGATAGGAGGATACAATTACCTGAGAACTCTCTGCCAGAATCTAGATGCAGATGGAGGGAGGAGGAAGCAAGGTTTTCCTGGATGATAAATGCTGTTTCTCTCTTAAAACTGATAAAGAGTTTGTGCTAGCTCTATTTCAAATTCTCTAACCATCACCTGCCTTGTGTCCTTTTGTTGAAACAGACAAGGCGTGGGGAGAATAGTTACTGTCTTTCCTTGCTTTCTTGATCAGGTCACAGACATAAAAGAGAAACTGAAGCTCTCTAAAAAGGTCTGGTCGGCATTGCCCTACACCATCTGCAAGGATGAGAGCGTGACAGCGGGCACGTCCAACGAAGAGGAGTGCTGGAACGGGCACAGCAAAGCCAGGTGAGGGGTGACTCGCTGTTCTTACGGTCGGGGCTTCGCACATCCAGCCTGGAAGGCTCTCCTGGCACGACTTTGCAGACCTGTTTATGCAAAAAGCAATGGAGGGTGGAGGGACAAGTCGTCACTTAGCGACAGCTGTTCGGAGTGACAGGTTTGATGAGCACCTGGGAGGACTTACTCTCGAGGTGCCATTAAGCGTGGAATCCTTGTTCTGAATGCCTCTCCTCTGGATGAGGATGGAGGAATGGTGACAGATGCTAGGTTACTGATATCCTGAGATCACAAAGAGCCTTTTATGTTCACTTAATCACTTTAAGATAGCTGAACTATTTTTATTCACAGTTCAATTTGCAAGGCTTACTGTTTTCTTCCATCACAAATTAAACAGGAAGTGAAAATTCAACTAATTTTTTTCACCCTTGGAGAAAAAAGTGTTTTGAAGTGCTTATTGCAAAGGTAAGGGAAAAACTAAACACTAAGGGACAACCAGGAAAGCATTCTCACAGGTCCTGTGCCTTGGAAGGTCCCATTGGAATTTTATGATGAGAAGTGGTTGTTTTCATCCTGCTGTTCTGCTGCCCAGTGCTACCGCCACTTGATATGGAATTTCTGAATTTTTTAATTCAGCCCAGAAATGGGCTTAGCCTGAGTTTTCACAGGGTGGAGAAGTTGGACGGGGGGAACTAGCTGAGGGGTTGGCAAGCAGGGCAGGAGACCAGGAGAGAAGTCTGCCGGAACCTTTCCCAGCTACGAGACAGGTGGGTAGAGCAGCTGGTAAGCTGGCTTCCAGGAGTCTTTGGAGACTGACCAGCAGGTGGAGAAGCTAAAAGGGGAGGGTCTGTTCTGGGGCTTTACTGGGCGACCCCAAGCATATGAAGCAGCTGTCATCAAAAGAAGATATGTGAATATTAAGTTCAGAGGAAACTGCAGAAGGTAAGCAGAGGTGCTCATTAGATGTTATTTCTTACGCTGCTGAGTTGCATTTTTTAACATTTATTGGTAATGATATATTATTAGCCATGCTAGGGAAAGCTTAGCAAGGTGAAAACTAGACAGCTATAGAAAAAGCTGTAACATTTCAAGTTGCCCCAAAATATCAGTATCCATATATTAGATCATGAGGTACAGAAAGATATTCACGATATCAATGACATGCCCCTCAAAAATGCCTAATAATTTACTGGTGTCCAGCCTTTTAGAAAGGAGACCTTTGGCCAGCAAATTCAGCTGTGATTTAATAGCCTCTAATGTGTCTTTTTCCTAATTACTGTACAGAAAGGCACTGTAAAGGATGACCAGATGGCCTAATGAATAAAGTGGTTGATTTTTCGAGCTGCTCTCTTGCCCATCTGTGTTTACCTTTCATCCTTGGCTAAAATGAAGGCTGTGTTTTGAACTACATTCCCATGGATGATTACACAGGTTGCTGGATATTGGCACATATACAATTTCTTACAAAAGGAAATACAAAGAATGGTTTCTGGCAGGGATAGGGGAGGAGGCTACACTCCATCAAGAAAACACATGGGGAAGGTAAAGACCATTGAAGTTAGAGCTAGAGGTGACTGGAATGGTTGAGCCAAGTTTCTCTTTGTACAGATCAGGGTTGCAGACGGGATAAACGATGAGTCTAAGGTTACCCAGCTAACAAGGGTAAGAACTGAAATCTCCCAAATCCTAGCCTTGTATTCTTTTTACTTCAAACCCTGCCTCTAAAATGACAGCTAAATATGGCCCTCCTCATGTAAGGAAATTGAATAGAACAGATCCTTAGCTCTGTAAAACGATTTAATGGATCTACATTTATTCACTCAATCCATCGGTCCATCAGCAACATTTTTAAGCATTACCTCTGTTCAGATACTGTGCAAGGCTTTGCGAATTAAATGCTATAACATGGCAATGTTACCTGTCAACACATGAAAAGACACAGTGGCTAGAGAGAAGACAGTGGATTCGGAGCTCCAGGTACCAAACTGTTGGACTGTAGGTTTGAGAAAGTATTGCATTGGTGCAGAGCACCTGAATTAGGAGAGACAAGATTTGAATTCTATCCTGAAGTCCATGGAAAGCCATTGGAAGATTTTTTGCAGGTGAGGAAAGGCATCAAATTTAATGCATTTAAAATCATTTGCAAGAACACTCTAGAATTTAACTCAGTGTATTATTAAAAAGCTGAGGTTGTCATATATTTGTAACTTGAATTATATTCCCATTGGAAAATTAGAATCTCGTGGTTTCTTTTCGTTTATTTACTTATTTATTTATTTGGCTCTTCTCCTGGAATGGATTTTTAATATTAAAACTTTTTTTTAATAGCATAGTAAGGAGATAGCGAATAAGGATTTATTGAATTAAATTTGAAGATTTCTTCTCATTCAAATATTAATTGATCTAGAAGCACAAAAGAAGTTTTTTATTTAAAGAAATTTTGCTTAATTATTTTGTAAGTTGAAAAATACATTTGTAATCCAGGTAATAACCTATTTTTTCCTACTTTTGAAGTATGGATTTTCAGATGATAAGCCTTAAATATTTAAGAATGCTTGTTAAAAACAGAAAGAGAAAAAGAAAGATTATTATTGTTCATGTGAAATAAAAGAACCAGAACCCCTTTTTTAAAAAATCTACTGGCAGGTTAATGGATGTGGAAAAGGGATCCTTGCTAGCATTGATGGAGTGTCGCTGTGAAGTTTTTATTCTCTATTCTCGAGCCTGTAGGAGGAGCCGGCTGATTACCCAGGCATTTCTTCCTCTCTTTCTTTATGGTTTATCCAGCAGACTCCTTCAGCCACATTCTTCGGTTCGCATCTACTCCTGCAGCCCTTTTATCGATCTAAGTATCTGATCAGGCTTCCCTTACCCTTATTTCTCCTGATTATTCTCTGAATTTTACTCCATAGCTCTTTATCATGCTTCCTTGATTCAGAGATCTAACTATTGTACATGGAAACATTTCTGAAATCAAAATGACTTCTTTATGGTCCATCGAGAGGACTCCTTTCCTGTTCCCCTTCCTTTCTAATTTATTAGGACAGTGTGAAAACTATTGCAATAATGTCTATGAAAATAGGTTGTAAACTCTAAAATAATTCTTCTCAAACATTAACGTGCAGGCTAAATTCTCGGGCATCTCGTTTAAAATGCAGAGTCGGATTCAATAGTCTGGGGTGGGCCTGAGATTCTGCATTTCTAACAAGTTTCCAGGGGCTGCAGCTGTTGCTGGTCTGGGGACTACACTTTGAGTAGCAAGGCTCTAAGGCAGAATTTGCCAGATTTAGCACATAAAACACCAGGCCCAAATGGAATACGCTTATACTAAAAAAAAAAAAAAAAAAGATTTATTGTTTATCTGAAATTAAGATTGAACCGGTAGTCCTGTATTTTATCTGGCAGCCCTACTTTAAGCTCCTATTAACATGTAAATATTCTTCTTTTTTGTTCCTTAGGGAGCATATTACAATTTCTTGTTTTCTCTTTGTCTTCATGGATACCTTTGTTCTCTTTAATGGGGCTTTTCTTTCTTTTTTTTTTTTAAATTAATTAATTTATTTTTTATGGTGACATTGGTTAATAAAACCCAATAATTCCAACTGTACACTTAATGGGGCTTTTCTCGTACTAAAAACAACAGCAACTGGGCCGGGGTGTCACATGGTTCAATTATAACTTTACACACTAGGGAGACTTGGAGCACAGGCCAGGTTGAAGTCATCTCGACAATGAATTGCTTAGGCTTCACACATGCATCAAAAGAAAATTTTAAGTTGGAAATAAAGCACAGCTTTCACAATTGCAAGATATTGTTCATACAAACCTCTGATCTGAAATGGGATGCTCTGCGGGCCATGGATGGATACTTCGAATCTGGTCAGTACTTGATTCAATTAGTGGCTTAGGCAACTCAGGCTGCTGTAACAAAAATCCTGTAGACTGGGTAGCTGAAACAGAAGTCCAAGATCAGGGTGCTGACAGGGTTGGGTTCTGGGGATGGCACCATTCCTGGCTTGTGGACAGCCACTTCCTCTCTGTGCCCTTGCATGGTGAGGCAGAAGCAGCTCTGATCTCTTCTTTTGCATGTAAGAGCACTAATCCCACCATAAACACTCCACCCTCACAGCCTCATTAAACCTAATGACCTCCCAAAGGCCTCACTTCAAAGTACCATCACCTTGGGGGTTGGGGCTTCAACATACGAATCTCGGCAGGGGACACAAAAATTCAGTCCATAGTAGTTAGTACAAAGAATCACACCCTATTTTATCGGAATAGCTAATAAAGGCTTTTCCACAGAATTCATGGCAGTGTCTCTCACCCAAGAAAGGCAGCTTAGGATGCATCTTCAGTGACCAGCAAGAGACTGAGTTTGCAAGCGTTAACTTCCACTTCTCCCATTTCTCACTTAGCTAAGCAACTTTTTGGGAAGACAGGGCAACACTCTGACTCAACTTGGGCAAATAGAAATGGAAAGAACGTTAGTAAATAAGGGAAGAAAATCGATAATAATCTAGAAGGCCAAAGGGAAAAAAATTAAAAAGTCATGGAGCAGGTTACAAATCTAGGTGTCCTAAAGTTCCCAGAGTGAACCTGGAGACCCTACAAGAATGCTTGATGCCATCCGTCACCCCTGAGAAAGGCGTTCTGGGCAGCCGGGTGGCTGGAATGAGCTGTCTCTGCAAAAGCTAGAGAAGAATGATTAGATGGGAGGCAGGAAAGCTTAGGCTCAGAAAGAAATAAAACTTTTATATGGTTAGCATAGACAGGTGAGAACTTTGTCAGGCAGCAGCAGACGAAAAAATAAAGCCCTCATGGTGTTCACATTGGCTCCTCCTTGCCTCTATAGAGACAGGTTGTTGCTTTTTGAGGACATAGCCTTGTCAAATTAGACCATCTATATCTTCCTGGAGGATTGTCTTCTCTTCATGGGGATCCTTTTCCTAATCTCATAGGAGCTAAAAAGGAAAGAAGAGAATAGTAGATGATAGGATGGGGCAGGAAGAATGTACATGAAAGCCGGACTGAGAGACAAGTCCCAATAGCACGTGGATTTCATGGCGGAACATACATATTTCAGAGTCTTCAGGTTTCTTGAGTCAGTTATTTTCAGACTCCTCCCTCTCCCCTGCAAAACTGGCAAACAGCTTCCCACTTCTGCGCCTCGTAAACCAGTGTTTAGCTGTCACTGTGTCCTTTTTTTAAAATGCCCCCTAAGAGGAGGTGATGAGGGACGAGAATTAATTGGATCTGCTGGAAACAGTGCTTTTGCAGGGAGCATCTGCTGTCTTTTAAGTTACCTGACCCTCAGAAATAACTGTGTCCCCAAGGAAATTCTACCTGAGGCCAGGAGGTAAATACAGTAAATTGTAAGAAACAGGAAAAGTAAAAAAATATATAGAAAATAGATCAGTCACTCTCACCAACCACTGAGTGGACTGACGAAGCAAAGAAAATAGCAAGTCGCAATTGGGTAATTTTGAGCAGATGGAAGAGGGACTAAATGATGCATGGTGATGAGAAATTTGTCAAAGATAGTGACTTGGCAGATCTGGCAGGACAATATTGTTTTAGTCTGATTGTGAAATATGTCCCAAAGCACTCTAGCTGCATTTTAAAGAACTGTCAAATACTCCATGTATACCCAGCTGGGAAATATCTCGAGAAGGTGGGAAATCTGTCTGGGAAGAGAACTGGCAACTGTCAAACCCCATGTTCCTGAACGGCCACTTCCCTTCTAAGGCACAGTCAGGACCCAAGACCCTTGAAGGCTGACTGTCCTGAGGGAGAGGGAGGGACATGACATGCACTTCCTAGAGGTGGTAGAAAATGTGGCTACAAATAAGAGGAAAGAAGCCTACTGCCGCTCATGCATCTTTCCTATCTGCACTGTAGTTTGCTGACTCCAGTTCTGCCAGGAAAGGATGGGTTTGGGGGACCCCTGCCAGTGAGTTAAGAGGCCAAGTCAAAGAGTTTAGCTTCTGCTCATTGCTGTAACCAATGAGCTGTGTGTCCTCCAAGAGTTCCCAAACCATTTCCTGCCACACATTCTCCAGCTGGAGGAAAGCCACAAGAAATCATTCCTCTGTACATGAATTCACGCTTTAAAGCTCCAAATTCTGCTGCTGTCAGCCTGTTCTAAGAAACAAGTTTGGCATCTGAGGGAGCCATGTTAACAACTTAATTTTCATAAGAATGCATTCAAATTGCATAGTGTGTTAAATTTTCAAGCATTTTCATATACCTTCACTCAACATGGCAGCTTATGAAACAAATAAGGTGATATTTATGTAAATATAAAAGCATAAATATAAAGTGGCTAAGAGATTTGCCCACAATCACACTGCTGGGTCCCAGAGAGATCTGAGGTATCCTCCGTCAGTCTCTGTGCTTTTGACCATATCAGTGTCACGTCTCTTTAAAGTGCCTAATGCCACAGACAGCTTTAGCTTAAACATCTTCAAGAATTTATAAATCTACTTAAAAGCATAGAGTCACAGCATGCTTTAAGTAATTTCACTTCCTAGTCAGGAAAAATGGAAGGAGAAAAAAAGTAATCTCTATCAAAGACTTTAGAGCGATTATACTTAAAACATATTTTTTAGATTGTAGTAAGATATATGTAACATAAAATTTACCATTTTTTACCATTTTAAAGTATACAGTTCAGTGGTACTAAATACACCATCACCACCATTCACCCACAGAACCTTTTCACCTTCCTCAGCTGAAACTTTACACCATTAAGCACTCATTCCTCGCTCTTCCTTCCCCAGCCCCTGGCAACCAACATTCTGCTTTCTGCCCCCATGAGTTTGACTACTCCCGGTACCTCATGTAAGTGGAGGTGTACGATGTGTGTCCTTTTGTGACTGGCTTATTTCACAGCATAATGTCTTTAAGGTTCATCCACGTTGTAGCATGTGTCAGAATTTCCTTCCTTTTAAGGCTGAGTTTATTGTATTTTTTTTTTTTTTTACCACATTTTGCTTATCCATTTATTCGTCAATGGACAGTTGGGTTGTTTATGCCTTTTGGCTAGTGTGAATAATGCTGCTATGAACATGAGTGTACAAATATTAGTTTGAGTACTTGTATTCAATTCTTTTGGAAGTGGAATTGCTGGTTGATATGGTAATTGTAGGTTTAACTTTTTGAGGAACTGCCAGAGTGTTTTTCATGGTGCCTGCACCATTTTACATTCCCTCTAGCGATGCACAAGAGTGCAATTTCTCCATGTTCCATCAGTTCCAAGCCTATTGATGGTATTGCCTTCAGTTAGGAGTGCCTGCTACGCTGGCCTGGTCATACATCACTCGTAGCAAGTTCTACAGACATTCCCTCACTGGGGCCACAATTTACAGCTGTGTTTGCTCTTGCGGTTCTTATTATGATTACAGGACACACTTCATCAAGAAACCATCAGAGACCTTTATTACTGTATAAGTTGTATTACTTATAGGCCCTGGAGGGTGCATGGTATGCCTGTGGGCCATACAATGTGGTCATGGGTGGGGAGAGGGAGCAGACCTGGGACTCTACCTTTTTTAGAGTCCAAGAGTGGGGTGCCTAAGGTTTCAAGGATTCATTCTTTATAGGTTAATTTAAAGCATATGAGCTGGAATTAGAGCCTGGGAAAGGAGACATGTGGTCACTCAAGTGGTCAGTTGTCTAGGTTACCCAGGGCTTTCTAAAAGGGATCTTCATGAATGGTGGTGGCCTAGTTTTTATCAGGTTGTTTTGCTAGTAGCTGTATCATACAACTGGCATTATGTTTGTTCATTTGTTTTTTAAAATGAATGTCTTTTGAAATGGATGCTTTAGCAGTCAAAAGCTTAATGATGGGCACTTACACTCCACATCTTCGCAATACTTGTTATTTTATGTTTTTGAGATTTTTTTAGATCATAGCTATTCTAATGGGTGTGAAGTTTAAAAACTTAGATTTTAAGAAAGTTTCTGATAGAGATTATTGATACCATGGGTTCACAATCCCTTATTTGAGATCCTTGGGACCGACCATATGTGTTTTAGAATTCCTAAGTTTTTAGATTTTAGAAAATAATCACAGAGCATAAATTTTTTAGACTTTAGAAAGTACTCTTAGTGGAGTCTAAGGCTGCAACTCACAATCAAACACACTAAATGTCTGCAGCGAAATATATTACTATTTATACTAAGGGCTATAATTAGCCTCATTTCAGATCAGATCAAGTTTTGATAACAAATAAATTGCAGAAAAAACTTTAGAGATTTTTGAATTTTGGAACTTCAGCTAAGAAATTTCGGACCTGTATTAGTATTATATCTACTTCCATTAGTAAAAACCTTAAATTTGCTGAAAGTGAATGAATATGTAGCTAAGAATTAGAAATCACTATAAAGACATGTATAAAATGGCACCCATCTGTAGCAACAAACAGAACTGAAACTGCATTGTTCACCCTTTTCTAAGTGTGTCTGGAGGCAGGAGCAAAGGACGTGTCAGGCACCTGAAAATAAAGCCGGGCCTGCACCAAAGGACCCCGTATGTTCCCCATTCCTGACCCAGCTTCCACTTGCACTTTTGCCACCACCAAGCTAACTTTCCTTGCAAGTATCTCACTTCTGGGACTTTACCAGCGTTTGAATTCCATTGAATCTTAAGAGTTGTGTTTCCCTTTCCTTTCTGAAGCAGCTCCTTCCATTAGAACACTACCAACATTAAGTTGGTGATGAGAAATACTGAATACTGGTAAGCTAACAGTATCTCTCCTCCCAGCAAGCACATTGATGTATCAATAGGGTCTTTCTGGAGGGACAAGTCTTTGTCTCTTAGGTGACGAGTCTTTGTCTCTCAGGTGACGGAGGCAGTCAACTTTGCCAGGGAAGGTCCCAGCACAGAGCATGCAACCACCCATAGGGCTAACTGTATCATTCCCCCTAAATTTCCATGGGACTCTTATACTTTAATCAGCTATAACATTTCAACATGATCAAGGAGGCCTACATCAACCGTATGAAATTAGATGTCTTAATCGGTTCTGGCTGCTATAGCAAAATACCACAGACTGAGTACCTTATAAACAACAGAAATTCATTTCTCACAGTTCTGAAAGCTGGAAGTCCAAGATCAGCATGGTCAGACGAGGGCCCTCATCTGACTCACAGAATTCTCATTGTGTCCTCACGTGGAGGAAGGGGCAAGTCTAGCTCTCTGGAATCTCTTTTATAAGGACACTAATCCCAATCATGAGAGCTCTGCCCTTATGACCTAATCCCTTCCCAAAGGCCTCACCTCATAATACCATCGCCTTGAGCATTAGGTTTTCAACATATGAGTTTGAGGGGAGCATAAACATTCAGACCACAGCGGATGTGAAGAAAAATATTCTGCAAAACTGCCCAAGTTTTGGTTCCTATACATGTTTTTGTAAAACAGACGGTAACCAAATTGGGGAAGCTACGCTTGACTGTTCACAGATGCCTTCAACTTGCCGCACCGCAGCGTGAAGCATCAATAAATGACGACTCCCTGTTTGTCCTCAGTTCTGGGTTCTCCCTGCCCCAGGGAAATGTGCATCTATCCCCAAAAACTGAGCTGTCTGTAGCCACATTCTTCTTACTTTCCATGCCTCCCAGAATTGTGAGGGCACAGAAATAGAATGTTGTCATGCCAAAAGGCTGGTGCAAAATCTACTAACAGGAAGAATATCACGGGCTCAGAGATACATTCATTCTTGCAGGACATGATCATTACGAGAAGAGATCAAATATGAGGGGCAACAAACAAACGGTCTCAGGAGTCCTGGTGTTGACCCGCGCGTCCATAGATCCTTCAGGCTGTACTCTGGGCATTCATAGATTTGGCCTCAGGATGTACTCTGGAGTGACACAATAGCCATTTTCTTTTCAACAGTGTTCTTCAGTTTAAGTTTCTCTAAAGTTACCCTTTGAATACACCAAAAGGAGAAAAATGTTCTTGAGGACACAGGTGCATTGTTCCTTATTTTTATTATAAATGGCTGAGCGTCAGTGGGCACAGTTCGAGTCTGGGTGTTTGGCAGTCTTTTATTGTTCCTGGATGCTCAGACTCCAAGGAGTAGCCTTCTCAAGATGAGCTGTCACAGTCAGCTTCTAATAAATGAGTCTTGGCCAGCCATGCACTGCACACAGCATCTGAAAGAAACAAAGCTCTCCTCTGACTCAGCACAGGTACAGTTGCAGGAATCATTGTCTAAAATGTTGAGGGGCAGCACTAGAACTGACGGTCACCTTTCAGCTCCTCTCAACTTGAGAGCCAGAAAAGGGCTGGCTTGCACTTGCTGCCATTTATTCCAATGGGCTTTAATACTTAGGTACAGATTATGGAACCTGGCACATACAATCAAATGTCAGTAATAATCAATCAAATGCCACATTTTAGAAGGTATATCAGAAAGACGATCTCAGAATCTAACAAGAGTTTATTAGTAAACCAGATATACTAGCACAGAAGTTCTGCTTAATTGCAAAAATAAAGAGATATAGTTCTGTGACTTTTTAAAATTTAAATTAAGACATTTTTTAGGGCAGTAAATACTGTTGAAGCTTTATGGAAAAGAATCTGCAGTGCACTCTGTGTTTTATTATTAATTATTTAGTGAATATTGTGAAGTCAGTTTTGTTTAACATATAGATGAAGACATGGAGCTTATTTGGGGGACCAATAATTTAAAATGGGTAAACCAATTTTTACACAAATACATCATGCATAAGTTTTCAATACCTGAAAGATGGCTGAAATATAAGTTTCTCAGTATGTTTCTATTTCTCCTTTTGGGGGCTGATGGATAGAGCCTATGGTTTATGGAATTGGAAAATTACCTGCAGGAAGGAGAATAATTTTAAGCATATCATATAAGAAAATGTAAATTGGAGGACAAAATAGATGAAAGGGAGTTTTTTATTTTTTCAGCTTTCAAGCAACAATAATAAAGGCAGTAAAAGAATAATAATAATAATAATAATAATACGAATGAGGCAGGGCTGCCACTGTCCTAAAGGTGCTTGTGCTGGATGTCCCAATTCCCCTCGAGACCCACTCTTCATCCCTCCACCTTGGTTTGTGCCCTGAAGGAGAAACTCCCGAGTCCTTCATCTCCTGGGACTGCATAACCTGGGCCCCCTTGCTCGCTGGCTTCCATTTAGGTTCAGTC
Source organism: Rousettus aegyptiacus (assembly GCF_014176215.1). Classification (NCBI taxonomy): domain Eukaryota; kingdom Metazoa; phylum Chordata; class Mammalia; order Chiroptera; family Pteropodidae; genus Rousettus; species Rousettus aegyptiacus. Next base: position 61,042,230 of record NW_023416286.1, on the reverse strand, counting down.
AATGGGAGGCAGCAGCCAGAGTTCAGAAGGAGAGACTAGAGAGCTCAGGGTATCATCCTCTGGGCTCCCACCTTGACTATGGACCTTGGTTTGGCAGTTGCTGTGTCATTTGGCCCCTGTCTATGATTTCACCACCTTATGCCGGTTTCCTTAAACCTCATGCATATCTTTGTAAATAGTCTCTTCTTTAAAGTCTCTTTATTACTCATTGAGTGTATCCTTGTTTCTTACTGGGACAGACATATTTAGAACCTATGTAGAAATTAGAAAAAGGCACTCAGATGGGTACATGGGCTTCATTATATTGTTATCACCTCTTTGGTATATACTGAAATTCTCTAAAACAAGAGGATTCAAAAGAAAATAAAAGAAATGCCTTGCAGGTGCATAACTCCGTGGGCACAGAATTCGGGCTGGATTTCAGCCCCAATTCACCCCCTCGGCAGGTGACTTTATGTAGTGTGCAAAATGCCCAGCCAAACTAGACGGCCTTACAAAAGGATAGCCAGATCTCTAAAAGCTGGAAAATATCTTAAGGAGAAAGTGAAGATTGACATAGGTCTTCCAGGATATTTAAGGCTTAGATGAGCAAGTTTATTGTAGACAAGGATAAAATGTATACAGTACAGGCAAGCATAAGACCTACACAGAGAATAAATTCCATTAAGGCAAGAGAGGCCCTTTGAAGGGACTATTGCAGTATACGAAAGCAGAGATGAGACGGAGATGAGCTTTACTTGCTGAGGTATGAAGTGTGAATTGTAGCTTATGATCGACCAGGCAGTACGGTGCACTATTTGGGCACGTGGGTTCTGAAGTTAGACTGTTCAGGCTTTAGTCATAGTTTTGCCATCTATTAGCTCTGTGACTTTACATGGTTACTTTTACTCACTAAGCCTCAGTTTTCTACTTTACAAAATTGGGTTACAATAGTACTACCTCCTAGATTTGCTGGGAGACTGAATTTTAAAAGGCATGTAAAGTGCTTGGCACAGCACATGGCTTTAGTGAGTTCTCAGTGGACATTAGCTACTACCATCAAAAGTTTTTGAACAGAAGAGTGATGTGATGAAAGCAATATTTTATGAAGATTAACCAGACAGTGTTTGCAGAATGCACTAAAAAGGAGAGACAGAACAGGGAAGTCAGTGCAAGGCTGCTGTAGCCCTCTGCACTCCAATGAGGGACACAGGAAATGAGAGGGGAGAAGCAGGTGGGAGAAGCTTTGTGAGAAGAGCAGGAGGAGGAAACTGACAGGTCATGAGAGTAAGAAGTCAGGGAGGGCTCCAAGCACTTTTCTGAGATATTTAGTTTCCCCTGATATAAATACACCTAGGCAGCTTAGGCAATTGATGTTGAAGGACTGACAATTTTGACAATTTAGTACAACTAAAAGAAATATAAATATAAATTCACCATTTTAATACAAGTAAGAAAATTAAAGAACCATTTGATTTTACCCTCTGTTTTGCCCAATGTTGAATTAGACCCCAGATTCTATTATAAAATAAAAGCTCTAATGGATACCTGAAATATTCCAGTAATAACAGATGACTTCTCAAACTTTTTTATATCTGGTTTTTATATCTGGTTTTTATATCTCGTTTTTTATATCTGGAAGTTTCTTCAGATTAAAATCTAAGAAAGGCCTCCTAGTTGAGAAAGAGTGTCCTCATACAAGAGAACTCTTTAAGATAATGTGTAATTTATAAGTTGAGTTCTTATAAGTTCAGTTCTTCCTCATGAGATCTGAGAAAGCGAGCAAGTCCTTGACTTAAGTATCTAACATTTGGGACAAAGGAGAAAAAATAGTTAATTTTAAGTAATAAATTCTGTAAGTCCGCAGTTGTGCTTTCATTTGTAGGAAAGCCTACCTAAGAATTCAGTGCCATTTAAAAAACTACTCTGAAGCCATTGCAGCCTTATCTTCCCCTGAGAAAAGTTATTTTATGTCTTTACTTTGGCCTTTTTTCCAGGAACCGAGCCCAGTTTTTGCAGATGTTTTGGCTCACTATTAGAAAAGGCAAGGAAGAATCTGTTCCTGAGGTCCCTTCTGCCTCATCCTCATCCGTTCTTTCCCTCTGTGCCCTGCAGATACTTGCCTGAAATTATGAATGATGGGCTGACCAACCAGATCAACAATCCTGAGGTCGACGTGGACATCACTAGGCCTGACACTTTCATTAGGCAGCAGATCATGGCTCTCCGTGTGATGACCAACAAACTAAAGAATGCATACAACGGCAATGATGTCAACTTCCAAGACACAAGTAAGATAGTCTTTACCAGTGCCAGTAAACTCCAGAGTGAAAAATGATTGTAGGAGATTGTACAATCATTTTTCTTCAATTGCAATGTTCATCTTTCATCTTGTGCCATTCTTGCCCAGTCTGCAAAGCCGTTTATGGTCCTTTGTACAGAAAGTTCTGATCCACAAAACTTAGGATACTAGTAAAATCTTAACTGGCCATAAGGAATTGTTTCAGTGGATTACACTCAGCCATACCAAAGCTAAAACTGAGTTTCATCTGCCAGTTGATCCATTAATGATAAAGCAACAATGTAATGTTTCCACTTTCTCCTTTCCCCATCAGCATTAATGTCTCTGCCCCAAAATCCTGCCCCCTCCCTTTACCCCAAACAGCAAAAGAAGAATGTTCTAAAGATTGCTCGGTCAAGCATGAGCTGGAATTCTTGTTTTATCATTTATGAACTGGAGTCTTAAACAAATTATTTTTTGAGTCTCAGGTTCTTCTTTTATAGAATGGAAAGCAGCTCTGGCTAAGAAGTTGTTGGCAAATTTATTTGAGGCTCTATTTAAAGAACTAAGATAATATTTCATGTTCCATGGATCCAACCGTGTTAGTTTTGTCTCTAACCAGTCATATACATGCAGGAACAATTGACACATATCTGAAATATTGAAAGAAATAGTAAAATCTTGATGTAATATTATACTTGACTATTTTATTAAATATCACAAAAGCATCAGAAATGATTTGAAAGGCTACTAAGTGAACATGGACATGAAACATTATATTTGGGTTTTGTCTAAATGGTTTCGGGATGCATATTAAGACAAGTTTTGTTTTATTTTGTTTTGTTTTGTTGTTTTGGTTTTCATTTAAGTAAGTACTCTTACAGAGAGAGTTTCTCGGGAAAAGATTTCTTGAACATAAGATGTGGAGTTGCCAGCGATTCTATAATTTGGTCACTGAAGCAAAAGATGATGCTTGTGTGCTTGAATTAATGGAATAGAAAGAAGTTACAGACGGAAGACATCAAGTCATCTAAGTCTTAGCCATCGTCATACAGAGTTGTCCCCTGCAGAAAATTTTTAGTGCTTTACTCTGTTTTAAAGACCTTAAAAAATAATTTTTTAAATGCAGGATAATTGCCAACTCAATGGACTTTATTGCTGGAAAATTTCTCAGAGTCATCCCATTATTTCTCTTCCTCTTTACTAAGCTTCTCCTTGTTACACAGGTTTTAGCTTTTTCTGCTTCTCCCAAGCTCATTACTTTAGACTCGCTTATCTCAATTTATCTGTTTTGTCTTCTCTAGCTAACAAAAATACTTTATTATCTGGATAATAAATTATTCAAGATACATAAGAACTAGTTGATGTTGGCCTAGTTTCTCTCTCCTCTCTTACCTAAAGAGGTTACGTGCATGTCAAACTTCAGTGCTTAGACAACATCCTTGAGAAGAAATTTTGCTCTATTTTCCCTCAAAAGGAAATGAAAATCAGCAGTAATTGAGAGCATCACTTAACTCTAACCCAAGCACCAAATCTGACCCTTTATTTTAGGACAGTGTATGTCGCACAAATCATTGTCACATCTTTTAGCCATCATCACTCTTATTGCTTTTGATATTTTTAAAAATCACTTCTTAAATACCTGCATTTGTGATTCCTTTTCAGAAAGAGATAGGCCTATTATTTTTCTCAGCTGGAATTTCCTGTCATTATTTGCTTACCACATTTTTAATACTCTAAATAACTTTGATAATATTTTTGTAAAGGTTATATTGCTTCTTGTTCATAATACTAGCGTTTAGAACAATCCCCTTAGCAATTCTGGTATCTGTGAATCTAATTAGTGGGCATTTTCTCCCTTGTAAAGGCCACTAGCGATAAATTAGAGAAAATGTTAAGAACTGGGTATAGCATATTCTAGTCACTTTATTTTGTATTTAGATGTCCTGTTTAAAAAAAAAAATGTGATGAGTAGTGGCTTTCTCATTCAGGAAGCATTAGCAGAGTCCCTGCGTCACCTCGGTGTCATTTAAGTAGCATCAAGCAGCAGGACGGCACCAGGCTTTCAGGAGTGGTTTAACGAGCGCAGCACCGTTTCAGGCCAGTGGGGAGGAGTTTAGGGCTTTTGGCTGGAATCACTGAGCAAGTGGGGGAAATAACAAATGTCATTACCAGTTTTACAGTTTTCTGAGTCCTCCCAGGAACATGATCTCACTTATACCACATAACAATTCTGCAAAAGTGAGGGTTATTCTCACTTTTACAGAAGAAACAATGCCTCAGCGAGGCTAACTGGCTTACCCTGGTTCACTTAAATAAAATGCGGCAAGTTAAAATCGAGGTCGCCTTTGCTGTAGAAATTGTATTTTTTTTTTTTTTCTATCAGGCATTATTGCAAATACTGGGTTGGGTGTTCTCACACATTTTTGTCAGGATGTCTTCACACCACACATACTCTGCAAGATAAATGTTATTGTCCATATTTATGGAGATGAAGAAACTGACAAGAAGTTGAGCAAATGGCCCAAGGGACATTTATTTCAACAAGTATTTACTAAGCACCCACTGTATGCCAGAGACCGTTAAAGGCAGTGGTGATCAGAAGTGAACATTTACACAAAGTCTCTGCCTTCAACGAGTTTACATTCTCATGGAGGGGACTAACAGGAAACGAGAAGACAAGTTAATAACACAACTGCACAGAGCTAGTAATTGATGGAGGCTGACCTGAGACTCAGGTCCGAGACACAGAGTTGATAAAACAAGAAGGAACCAGGCAGTGAGAAATGGGCACAGAGCAGGCCCAGAGACATGTTGGGCAAGCAGAGAAGATGCTGCACTAATGCCACATACTGTGTGGACTCCTGGACATCGGTTTCAAGCAGGGAGTGACAGACTTTCTTTGTAAAGGGACAGATATTAAATACATTCAGCTTTGAGGGCCATTTGTGAACACTGAATTAGGCAATGAATAAGTGAACGAGTATGGCTGCATCCCGTTATAACTTTATATATGGACACCGAGGTTTAGATTTCACATATACACATTTTCTGTCTCACAAAATATTATTTTTCACTTGATTAAAAAAAAACCACTTGAAAACATAAAAGCCATTCTTGGGTTATGGTCCGTACCAAAACAAGTGGTGGGCCAGGTTGGCCTTCAAGCCATATTTAGTCGACCCCCGGTTTAAGGGAGAGGCTGGCTGAGACAAGTCTGTCCTTGCTCTTAGGAGGAGAACAGAGAGAAGGGACAGTAGCCAAAAGTACTAATAACATGTGCCTTTCGCAGCGATGTGCTGCTGCTCCTCTGATCTCCTACTTGCAGTGTTTGTTTTCCTCTTACTACTTTACTGTTACTCCTCCTTACTTTAAAAAATCCTTTCAAAATTCTTTATAAAAGTATAACTGCTAAGAACAATGGCTGTGAGGTATAAAAAAAACAAACAAAGAAACAAAAATCATGCAATGGAATTTCTTAAAGTAATTTAAACATTGCCCAGAATAAGAAATACCTTTCGAATACCAGCATGCTAGATATGGCCTCCCCTTAGGTCTGGAATTCATGTGTTCCTTCATTAGATAACTCTAAATACCAATGAATACTGTGTCTCAGACATCTATTTTGATACAGTCCACCTCCTGTCACAAACCTGCCCTTTAAAAGCAAACCCACTGGGGTGAGGTCGGGGACCCTCCAGTGGGAGTTGTCCCTTTCCTCTACCGTGCCCAAATCTGTTGCATGCCTCCAGTCTTTCCAGGTTGTTGTCTAACTTTCTTTGTCAATCTCTCCACATCAGGTGATGAATCCAGTGGCTCAGGGAGTGGCAGTGGGTGCATGGATGATGTGTGTCCCACAGAGTTTGAGTTTGTCACTACAGAGGCCCCTGCAGTAGACCCTGACCGGAGAGAAGTAGACTCTTCTGCAGGCCAGCCTGGCCACTCCCTGCTCTCGGCGGCTCTCGTCTCCATCGCCTTGGTACTGCAGAGACTGTGCAGATAATCCTGGGTTTTTGGTCAGATGAAACTGAGTTTTAGCTATTTGAACAACCAACTCACTTCTTTTCTTACACTCTTGGACAATGGACCATGCCACAAAAACTTACCGTTTTCTATGAGAAAAGAGCAGTACTGCACTCTGCCTCCCTTTTTGTTTTCCCAAAGAATATCGGGTGCCAGACTGGACTGCTTCCCCTTTCCTTCGCTATCTGTGGGGACCTTGTTTATTCTAGAGAATTCTTACTCAAATCTTTCGTACCAGGAGATTTTCTTACCTTCATTTGCTTTTATGCTGCAAAAGTAAAGGAATCTCACGTTGTGAGTTTTTTCCCCTTCCATTTAAACAACAAAAAAGGTAGGAAGAAAATAATTTTTTTTTTGGTAAAATCAGGCCAAACCCCAAGACAATTGCATTTTCAGCAAAGAAGCAAACGAGAAAAAAATAAAAAAAGATTTAATGCTCTAAGTTCAACATTGCCAAGCAACTCCCAGTGTAAGCTTTACTGTGACTAATTGGGTTTACAAAATGCTATGGAGAGAAAGTTTGAAAAATTGTTTTAATGTAGTGAAAATACACTCTTGTCTTGGAGGTATCATCTTGCACTCTAACCACACAATACCAAACTTATTTAGAGGTAATGATACTAAAATTTAGGATTCTGTCTTTAACATGAGAGCACAAAATTGCTACGCTCAGCACCTCTCTCTCACTCTGCTCAATTTCAATTGCAGTAATGGCATCATTCTCTTTAATTCTCTTAATGTCTGTCCACTGTAGTCAATTGGCACAGATTTCCCCCTCCATCTTCAGTTACTAGTGGACACCCCTATCAATTCATCCTCCTCGAGGGTCTGAATTGAAAATAATCTTCAACAAAACAATCACTTTGCTTGAGCCACAGCTTAGACATTAATTAGATGTTTCTGCCCCTGTCCTCATAAACCTCCCAAAAGAAGAGTTCTTTTAATGAACCGTTAAGCAATTAAATCCATCAGTGAGTTTTTATTTTTTAACTGTTTGCTTTGTGTCAATGGGTTTATGCATCACGAGGGCATTCTCTAACAAAATAACTCACAACAAAAGAAGTAAAGACAAAAAATATATATATATATAGTATTGACATGGAGATTTCTTTCACTTTTTTAGTCTTAGTATGATCATCTATTTTTATATCTATATATATATAAATCACAGATTTTAACTTCTTAATTCCAAGCTCAGGGTTGACACACCTTTGTAACGAAAATGTTTTGTCAACCAGCTCTTCTTGTTTTGTGCTGCTCAGAGAAGGGATCCCTCAGTGATCTGTGAGCACCAAGAATCAAGAAAGAGAACTTTTTACGTATCTAACTGTCCACTTATTAAAAGTTTGCCAGGGCACACCCTTTTTGCATGAGCGTGCTTTGTCCTGGGTGCTCCAGACTGTATGATGCTCATGGGGAGAGCCATGGGTGTGCAGGACTTTACTGGTCATGGAAACTATATGCGAAAAGAATGTGTTATTCATGCAAAACCATTGCTTTTATGTACGACGCCTTCAGCCTAGGAGTCCTGCTTGGCACTTGGAGAAAGGTCCTAATGCAAGGGACCAATTTAGAGCCACAGCCTAACTGATCTAGAAAGTGTGCCAAAGCCAGGCCCTATGCTCCCCCCCAATGGAGAGAAGCAAAATAAACCAAACTGGGGCTTTATGAATACAGTTGGTTATCCATGTGTTTCTTGGTTTTTATGATGCATCTGAGGTTGGGAAAAGTAATGTTTTAAGGCACCATAGTATACCACTCATATTTTAATTAATCCATTGACAATAATGACATGTAAATGGCATTTGTCAATCTCCATTCTCATCAAAATTATAATTAGTTATTGATTTAGTCATCACGTTTAAGTAGAACATACACGGCACAATAGTATTAAGTATAATTGAGCACTTTTGCAAAACTAAAAGTATTTAGAAGCATCTTTGCTATTTGATGCCTAATGAAATATGAAACGTAGGACTTTGAGAAACTTTGTGGCATCTTTCATTTAATTCTTTAGGAAATTAGCATTTAAACTAACTCAGTATTGCATACTTCTAGAAAACCATCCATTTCATTGCGAAACTTTGACTTCCTGTCACCAATGACACATAAAACATCTCTATGAAGGACCAATCACTTATGTTGCTCATTTCATTGAATGTTCAGAAATCAATATTGTCTTTCTCCAATAATTAAGGTGCAATACAAATTAAATCAACCTTGATTGTCCAGAATATTTAAATAATAACTTGCTTTTATGGCTTTAAATTCCAAGTCTTTCCCTTTAAAAATATTTCTGCATTGCCTTCTATGAAATAGAATGCCTTGTTTCCCTTTTGCTTTCACCCCAAAATGACTTTGTGCATGTGTATGAATGCACATTATATTAATGAATATGAACCCGTATTCTGAACACACTGATCACACCTATAATAGATAAATGCCTGCTTCATTTGTTTTTACACCTTCATTATCAATAGTATTCATATTGGTGAAATGTAGTGATCCATATGAGCCAGGCAGAGAGCTGAAAACTATCAGTTAATGATGCCACAATATCAGTCACCTGCATGGACGTGGTCAGAATATTATTCAAATTGTACTTTCTGTTTTTTATCATCATCCTAGTATGTCATATGGTTTTCAGACTAATTTAACATGAGAATTTTTTTTTTTTTTTGCCCCGGGAATTAATCTAGTTACCCTATTTCAGTAAGTATTTTGAAATCTCGCCTCACATATCCACCCCTGGCCAAATTAATTTCTCTCATTTCAGCAATGTGATAGGGGAAGCAATGATGCTACATTATTTTTCATGACCTGCCCTCATTTTCTTTGATGACCCCTAAATTCTGTCTTGACATCATAACCTCTGTTACTAGAGAGGAATGAGCTCACTGAAATCAGATACTAGAAATTATTGGGTGATGCTCATAACTGCAAACACTTAGCTTATTGAAGTGCCTCTATTTACATGTTTAGTTATAATATGTATTTTTCTAACAGAAATACACGTCTGTAATTGGTGTATATTATACTTTGTATATGTTATAATAAAAGCTAAACAGAGGCTAAAGTCTTTAGCGGAGAAGAATGAATTACAAATTCACAAACTAGAGCTCTGTTTATGGTTCTGTATTGAAGGACAGACATGACAACCTGTCATTTTAATGAAGGTCAAATCGGTACTTTGAATATAGCCATCCCAGAACAACCTTAGCAATAGCAGTCTGACTCACTTACTGTGACACCCAGATTAGTATCTTGTATTACCTGCTTTAATTGTAAGGAATAGAAAATACTACTTTGTCTACACTGAAAAACACTATTATTCATTGACAAGCTGTAGTAATTATAAAAGTAATATTCTATAATTCAAACACGCTGAAAATATTATTGGATGCAGAACCCTGATATTTAATTTATATTCCCTGCTGCAGACATTAGCCTACTTTAATTCTTTAGCCATTACACACATGTTTTGGCTACACACTGAACACCAACTAAAGTCCCCAAGGAGGAATAAAAACTTAGCAAATTCCTGAGCTGTGATTCTTTTGTTACTTCTCTTTGCAAGGCTAATTATCAGATGGTTTGATTAAAGGTGGAAGTGTTAGCAAATGCAAGTTTTGACATCCAAAACTTGCAGGAATTCAAATTCATTTTCATTTATTTACAGTCACTAACAGACCTTACTCTTAACTTTAAAAGAAGGAGTAGCAGTTTAGCTTTGCCAGAAGAAGAGTAAAGGAGACCATAACTTATAAATTTGCAATGTGTTCCTCCTCGGTGGAGACATTAGCCAGTGTTTAGTTTTAGGCCAAGTTATACAAAGAGTATTGATTTGTATGCATTCTGGAGCCTTGCTATATGATTGTTTACTACAGCAAGGGGACTCGGCTTAGCATGGGGCCATGTGAGCCTCATTCAAAGTTGAATAGTTACTGGAATCTTTGACCTTGCCTTGTGATGCTACTTTTACAAAAAAGAAACCTAAAGATGGCCTAACAGTGAGGTCTCTGTGTGCATATGCATAGTATATATGCAGGACAAATGTGTGCACCAATCAAACCTAAAATTTTATGTGACTGTCAAATGAATATTATTTGGGTTAAGAGTTTTCATTTCTGATTTGGATAGAAAATTGCTAATAATCTTGTATTAAAATAGTTTTTAAAAATCTACCAGTGCCCTCTCTGCATTTTCTTAATTACTGTCATAGTCTAAATTTTAGAAATTTTGATTTTTTTGTTTGAGATCTTTTTAGAAGCTGTAACATTAAAAAAGAAAAGAAAAAAAAAAGAACTATAGATTAAATCAGCACCACTCATCTACAAACACTTGGCATTTGAAATCGCAACTTTTAAAAACTTTAGAATATTTAGAGCTTCCCAAACGTGTGGAAGAGACTATATCTCTCTTCATTTTTACTGTTTTTTCTCTAAGATAAAATTCAGTGACTTGAGAACTGATGTCAATACTTTAAAAATGAGGTCATAAAAATAAGTTAATATGTGAAAGAACTAACAATTTCCAAATTCAACAAGGTGAATTAATTTTTGTATTTCTGAAAGTTTCCATACTCTTAAGAATGTTAAATATTGTGTAACATGCTAAAGATTCATTTAACAAATATTTATCAAACTCTTATTCCATGCTAAACCTGCTCTAGGTGCTGATCATTGATTGTCAAAACCACCTATCAGGATTTATTTATTATTTACCAAAATTAACCATAATTATTACAAATACATCACTTATTTCAAGAACGGTCTTTTAAATAAAGGAACAGATACAAATAAAGTTATCGAGAATATAACATTTAACTGTAAGCAACATTATAATTTAGCTCACATTATGACTATGTTGGTTTCTATTGAGAAAGTGATTTCTACAAAAAAATTAAGGAACTTTAGAAAAATTTCATCTACAAAAGCAGAAGATAACAACCAGAGGGGAGGGGAGAGGGAAAAATAAATAAAATATTTTTTAAATAAATAAATATATAAAATGTTAAAAAAAAACAGAATATAACAAGTTCTATTTAAAAATAAAATAAAAACAATTTCATGGAAAAAAATAATAAAACCACAGACACTTTTATCAGATAACAATATTTATTTTAATTTGTTTTTTAGATAAATTGGCTGAGATATAGTGAAAACATACACAGAAATATGAAAGATGACCTTGATTTTTAAAATATGAACTTGTAAAATAGTAGGGATTAGACATGGAGTGTTGTTTTTTGAGAGCTAAAAAGATGTAGCCATGAGTCTGACTATTTAAACAAACATTCACAATTCATTTAGTACACATACATTTCCATTCTACGGACACATTTATTTGCTGATACAAGCATGTGGCCAAACAAATGGGGCTTATAACAAAGCCATGAAGAATTAGAAGCCTGCCTTCGTAACCCGCTTAAGGATCTCATACTCCTACACACCTTAAAACATAAAGCAGAGCAAGAAAATGGATATTTTACCCTATGAGCTCAAGTTTGGAAAGAAACAGAAGACCGGATTCAAGGCCAACAGAAGAATACTTACCTCGAATAAAGCTGACTGCTCTTCAATAAGAATAAGAGTCTGTGGATTTTTAAATCAAAGAACAAGTAATAGTAATCGTCCATTCTTTTAAGATCTATAACAAGCAATTAATCATGTGCCGAACACACTTCTAGGTGCCGGAGCAAGTCACAAGATTTCTCCCCTCCAGCATCCTACATCCTAGTAGGGGAAGGAGACAACACAAAGCAAGTAGTAAACAAGCTGATTGCAGAAAGTGGGAGGTGGCATGAAGGAACCGAAATGGGCAATGGTAGAGTGACTAAGGAGGAGACTTTCCTTTACGTTAGCCATCCAGCGGAGCCTCTCCAGTGACAGCCAAGCTGTGACCTAATAACAGCAGGGAGACAGCCATGTGCAGATGTGGGGACAGAGATTTTCAGGCAGAGGAAAAGCAAACGCAAAGATCTCAGCTCAGGATGGAACTTCTGTACTGTGGTGTGGCTGGAAACTAGTAAGTGAGCTGTCAGTGGGAGCTGGTTGAAAAGTTACCCAGCAGCAGACATGCTAAGATTAATGGCCAAAGCCATGGTTTTACCACCTGGTGAAGCCAAAATTCTGAAAGGGCCCATCCTTCCACAGTGATAGCTCTTACTAGCATTTTAAAGCACGTTTTAGGAAGAAACTATGTTAATATCTTTATATACTTCATTTTTATAGGATTTCTATGATGTAGGAATAATAATGCCCATTTTATCCTGAATAAAATGAAGCACAGTGAGATTAATTAACTTGCTTAGTCACACAGGCAAGGCTGTGGTATGAACTGAGAACAGAACAACTAAGCAGAAAAGTGGCAGTGTATAATGATATTTTTTTAACTACAAATGTAATTAAATTATCCAAGGGTGTTTGAGAATTGGCAACAAGTACACAAACAGGAATCTATAGATGTTTACTTGCACAAAGGGTATGTATGAAAATTTTTTTCCAAGCTACAGTGCCATTTAGTTGCTTTCTGTTTTAATTTTTTTTAAATTAAAATCCCAAGTAAATAAACTGCTGATTCTGTGTACTTGCATAGTTTTGAACTTAAATCTCTGTAAACCTACGTTTGATGCCTAGGATGGGAACATGTGTATCAAATCTGCTTTCCCCTTGCTTGCATATTTAGCTAAAACAGCATATTCACAGAAAGCAAATCATCCACAATGGTTAGCCCGACTCTCTCAGTGGTTTTTCCCATACATTAGTCTTGTCTATAATCTATTCAGGTGGTCAAGTGGACCCAAAATATAAATCAAAATAATACAGCAATTAGTCAATTCAAACAGACAACCAGTTTGGCTGCTTTGTTGACAAAATTAACTGTTACAACATCTTGCAAAGGCAATGAACTTGTAGATCCAGCCAAATTGAAATCCTGGTGATGGCTTCTCAGTGAAAATTAAGACCAGAACGTGACTTTGTGCCTTTCTTCTTCATGGAGTTAAAACTCCCTTTATTGTTGAATTCCTCCTCTCGCCTGATTAAAAGGCATTTCCCTATTTACCCAAGAGGATCAAGGTTATTGGTTACAGATTTTATCCCTCTTAAAAAGGTTATCTTTAGGCTTTTCAGAAAGGTAGGTATATATCAAGTTAGAGAAAGATTTGTCTATAGAACTTTATCTCTTTCTTGATCTAAAATGCTTTATATTTGCATAAAGCATTTCACTCTAAAGGGAGTTTTTAAATTTATTTTCTTTCATTATCTTCATCATATCTCCATGCAGCAGTCAGAAATTACTGTTCCTATTTTATAGGTCAGAGAAACTACCTGGTGAGGCTAAGCTCTTCTCACTGTTTATCCTCTCCCTTCTTCTTCTCTCCTTACCCCAAGACCACCCAAATCTTAAGGACTTTAATGTAAATCACTCTGGCTCCTATAAACTCCTTACTAACTTATAGAACCAGCTCAATAGCTCAGCCAAAGGAACCCAGTAACAAGTTTTTCCAAGCCAAATCTAATAAATTGATACCCTGATAGTCTTCTGATTCATCTCTTGTCCTGAGTCACATATTGTGAATTAGCATACATTGAGTTCCCATGTGTGAAAATGTAAATGTCCCCAAATTATATTAAGCCAAAGAAATTTCACCCAGTTTATTAAAAGCTTGTTAGTGACACAATACTGATTTCATTGGGTTTTATTGTTCGAACCATTGCATATGAATTAGTATATCAACACGATTTTATACAGCCAAAGATAAGCCCAGATTCTGTGCATATGTTTATTTTTAAGCTTGAGAATTTTTTTTTAACAGAAAAGGGGAAACTTTACATTGAGTAGTACACTATTAGACAGAGAAGATGAGCTATGAGAAATATGCAAGCAAAATGGGTTTTTCTGGGAAAGAATAAAAAAGACTTCCTCTATGTCCAAAATCTTTCTTCCTCTGGAGCAATCCTATGATCTTTGCCCTCCTTGTTCCCCATGATCAGGATGGGTGACATAGGATGGCATGGAGAAGATAAAATGAAGAGAAAAGAATAGAAATTCAGTGCCATTTGAAACATGTGGTATTTCCTACACTTAGTTGAGCATTTCTGAACCTTCACTGTGAAAGCCTCCTCTCAAAAGGAAGACTTCCTACAACATAAAATAATGGCACTCAATGAAAAACTTATAAACAAACTTTAGAGGCTACTAATAAGCATGGGAAAAGCTATTCAACATCACTAATCATAGGGAAATGCAAATCAAAACCACAATGAGATATCACCTCACACCCCAGAAGATGGCCACTGTCAACAACAAAAATAAAAACAAACAAACGAACAGAAAATAACAAGTGATGGTGATAATGCAGAGAAATTGGAACCCTTGTGGACTGTGGGTGAGAATGTAAAATGGTGCAGCCACTGTGGAAAACAGTACAGAGGTTCCTCAAAAACCAGAGCATGGAGTTTTATGTTATCCAGCAATCCCGCTCTTGTGGGCATATATCCAAAAACATTGAAAATAAAAACGTGAAAGGATATTAGCACTCTCGTGTTCATTATTCACAATAGTCAAGAGGTAGATACAACCTAAATGTCCATCAACAGATGAATGGATAGAGAAAATATGGTATATGCATACGATGGAAAATTATTCAGCCTTTAAGAAGAAGGAAGTTCTAACACATGCCATACATGGCTGAACCTTGAAGATATTATGCTAAGTGAAGTAAACCAGTTACACAAAGACAAATACTGCATGATTCCAGTTATATGAGGGATTTAAAGTTGTCAGGCTCCGAGAAACAGAAAGCAGCATAGCAGTTGTCAGGGGCCGGGAGGAAGGGGAAAGGGAGGTTGTTCAATAGGTAGAGAGTTTCAGTTTTACAAGATATAAAAGTTTTAGGGGGACCCACAGAGCCTCCAGCAGGTTTATAGTTTCAATCAGAGAGAAAAAAATGCATAGATGATGGAGGCTTGTTCATCCCTCTGGCGACCAATCAAAGTTGTGATAGAAACAAGGAGCAGCAGCAAGGAAAAATCGCCTGGGATCTAGAGGAACAAGCCGTACAACTACAGAGAAATCCAAGAAAGCACCCTGCAACGGCAGAAGGTAGGAAGGGTTGAAGACACGGGGCTGCCCAGTGCCTAGTGGCTGAGTGAGATGGAGGCTGCGGCAGCGGCAGATGCCTCTTAAAGGGGCCACGTCTGTGAGCGGATTTTCGTGGTGAGGACCTGCTTGCTCTGAGCACCAGTGCTAATTTGGCTGTGCACAGGGGGCTGTAGGGATTAACAAGGAGACACTGTCGGAGTGAAGGCCTAGACAAGATACACTTGGTACAGTATCCATTCTTCCCTGTTGAGCCACCATAGTCGTCATGTCATCAGACTGGATAACAGAGGTTGCTACGCACAGAGGATTCCCTGAAACCCCATATTCTCCACTTCATGGTCCCACCCAATCCATATCCAAGTGTATCCTCAGTGACTCAGGTACTACTTGCTGAGACTTAAACTGGTGGAGGCAGCTGGCCTAAGTTTCTGGTGTGGCCTTTTGAGGCAACTATAAGCACAGCATCTATGGATTACTTGAAAATTCCTAATAGGTGGCCCCAGAGGGGTAGAGGCTTGGGCTAAGTTTGGCCTGCAGCTCACTCCCTCTCAGGACTGTGCCCCTGGACACCTACTTCACAAATCCACACTAATAAGACCGAGAGACTTAGGAGCTTTGCTTAGTACATAGAAAGAGACACAGAAAGGCAGCCAAAATGGGAAGACAAAGAAGCAGAAACCATATGAGAGAACAGAACAAAGATCCAGATATAATGGAGTCAAGTAATCTAACAGATACACTGGTTATAACGATGCTCAATGAATTTTTGGGAAGTGTAGAGAACTCCAACAAAGAGAAAAATATGTAAATGGAAATTATAAAAGGGAACCAGTCTGAAAATAAGAACACATTATCTGAGATGAGAAGTATGTTAAGTGGAATAAACAAAGTGAATAAAGAAGAGGATCAAATGCCCTATCTAGAGGATAGGAAAGACGATCAGAACACTCAGTCAAAATGGCAAGAAAAAAAGATGCCAAGACTATAAAAATAATTTAAAGTTGCTATTTAACTAGACTATCAAAGCTCCAAATAGTCATCTGATCGGTGTAACTGAAGAAAATCAAGATGTTCAACAGCTGTTTGAAGAAATAATGATGGAAAACTTCTCTAACCTGGTGAAGGAAATGGACATAAAACCCCAGGAAGCTCAGAGAATTCCAAAACTCAGGGATCCAAAGAGGCCCACACCAAGACACATCATAATTAAAATGTCAAGGGTTAAATACAAAGAAATAACATTAAAAGCATCAAAAGAAAAACAAATAATTACCTACAAGGAATACCCATAAGACTGGTAGCAGATTTCTCAAAAGAAACTATGCAGGACAGAAGGGCTTGGCACAAAATATCTGACAGGATAAAGACACAGGATATACAACCAAGAATAATTTAGCCAGCAAAGCTGTCAGTTAGAGTTGAAGGACAGATAAAGAGCTTCCCAGATAAAAACAAACTAAAGAAATTTATCACCACCAAGCCAGAAGTACAGGAAATATTGGAGAAACTTCTTTTAAAAGGAAAAACATATATCAAAACCAGGAATAAAGAACGGTAACAACTACATTCCTATCAATAAGTAACTTAAATAGAAAAGAATTAAGTGCTCCAACTGAAAGATAGAGTGGCTGAAAGGATTAGAAAACAAGACCCCTGCATATGAACAGGAAGGGGATGGAAAAAGATATTGCTTTGATGAACCTAGAAGGTATTTAAGTCAGACAGGGAAAGATAAACACTATATGATTTCACTTATATGTGGAATTTAAGGAATAAAAGGAACAAACTAATCAAAAACAGACTCACAAATATAGTGGACAATTTGATGATGGACAGAGGGGAGGGGGGATTGGGGGCTGGGAGAATGGGGTGAAGGGTTAAAGAAATACAAATTAGTAGCTGATAGATGGTCACAGGGATGGGGAGCATGGCATAGGGAATGCAGTTAGCATTAATACATTGGCTAGGTGGAGGGTCATGGGAGGGAGGGAGCAATTGGGGGGATCATTTTACTAACTATATAAATGTCTAACCAATGTACAGTATACTTGAAACTAACTGAAATTAAAAAAAAAAGTTTTAGATATCTTACTGCCCAATAATGTACACATTGTTAACACCATACTGTACACTTGAAAATAGTTAATACGGTAAATTTTATGGTTTTTTTTTTTTTTTACCACGAAAGAAAGAAAGAAGGAGGAAAAAAGGAAAGCAGGCAAGAAGGAAAGAAGAGCCCTGTTTCCAAGAAGTCCAGGGTCTAGTGTAAGTGTGGACAGAAACAGCTGACTGCATAATTGCTGTGATAAGTATTGTGATAGAGCTTCTACCAAGCACCACAGAAGTAAAAAGTGAGGCAAATGGGTGCCATGGAAAAAGAACTATTTTGTTTTTGTCTTTTGTTTTTTTTAAAAAAAAAAAAAAAAAAGAAAGAGAAATCACAGTGGAATTATCATACAGTGAATGAATAAATACTCTTCTTCACTTACGAAGTATAAATGAGGAGGCCACGTGTCCCTGACTGTCCTGCAGTCCCTGTTATGTCTGTTGCCCCAGCATAATTATGAACAGCACACCATTCACCCTCTAATGTCCCTGCTTTGAATGATAAATTATATGGTCACTCCAGCTATGAATAATGGCTGTTCACATGATCAGTTTACACTCAAATGTATATAATACTTTATAATTTTTCAGAACACCCACCCAGCTGAAAAAATACTGGGTAATGTTATCCATCACTAAACTTCCTATTTAAAGCCTCCCTACCTACTTGTATTGGAATCAGAATCAATAATTCAAAAACAACTCAAACATTGTCACGTATACTGTACAATCTCAACTCACAAATATCCAGCTCAAATACTGAGCCCTCCTGCTTCTCAGCAATTTTTGCTGGATATGTCAGTGAACAAAATAACTGACAATTGGTGCTGCCTCAGAAGTTGTATTTTGGTTTCATCTGCTGAGGCCAGAAGATGTGATTTGAGGCATGTTTTCTTCATTTGCCAATCTTAGTAGTCCCATAACAACTACAAACATTTTGTTTTGTTTTGTTTTTGAGTCACGTGTAGGATCAATTTCTTGACCACTGTCGCTAAGTGGGCCATCTATATCAGAGTTTTCTCCTGCCCTACCATGCAAGACACATAAAATGTTCACATCAAGTGGTATTGGTAGTTTCCTATGCATTAAATGTAACTTCATCTCTTTTTTTTCCCCCATTCAAATGAGCATAAACCAGAATGCAAGGAAACAATGGGTATGAAGTTATCAGAGAACTAATGATGAATTCATTCCAACATATAGATAGACATTCACAAATTTCATTTGTTCATTATTTCTACCAAACCACTTGTAACACTTTCTAATTGATTCCTACATTTATTTATAAAACTGTGTGCTGTTCCAGTTAACATCTGGGAGGATGTTTTCCAAAGAGAATAAAGTGTGATATAAAAGTGCCACCTGCTGATACTGTAGGGGAGGAAAACTTTTTTCTTTACTCTGCTAGGTTCTTGTGGCTGGTCTAATAATTAAATTAACATAAGGCAGATTAACAGGAGAAAAACAAAGTTAATTATGTATATACAGGAGCCCTACAAAGACAATGAGTTTCTAAGATAAATTGGGCAATTTAGGGTTGAATGCCATCTTGAGCAAAGGAAAGGGATAGGGGCCTAGAGCTTCAAAGGGGAGGAGGATAATTCACAGCACGATAAGAAGAGCAGATGTTTGGCAATTAGATGTTTGCCCTGTCATACAGATAGGTCATTCAGATAAAAAGTTATCTCTGGTAATAGTTCTCTTTCTGAGCCAGACCCCCTATCTAGATTCTTTTAGGTAGTTAAGGGAGAGGGAAAAGTTCTTCTTGAGTCTACTGGGTCTTGATTGCCTTCATCTCAAACTAGTCCACATGCCAAAGTGGCACATTTTTGGGAGGCTTGTTCTGAACCTCTTCAATACTCAACATATAAATAGATACTTCTTAGATTGAAGGTCACTGGCTGAAAGAAACCTACTCTTTGTAAGTCACTTAGCCCTTTAAGGGTACTTAAGGCTCCTTTTTGCAGGAGTATCTATTCCTAAAGATACTCTTTAAAGATGTTAGGTATGAATGTGTGGATTTGCATTGTCTACAGAATAAAGATGAAACTAGAATTAAAATATTATACGGGACTTGCAAAATTTAGCCAGTGATCTAAATTTATTCTCCTCAAGGAGAATATAATAATACTTAATAAAAAAGAATAACAAAAAAACACCAATAACTACAATACCTAGAAACCCTTCCCCTATATTAATTCATATTATTCTAAAAATAAAATATTCTTTAAAAAATAGTAGGTGCTATTATTGTCCTAAGTAGACAGCTGAGAAAACTGAGACACAGATAATTTGACTTGCCCAAGGTCCCAGATAACTAGAAATTAGCAAATATAAAAAAATGCTGAATCATTTCATAATAACCAAGATATGGAAACAACCTGTCTCCATCAACAGAGAAATAGATAAAGAACATTATACACACACACACATACACACATACACATGTATATGCATACACACACATGTATACACACATATACATATATACATACATACAATGGAATATTATTCAGCCATGAGAAAGAAAGAAATATGTGAAATCTAAAAAAGTCGAACTCATGAAAACAGAGAGTAAATGGTAGTTACCAGGGGCTAGGGGTTGGGGCAACTGAGGAGATTCTGGTCAAACGGTACAAACTTCCAGTTATAGCTGAATACATCCTGGGGATCTGATGTGCAGCATGACAATTATAGTTAATAATACTGTACTATGTACTTGAAAGTTGCTGAGTAAATTTTTAATGTTCTCACCGTAAGTTATATGGCTTTGTGGAGATGTTAGCTAAAGCTATGGTGATAATCATTTTGCAATATGTAAGTGTATCAAATCAATATGTTCTATACATTAAACTTACACAATGTTATATGTCAATTATAACTCAATAAAACTGGGGAGAAAAAAAAGGAAAAGAAAATACTGACATTTACCAGAGCTTGAAACACAGCTCTGTCCAAAGGGAAGCAAAGTTCTCCCTGCTGTTCATTAGCATAAAGGAAGGAAAAAGGCTACCCTTTGGAAATAATAATCTAGTGTTTACTCCACTGCAGGCTAAGTGCATGAAAAATAGTCGATGATCATCCCATTTCCATATACTCTTTTCTCTGCCAAGATTTAAAAAATTGTGTTTCCTGTACATACCCTGAGGTATAAGGAGAATGTATAGCTCTGGGAGGATATACATAAAGCCATATGTATATGCTCATAAATATATATGGGTTAGAATAATTGATCAAATGGAGACCTAGGGGTCTCCCCCACCCCAACTCCCTCTACTCCAAAAAAACAAACAAGGCAAAATATTGACTAGCAGAGTTCTGGTTCCAGGTCTGGATGACATCAAGACAAACCACAGTGGCTTGTGCTGTTTATGAGATCATCTAACCTCTTGACTGCATTACAGCTTTGTAATCATACTCTCCTATTTATTACTCTGTGTACAGCATTCCATTATCTAGAGTGCTGTCAGAAAATACCTTCCCAGCTGCTGAATTACCCTAATCACAACTCTTTCCAACCCAGCCCTGCTTTGGGCTGTGGGGATGGGGAAAGAGCAGAGGGGAGAGGAGAGTTTTCAGTGACGACTAGAAAAAGGTGCTTGACATTTCCTCCATGCTCTTGGGCAGTGCAACTGCCCTGTTCTCTGGCTACTTTGCTCTAAGCCTTTATTAACCCAGTGTGAAATATGGCAATTTCCTAAGCCATGGTCATTAAAGTAAATACCATTTCTCCCCATAAGGCTCATTTTAGCCGCTGTGTCCCTCATGCTTGTTTGGCTCATGATATTTCATGCCAAATATTTTAGAGACAGTGCTCAAAAATTGTAGAGCAGCTAGACTGGGAAATACAGTGTTCCCAACCATCAGGAAATGGAGTGGCTGAAGAGATGTTGTGTTTTGTATTTGCTTTACGTTCATTATGTGTTTCTTGCTGAGCCTGCCTTTTCCACAAATGTCGAAGATTGAGCTGACTAATGACTCTCTATTAACACCAACTCATGTTGGTGATTGTGCATCTTCAGAAAGTACTTAATAAACTCTATTAAAAGATTTTGCTTTCCAGCAATGGCAATCATGCCAGATGTGATATTGTGATATCAGACAAAGGCAATCTCAACAAGGTTTCAAGGTAACATTAAAAAGTAATCCTATATTAAGTTTCCTAGCAAGATGCCCCATAAGTGCTGAAAACACATAAGAGGTTTGAGTTCAGATAAAGAATGTGTTACCAGATGGCAACAGTAATTACCCTGTCCCCAAACTCAGATTGTATTTACCCTGCCTTTTGCCTGCAAAGTTGCCAAGACAATATCCAGCTTTTCTGCTGGAGCGCACCACTTCATCTTTCCTGCTGGTGTGCATGTATTAATGACTGTGTGCTTTTATTAATGGTGTAAGACAAGACTATTTCAGTCATATCATTACACCTACTGCCTCATATAGATCATAAAGGACAAGGATAAAATTTAATTTGCAATAACTCTTTGGAGCCATAGTAATAGTTGCCCAAGAGTTCTTTGTCAGAGCATCTTGGCTTTCATTAAGTACTCAGCCACTAAATTCTCTTCAATTCTGGCAGAAGCAGCCAGGGAACACTTTGGGAGCTCTATAAAAAGGCAGTCTCCTAATCTTCAAACCGTTGGAAAGACTCTTTAGCATCTGTTAAAATATTTTTTCTTTCTAATCTGCCTGAAACTAATAGGGAGAAAATTCTGAGATGTTTCTTAATTAAGCAATAGGGTGGTCTGTGCTGAGTTAATCACAATTGTAAAGCATAAAAAAAGCAAAAGAGTTAAGTACCCTAAATCCTTAGGCATCTAATTTTCCACTGAATGTGCCTTATTGCTGTTATTAAGAAGTCTTAGTCTTATATCAAAACAGGAAGATCCAAATGTGGAAAAGGCTAATGCAAGGGAAGATCAAGACTGTGAGAAAAGCAAAAGAAAAAAAGAAAGAAAGAAAGAAAAAGAAACCAGCAAATTGCTCCTTTTGGCCAGGAGAAATGAAAGGATGAAGGATGCAGGGAATTGTGTAGGGCAAGGGGGTTCTTGCTTTGGCCGTTTTATTATTGGGCCCCATGGTCTCTGGGAGGGGCCTGCAGAACTGCCTCCTTAACAGAGTAGAAAGTACAATTGTAAGAACCATGAGCTGTAAGGCAACTGGGGAGGGAGCAGCTATAACTAAGTAGCATGAGCCGCCTTCAACTAAAGGGCTTACTGCTATAATTCTGGTATATTCACTTAGCACACAGCTAGTAAAGAAAACAGACCTGAGAGTACAAATCTCATTTTCCAAAACCAGTTTATAAACTCCTCTTTAAAATCACTAAAAAGGTGAGTACCTACTTCCTAGTGACTATTTTCAGCTTAGAACTCAGAATTCCTACAAATTCCTTACTAGTGTTAAAAATGATCAAAGACCATTTTTATGATACAGGCGAACTTTAGTTAACACTTCAGGAGGTGGAAAGTCTCCTTTTGGAGACCTGCAAAATAGGACAGAAGGCAGGAAGCTTTTATAGGGTAAATAAAAAAGAACGTGGAAGAGAAAAATATCGGATTGACAGGAGCCACACAGTCAACCTTGTTGGGGATGAGAAGACTCAGAGCCGGCTTGGTATTTGGGGATTGACTGATGGGATGTCCTGCATTTCTATTCAAGCTTCGGTTTGCTAACGTGGCACCTAGGCAGGAGCAGCTTTATCTTGGGCCTAGAAAGTAGTCTTATCACCATAACATCTGGAGTTTGCAAGAGAAGCATTGCAACTCAAACTTGCTGTCTTTTAAAGCCATTGACCCAGGAGGTCTTCCTACTGTGTTTACTCAGCTCTGAGATCAACAATAGAAATTCACTCTGGCACAGTCTTTTACACTGTTGTATACCCTTCTCACCTCTGTGAAAACTTTACTCATGCTTAGTTAACCTAACTTTATGAAGTGACTTGTTAAAATAGCTACAATAGCAACAACAACAAAATCCTTTACCTGCTCTGTCATTATAATTGTGATTTGTATCTTACTGAGAACTGAATGAATTAAGTAAATTGTGCCACACACACACTTCCTATTGCTTATCTTTTCATTTTCATTTGACATTTTATCCCACGAGAGAGGAAAATCTATTGGTTTGAAACTCTACATTAAACACTTAACTAGTATTTAAGAAGTAAGTACATAATGTGTTTTCGTAGTTTTCCCTCAGTCAATCCTCATGATTCACAGATTTCACATTTGCAGATTTGCCTACTAATTAAATATTATTTATAACCCCAAATCAATACTCAGGCACTTCCACGGTTGTTCATAGACATAAATATGCACAGAGGAGTAAAAAATATGAATCACTTGATGTACAAATCCCAACTGAGTTTGAACAAGAAGATGCCCTGCTCTCTCATTGCAGCCCTCCGACTGTAAACGTGTGTGCATTTTGCAGTCTGGTAATGCCACATTTTTCACATGTTTGTGCTTTTTGGTGGTGATTTTGATGTTTAAAATGGCCCTCAAGCATAGGAGGCCATTTTATATGTGAAGTACTATATAACTTTCCTAAACTCAAAAAGTCTGCAAGGTGTCTTACAGAGAAAATGCATGTGTTAGGTAAGTTTCATTCAGGCATATTGTGAGTTAATGAATCAACAACACATATTAAATAGATGTCTTTAAACAGAAACACACATAAAATAGTTATATATTGATTGGTTGATGAAAATATTGCGGCCAGAGGCTTGCAGAAACCTAGCCCTGTATTTCTCCCAGGGACAATGATGCAGTACTTGCTAATTCAGTGTTTGCTGAAACTTTATAGAACATAACTGCTGTGAATAATAAGAATCAACTGTATCATCAAAATTGCTGACTTCATCTTCTCCCTTACTCAGCTGGCTCTAATCCAAACTGATAACATTTGCAACATTCTTGAGATCAAATCACATCTATTTTTAAAAAGGTGTGTTTTTTTTTTTATAATCTATGCTTTAGCATCTCAGATTTTTTTAAAAGTCCTTTGATTTCAGCCGCAGCTGGATCTCTCTAAGGCCATGTTTCTCAACTTTCTCCTCCATTCGTGGGGTCCCAATGTCAATGGATGGAGCTACTTGAGTCCAGAGAAGCCTTTCCTCTGCGTTTTGGCTAGTTTTGGCCCTGCTCATAGCCCTGAGAGCTAAAAGATCAATTTCTTGGCTATAAATTGCTTATACTACCTCTCCTATAACAGCTCTAAGAAATTAGAAAGATTGAAATGAACTGTTATAAGGCCTATTTGGAAGCCTTCTAGATTTTTGCCCGCCTGTGAACCCCACTAGTGCCCTATATTCCTGCATAGAATGGAGTGAATTTGTCTCCTAATTCAGTCAGTACCCCCCAAGAGACACAGCTACGTGATTTACCGAGCACACTGCAAAATAAAAATGTGGGGTACAGTTTTGCGGGTATGTGACCTATACAGTCACACAGGTCCCATGCTTAGGAAAGCCACGGGCTCACTTTCATGCTCTATTCAGCTCTCTACAATTGAGTATGTGTGCTTTTTCAGGGGCTCTACTACTAATCATAAAAGTCGAGGTATTCCCAGGTTTTAATTAGCTGCTAAGAAACTCAGAGCTAGATTTGGTATCTCACTCTGTAATTAAATTATGTTAGAAACAAGATATTATCAATTCCTCTGCTTTCTTTGCTTCATTTTTGTTCTTTTGATATTTTAAATTATCTCATTGTACATTTTATTTACCTTTATCACCCAAAGTTTTTCAAGATAAGTAAGGCAAAAGTCCCATGGAAATGAAATGGTCCTCTTGTCCTTCTTATAGTTACAAAGCATGAACTTCAGATTCATTAGCTGAGATTCATTGAATGATTTCTGAGCACCTTCTGTGCGCCAACACTGTTGTTAGAGTCTTCACATGTTACCCAACTCACGCCTTCCAACTGACCTGTGAAGGATACACTATCATTGCTTTATAAAAGAAATTCGAAGTTCAGAGAACATATGTAATTTGTCCAAGATCTAGAACTAGGAAAAGTAAGAAAAAGAATTTAGATCCAGCTTTCTGCTTCTTCGTTTAGTGTTCTTTCTGTTATATTATGCAGTTTCTCCTCTTTACCTTAGTGGAGTCTTGAAGATCATTTAATCCCAAACCTATCATTTGGGGCAAAAAATTGCTGGGAGAGTCAGATTAATTACCCAAGATCACTCTGCCAGCAGAAGTTAAGACTTGGGATTAGAAATCACTAATCTCCTGTCTCTGGACCCACAATGGTGGCTGTCCTCATGCTCATTTTGTTTAATCCTTTCCATCTTCCTGACTTCTAGGGTCATATTGCAGATCTCATAACCTTTAATAGTTTGATGATGACTTCCTGCAGATGAGTTCCTAAGCCAGTAATTCCAGTTCTGAACTTCCTCCTGAATGCCAATTTGCATCTTTAATTTTCTAAAGGTCACTAGTTCAAGGAGTTAAAACTTCTATTTATTTATTCAATTATTTAATCAATATTTACTAAGTGGCTTCTGTATACTAGTGGGGGAAATGTAGTTCATTTTACTTAGGTATAACAGTTTAAACAAACAGACATTATTTTGATAAGTTTCATGGCCTAATGAAAAAGAATGATTGAGACTGAGGCTGCAGAGTAAAATTAGCCTTGGCCAAATACCAGCTACCTGACAGCAGCCAATTCTAATTCTAATGCTAGTAAATACCAAAGACATTGACGTTTGAAGCTCAGCAACAAATATATGTTCCCAGAAAGTGAAAAAATAGTCTAAACATTTTAATTACACCTCATCATTCCCAGATCATCTATGATATTTTTTTCAGGATTTTTATTTATATGCTCCAATAAGTATATAAATACTATGGAGAAAAAAAAAAACACAAACAACTTTGTTGAAACTGAGCGGTTGCCTGGCATGTGGCATCCTGTGCAATGTAGCTCACAATTGTCATTGGCTTAATGATATATGCAAATCCAATGTGCAATTTGTAATGCAATCTAAGGGTATCAGTGCATATTTTTTGGAAGAATATGTTCTACCACAGTCAAATCTGTGAATGACGACAAATAAAATATGCAAAGGCAAAAAAAGACCTCTGAGAGGCTAACATTAAAAATTGAAACCTTAGAGTATCTAGGCGTGAGCCAAATAGGGGGGCATGTGGATAAGCTAGAGAGAGAATGTCTTCGTTTATCTTGCCCATTCTGGAAGGCAAGAAATAGCTCAAGATCCAGACTGAGCATGGTGGAGGGTTAGTCAATCCTTTCCCTCCCAATTATCCAATCCCCTTCTCTTTCTCTCTCACTTCAAAACCAAACCAAGGGATGAGAACTAAGAAAAGGTCAGGATCCAAGGCAAATCTATGGTGAATCCAACCTTAGTGTGCCATTAAAGTTCTTAATCTCTTAGAAAGAACTAGAAACTGAGGACATTTTCTCTGGCCTCCCTAGTAGAGAAAATGAAATTGGTAATGAAGCAGAAGCACCATGTCAGTTGCTTAAAGTTCATTCACATTTAACATTTCACACACCATTTACATTCTTGCTCTCTCTCCACCACCTGAAAAAAGGCAGTGGTGCCCTTTGGAGCTTAGAGGGATGGCTGGGTTTCCTTAAAGTGCCTCCTTCTGTCGTTGCTTCCCTCCCTTCCTTTATTCCTAGCTCAGTCGCAAGAAATCTTCATGCCAACTGAAACCATCTGTGGCTCAACGACACTCCTGCCCCACCTGAGCACCACGAAATCTCAGTTTCTTTTATCATGAATAAAAGAGCAACGATACCCTGCTTAGTTTTTCAGATACCTCTGCATACTCTGCAGAGCCTATTTTTGAGTTTTCAAGCTGCAACTGCTTGTCTTGATCCCTGAGATTTAACCTGAGGCATTGGTTTCACACACCAAGCATTTTAAAGGGATTTGACAGGTAATATTAACATTTTTTGAGCAACATCTCTGTTCCAGGATGTTATAGGTTGAATTATTTCCCCAAGATGTGAGTTTTGTTGTCCTCTCACAATTCGTATGCTGAAATCTCAATCCGCAGTACCTCAGAATATAGTGATATTTGGAGATAGGGCCTTTAAAGGGGTGATTAAGCTAACACGAGGCTGTTTATGTCAGCCCTAATTCAATCTGACTGGAGCCCTTAAAAGAAGAAAGTCTGAGATGTAAGAAGACACCAGGGTTGTGACTAACCAGAGGAAAGACCGTGAAAAGAGGAAGAGGGTGGTCACACTCAGAGGAGCCCTTCCTTGAGCACCGATGTTTCTCTTGCAGTTTCTAAGGAACAAAGAAAAACTTGTTTTTACTCAGTTGAAAGCATGGATTATGGTGTCGAGAAATAAGTAAATAAACCAACTCCTCTGCTTCCTTACTTTATTTTTAAATTCCCCGAAGATTAGTTTTGCAGCTAAGGATTCCTCATATTGTAAGATAAACCCCAACTCAAACTGGCCTAAATTTTTTTTTTAAAGGTGGGGTACCTCTGGTTGCTTCAAACTCTTCTTCAAGGGGGCAAAATGGCTGCTATGATTACAGACACCATGTCTTCACACCATATCACTCAGGGATTAGACCCCATCTTTTGGCTTTATTTTTCAGAGTCCTCAGTCAAGATCCCTTTCTAATGTTCTGGCTCACAGTTTTACATTTGTAGCTGAAACACTGCAGCCAGGGGTACAGAACAGAGTAATTGGTGTAAGACAATTAGGTTCCCATCCAAATCACAGAACTGAGGATCTCAGGGTGGAGACAGGGGAGACTTCCCAAAGCCTTGTTGGAAGTTCCCAGGGGCTGGGGGGTGGGGAGGGAAAAATAAGAGATTATAGTTTAATGAGTACAGAGTTTCTGTTTAGGATGATAAAAAGTTATGAAAATAGATGGTAGTGACAGTGTGCAACATTGTGAATGAGTTAATGCCACTGAATTGGACACTTAAAATGGTAATAATGGCAAATTTTATATTGTATACTTTACCACAAAAAAAAATTAAAGTAATTTAAAAAATAAAAATTAAAACAATGTTCTGGACACATTTCACTTCCACTCTAGCTGAAACCAGGATTTTATCCCCACAGTGCCCCTTTGCCATTGAAAACAGCCCTTGGGAGTCCTCCCTACCCACTGAATCAGTGCTGGGACCAACGAGCGTGAAAAGAAGCCTGCCAAACGTCAACAGAGAATTATGTTCAGATTGTATTGAACACTGACTTGTGACCGGACTCAGGAAATACAGCGTTATTCATGGGACCCGAGCACCCTTATCTTAGACTGCCAGAGATTTCACACAGGGAGATAATTAAGGTCAAATCACTTATTGGTGGTTTGAATGGAAAAAGAAATAGGCGGCTTTTGAATGAATATTTTCTAGTGGCATTTTTAGTGTATAAAAGAAGGGAACAAGTCCTAGCAGGGGAAAGCTGACAGCAATGTGAACTGAGCTGTGGCGTCTTCGTTTTCTCCTGTGGTTATGTATAGTTAGGTATATACCTGGGAAGTCTCCGTAAAATCTTCCTGGGAGCACAGAGTTCTTCCCTTCTGACAGCTACGACAAAGGTGAGCAGATTGCTCTGTGATGAAACACACTCAGCTGCATCATCTCTCCAACAATCAGAAAACCAGGTCCAAGGCAGCCATCTAGCTGCGAGGTGAATTTACAGTGATTTGATTTTCCGAGTAGCTATTGTTTAAAAACTGAATTTACATCCATGACACCCAGTGTCAACTTGAGAATGATTTTATCATGCCTGCTTTTGTGCAGCTAAGCTGGAAAATGTGGGCAGTGACAGACTGAAGCAGAAAAGGAACAAATTTGCATGTTACGGGGTTAGAAGAGCCCTTTGATTGTTGGAGAGGCCCAATGATGCTGTCAAGCGCTGGCAGACAGCACGCCCGAGACACACCAGATCTGCTCTCTGGATGGCTGACAGTGCACGATTTAGAGTCAGCACAGGATCAAAGAGTTGGGACTATCTCAAATAAAAGTGTTAAAAACACAAAGAAGCCTGCATCTTGATAAGAGGACATCCCTGAGGAGAGAAATGAACAGAGAGAAAGAAAACGACCTTGAGTCTATGAAATGTTACAAGCCTCAGAATTGTAAAATGCCTGAAATGAAAAGAAAACGTGCAGCTGAAATGAGAGTTTCAGAACTGAAAAGGTTGGAAGTTGTATGCTTGCCACAAGTGAAGATGAGAAAGAGGAATAATAGATAAATGCACAGATAATGATTTAGGTTACATTTCGGTTTTCAAGGCTGATCATTTGCTTGCATAAGGAGGTCTGACTTAAAGCATCAACACGTGCATTTTAGCTGAGCATGCCTCCTTAGTGTGAAATACGAGACTTTGAAATAGATAGTCTTTAAAAGAAGGAAAAAACTGATTAGTGGCAATGGTCAAGAAAAAACTTGCTTTTTAAAGAAGAAAGTTAAAATATTGGAGATGAGACCTCAAGTAGAAACTTAAATAATAAATTCGCTCTTTGGAAATTACGTTTTCAGCAAAGCGTGCCATATAATAACGTATTTATCAATAGGGAATAAATCAAGGATTCTCTTCCAGGGAAGACTGCATCTTCTGGCAGCATTCTAAGTGTTTCAAATCTGACTCCCCAATTCCCCAATTTACTTTTTGTTTGAGGGGAATATTTTAGGGGTGGCTTTTCCCTACTCTCCATAAGAACAGCTACTCTCACCATGTCTGGAATCAGAGAGAACCTCCAGAGAAGGAGCATTGCCGGTAGAGCCAGCTGGAAAATTGGAGCCCCAATTTTTTCACTTAAAACTTCTCAGGGCAGACAAGTACCCCGCTCCTGCTTCCCGCCCTTAATCTTAACCAGGTACATGTTCTAGAAGGAAAAGCTTTACAAAAACTAGCTAGAGACCATGTTTTATTTATTATTTGAGTATTTTTTAAATCACCTGATATAAGATAAGCCACCGTGAGCACCCATATAAATATTTGCTTTTGGGGCCATCATGCCAATAGTTTAGTCTTGAAAAGTGACTTTTCCACAGTGAAGAATATTATCTGACACTGCTCACACCCACACCCATATTCAGATATTTATATCTGGTTTCAATTCACTGATGCAGTGTTTTTTAAAAAAAAAAAATCTTTCCCAAATTTTACTAGCTTCTTGATAATAGTTTTTAATTGGAAAAAAAAAAAAAATCTCCCCAATCTCCAAATGCAGTATAATCATACAAATAATATTTAACTAAATTATACCCTGTGTGTATTTGACAAGCATAAAAGTGTTTTGCTCAGTGGCCTGAAATGTTTCCCCAAAATTTTATGGCTTGCTGGTGAACATTTAACATTTCAAAATATATTTAAAAGGAAATTCAAAGAGACTTAATTATATGATTACCTTGCCTGCACAGGAGATCATTTCCTTCTAAATATTGTGCTTTATCTGTTCTGATTTCCAAAATCAAAGCAAATCATCCAGCATTTGGTTTTTTATTCTGACCCAGGCAATTAACCACGGTCGAAGAAAGTAGCTATAAGAACTTTACCACATTGTGCAATGTTCTAATATAACACAAGAGGGCAGGTTTTGCTTTGTCGTCAGCCCAATTCAGCTATGCTGTTAATCAGAAAGGTCATTGTGCTAATTGCGTATTCAAAAACGCTCAGCAACATGCACAGTGAATAAGTAATCAGAGTGTGTACTCTGGCAGGAAATCTCTGGTATTTCAATAAAGAAGGACAAGTTTAAGCCTTTCTATGAGATGTTATTTACAACACAGAGAATAATTATATTTGGGAGACACTGATAGTTTTATCTTATGTTTATAAACCTCCAAAGGAGCAGAAAATGGCTAGAAGAAGAAAGGACCAAATTCAGTTGCATTACATCCAAAAAATCTCGCTTGAGTCACTGCGTCAAATAACACAATTGGATTAATGGTTTCTACCAAATACACATTGTTTTGTTTGCTTTTAGAAAACTTTAACTTATCCCATTGCTCACAATTTTCTTCTGTGTTGTTTTCAAGATTTCATCAAACTACCTGACAAAGCAAAATTAAATTCACAAGGGTTATTTATGGATTGAACTGCCAGTAAAGCTGAAGTCAAAGTAATATGTCATCTTTAGAGAATTTCTAAAGAAACCCTGGGGCCCACTGGAGTAAAAAGGCACTGGTTTTGCCCACAAACTCCTTCCACTGAAACAAGACTTTTAAGACATCAGAAACTGGAGAGCCTTAAAATGACACTGTAAGGTCTTAACTTCCCATCTTTGTCTCAACAAATGGTAGAATTAAGGCCTACCAACGGTGGGGAGAAGATAGGCCCAAGAAGAAAATATGTCTGAAAAGTGTAAACTTGTATTAGGTTGTATGGAGTCAAATGCCACCTACCATATGTCTGACTCAAAATCTGAAAAGTAAATTGTTATTTCACAGTTCAAGTTCTACTTTGAGATTAATTTATTCATTTAAAAATATTCATAGAATATTCGGGATAAGCGAAGCACTGTAGAAATAGGAAGGGTTCATTCAACCTTGGGTTTTGCCATTGCATTAAGGAGAGTAATTATCTCCACTGTAGGGTGAATTGATTTTTTTATGTGCCTGTGTCAATTAACCACCAACATTTTCTGAGTACTTGAAGCACTTCAATACATGGTACAGAGAGGTATACAACTTGACCTCTAGAAGTTTTAAGTCTAGATGTGGAAGCAAACAAGACATAGCTATTACCACATTGGCTCTAACTTCCTTCTTCTGGGATCTCCAACAAGGTGACTGACCTGGAAGGCTTTCCAGAAGGATGGGTAAGTTAGCTGCTACAGAACACCTCCTCCCTGGTCAGGGAGTTGAAGTAGCCACCCTACCACACTCCCACCCCAAGATCAGTCTTTGGATTGTGGGGACATCAATAGTTACTCTTCACCTGGGAAAATGCTGGTGTCTGATTTTGTTACCTGTATAATAATGAGCCAGGAAGTAGCAATTGCTTAGAAACTCAAAAGAAAGTAGAAACATCAGTTTAAGAACATATTTTTAAAAGTGAAGTCACTATTATGTATTTTATATGTATTTTCAAAAGTAAACTAGATATTTTGTATCATATATACTTATATTCATACATATATAAAGATGGAAATTGATGCTCATGAATTAACAAACAATAATCCCCAACAGATGCACAATAATGTACAAAACAACATTAATTTTTATTTGCCTCTTTAATCAATTTTCTACTTTATTTTAATGCAAGTTTAAAATTCCTCAGTAAGGTTATTACAATAAACAATGTTAAATCCTAAGTGAGACACAAATTATTGTCAAAGAATTTTAGAATTAGAAGAGAATTTAATTCACAAAGAAAAGATGTTATAAAATCTCACTTTTGAATGTTAGTTTTATAAAACATTTCTTTTGAAATCATAATTCACATATAATTTTCTAATACTGAAGATAAGCATGTAGAGTTATGTATTCATTTTCTTCAAGGTTGAATTTTTCCCTATCATTGGGAAGAATAGCTCTACAATGCTCGGTGATATTTTCTGAGTTTATTTGCATAATATTCAATGTAAGTGAATATCAACTTTTATATTCTGTGAATTTCGTTCTACCTTTAAGTTTGTTTAAAGTCATTCATCATTGATTTATTGTAAGGTTAGAAAATTTTATTCCTCTTATATGAACTATAAAGTTAGGAAATTATTTCTCTTAGGAAGAGATGTTATTAAGTATAATATTAATAAAAAGTTTTAAGCACTATAGATAGAAGTAGCTAAATATAAAAGACTACTCTTTACTTCTACCTCCAATAGATCTTACTTTAAACAAATCTTAGGAGACTATGATATATGAACATTCTGATATACCTGAAAGATAAGCTAGAGGTGGTTATTTGCTTTATAGAATTGTTTATAATAGTTCATCTATAAAAAGTAATTTCTCCTGGTGCTTTTAATGTATAATTGATTTATACACATGTAGTACCATCCACCACTTATTGCCACTCCATTACAAATGAAGACACTTGGGCTAAGAAAGATTGAACCATAATCTTGTCCAAGTTTCAAATTGCACTGACCTGAAAATTACAGTGAATCCACTCTATCAATTTCTTTTTATGCTCTCAAAACAGGAGGAAGCTTAATCAATATGGATAATTATTATGAGGCAACAAACAGTCAGCTTTACATTGGTTTGATGGCAGATATAGCCTTAAGCACTTTAGATTGAGTTTGTTACCGAAAAAAAGCAAACCAGAGACTACAGCTAAGCATTTCCTGTGTTTGGGACCATCATAACAGGAGGAGCTGCCTAAGATCTTCAGCTAAAGGAGGAAAAGTGAGGATTAGTTTGTTCATTGTCAGAGTCCCAATTACAGCTTGGCCAGCCTCTTTTCTAAGGTAAGGTGTGAATTCCTTAGGCTTCTTCCGTGTACCTCTTATTGCTTAAATGTGTCTCCATTAGGGGTGCATATCCTTTTCGAAGTCTTCTATACTGAAGGAAAGCCAACAGCACCAAGAGACCAATCAAAGCCACCAGCATTCCCATAACTACTGAGAGGGTTGTATTCCAACTTGGAGTTTCTTCAACTAAAATTAAAGCAGAAGAAAAAGGTCTACGATTGGGATTTTCATCAGCTGAATACTTTTCAAAAAGGAAAGAATAAAGCAATTTACCTTTCACATGCATTTTTGTTGATAAAGCAAAACTACACTGGCTAGAATAAAATTTATCTTCTCCTTCCTCACCAGTTCTTATTATACTTATTATATCCACAATTGTTTTTTTGTGAGGATGTGGGAAATGGAATTCCATTATTTAAATACAGCTTATTGCATTTTAAAAATTTCTTACAATAAATACTTATACAGAATAAACCCTCTAAGGAAGAATATAACTACTTTTGTGAGTTAGAAACTCATTTGTAAAAGCACATGCTAAAATGGTATCTATGGAACCGAAAAATATACAACCTTTAGGTGGAGAAATTCTGCTGTTGTCTCTACCTTTTATTATAGGGTGATAAATGTATAAGAAAGATCAAATGGCTATTGTAACAGAAAATATTCAGTAGCAGGAGCAGATGAAATTCATACCCATTAAGACAATTGTGAATAAATTCTGAATCTCTTAACATGATAAATCCCATCTTCTACTCAAATATATTTTATAAGCACTCTTCCACAAAATAAGGGATTTCATTTTTCGTATATTTATGCCTATTTGTCATTTCTTTAAAAATGATCTTGTCCTTGGCCAGCTGTTCTTAAATTCAGTTTCTGTGAACTGGGTTCTTATTCTATACCCTACACTTATCTAAATAAGATTCTCCTCCTACTTCTTTTTCTCCAATCCCGCAGAGGGCTCTGACTCATCCAGATAGCATTCCTCCAAGAGGATTTAAATTTGTCCCTCTTGTTACAATCCAGCGGCACCTGTTTCCAGCCTCAGCTTCTAGAAACACAGAGTTTTATGCTGCTATTTCTTTGTTCAGAAACCAAAAAGGTTTCTCTTTTGTTATTGTCCAAATTCTTCTGCCTAGCTTTTGTTTTAATTATTTTTTTAATTCTGGTAAAATACACATAACATATTTTATCATCTTAACTATTTTTAAGTGTAAAGTTCTGTGACTTTAAGTACATTCACATTGTTGTGCAATTATCAGCATCTATCCACAGAATTTCTTTCATCTTACATAACTGAAATGGTAACTTCCAAACCCCTACACTCAACCCAAATCCTGGAAATTATCATTCTATTTTTATTCTATGAAATTGACTACTCTAGATACTTCACACAAGTGGACTCATATTTCTTGTCTTTCTGTGATGGGTTTATTTAACTTGGCATAAGGTCTTCAAGATTCATCCATGTTGTAACATGTGACAAGATTTTCTTACTTTTAAAGCTGAATCATACTCCACTGTAAGTATATACAATATTTTATTTATCCATTCATCCATCAGTAGACATTTAGGTTGCTTCCACTTTTTGTGTTTTGTGAATGATAATGCTATGAACAGAGGTATACAAACACCTGTTTGAGTACTTGCTTTATTAGATCGAATGGTAATTCTGTTTAATTTTTGAGGAACTGCCATAGTGTTTTCTACAGAGGCTATTCCATTTTACATTCCAACCACCAGTGCACAAGGGTTTCGATCCTCAACAACACTTGTTATTTTCTGAGTGTGTGTGTAGTTTTATTTTATTTTATTTTATTTTGGTAGTAACCATCCTACCAAATGGGCTTAAAGTGGTATCGTATCGTGGTTTCTGCCTAGCTTTTAAGGCCCTAGGTACTCAGGCCCTTCTCATAGATCCAACTTTGATTGACAGTTATGTTTTACCTCAGCCTTCCACTACAGCCCGGCTCTCTCCTCACAGTCCCCTTTATAGATTACATGTGTCTTTCATACTTCTGTTCCCTGCCCATCTTCAATCTAAAATGCTCCCTTTTCCCTTCTCACCTGCCTAAGATCTACCATCTCTTTGAATCTAGTTCAAGACCTACTTTCTTTCCCAAATTTCTCACTCTCATCTCTGACTTTTGGTTATAGTCCCAAAATGGGACTGTAAATTTCTTTGTCAAAATAATTAATGAATGCAAATTTGTATCTTCTAATGAGCTGGGCATTCTGGGCATATTTGGATTCTCAGTCTATACCTATTAACTGGCTAATTTCAGAGGAGACAGGAACATGGTCAAAAGGCGTGCTGCAAAATTTTGGGTTATTATTACGTTTAGTCCCAGAGAAAAGAAAAAGAAGTTTCAAAGAGATATCCTCAGCTACCCAAAGAAATGAAACTTTAAATCAATAAGGAGAATAAGCAACAGTAATTGCAAAACTAGAAGAAAAAGCAAAGGACAGATTCCAGGGCCTAAAAGACTCTGAAGTCAGAGAGTGAGAGAGATGTGAGCTAAAAAATTTTCTTGATTACTTTGTAGGCTGAGATTAGGGAAGATGAAATAGACACAAATGGGGAAGAGCCCCTGGCAGATGGGCTGTATGTTCTTCAGCTTCTAGACAAATTAACATATATTTTTAAACATTTTACCTTTCCTTTCTCAAACTGTTCTAAGATTCTTTGTTTTTAATGAGGTATAATTGACATACGACATTGATATTTGTATATATTGCAAACTAAGATTCTTTAAATGGCATGTGGAACTATATTGGAGCCTAGGCAAATGAAAAAAATGTGTGCCTATATGTGTGTGTGTGTGTACATATATATATGTATCAAAATATCCTCCCATATTTTGAACCAACTGGGAAAAGCTAATTTAAAAATCTACAACTTAAAAACACGACTTAAAAAACATCACTTTAGAAAACATATACATGAAGCCCCATGTAGCCCAATCTGTAAGCAGGCCATTGTTAGCTTCACGAATCCACCTGGCAGGGGAGGTATGAGCTAACTATGAAAAATTGATTTACTTACAAAATAATGCAGGGGTATAAAACAAACAAACAGCCTGTCTTTGTTTAAAATTTTGATAGTGAATTCATCATAGATTTTTTTTGCATTAATTTCAGTTTACTTTTTAATATTGCATTATAGTATTACTTATCCCAATTACTAAATTTTTTGGCCTCCCCTTGACCTTTGCACTCAAGACAGGTGCTACACTCACCTAACTCTAAACCCAGCCTCGCCTTTAGGTTATGATCTCTAAGTCCTGTAAGTCACTGTTCACATGTGGCAAGTGCATTTTGACTTCACTAGTTAGACATAGCCAGTTTTCAATTAATTCAAATGGAATTGCCAAATCAGGTGTAGGAGTAGATACTTCCTCTATGGAATAAGGTTTCTTAACAACTTTCAGTTTTCTGAAACAACAGTCATCCAACTGGTTCCTTTTCTGATGTTTAATTAGTACTTTAAAGGCTCATTTTGATATTCATTCTAGAAAATTGCCTATAAACAAGACCTGAATGCTTCAATTTAAAGTCTTGGTTTACATTTTTAAAATAAGAAAGAAAGATGAATGAATCATCCATTTAGAAGTTGTATTAGTTACCTGGCAGGTCAATAACGTAGCTGTAGCCAAGTTGGTCTGCGGTTAAAAAGAATTCCTCGTTAGTCACCGGAGGAAAGAAAGGAACCATGTTATACATCCTGTTGTGACCAATGGGTGCCAGCTCCTGAGGCCAGGCATCCACAGAAGGGTTAAATCTTTTCATCCACTCATCAAAAATGGCATCAGTAAAACAATGAAGGACCTGAAAGACAGTTGAATGTGACGCTTAATGTTTATTGAACTATTTCTATTAGATCAATCCAAATGGAGCTTCCTTCTTGCCACGAAGAACTTCTGTGTACTCAATCTAACCTTAGAATTTTAAGTTAAGTTTCCATGGATGTATGACATGTCTCTCCAAATAGGGTTATAACCCCTTTGTCAAGTGAACAAATGAAAGTTCCGTTGTAGATTTAACTTTGGTTAGGAACGCTTGCGGTCTTCAACAAATCAGTTTAATTATTAAGTTCAGAAAAAAGGCAAGTGTGATGAGATGCATATTTTAGTCCATTTTCAGATGCTTTGGCTCTAACGGGAGAGACAGAATAGGTTGTGTATACCAGTATTGTGAAACAAATGGACAGATAAAAAAAAAAATACAAAATAGGTTTTCAAGTGTTTCTCACCAGGAATAACCTCTATCTACTCATTTTATAACCCTCTCATTTGAATTTTCAGTGTTATGCCAGCAAAAGAAAATCTAAAAATGTTATAAAGTGCATAACGCTAATTTAAATTTTCTTAAGGAAGCTGTGTAAGTCCTTATCAAATAAAGCAATTATTACATATTTTAAAATATTAACAGCAAAATGTCCACATGTGTAGCCCTGATTTCACAACAGGATACAAACATGAAAGTTCAGCCCAGACTATATGCCTGGCCATTAGATTTCCTCTTTCATTTCTAGGCTGTAAACTCAAGGAACTCTGCTTTTCTTTCCATCTCTGTCCCCAGCAACTGTCACCACAGGGTCTGTCACCCAGGAGCATTACTTACTAATGAATGTATTCATTAACCACTATTCCTTATAACCCAAATATGGCACTGGTCAAAATACTATAACTTGTTATTTATTTATCTATTTCCTCTAACAAGACCCCTAATTCCTAAATGTCAGAAATGAAATATCTTTACCTTTGAAGCCTCAAGCTTAACATGCAACCTGGACAGAGTTGATGCTTAATAAGTATTTGTTGGCTGATGACAGTGCTATACAAAGTATATATTTTTATTTATTTTTATTTTTTATTTTTGCATAATTCACCCAAATAGGCCACTTTCTAGCTTGTGCTGTTTCTGCAGTCTGCAAAGTCACTCTTTTCTGACCTGAGAGTCTTTAAAGAATGAGCTGCTCTAATGGTCCCTTGCCCTGGGACATCTTCCTTGATTGTCCCCAGTCTGAGTTCTTTACTTCTTGCACTTCTTAACCCCTTTAACTGCATCATTCTTCTGGTTTGTATTACTGTCATTTATTTACTAGAAAATATTTTCAAATCTTACCCAAGGTTCCTTGCAGTTAGTTTCTCCTGTTCAGGCAACAGCAAGAGCTTTCTATTTGTATTGTCTCAAGTGGCTACATTCAGGATAGTAACAAGAATCAAGTGATTTACTGAAGGGATATTTTGTCCTGAATGGATTTTTAAAGTTTACGGCAGAGGCAATCATCTTAAAAATCAAAACATCAAATTCTAAGACCTAGGGTTTTAGAGAGATAAAAGATTTTTGACTTCAAAAGCCTTGACTTTGAGTAACAAAATTCAAGTTAAAAAGGGATAAAGACATAATTTATTGCAAAAGCAACAACTTTGGAAAAATACTCAATAATATAAGGGATCAATTTTCCTACAGGTAGAAATCAAAAAAGTCATGTTTGAGAAGGGTCATCAGCCCTAGAAAAAGAGCTATGTTTAACCAATATTTATTCTCTTCTTTCTCGGTAACTCCCTTTGTATTTTGTATGAAGCAATGTGCCAAGCTATCCATAAGATTTAACTGAAAACCATTGGATAGGACTTCCAAGGAAGTTCTTTAAGGGTAGTTGTTTCAGTTTTTCCATTTCCACTTCTTGCTGCTTTCTGGAACATGGATGTGATGGCTGGAGCTGCAGCAGTCATATTAACAGCCAACGAGCAAAGTTAAGAAAATAAGCCACTCACCAAGGACGGTAGAGCAAAAAGAAGAAAGTGTCCGTAATGACTATGGAGATATTATAACAGCCTGGACTGCCTGCCACTGGAGCTCTTTTACAGAAAGAGAAAAACCAACTTTTTGTTTGTTTGTTTAGGCTTCTGTATTTGGGTTTTCTATTCTAAGCAGCTGAAACAAATCTTAAATAATCACATGGTGAAAGTATCTAGGGCTGTACCAGAATGTATTTTCCAAAGAAACACACATGATATTTCTTGAACTTTTAGATACTGTCTGAATTCAAGTCGGAGATCAAAATCGCAATTAGAAAAAGAGGCAAGAGACTCTCAGAACACAGAGAGATCCAGATTCAGTGCTGCAAGAAGCAAATAACTTTTGGAAAGCACCAGAATTCACCCAGTGCAAAGCATAAATAATTAAGGAGGGGACAAGACTCTAAGGCAATTCATAGTCTGGACAGATAAAAGAATAGGAAAAAGTAATAAGGAGAGATTATAGGTCTCGGAAGAGCTATAAAACATTATGCAATAAATGCTCTGTTACGAACATTGTACACAGTATTCAATTTATAGAATGTAGTCAAAAAATAAAAATAGGCTAGTGTTGCCAAGAAGATGCAAAGAATGCAACAAACAAAATGCTGAGAGCAATAACTCATCCACAGGCTAGAAAGTGAAGCAGTGCAAACTGTAGAATAAGTATTTTTGTTAAAGTTGTGAATATTGTTCCTAAACAAAATATCTTTAATTATTCTCAAAAAACTAATGGTAACTTGTTGGACACAAGTTGAAAATGAACTCAGTTAATATCTCTGTAAAGGCCAAATGTAATTTGAGGGTAATAAATAAAAATCAAAAGTAAAGTAGAAGTTTCCTGCTGTTGCCCTATATCTGCTATATACACACATAACTGTATTCGGAAATTAAAATTGAGTGCTTCAGAAATGAGGTTACAAATTTTGGTATACAAACATATTCTATCTTGTTCCAACAAACTAAGGATAAATACAGGAAGGGAAAAACACTAAATTTTAACTCAGAGGTGTGATTGAAGAAAATGTGATCACATGGCCTTTCAAGGTAAAAAATTTTTTAAAGTAACCTTTACAGAAGAAAATAATTAATCAATAAGTATTGTGCTTACAGGCATAAAGAAACTTATTCAAATCCAGGGAAAATGTGCATGTCTTTCTCAAGATCATTGGAGGATAAAGTTACTATCAGACTTAACCTTAACTTTCACGGCTGCAAATTCGGATTCTTGCCACACTGGTAACATGACAAGAGTCTTTGCATCTGGAGAAAGAGTACCATGAAAACCTGAGACTGGCTATGAAGACATTGTACATTACCAAAGACCAGCACACTGTGTTTGCACCACTTGAATTCATGTGTGTTATCCAAGAGATATCATTCATAATAAGAGTAGATAATACTGTAGTACTGTAATAATGTTCTGGGCCTCTGAGAAGTCATAGGTGATCACTTAAAAGTCACATGCTAGACACACAATTTTCCATACTGGAAAACTTAAGGTAAAATTTAAAACTTAAAGTAGGAAACATAAGCAAAAAGTTTGGTCAGAATTTCCAAAAGAGAGAATTCCTAATGGTATTCCCTAAAAAACATATTTAATCACGCTTGTTATTTTATGATAGTTATTAATTCTTGCTTTGCTCTGTCAAGGATTTGAAGCAATGTATAATCAAGATGTTGCTTTTACATTTCCTTAAATAAGTCATATACAACGGGCATGAAATAGTTAAACAACAGCCAAGCTTCTAATTAGCTAAGCCCTGCCACAAGGTCATAGACAGTGCATTTAGTGAGAGAAAAGAAACATAGAAAAAAAGGACATTGGAACAATAAAAGAGTCTTCTATGCAGTCCACAACCAGAATAGTAGATAGATGTATTCCATTTTGCTATATAGCATGTCCTCAAATAAGTGATTTGGTTCAGTGTCTTTTCATTATAACACTGATGAGAAAAAAACTGATTCCCAGCTGAGAGTTTGCACATTCTCCCATGTCGGAATGGAATTTTTTCCAGGGACTCAAGATTCCTCCCACTCCCCAAAGATGTGCACATTAGGTGAAATGGTTGGTATAAAGTGTCCCAGTCTGAGTGAGTGTGGGCATGGGTGTCAGTGTGCCCTGAGATGGAAGGGCGTCCTTGTCCAGGGTGGGTTTTCTCATTCTCCCTGAGCTGCCAGGAGAGGCACTGGCCACCTGGGACCTGAACGGAAATAAGCGGGTGGAAGATAATTATCTTACTTGTTTTTATTCATCTTTCTTAAATGTGTAGATAACTCACATTTATTTCAATGTTTAATATTAGAAGTATTTTGAGTCTTTATATAGAAGTTTGGTTTTGTTTTTGTGACCAGAAATATGCCCTGGGAACTTAACTCTTGTTTCTATGCATTAGCCTACATTACAGTTGGTTTCCTTATATGTCATATTGCTTAAAATCTGTTTCCAAGAACTCATTGACGACATTAAGTGAGGACTTACCATAATTTTCTCATCCTACCCTTCCCTGTCCACCCTCTCATTGCATCCTGAGCCAACAAAATAGAAAGTATTTTTCAGGCATTTCAGAGGAGTTATACAGGTAGTAAAAGCACCCTTTCAGCACGGATTTGTATAATGACATTGCATTCAAACTTTACATGTATATAAAGTATACAAGACATAATAGCATGTACACCAAAAAAATATAAAGACCATTAAAATCCAGTTGCCAAATCCTTAAGGAAGAAAGCTTGTAATTTAAGGATTAAACTTTAAACAGAGGCAAACAGGACACAAGAGAGTTCTGTTATTAGCATGTCAGCCTTAACAGAAGTGACCGGATCAGCATACATCAGAAGCAGAAAACACAAGTTGAAGAGAAAGAACCAGAGCAATGTTAGAAGAGATTCTAGATAAGAAATGAAATACTCCCAAGACATTCATGGCTGAGGAATGACCAAAGCTCTAGAAGAGAGTAACTCAAACCAATGCTAGAACCATATGAGATTTGTATATAAATTGCGGTTTGCCATTTTACTGCTTTATTTCATCAATGATGAAATGTATACAGTTCACCTCTTAGATTAGGTTTCGTTCTTCTCAATAGAGTATGGGTATATCCTTATAAAGTCTGAAAAGAAATGAAAAGAAGCCCCCCTTCAATTCCATCTAGCAATTTAGCACCTGCCAAGTTTAAAAAAAAAAAAAAAAAACCAGACCGTCCCCCAGACCAAGCCTATAGAAATCCTGCCACTCGAGGAGGCTTTGCCCAAGCAGGTGGCCAGCCACCCTCACTAGCACCTCAACTCTTATAAACTTACCACAAAATTATGCTACTTAGGAATTAGTGACTATGTATCTCAGTTATTTTTAAATACGTATATTAAATAAGTAAATGTGGCATTTTAAAAGCATGAATACATGAAACCCGAAAACATGATAAAACCAATGCTCTATCTTTTCGAAAACCTAGCAAAATTATTCAGACCTGTCCTTCACCAATTACTATTAATTCTTATTTATCTGATTTACCAGAACTACATTTTCTCAGATTTAATGAAAGCAACTTTGAAAGGATCAAATTAAGAATTGTCTAATCCGGCAAAAGGCAGAATTGTAGCTGGCGACACACTCGGGGAAATTTTTGAGTAGGAAACTTTTCTTATAATCACTGCTTGCCCACTTCCAGGTTCATATGATCTTGCAGCCATTTTTTAGCCCCCTGAACTTTATTTTCCCCATAATTAATACGAGGAGAGTAATTTGTCACACACATTTTTGTGAAGTGGAAAGATCGTGTTTGCATGACATCTAGTATAGGGGCATACTAATAGATGCTCAATAACATAACGTTCTCCTAACAAAAATTTACTGAGCTTTTATTAAGTGCCAGGAACTGTTCTCCAGGATGGATATGATATCAATGATTACATTAGCTTCCCATAAGCTAGTAAAAACTAAAAAACACATTT
The DNA here is from genome assembly GCF_014176215.1 of Rousettus aegyptiacus. Classification (NCBI taxonomy): domain Eukaryota; kingdom Metazoa; phylum Chordata; class Mammalia; order Chiroptera; family Pteropodidae; genus Rousettus; species Rousettus aegyptiacus. The sequence goes on along the minus strand of NW_023416286.1, from coordinate 60,998,595 downwards.
TTATATGAACACAGTATTAGATTTTCAAAAAAAATAATAAAATATCAAAAGAGGATGTTACTAGCTTAGAGAACAATCATTTTCGCTAATTCTCTTACGAAATGTTAGGTTTTTTTCTTTTCCCGGAAGTCATTATCCTACGTGAACAGACAGATCACAGAAAAGGAAATGCAAATGTTTCTTTAAATGTACTAAAATATGCTGGACATCATTTCCATAAAGAAAAATAAAAATTAAACTCACTAAAATATCATTTTTACCCATCAAATTGGCAAAGATGAAAAGGTGTCATAATACACTGTACTAATGAGAAAGAGAATTGTTACTCTGCTGCATAGCTGGTAGGAAGAAAATCATTCAGTCTTCTAAAGGGCAATTTGGCAATATCTAGCAAAATTTAAAATGCATTTATTTAACCTTTGAGCCAACGATTCTATTCTCTTGATTTCCCTACATGTTTATCTATTACAGCATTGTTTGCAAAGCAAAAGATTATAAACAACCTAAATGCTGTCAATAAGAGACTGGTTAAAAATTTCAGAATAAATTCATACAATAGCATGCCATACAGCCCTTTAAAAAAATAAATGAGAAAGCCCTTTGTAAACTGATATGGACTGATTTAGACTAAGTAAAAAAAACTAAAACAAACAAAAAAAACCACAAATCTCAGAAGTATCTATAGTATGTTACCATTTGGATAAAAAAAAAGTGGGGAGATATATGTAAACATATGCTTTTATATTTATAAAATATAGCTGGAAGAATAGGAAAAATAATAATGGATAACTGGGAAGTGGTAGTGAATAGGAACTTCATTTTGTGCCTCTTATATTTGAATCTCTAATGTCCATCATCTATTTTAAAATTTTAAAATTTAGGAAACCATATAACAACCTAAAAATATGTGCATTATAATTGCAACTGTATAAACATAAAAGAATATAAAAGAAAATGAGCAAAAAAAAAATGAGATGGAATCATGAACATTTTAAAACATTTTTCCTAGTATTTCTGCAATTACAAATCATTAGGAACCCATTAAATCATTGAAAATTAAAAATTCACATAAAACAGTTATTTTAATCACTCAAGGTATTCATCTAATTATGACTTTTCATTTTTAAGAAAGGTAAATAAAATAGATAGATTTTTAAGTGCCTCGCTCTTTGGGGAGGGAAAAGCAATGCTCTGTGTACTTCTTTTTTAAAATTTGAACTAAACTCATACTAAATCAGAAGTATTTTATAGTTGTTATTGTGACCTATTAATTTTATTAATTTTATTGCTGCCTAGAACAGTGATCAGAAGGAATCTTACAGGATTAATTTAGTGTAGTCCATCAAACCTTTGTTTTTAGAAACTCATTTTCTCTTCTCTTGCCTTATATTCCTAAATTAATGGAACTATCTTATCCAATTGTCATTGTTAAGAAATACCAATGGTAATAAAGCTACTTGTATGTCTTAATTCCATTAAGAATTTCAGTGTACAAGGCAGAGAGCAAACACAAGAGCTGTTCAGTGAGTATTAACCATGCAACTATGTCCCCAGCCACTGAGGAATGGAAAGAATTGGAATTTACCAATGGACCTTTCTGAAAGAATAACAGCCAAATACACTCTCAGAATAGTCTCTTTGGGAACTGAGAAGAAAATTACTAATCTCTAACATAGTTTCTTTCTTGGCTGTTAACTACTTAACTTCACAGTCCTTTGGCTTCCTCCCTTTTTTTCTCTTCTAGGTTATATCTAAATTTAATATTGAAGACAGAACCACTTAGCATTTCTGTTACCTAATCTTAATTTCCATTTACTTCAGTTACTTCAGGAATTGTTAAAATTTCAGAGATTGTTTCAGAGTTTTTTTCTGTTTTAACATTATACCTCCTTTTATTCATTATTGTGATCACATAAACTTTGCACCTCTCTTGCTTAAAGAGATTTTACTAAAATAATTTTAATAATCCTTGTATGCAATTGTATGCAATATATTTGCATGAACTGCCTCATGAATTTGAAATTCCAGAAGCTATAACTCTGTTAACTTAAATGCTTTAAACTGGCTCTCGATATGTGAAAACTATTTAAGGTTAAATTAGTTTCGATATAAAACTCTTTGTAAATAGCCTACAGTATTTGTGAGTTCTGGAACTAGTACCAAACATTATTCCTTTTGTGCCTTCAAAAAAGGCTGTGGCTTTTGTTTATTTTTATGTACATGATAACACATACCAAAGAAAAAAATTTAAATATTAAAGGTATTAAAAGTAATGAAGACAAGGATAATTAAACATCTAATATCTCTGAACCGTGTATGAGTCATGGAATCTCTCATTCATAAAGTCATATTGTGGGTTTCCACCTTGAATAGGAAGAGAAATATGACAAAAAAGATATCTTTATTTTAGAGAAGAGATATTGATTTTCTAGAGCAGAGATTGGCAAACTAAAGCCTGTGGCAAAAGGGCTTATCACCTGCTTTTATTAATAAAGTTTTATTAGAACACCACACTCATTTGTTCATGTGTCGAGCATGGGTGCTTTCACACTACAGTGTCAGAGTTGAATAGCTGCACAGAGATTGTCTGGTTTGCAAAGCCTAAAATACTCACTAACTGGCCATTTAGAGAAAAATGTTGCCAAGCCATGAATACTAAGTGGGCTTCCTCAAAAGGAGGAGATCATATATAATGGTCCCTGAGACTTAGGATGCTAAAAACTAAATTATTAGCATCACCATTATTCCCTTAAGTGCGAGAGAAAGATTTGGAGTATAATTCTCAATTTTTCAAAAGATCCTGATGTTCTACTCATAATATTTTAGACTACTGGGTAAGAACTACTGTGACATTTTATTTTATAAATACAGTCTGTGTGCACAAATCATACAGTTGAAAATGTATGTTTTAATAAAAACTTATTTAGGGATATGTAATAAAGATAAATAGATGTACAGCTACATAGCAGAGAAAGCAGATAGCAGAAATGCTTGGCACAAGTTGATGGCTTAGATGATAGCCAGAGAAATGATGTCATTAGAAGAGCAATGATGAGCATGGAGACCTAATGGGTAAACCTTCTTTCTACCTTATTAGAGGTTGGGGCCAACAGTCCACATTTCTGACATCCCCTTCGTTTACTGTTACCACACAAATGTGAGCAGAGAAGCAATTTTTAGGAAGAAGGAACAGCTCCACCAACTGTTTCCATCTCAGGATTTCTTACAGCTCACTCTTATCATGCTCTTATCTATATGGAATTTCAGAAAGCTCTCTCAACCTTCACACCATTGGCAAGCATAGAGTCCTTGGGAGCTATAGCTTTACCCTCCCCCTTCATATCTATTTTTTCTCTGTACCTTCAGTGGAGTAAAAATAATCATCACCTTTGAAATACCTCTGACTTTGTACTTGTCAGTAAATCACCTTAGGGTACAACTGTCTGCTATGATGATCAAGAATAACCTTAATTAAGGTTTGCAAATTCAAATGCAACACATGATTCTCTAATTCTTTCCCACCAGCTACTTATTATAAAACACATCGATATTTTTATAACATTTGTATTGTACTTAACAGTTTCTAGACCAGCTTTATAATATCCTAACTTATTATGAGTTGCTTTAATGAGCACAAACACTTTCCCCAACACCAGATCAGGCCTGTGACCCGCACTTTGCAGAGTAGGAAACAGAGGCTCCACGGAGTTCGGTGAGGTTCCCCAGGCTGTACAAGTTAGGACCGAATAAAACAGATTTGACTTATAATCCTGTACTTTTGACTATGTCATGTGGCCTCCCAAGAGTCCAGAAAAACAAACTGTGATAAACCGATGTTTCAGGTTACACTATGCTACAGGCTGAATTATGTCTTCCCCCTCCACCTCAAAATTCAGATGTTGAAATCTTAATGCTTAAAGTGACTGTATTTGGAAGTGAGGCTCATAAGGCAGTAATTAAGGTTAAATGAAGTCATAAGGGCAAGGCCCTGAGATGATAGGATTGGTGTTCTTATAAGAAGACACAACAGAGAGCTCATTTCCTCTCTCCATCGTGTAAAGACAAAGAAGACCGAGGGTCTACAACCTCTGGAAAAGAGTTTTCTCTAGGAACCAAATCAACAAGCAGCTTGAGCTAGAACTTCCCAGTCTCCAGAACTGGAAGATATCAATTTCTATTGTTTGAGCCACCTCATCTGTGCTATTTTGTTACACCAGCCTGTGCAGACTAAAACACATTATTAAAATTAATATTAAGTGAGGAAACTTCTAGGGGAAAAATATATAGTTTTTGTTTACTATAGCACAATCTAAACTAGATAATAATATGAACTCAAAATATTCAAAAAATAAAAAAGGACCAGTGGTGAAATTTCTTCTTGTGATTGCTCTGAAACCTTCTATCCAAGACATAGAACCCTGAAGATGGTATTAAAATAGTGGATGGTGAGATAAGTGTCTGTTAGTGTCTCTGAAAAACAGAGATATCTTGAGGTTTCAGCAGCTGAAACACAAATGTTTATATTGTCTAAAACGCCTAAGCCAACTTTGGCAAGCTGTACCTAAGGGTAAGAAGTGGGGGGAAGCAACCCCTGAATTCCAGGAGGTGGCTGGTACTATCGACGAGGTCTTGGTGTTCATAACGATTTGGACACAAGCAATTTCATGGAATATCAACACCAGACAAGGTCGCTCTGACTACGGTAGATCAAGACAAACACAACACAGCTTCATAATCATATCTGAGCACAGGCAAAACATGATCATGGTCCAGATCACAAAATGCCTGACATGAACATTAGCCCTTTGGTACGAATACAGGGACTACCACTGCTTTACCTGTTACAGTCTGCCTTCCGTCTAGATAAGGATTGTGATACTTAATCATAGAATTATTGCTGCTTTCTGATAGCATACCATCTGGACCAAAGTCCTGTTTTCTTAAACACTTCAAAATCACCCAGCACAAGCTCAAATCTTTTCTGATGCCCGAGACATTCCAAGGCTCCCCATTTTGTCCCAGTAGCAAGCAATAAACCTTATGTGTTCCACTACAGGTATATTCCTAGAGGCTTAGGCTAGAGGGCATTAACTAAAGGCAGCTGGGATAATGTAGCCCTGTCTTGCCCTTTTCCCATTTTGTTTGTCTCAAGAGAACCACTTGGTGAACATATTTTTTAAATTAGTAAAGCTTGGAATTCCAACACTTACAATCCCCATTAGTCAAAATCCCTTCTGCTTTTCCTTTTGTTTTAAAGTGAGACAGAAATCAGACTCAAATATATCAAAGGAATTAATCACACTTTGAATTTCAAAGAACTGTCAGGCCCCCTACACAGATATAGCAACTCTCGCTACTAGCTGTTGACTAAGTAAGTGACATCCAATCTGAGGTTTTCTGTTAATCAAAAGCATTGTTGTTTTTGTCTTTCCAGCACCTCTTTTCCACTCTCCTCTCTCTTCTAATGGAACTTTCTTTTCTTGCAGAGAAATCACTAAAGGTGGTGTGTGCAGAGTTCACACACTTATCCCTACAACAGGGGTGAACATGTGACCTTGATCTGACCGATCAGAAGACGTTGTTCCTTCTGCCACAGTAATTGGTTCAGGGAAGACAGGTAACCCTGGGGCTGCTACTGTAGAAATATGACTTATTTACACAATGTGCCAAGCTGGTAGCATGTAGATGGGTGACCATCAAGGGCCATCCCAGCTACCACATAGAAAAAGTCTGTCTAAAAAGACAGCAACAAAGAGCTGACATCACTTAAGACCCCAGATTCAGCAATGCCTGAAGCCAGCAACACTCTTGAATTTCCCAGTTATTTAAGCCAAAACATTATTTTTATCCTAAATGAGTTTGAGTTGGATCTCTGTTTATTTGCAAACAAAAGAGACAAGATCAAATATACCTTCAAGTTTGCAAACTGATTCAGCCCAATTTGTCTATTCAGCATTACCACGTTCTTTTACGGATCAGTAGCCTCCTGTAATTGGGGATGGGTAGTGGCCATATGTTCTCCCCATCTCAAGTAAACGTGTTGCTAAGTGGTATGTAGCCATGAAAGCGAGTATAATATCAAATTCTGGTAAACCTACAAACACTTATTAGCAAGAAGGCACAGAAGGAATAAAAGAACCTGTTCTCGTCCACCCAGGGAAGCCCGCACTCTCCTCTGACAAGTGTCTTGCATGGAAGAGTCACTACAAAGTGGACACAATGATATCCTGACAACAGAGCAGCTGATTTTTAATAAGAATCCTTTGCAAAGTGAAGGGGCCAGGACCAAACACCTAACTGAGCTTTGGATTTCATATGCTGCTTCAAAGGTGCCAGATAGCTGGGCTTCCTGCAAGGGTTGTGGTGTCTACAAAGACCTCCTAATCCACCACTTATCTTCAACAACACTCATTTAACCAATTAAAAATCAATTATCGTTATGCTAATTTATTACATATATCATGCTAAATCATGATATAATTTATAATATCATTATGTGAATTTATTAATCCAACTGCGGACTGTAAACTTCCATCTAGAATCATTCCAAAGCTAACCATCTCCAAAGGCAAGTTTCTGACAAGGGAATTTCAAATGCTAACCAACCACCCCTATGGTGCAGATTAAAATTAATTTACATATGCACACATCCCATTGTTCACACAGAGAATAAAACACATACCAAACCTGAATCTTATTGAAAAGCAAATAAATTCAACATGTTATCTAGAAAATTTTTCATATATTCTGAGTCTTTGAACATACCACAAAAATGGGATCATTGGCGGCAGAATGTGGCAAAGCATTTGTCCCGTTCAGGAAGGAATGAACCAAATTATGAAGGCTCATCACTTGAGAGTCCAAGGTCCCGTCTGCTTTATCAAACCCTTCCAGGGCATTCCTGAGAGAAATCAGTATGTCAGCAATAGTCACAGATTGACAAAGGTCTTTTTGTTTGTCCTAGCCTAAATAATAGTTTTCTAATTTGATATTGGGTAGGGAAATGAGAAGCTCTGTTACGGTTCATTAACTAAGAATTAGCCCCAACCTTTAATGATGATCCTCTATAAGGGGAGGGGACTCTCATCAGTGCTACTTCTGCATCTGCTTACTTGGTTTATATCTCTTTTGTGTATTGTATGATACCTTCATATTTTTCTCCTATGCCAGACTATGAACTCCTAGAGGCAATTTTCTTCAGATATTTATTGCCAGAATTCAGAACCATGTCCAGTACATGGTCTATGATCAATAAATATTATTTTGAGTTAACAAAATCTTATATTCCTATTTCTTGACTAAATAGACCTGCAGCATGACCGTAATATATTCAGCATCTTAAACATATCCATATTCAGGAAATTCTAATTGTCCACACCTTAAGCTCCAGGATCCTCAAACTGAAGAATACAGCAGAATCACTGGAGAAAAACACTTATTTCATGCCCCACTTCTAGAGTTTCTGATTCAGTAGGTACAAGTCGGTCCTAACAATTTTTATTTCTGGCCAACCACAACTGCCATTTGTGGTTGTCTGGGTACCACACTTTGAGAGGCACTCCCTTAAATCTATATGGAAAGTAATCTATGTCAATAGGATTTTTATCACAATGAAAAATTAATGTGTACTCTTTTTCAAGACAATCTTAAATGTTGCCCTTCATCTCACCTTTGACACTACTCTTAGGGTTGTGTCCAACCCTAAGCCTGCTATATCTAGCACAATCTCTTCATTTAAGTTTAGTTTACCCTGTCCCTGGCCCCGAGTACCCATCGATTGTATAATTTACAGATAAAAGAGAAAGAATCCTGTTTGGGAGAAGACTGTGAATCTATCCACCATTTCTTTTTGGAGTCCCATCCATCTTTGTTTAAAATCTTATTTATATCCATACATATCTCTTAATTTTTAAAGTCTATTTTTAGAGGAAGAGAATTATTAGTTGGCCTTTAAATTTTAAGCATTGTAATGTCATTGCTGTGTTGTAATTTGAGTCGTATTTAGTCTGCAACACTCCCCTGCAATCTCAAATCCCAATATTAAAGTCTATGGCTGATAATTTAAAACACACACACACACACACACACACGCATGCACAGAGAGAGAGAGAGAGAGAGAGAGAGAGAGAGAGAGAGAGAGAGAGAAGTAAAGAAAAGAGCATGAGCAAATATTTTTTAAATTCTATATTCAATGAGGTACCCTGGTTCTGAAGACTGTACCTATATATGTACATAAATTAGAAATGCAAAAGATGGTTTTAAATAAATAAGTTAGAAGAGATTAAAACTACACTATTAATTATACTAGGTGGATGATAACTTTCCTAACACTGGTCCTTTGTTATACTCTCATCAAAAGACAGCTTTGCAAATGTCTCCCAACATCTAGACTTCCTTCTAGTTCATTACAATGTAGGCATGAAAATCTAACAGTGTTGCAAAGTGCAGGTCTAGCATAGCTCAGAGCACCAACCTGAAGCTGAAGGTAGAGTTCTGGAAAAAAGGAGGATTGTCAAACTTCGTGAGAGACAGACAATCTTGTATATCTTTTAAGTTTGGCAGTTTCTCACTGTTTCTTCCCACTCGATTTCTTCTCAACAAACCTTCATAGGTTCCATTACACAGGGTGACCCGGCGGTTGTAGTCATCTAAGCTAAGTTGTGAGGAGATTAAAAATAATATGTCTTAATGCGTAGGTAGTATCAAAACTTTGGCCTAAGAAAACCAATAAGAGTCATACCATAAAATTTGTTATAGTTACCATACAAGGGTCAAAACTATGTGGTCAAAGTATTACCTTCAAAAGTAATTATGGATTAAAGAGTTTCAAAAACAGAGATGCAAAAATACGATATATGAATACATATGCATATTAATGACCATTCCACTGGAACGACAATAAGTGGATTGCAGGGAAGATGGTGACTCCTATTAAGAGCATTTGAATCTCGAGTAACTGAAGAGAAAATAAGGTGATGAGTATTCTCCTGAGCTAAGCCAGTTTTGGTAGAAAGGCCTTTGTAAAGCTAGGAATGCATTTTAAGCAAACTGAAGGCAAATGAAAACAGATAAAATAATATGGAGTGAGGGTATTAGGACAAATGCTGTATTAGAAAATGTTCTAAGGCAGTAGAGATGGTTACACAGTAAACATGGAGGCTGGGAAAGTTCCGTGCCCATAAAGGATTATATTCTACATGCCTGAAATTCCACCATCAAAGAGTTATTTCACTGATAGAGATAAAATTTTAAAGCTGTTTCTGTGTGAGTTTTAGTGAGGGGCTAGTACCTGACAGGTGAGAATAGAATCGGCACACACACGAGGATGAAAGAGACCAGTACCTAAAACTGGAGGGGTGGGGGGGAGCCTCCAAGGCAGCATTTCCCAAGTGTGTTCCAGTGAGATGGTCTGTGAAATAAGGGTGCCAGAGGCAGATCAGTTTAGGCCCCTCTTGAAGAATAATAATACGCTTACATCAGAAATGCCCTGAGTTGTTCTAAAGTAAAAATAATAAGAATAATAAAAACTTTGAACTCAGTATTCCCTAAATTTATTTGATCACAGAAATCTCTTTTTACATACCGCCTATTAATACCTCAAGGCATTATGAGAAATGGTGCTTTGTGGAATTACGCTAAGTCACATAAAAAGCATTTGTTACATCCTTATGTAGCGTGGAGTGCTGTCTAGAAAAGCTTAGAATGTAGAAGATGGAATCCCTGCTAGGTAAGCCTACAACCCTGAAAACACGCACATGCCCAGCCTCGGGGGTACAACAGAGAAGCTCTCTGCTGTAGAGTAGCAGAAAAACACAGGACAGGGGAGCTAAAGGAATTGGGTTAAAAACAGGATTTTGGAGGAAACAAGTGAATAAAGAAAGGCAAAGGAGCCTCTTGAGGAATCTTTTTCTGAGTTGTGTGCCAAGAAGGAGAAACAAGTTCCAGGAATCACTAAGGACAGAATTCTTCAGGGGCCGCAAGTGTTCACCTGCTTCTGTGTTCTTTAGTGCTCAGAGCTCATTCTCCCACTCTCCGTCTCTGTGCCTTTCAACTCCCAGCACCCTGTGGCCCAGCCATACCAGACTGCTTCCAGGGACTTTCCTGGCTTCATACATGATGTTTCCTTCACTTAAGACACACTCACCACACTCCCCTAAATGGCTGAGGTCTGCGTCCTTAAAGTCTCAGAATAGCTGTCTCCTCCTCTTAGAGTCTTTCCCTGACTCTCTTCTTGGCTTTGCACATACATCTATTATGATACCTTTCAGGTTGTATTATAATTTGTTTATAAGCAATTCATCTTTGTAAATATAAAACAATATTCAAAAGAGCAGCTATATTTTACTCATTCTTATATTCCCAGCACTACTACACTGCTGAGAATATGACTGGTGGTTAAGAAATGTTGGCCGAATGCAGGAACTACTAATTTTAAAACAGTTGATATCAAAATGACGGCCAAGCATATTCAGTTCACAGATGTGACTTTCATACTTCTATTTTTTTAAATTAAAGAACTTAGAAATTTTAAAAATTCCACCTCCCCCAGAAAAATTATTCTCAGAAACATCTAAACAGAAACAAAAATGCATTAGAAACAAATACAGAGACTCTCTACCTCTCAGATATAAGAAAATATGTCCACAGATATTTGTTGAGTGGATCAGTGACTGAAAATACATACTACAATTGTTCTTTAAAAAAACAAACAAGCAAAAAACTCAGCAATTCTTTTCCTAGGCATATGCCCAATACGAAAGAATACTTATGTTTACCAAAAGATATGTACTAAACCAACAGCAGAACTCATAATAGCCCCGAACTAAAAACTAGCCAAAAGTCCAGTGATGGTTGAATGAAAAAAAGGTTGTGGTCTATTCCCGCATTGGAATGCTATAAAGCAATCAACAGCTCCATGCAACCATAAGGATGAATCTCACAAATAAAATGTTGAACAAGATAGCCAGACATAGAATAACTGTGATCCCATTGACACAGAAGTAAAAAACTGATAAAACTTATTTTTACCGTTAGCAGTCTTGATAGAGGTTACGCTTGGCATGGGGGAGAGTGACAAAGGGAGAATAAAGGATTTCTTGTTTCTCGATCTGAGTGTTGGCCACATGGCTATGTTTAGTTTAGGAAAATTAAGACAGCTGTACACTTACTTGTACTTTACTGTATTATGTTATACAGCAATATAATTTAAAAAAAAAAAAAACAAGAAAGAAAACATGGTCTCTGGATTTCCATTCCAGGTACAGATGTGATTACCTATCACAGACGATTTCCCAGCTGGAGAATCTTGAGTTCTGACTAATCAGAGTCGGATCGTCTTGCCTCGCTGCCCCAAACAGTTGGTCTGTACACACGTCACACTCGTTCCTCCCAGTAGCAAAGTTCCAGTAAGGCAAAGCGAAGGACTCATTGCCAATAAGTCGCTGAAAGCAAAGGGCGTGCCTAGTCATTCAATTTGTGCCATCAGATACAACACAAACTCATACAAAGCGAAGACTGGTATGGGTCTTCACCAAAGGTATAGCAAATTTTAAAGAAACAACGGTATAATTTTCACCAACCTGGAGATCTCTTTCCAGCCACAACAAATGGTACCGGTGCCAGGTGACAAAGGCAGGTCCTTGGTGTGAGAAATCTATGGCCTTGTATGGGCGCCCTGGTCCTAAAACAATTAGGAAACTAATTAGACACCACAGAATAGAGTGTGTGTGTGTTTTTTTTTAAATGTTAAACCTTACCTGGAATGTATTTGCAAAGCCGATAAGCCAACAGTTTTTTAGTTTGAAAAAAATGAAGGTTTGTCATTTATCTCTCTGAAAGCAACAACATCAACAACAAAACAATTTCAGTAGTAACTAGCACTTTTAGAATAAATTCTCCTCCATCTCTTGAAACTTTAATTGTCAATGGAAACCCAGAGAAACTAAGATCATTTTGAACCTTTAAAGAGCCCCTGTTATTTTAATTTTAAGCAATATTTCATTAAAATAAAATTAGAGTATCCAAAGAAATAGATCTCTAAGACCTAAGTGAAATATATTTTAAAAGACATTTTCTAACATACTTCTTACAAATACACACATTTATAAGAGAGGGATTAATTAACACTAAAAGATAAAACTAATACTGCACTTAGTCCCAATTCAGCATTTAAATAACCTAGAAAGAACTTTCATGAATTTTGCCTCTGCCATCAATCAGTTACAAATACTAGCTGATAACCATGGTCGCTGAAGACTAGAAAAGAGAAAGATACATTCAAACCAATTTGGCTGGCCACTGAAACTGCCAATTTTAGTGAAAAGCTTTGGGCAATTTAATGACCTCCTTACTGCTTGTTCCTTCCTTCTTCCCCTTTTCATAACAGCTTTTGATGGTTATGTAGAAACTTTAGCTAACTTTAGTTCTTTTTCAAAGTACCTATAATAATTTCAGAGATATGAACAGACATGAATATAAATTTAATTCCTGGATACGACTGGCAACTATGGTTTTCTTTTCCTCTTGAGAGAGTAGCCTGTCATAAAGCAAATATTCCTCAGAGTCATGACAGGAAAGCTATAAAGGTTTATAGTTAGAAGAGCCTCCTTATCTATTGACAAAGACAAGTGCTTACCCGAGAGGCAAGTTTTTAAAAGACTCACCCTGAGGAAAGAACTGCTGTCATTGCCCTTGGCCACAAAGTCCTTTTAAAATGTTTTAATCCAGAACAAAGATTTAAAATTTTCAAAACAAAATAAGAGAGAGAATAATATTGTATGTCAACTGTCACTGAAAAATGTTTAATTCAATAAAATAAACAAATAAAACTTTAAAGTAAAAAAAAAAAACAATGAGGGAGAATCAAGTGATAGGGAACCAATGATAAACACAAGAACAGACAATTCCAAATGAGAATGGGACTGCTCAAAGTGAGCTTGATGTCCTTACTCACCCTGACCCCAATGAGGCGCCCCCAAAGAGGGGATAATTGCAGGTATAGTCAAGGGTTCAGAACTACACTGAGCAGAACCTGGAATGGAGTCAAGTGCTCCTGGAACAAACAGGTGGTTATGGCTTCCCCCTGCCTGAGGATGAAGCTGGGCTTACTAGATAAATGAAGTTCCTAACAGACAAACCCCATTCCAAGTCCTACCTAGAACCCAAATTTTAGAAACCAAAAAAGCAGGGGACCATTTCTTGAAGCATCAAATGTAACTATGGTTCAAAAGGGGTTTGCCAGGAGGAACTCTACATCGCAGTGACTCAGCTTACATTTTTTCTCGATAAAACAACTAGAAAAAAAAAAAAAGAAGAAGAACCCCTGGGATCCCAGCAGTGCATGCACACCATAAATGATGACCCGAAAGTCTAAAGACTAATACATGTGAGTTTCAGGAGACACTTCTAACACAAACACTCTAATTCTGCCCAAAGAAGTTTCATGTGCTTTAAGCACATGTTCAGTTAATGCTTCTAATTTGAAGAAAAGGTCAGAGAGGGCTTCCATGTCTAGATTTAGAAATTTTTTCTTCTGGAATCAAAAGTAATTTGCCTTCACTTCCCCAGCTCTTGCCTTTGAGGATTAATAGCTTCTTAGAGAAGAGTTTAAACTTTGAACTTAAAACACAAACTACAGGAGAGCACATTTTCAAATGTCTGCAGACAATGTACAGGAAGAAACTGCTCCATCCTAACCATAGGCAACATTTGATAATTCTGTGACTTTTCACAAACCTAATTCTTCAGTTTGTTCTCTTGTTAATTAACTTGCCTGAAATTACTTCCCACCCATTCATCCCCTAACCCAAACCTATAATAGTATATATTAATCTATGAGAAAAACCCACCTAATAATGTATCTCTAACAGAATAGTAATGGAGCCACACAAAGAAATCATAAATGCTGCAGTTGGCAATCTGTGGCTGGGTTCCATTGGGCCCAAGCAGGCCCAGCCAGTGTTGTGTAGTGATCACGTAGTTGGGGTGTATGGTCTTCTTTGCGAGGTCTAAGGCACCCAAGAATTGCTCCCTCTCCTGAGGAGTCAAGGAATGGATGTTCTGTCGAACAACTGGTGGTTTCTTCCGATCGCAGTTGAGGCCAATCCAGCCAAACTTGCAGCCTCCGCAGTTGTAGCCAGCAAAGTTTCCTAGTATATTTTTAAAAGGGGGGAGGGGGAGAGATAGAAGAAGAAGTAAGTGTATGCAGTTAGGAAGAAATTTCTATATTTGAACTTTGGAGTAGAATGCAAAAGACAATGAAGGTGCTTACAAGAGGGCAAACAAAGCCCATTTCCTTCCCTTAATCTCCTCTTGAAAAGTTTATATCTCAAAGTGAACTGAACATTAGAAAGTTGCCTAGAAATTTTTCCTGCAAAGAAACAGGATATGAAACGCATTACATGCTGTTGTGGTCTGAACTGCGTCACCCCCAAAATTCATATGTCAAAGTTTTAACCCCCAATACCTCAGGATGTGACTGTATTTGGAAATAGGGTCTTAAAAAGAGGTAACTGAGGTTAAATAAGGTTATTAGGGTGGCCCTTAATCCGCTATGACCGGTGTCCTTATAAGAAGAGGACATTTGGACAGAGAGTTACAGAGAGAACATCATGTGAAGATGGTGAGAAAACAGCCAAACCTACCAACACCTCGCTCTTGGACTTCAGGCCTCCAGAACAGCGAGAGAATGAATTTTTGTCAGTCACCCAGTCTGCAGTACTTTGTTACTGTAGCCCCAGCAAACTAATCCCATGCTGTGTTCCACATTCTCCTTACTCTCCTGGGTCATGCAGGGCGTTCCTTCCTACATCCTCTCTACACCCCCACCTGTGACTAAGCAGCAGCCATGATGTCCACACTGCTGAGCTCTGCTGTCCTGTGGCACGCACTGAAAGGCTGACACAAATTGTTCATTGATTTACAGAAGGAAGAGAATATATACCAATCTAAAGGTGGGACCAAAATATATAAGCTGATATCTAGGAATTTAGGTGATATCTAACATTAGAAAAGCTGGTTTATTTCACAAAAAAAGACAGTTAAAATCAATGGCGGATGACAGGTGATAAAGGGGAATTAGCAGCTATGGTGTCAGGAAGTGCAAATCACTGCAGGTTCCTGTGGCTGCACAAATGTCTCTGCTCTATCAACCCAGGGAACGAGGACTGGTCATCATCAAGCCCTAAGCATCTTTCTGATTAACTCCAAAGTTATAATTATTTTTGCTTACCTTAACTTTTCCCTTCTTAATCTTAAGTGTTGTTTTTGGTATGGCCAGCACCTTATTCCTTAGATGGTAGTAAGATAGAGAGTAACAATTAAATATTACTGGAGTGAAACGTTGAAATAAAAAAGGAATAATAATCCTTATCTCCTAGGGACTAAAAGGGATTATGGAAAGCGTTTAGCGTGGGTGATCAGCTCCAGTGCTATACCTCCTCCTCCATCCCATGCTTCCAAACATTTTACTTGCTCTTCTGTCTGTCATTGCCTGGGTTACCTACTCCTCCTCCTTTAAGCTTCACGATGGGTCCTCTACAAGGTCATGCTCGATCCCCCACATCAGGGGCAGATACTCTCGTTCTGTGCTCCCGATGTACTTACTATTCCCCCTTCATTGCGTTTGTTACACAGACTGTGAACTTCTGTTTGTCTCAAGTACAGACAACTGCAAGGCAGTTATCCTGCCGCAGAGTCCTGTCTTCGCCTGGTACAAAATGAACATTCGTTGAATAAATGAAAGAAATATAAAGCCGAATCTCCATGACATACACTTTAAATATTTTACAATTTTATTTGTCAGTTATACCTCAATAAAGCTGAAGTTCTTTTAAAAAATTAATTTTAAAAAGACAGAAAGAAGTATGTCAACTATCCTTTAACTAAAAAAGTTAAAAAAAATTTTATAAAGGAGTATAAAATGTGCAGTAGATAATTCAATAAACGTAAATTTTCTTCTTCCTTTTTTCCCCTGTCCTCGTGGATTAGAAGAAAAAGTTGGTCCTATAAGCTATATGTACCAAAATAAAGGTAGGTGAAAAATATTATGATCGTAGTAAGAGAGAGGGCTATTTGGATCTCTAAAGAAAATGTTCCAATGGCATGAAAACAAAACGACGGGCATTTGTGCACTGTAAAGAAACTACTCGGCCCTTCTTTTCTATTAACCCACTGGATTTTTTGGATAAAGAAAATGTCCTTAAAAATGTCATAAGCAGGAAGAATTTTTCAAAAGTAATTGGTTATTTTCATTCTATGTTCTTTGTCACATGCAAAATATTCTATCTATCTTTACATAGCTCAATTATCTGTATTTTCCTGTTTCAACACTGTATGAGAACATAAGTAAAAAGATACTTAAAAGGAATTAAACATCAAAATTTATATTGATTATTGGAATAAAGCTATTAAATACAAATTATTTAACAAATAGTTATTGTGCAGCTACTATGCAAGGTGCTTCAGGCTTCATGGAGTTTAGAGTCTGTTTTCCATTAAGGTACCTACTGAAATTGTACAATAACTATTTTAAAAACATTTTTGATTTAAATATGTCACCTACTCTGACAGCTTTTAAAGGAATAAAGCATTTTTTGAGGAATGATTGAATAAAATGCACCTGAAGAATACTAAACACTCAAACTTCCAGCTGCTTACCTATAGCCAGATAATTGGAGGGTGAATGTATAGTCACAGCTCTATAATAAAAAAGCAATCCCTTCCTTCAAAATGCTAAGAAATAGCACACCTAAATTTTGTAATATTAAATTCATGTATTTCTACATTTAAAGGCATAAGACTTGTCTTTGAATTTGGGGTCTCATTGTTGAAACTGAGTAATTCATCATTAGTTTTAAGATTCCTGTAATTTTTTTAACCACAATTCTTTTCGGTTACTAGAAACAAAATTATCAATAACTAATTATCTCCCTCACTAATTTATTCAACAAAGAATTTGTTAACACTACTACATAAATGGCGGTCCAAACCAAGCATGCCTCTCACTGCGCTCCTACAGCTTTATGTACATTCACAAATTGCCACACTTAGTAACTTTGGCCTTCGCCTCTCAGAGACTGTCATATTGGGATAAGAGTTCTACTGTTAGACTTATGGAAAACAAGCATGTGACTACATTAGAGCACTAAGAACAGTGCCTGGTAACATATTAAGTTCTATATTGTTAAGGTTACTAATATTACTCAATTCTTCTTATCAGGTAGTATCGTGTAAGTGTTAGTTTTCATAGCTGTCTTACTCATCCACCCCACTGTGGACACAGTAAAGATCAGGTCAGGTATTTTTCCCCTTTGTACCTGAAGGGCCTAACATAATTGGTGTTAAATAAACATTGTATGAGTATGATGAAGGAATTCATGAATAATTGAATAACAGGCAATAGGCACCAAAGGATGCAGATGTAAGTAAGGCACAGTGTCTTCATCTAGGGGAGATGAAGGACACCACATAATGAAATACCAACACATGTCTAACTGTGGAGAAAGTGAAAACAGAAGAATAAACCAAGCAGCGTAGATAACAAAAGTCAAAATGATTAAGACTCAGAAAACCAGAGATGCTTCACAGTTATGCTGAATGAAGACATCTCTTTTCACAAAGCCAGAGTTGTCCATGAAAAGCAGTGTAGAAGTACTAATAAGAAAGCATTTGTCTGAATTTGAACTCACCTGTGACCCAGAAATGTATTCCATTTAAAAAAAATTTATTTTTCCAGCAAATCTCAGAGAAAATATACCAAAGTTTTGTTGTCAGATCTTTTTCATTTTTGCGCTTCTAAACCTGATGTCAAGAATTTGGTAAAATGCTGAAGGTAACTGAAAAGTGCAACAATGTGAAACTTTAGCACCCAAAATGTTTTTTTTTAATTTAAATTTCCTAACAGTTCCTTACATCAATAGAACATGAATTATTTTTTTCCCCTTAATCCACCAATAGCAGCAGAGAAAAATGTAAGAAGAGGGCCCTTTTAGAAAGAATTGCATTATCTCACTGGGGAAAATAAAGGGTACCTAGATACCAATCTATTATTGAGTATGTCCTTGAGCAAAAATTAAAAACAAAGTCTGATACCTACTTAGGATTGGGATAAAAATGGAAAGAGAATGAGAACAACCAAACAATGCATGTTCCTACAGGAACTGCAACAGTTCAACCTCAGAAGGCTATTAGACTAAATAAGCTTAAAGACTGCCAATTAGTGAATTTACAAGGAGCTGTAAAAGGCCTACTCCTTTTCATTAGAGATTCTATTATTTTAATAACAATACTTTATGCTCACATAGGGTCTTTCATCTACAAAGCTCAAAAGGATTTTATAAGTGTGGTTTCATTATTATCCCCATTTCAGAGATTGAAAAATGGAGGCTCCTAGTCACTTGTACAAACAAGAAGTTCTCAGACAACTGTTTAAAAACTATTTGGTATGCATGTTTTTCAAAAGCCCAAAGACGTAACTGTGACTGGTTATTCTCAGAAATGCCAACTAACAGGTAAGACTTGTAAAGTGAATGGCTAAGTCTCCTGAAATTCAGCTCTTTCTGACTATTAAATTCAGTAATTTTTGGTTTCAAATTATCCCCACAGAGAATAGAAAATTTGAACATATAATTTATGGGTACTTTTCCCCCCGAGTTTGCATTTATTTCAATTTAATAGACTAAAATCTTTTACCAATTTCAAGATCATGAAGACTATGATGTGTTTATTTTTTTAATGTTTTCATGGTAAAAATACTTAACATGAAATCTACTCTCTTAACATATTTTTAAGTATATGATACATTGTTGTAGGTACAAAATGGCACTCTAGAGCAAATCTTGTTTAACTGAAACTTTATGCTGGCTGATTAGTAACTTTCCATTTCCTTCTCCAAGGCCCCTGGTAACCACCATTCCACTCTGATTTTATGAATAGGACTAATTTAAATACCTCATATAACTGAGATCATTCATTATTTGTCTTTTTGTGACTGACTTATTTCCTTAACATACTTTGCTCCAGGTTCACCCATATTGTCACATCTTGCAGGATTTCCTTCCTTTTTAAGGTTGAATAATAAATAATTGCACACATAGATACTCCTTCCAATCACACAAGTAATATGAAATTTGTTGCTTCTCATTAGACTGAAAAGCCATGAGAATCTACAACATAATGTCTATAGAAGCAAATGCTCAATTAGCTTAGAAAAAAATGGATCGTATATATTTGATATGCTATTAAAAATTTCTTGTCACAATTAATACCCAAAGCAAAACTAACAGTTTCTTTGAATCACAGAATTAACAATATGACCACAAAATGATTATAAAGCCAGAAATTTTTTTAAAAGTTTTAAAATATCTAACGTCATTTTTACATTAACATCACAGCCCTTTGTACCTTCCCTTAGTTTATTTTTTATACCCTTATATAGCTCAATTGTCTGTATTTTCCTATGTTCCGGCATTATATAAGAACATAATAAAAACATAATTTAAAAAGGAAAAACTCTTATGCAGCTGGACACTGTAGGGCAGTGTCCAAGGGCTTCGCTAAAGTTGCCGCTTATGTTTTTTTGTGTTTTAAATGCCCTGCCAGCCTTTGAGAGTTTATCACCATTGAACACTGGAGGGGAGTCTTGCCGAAGAGGATTTGAGAACGCTCAAAATAGCCAGAGGAATAAGAAATGCACAGAGATTTCAAAGAAATGGGTAATAAGAGAGACCAGGCCTAAAAGAGAACACTGAGCAAATTCT
This sequence comes from Rousettus aegyptiacus, assembly GCF_014176215.1. NCBI lineage: Eukaryota > Metazoa > Chordata > Mammalia > Chiroptera > Pteropodidae > Rousettus > Rousettus aegyptiacus. Next base: position 60,978,838 of record NW_023416286.1, on the reverse strand, counting down.
GAAATGCCACATCAAACCCGGACGAGAGTGAAAAAGGACACTGTTATCGAATAACAACCCTCCGTTTTCCAGTTCCCTGAGAAGGCTCTGTCCTGCCACATCTCTCCAACTTTGTCACAGATGCAACCCAGGCATAACCTTAACGGGGAGCATGTACCCTGCTTGAGACCTGTTCAAATCGTTAGAAATTATGAAACTAGAACTCAGAACATCTGCCTTTGACGACTGCCTTCTAGATGCCAACCTCGCACACCTCCCTCTTCGACAAGTGCAGACCCATTTCAGGAGAGGGCACCAAATCCTTCTTGAAAGGACTGGCTCTGGGTTTCAAAGCTAGCTCTTGAGCTCTTTAGCTTCCCTTCCAAGAAACAAGCCAATGGTATGGTGGCATGAGCTCATATAGCCAGGCTTGGGCCAAGTAATGTTAATTTAGTTTTCATAACTAGATGTACTAGAGGATGTGAAGAGCATAACCAGGACATCGGCCTTACTCAATTCACTGTATGAAAAAGAAACGTGGTTTGCCTTTCAAAAAACCTAGTCTAACAATCTCAAGAGTCCCATCTCCTCCTTAGAAGGGGCTCCTTTCCCAGCAGGGCCCTCCCCAGCAAGCTCCAAGCAGGCCAGGTCTCCCCACAGGGGCATCCCTCACCTGTGCACTTGCAGGTCCGATTGAAGAACTTCCGTGGCCACCGTTCTCGGTCATCCTGGTTCCGCAGGACGTAGGGACCACCCCAGGGCCTGGTGTCTGTCTGCACCTCCGTGCACTGGCCCCGGCCCGCCCGAGAGCCACAGACGTTGTCCGGCTCCACACCAAGCAGCGGGCAGCACTCCTTAGACACGAGGTTGTCCACGGTCATGCAGACCCGGGGGAACTGCGCCCAAACCCCAGGCAGGATTCCACAGCCCAGGCAACTGAGCAGAAGCCCCCACGGAAGGGGGCCCATCGCTTTATAATGGGGAGAACGCTTGCTTTCCTTACTTCTATCTTGTTTTCTTCTTATCTTCCACTCTTGATCATTCACTAAGTTTCAATTTTTGGTTTTAGGGAGGTTTTTTTTTTTGTATATTTTTGGTTTACATTCTATTTCCTCTCCTCTTTAAAAAATGCCCACAAAAATTAGGACCCACGCATGTGCATGTATGTGCATGCACATGCACAGACTATTTTATGTGATCCAAGCAACTAAAACAAATTTAATTCCATTAGAGGTGCCTCTAACAACCAGATTTAATGAAGACCGCGCTTCTTACCATCTTCTCCCCCGTTAAGTCAGGTTTTGTCTAATTGACTTAATTTGCAGAGCACTCCAGTCATACTACTTATTATGCTGGTATTTCTAAGCCCCCCTCCTTTCCTCCTCAGCCCGTGACTTTAATTGCCTTGAACTCAGTTCAAAAGCCAAACACCAGGCTGCTTTTATTCTGTCTGGCTTGCCAAGCCACAGGGCCTTGTGGGGTTTGTGTAAGGGCTAGGAGAAGCCATCATTAGAAGGATTAGTGTTAGTGAAATCCTCAGGGTTAGCACATGACCCAAAGTGCACAATGAAGTAGATAAAGTTTCTGGCTTTGTTTCAAGAGGGTAAAAGCATCTTCATTATCTGAGGTCATGTGTTCCAGCCAAGCTTGTGACTTCAGACTTCCCAGAGAGTCAATAGATGCAGTGAGCTCATAGTCAAAGGCCCTTTACAGATGAGCGTGCAATGCTGACTACGGTTCACTCCTGACCGCTTTCTGATGTGCTAGAAAGATCACTCCAGGAGGTCACGCAACTTCAGAAATAAAGAAACATCTATTTAAGACTGACGTTCAAGGAATTGCTTTGTCCCACAATTAGGGACCCTCTTCTCTCCAAATGATGTACTATGCTCCTATTCGGCACATCCAGGCAGCAGATTTTTAAAAATTACATGCAGCACCACGCCACCAGAAATTCAAAGCTGTCATAATCTGACTGTAAGGAAGGCAGTGGGACAATTTGGAGCAAGGGCTTGCAAGGGACATCTTTTGATATATGTTAAAGTTAAACATTGTCAATCTGGAAGGCAATGCTGCCCCTGGGGGCAGCGAGGGAAGTGGCCAGAACTGTCAGAACATCCATTTACTCCGCCCGTGGTGCAAACAGGACAGTCTGTGCACAGCTGATGTGAAACTGGTTCAAACAGTTCCTAAAAATACTTTATAGTAGAGCATAAAGATACAGGATGTTATGTTCCAAAGAGAATTCCTAAGGTTAAAAATATTTTATCTAGCTGTTCCCATCCCATGTACTTCTGTGCCGTCCCATGATATTAAGTAGTTGTGACTAATTAAATGGCAGTTCTCAACTCTAACTGTATATCAGTGCCAGCCAGTACCCCAAGCCCGCTGAAGCGGAATTTCTGAGGGTGTGGACCAGACCAGCATATTTTATAAATTCTCTAGACCACTCTAATGCGAACTCAGAGTTGAGAATCACTGGGTCAGAATAAAACACAGCATTATTTCTTCTCTCTCTCTCTCTCTCTCTCTCTCTCTCTCTCTCTCTCTCTCTCTCTCTCTCTCTCTCTCTCAGCATTATTTCTTCTCTCCCCACCCCCCCCCGTGTGTGTGTGCGCGCGTGTGTGTATGTGTTTTGATTCCCTCAAAGTCACTGGATTTTGTGGTCCTTTTGAGCGCCTATGTATTACTTGATTCTGTGATTTTAGGAATAAGAAAGTAGTCTAATGTATTCAGTCTCTGTTCTGTTCCAGGTACTAGGCTAGGAGCTTGATATGAATTGTTTCAAGTTATTTATTTGCTGGCTATTAAATGGAGGCTGCAAGACCTCAGGTAACAAGCCCTATGACTGAGCTGCATTTTCCTACCTCCAAAGTCATGGTCTTTTCACTATGCTGCATTGCTAAGTTTATTATTTTCTCCAGGGGAGTGCTTTATGCTAAGAGACTGATGAAAACTTCTATTTCTTTATCTCCTATTCTGTGCCAGATCCTGTGCTAGGCTTGCTTTCCTTACCTATGTTATTCTATCTAAATTATAATAAACCACTGCTTGTAATTTAAGTACCTGTAATTTAAATGAATTGTTTTAATATTGCTACCCTAGATGGAAGTCCTAAGCAGGTCAGAATAGAATTAAGAAATCCTCATTCTGATAGAGGAAACTGGCTGAAGTTGAGAATGTATGTTCCCTACTAGCTGTACATTAACTGAATTACCTTTTGATACCAGCCATCCTCCAACATTAAGGGATGTTATGAGAAAACGTCAGGTGAAAATTCTAAGGCATTTTTATATCATCTAATATACATCACAGTGTCATTTTTATAACACCGAGGATCCAGTAGAAAAATTTCTCTCGGTACTCAGAAAATCTGTGCTTCCTTGTAGCAACTAGCTTGTCCTGAGCTTTTTAGATCCTGAAAATCTTAGAATAGTGTTTCTTCTTTTGCCTTGGTCAGTTTTGAAGCTTGGAATCAAATTGGCAGCCCCCATGTCAAGTGACTGAGTCTCGCATTATGTGGTTTGATATTTTCCTTCCCTTGTGTTCCTGGATTCTGGGATCCTTCTTTTATCCTTTTGCAAATTTTTGCGTTTCTCCAGCCTACCTCAAGTTTCCTAAGAAAGGAGACAGGGAGATATATACATCCACATATATATCTGTGTAAGTCCAAAGGTAATAAACACCCACCCAACTTACTGTTTGTTGGGGCTTAGAGAATTCAAGATGAGTTCCTGAGAAACTGATGTAAGTAATAAGAAAACTAAGGACATAAGCTAAGAAGATCTCAGATCATAAGCATGGGTATATTGAGCCCATTTCTTGGCAATGGAAGCTATAGAATCAAAGACTGTTCTAAGGAATGTTCTGAACCCAAGTAAAGAGGCAGCTGAGTATCATGGAGCTAAATAATGTAAATGTAGAAAAGTGCTTGATTAGAAAGCAATTCCTTTTACCCTGTCCTTTTATAGTCAAGACAAGAATCTTAATGAAAAGAAATGTTCTTCATACTTTCATGTTGTATTTCAGCACCTTGCACCACCTTGTCCATAAGAAGGACCCAATGCATGTTCATAGGAGTGAATTGAATTAGATACTTGAGTGAATGATTCAGAGTGGTCATGCGAAACTTTGCAGCTAGGATGCCAGTCCATGCTTTTCCTACACTCAAAGAAATGGCTCAAAACCTTGTAAGCAACTGAATGGAGAGCTAAAAGTTTCAGAGGCATCGCTAAGATTAAAACAGAGAAATCATCTGCATTGTTCTTCTGCTTGTCAGCATGTTGGCGTGCTCTTTTCTCCATGTTTCTGAATGTGAAAATCCTCCCCATTTTTAGTCCCTGCTGGACTCCTCTGTCTGATGCTTTTTTTTAAATCTATTTTCCGCTGCCACATCGTGGGGAAAAGGGATTATTTTTTTTCTTCTGTGTCCAAATTGTTTCCTAAATGCTGGGCATCTGTACTGATAAGGCTTTTGCTTTCTACATCTAAGAGCTTTTCTTTTCTTGGTGGTGTGAATTGTTCTTCAGAGGAATTACAGGTTAGGAATTGGCTGTGGGCTTCTGCTATTTCAGTTGGATGCATTTTTTTTCCTCCTACATGCTTTTTTTTTTTTTTTGATAGTCTACCTTTAAGGCTGTGTTTATAGATAAAACATTTTTTTAATTTCAGATTTTGTATCACTCATATTTATACTCAACTCAGTTGTTTGTTATACACACTCATGCCCTCCAATACTTATTTTATCATTTTGTTTTTTTCCTTCGTCCTGGTAATCGGTATTTAATTTAGACTTTTTATTCGTATACTTATAATTTAATGACTGATTTGTGGAAGTAATATAGCTACTCCTGCTTCAAAATATGGATCCAAGAAGGAAGGGAATCACTCCCTTTTTGCTCGCTTCTGATCAAACCCAGAACATACCACTTATACATTTGCAAGAAGTTGTTTAGGCTGAAAATGTAAACTTCTCTATACAATTTTAGTGCTAATAGATCCACCAGAGTTTATAAATGCATAATTAAGAGTCTGGAAGGACCACTAAAATATATTGTCAAGTGAAAAACATAAGGTGCATAACTGTGAATTCACTATGCTAACATTTTTGTGCAAAGAGGTTGGGGTGGGGCATGAGAAAGAGAAAGTAAGAGAGAGAGATAGGGAGAGGGGCTTGCCTATCTATCTGTGTGCGAATGTATAGAACATACACAAGAAACTGGTCGAGGGGCTTTCACTGGGAGGAGGGGACCTAAAGGGCTGGAGAATTGAAGAGAAAAAGAGATTTTTTTTCATTCTACACTTTTGTACATTTTGAATTTTGAACCATAGACATATAGTAATTATTTTTTTAATCATAAATATAAAATTTTGAGTTAAAAAACTTAGAATGATGGGTACTTATGAGGATAACATTATGTAGAGGAACTACCTGCAAGTAGTAAAAGTACTATGGCCTTGGCACAATACAGATTTGTTTTATCGATCTTGTCCCTGCTACTTACATTGGACAATGTGTTATCTTCTCTCAGTCTCAGTTTCCTCTATAAATTTGAGAGGGTAATATCTGCTAAGTTTAACTGTAAGGATTAAATGCCATATCGTATATATTGCCAAGCAAAACATGGCATACAATAGGTACTCAGCAAAGAGTGACTATAATTATTATTATCTCCATAAAAAAATCTATTGATACCACTGTCAGCATTCCAAATTTCTACACTGACAAATAATTGGTCTGACCCATTATGTCATTTTTTATCTATTTGGAGAACAATTTCTTCTTAATGAACAGTCCTTACCACTTCTATTTCACCGGACAACCAGGAAGAGGGGGCAAAATTTCACTAGTTTTCTGAAAAATCTTTCCCACTGAATCTTTATTCCTTATTCACATACACACACACACACACTCGTGCACATACACATTCATACTTATCCACACATCTAATCCAAGAATCTAACTATAAGTACTTTTCATAATATTTTTCCTTCTAAAAACTAAATTGTGCTTCTAACCTCAGCATATGGAAAAAATCTTACCCATCATGCAATATCACTACCCAGAAATGAAATCCTGCAATGAAATTTCTTAAATCCTGCAAAATTAATTTAATCATGATATATTATGTTTACAGGTATGCTGTTCTCTTAGCCTTGGAACTTAAGAACCGCTACCATTAATTATAACAAATATGTGTACAAAGTTTAAATAAGCTACAGAAACTATGAGTAAACAAGGTTTGAAATCACTTATTAATTTCAAGAGCTGACCAAAATAAATTCTATTATTAAAAGTAAGAAAAATTAAATAAATCTTTTTCAAAAAATACTTGACCTGTATCTGATGCTTTCTTACAAAGTTCATTATTATATAACTACTTTCAGAAAGAATCTAACCATGGGGTCTGTCTGAAGCTCTCTTTGAAAATGACTCCCTCTCATTTAATCTCATCTGCACTAATTCAGTTACTTTTAATAAGCCAAGTGTGTGCGCCCCCCCCCCCACACCAAAATAACAGCTGTTTTTACTAAGTGTATATTTTGCTGTTATAAATTTATTCTTTCTAAAAAGTGTTCTATAAGAGAAGCTTAAAATAACATGCTATTTTTGTAGTCACAAAATCAATTGAATTTATGAACATCGACTGTCTATGCCATGAAAATGGGTTTTGTCTTGATTTGGAGCCCAGGTCAGAATTCAGTAGAAGGTGCCAAATGTCTTCTTGGTGGAAACATATTTGTCCTCAGGAAGACCCGAGGAATATAAAGCTGCAAGTAGGCAAACAAAGTCACAGTGCATGCAGGGACTGGGGACTATAGAGAGGGAAGAGTTAAAGGGCAAAGCACATTTTTACAAAATAAAACAAACCTTTCTATACGTCTTTGATTTCCACTGAGTAAATGTGAACTCCTACAATTTGTCTGAGTTGCCCAAGATTGCACAGATGGTATATTGGTTTGCGGTCATAAGGGGCTGTTAAAAGATAAACTGAAGCATATTAAAATTTTTAAGAGTTTATGTGAGCAAACATCGATTTGAATTGTTTAGACCCGAGCCAAAAGATAGGAGCGCTCCACCAACAGGAGCAAGGGGAGAGGTTTTTACACAGAAGATGTGGAAGCAAAGCAAGGAAATTATTTCATTGGCTATAGAATAAGTGGTTGCAGTTTGGGGGAAAGCCTAGTTGGGTGTTTGTGATTGGCTGTTCTTAACCTTGAGACCTTTACAGCAATTCACTCTGGCTTAGGTTTGGGTTTACTTATGTAGACTACTAAAGCATTAGAGACTACTTGTTTGATTACTTTAATACAAAGTACCACAAACATGAGTGGACTAAACGATAGAAATTTATCATCTCACACTCCTGGGGACTAAAAGTCCAAGATCAGGGTGTGAGCAGGGCCAGGCTGTCTCTGAATTAACAGGGAAGTATTAGTTCCAGGAGTCTCTCGCAGCTTCTTGTAGTTCCTGGCAGTAGCATAATTCCATCTTCACATGGCGTTCACCCTATATTTGTGTCTCTGTGTCCAAATTTCCCCTTTTCAAAAGGACATCAGTATACTGGCTTAGGGGCCCACCCTACTTCAGCACAACCTCATCTTACAACTAATTAGATCTGCAATTACCCTATTTCAAAATAGGGTGCATTCTGATGTACTGGGGTTAGGACTTCAACGTATAAATTTGGTGTGGGGGACACAACTCACCTCCAACAGATAGTAAATGGTGAAACTGAGCATTGAAACTCAAAAGCTCATTCTTTTTTCTCAACTAGGTCACCCTCAACACATCTTCAAACTTTTGAGTTTAAAAGGAGAGTTGGTGTGGGTCACATGGGTGGGGAAGAGACACTGAGGAGAAGTTGGGAAGACATCATCATGAGCCTTAGCTGCTTTCTAGTGACATGAAGGATTTGGCTTAAACTCACTGAGTGGAGGGGAGCCTACTTCTCGAAAGGTTAGTATGTGTCAGGCAGTACCAGGAGATCCTATTTTTCTACAGTTAGTGCTATCCATGGTTGCTTTAAACCACATCATCTCACAAATTATAGATCTGGATGAGAAGTAAAAAAAAAAAAAAAAAAAAAATTAGGCCAAAACTCTCAGCTGAGAAAACCAAGGCCCACCCAGAGTCAAAATTAACTTACCCAAGACCCTAAATCTAGTTAGTGACGGAGCCTCAGTCCCCACTATTTATTCACAGTGCAGTGCTTTTTCCTAATCTTAGGCAACACGGAAGAGTAAAATATGAGATATCGCTTTCCTCATATGGACACTTTTTTCTACTCATCTTTGTCTCAAACATCTCATATTTAAGTCATTCAACTATTATCTTTCTGCCAACTCACCAGTTAGAGACAGACAGATAGAAAGTGCTCAATAAATGTATTAAATGAATTTATGACTGAGAACAGGAAAGCATTATGCCTTTAAGGATAACTTTTCAGCTAAACATCGAGGTGTTCTCCTGACTTACTCACCCCTACATCTCTATGGAGAGATCCAAGGAGCTTATTTGCTTCCTTCTGAGTAGGCGGTGGATTGGGCTTCTCCTGGAAAAATTTTCCCTCTCTGTCCCTCCTAGATTTTTCCTTTGAACTAAACTCTTTAGTCTCTGAGTGTGTCTGCTCCTCTTCTTGAAGGAAAAAGAGAAGCCTCCTCATATATGGCACCATAGCTAGTTGTGGCTGGAGACTGCATATACTTCTAGTTGTCCCTGTCAAGACTGTGCACTGCTGAATGATCTCCTTCAGAAGAATTTCTTCCATCAATCTTCCTTCCGCCCCTACAAATATGCTTAATGTTCATAGGTGAAGTTTTTCTGACTACGAAGTCTCCACTACTTAACAACTAGAAACTGTTCCTTTACATTTTATATATTAACTTCATTCAAAAACTAATCCAGATTTAAGCTTGTTGCCACATAACCTTTGAAGGAAATATTTAAATATTTTAAGATTTAAAGAAAAATCTATCTTGAGGGAAGGCTTTATTAAAGTGTAAGGAAAAGAGCCAACGTTGCAGAATCTTGCCAAGAAAGGGAGAGGTATCTGCCATACAGAAAGTTTGAAAAAGAGCCAAAGCTGTCTCTTTTTTCCTTTTCCTAGGTATAAAAATCTCTAGAAATATGTGATATTGTACTATATAGTTTTGCAAGATGTCACCATTAGGAGAAATTGGATAAAGAGCACATGGGATCTCTGTATTATTTCTTATAATTGCCTGTGAATCTACAATTATCATAAAGTAAACAGTTAACTGTTAAGAATCTCCGGAATAATGAGGTCAGCAAGCACACTGGTAGGACAGCAGTCACCACCGCCCTGAGGCACTGAAAGGCCCTTCCTTGCTCGGCAGGTCACCGATGGAAGCACCGACACAATTATGCAGCACATTCCTCTTTCAAAGCCCGCTTCCTAGTTAAAATCTTAAGCTCCCCTTGACTGACCCTTTCATGTCTATAAACTGACCCCGATAACTGATTGACTGTAGAGGGATCTTTTGAAGGGAAGGGAATTGCTATTTTGTTCATCCTTATATCCAACATCTAACACAGAGTCTAGTACCTAGTAACTGAGTAATAAATGTTGCAGGAGGAATAGTGAATGAATATATGATGAATGATAAATAATGACTGTCGTTAGGTTTAGGTTAGTTGAAGGCAGGAACTATTCCAAATAACTTGATAATTTCTTGTAAATCAAAAGCCCAAAATTGGGGTTTAGCATAAATTTTCTTCACACTATTTCTGATTACAATACGCACATTCATTTTTAAAATTTTGCAAAACAGAAAAGTACAAAGAAGAAAATTTAAAATCGCTCATAATCTCACCATCGAAAAATAATTTTAATTAATCTTTCACTATTTATCATTCCAGATAAATGTAATTATTCATTCTTTCAAAGTCTTTTTAATCAAATTGGAATTATGATACACACATTTTTATAATCTGCTTTTATCCTCCATTTAATTATATACCAAAGACACTCTACCATGGTTTGCAGTTGTCCAAGTACAGAGCAGAGGAAGGCTGAAAGTTTCATTCAGTCAAAACCATGTCCATGTATCGAGACATGGCAGTCGGAGGGCACGGTGGCATCCAGAGTCCCATCATGCTGGGAAGGGTCATTGTATCACATTGTGGAATATGCTTCGTGTCTGTTCGGGGACAGTGGAGATTTCTATGACAGGACTCTGAAGGAAAAACGTTTGGACTATTTTCATAACTACTATAGTACATAAGGGGATATTTGATGAGGGGATATTTAAAAATAGGAGAAGTCTCTGGCTCCATATAATCAAGAGATCTGACAGCCCATTGAAGTAGAGACTTCTACGGAATCCAGGGGAAATGCTCGATCCTGCTTGTGCTTAAGTGAAAGAAGCCAGACAAAGGGGTCCGTATTGTATGATTGCATTTACATCAACTTTCAGAAAATGCAAAGTAATCTCAAGTGACAGGAAGCAGAGTGTTTACCCGGAGACAGAGTGGCAAGTAGCAGTGTGAGGAAGGGATGACAGAGGGGCATGAGGAAATCTGGGAGGTAACAGACACATCTATGATCTCAATTTTGACAATGGTTTCACTGGTGTATCAGTGTGCGAAAACTCACTAAATTTTAGACTTGAAATACGTGTGGTTTATTGTACATCGGTTGTACCTCAGTGTCCCTCCCTGTCCCCACCCAAGTCCTGGGCCTCCTCTGAGACCCACAGGAACACATCGGGTATGAAAGGGAGCTGTACCTCGTAAATGCTCTTCGGTCTAGCCTCTGGAAAACCTGCTGTGATCATTAATTTTATTTGTCAGCTTGACAAAAGTGCCCAAATATGTGGTCAAACATTATTCTGGATATTTCTGTGAAGATGTTTTTTGAATAAGATTAACATCTAAATCAGTGGATTTTGAGTAAAGCAGATTATCTTCCCTAATGTGGGCGGGCTTCATCCAATCAGCTGGAGATCTTAATAGAACAGAAACTGACCTCTCCTGAGCAAGAAGGAATTACCACAGACGGCCTTCGAACTTGGACTGCAGCATCAACTCTTCTCTGAACTTCAGCCTGCTTGCCGATTTTAGACTTGCCAGCCCCATAATCACATGAGCCAATTTCTTCAAATCTCTCTCCCTCCATCTCTCTCCCTGCTTCCCTCCCTCCCTCCCTCCTCCCCTCTCTCTCTTTATCTCTATCTTGGGAGAACTCTGACTATTATACCCTCTCTACACATTTCAGTGGAGAAAATTCCAAAATTGTAAGAACAAGGCTACCTTTGTAGTTTTAAATAAGAGGCACTGTCCTCAGGAAGCAAACACAGGATTGAAAACAACAGCAAGACAGAATCATATATCTCCTTTCTTCCCAGATAGAGAATAATGTTGGGTGAGTCAGCCCCCCAGAGGTTGGTATATCCTGGGCCGCATGTAGATAAAATGTACAGAGAACCCCACCAGACACCAAGCGGCCTTCTTAACCTGTCAGTGAGAGAACACAGTTAGACCCAGGATAACAGGGACTCTGCTGATATTCTGTTCAATCCTATAGTTAAAATTGTCAAAGAAGCATAAATAAATACATCAGAGTCCAATAGAAAACCTTTGGGACCTGTACATCTATCCTCCTGAATAATATTTAACATAAAGAAAATTAAAAGCATAAAGATATTTACTTCCATTTCAGAAGCAGTAGGGAACTGAGAGAGGATATTTTTCCCCTCCTCGGAAGCACTAAACAGTAACTGCTGATGGCAGTATAACGGAAAGAATGATATTATCTTCAGGATGTTCAAAATTGGCTTCATGAATGAGACTGCCTAACTTCAAATACACAGAACATCTCTAATCCTTACTGGACAAATAGGCAAAGCATGCCATCAGTGGCTAAATATCATTTCAATTTTATAGCACAAACAAAAATGAAGTTAGAAATCATTTGACTCCTGGGTTTAACTTCAAGTTCCAAGACATAGAGAATATTTAATTAACCTTTCCACTGCAACCCTGGCTCATCCCGTGTTCCAGATCTTCACCCTTTCTACAGGCAATGAGCGCACCCCTTCTTCTATGCTCCAGACGAAAACACAGCTGGCCTTCACCTTTTACATTTTTTTTTTTAAAAAAAGGTCATTCAGATAAGCAAGAAAAACAAACATTGAATAGCACAATCCACCACTCACAGATAACCTCATTAACACTTTGTGTCTCCTTCCAGATTTTTCTACCACTGCCAACCTCATCCACATTATTTTTGTTCTTTCTTTTTAAATAATTGTTCCAAAAAGGCTTTAAAGCAGTTCAGGCACATTCATCTTTCTAAGCTTCTATTTTCACCATTTATAAAATGAAAAAGGTGTTCAAAATATATATATGATAGGGTTTTGGGGAAAATTAAACAATTTTATATACCAGCACACCTGGTACATAAAAGTAACTTGACCTTTCTATACACCATCTGTCCCTCCCTTCCTTCCTTCCTTCCTTCTTTCCTTCCTTCCTTCCTTCTTGATACATTCATTGAAAAAAAAAATGTTTATTAATCACCCTCTGTGCTAGGCACTGCACTAGACATCAGACTCACAGTAATAAGTAAGACGAGTGCATGGTTTCTGCACTCATGGTGTATGGACATGTTAAGATAGATAAAGTGACAGACCAACATTACAAAGGCCTTGAGATAAATTGTCATAATGTAGCTGATGCACTGAGTTTAAGAAGGAAAGTTTGTAAAGGATGAGGACAGAGCCTCGGAAGCTGGAAGATGTAAGGAGGAGTTCTCCTCTCCAGCCTCCAGAGGAGGGCAGCCTGCCTACACTTTGATCTCAGATTCCGGCCTCCACAACTCTGAGAGAATAAATTTCTGTTGTTATAAGCTACCGGTTTGTGGTCATTTGCTATGGCAGTCCTAGGAAACTCATACAGGCACATGTCCATTATTTTCTTTTTAAAAATCACTCACATAATTATCAAGTGCAAGCCCTGACTTTCTTAGCTGTTACAGTCATTGATGAGCTACACATTTGTTTTTTACCTATAAAATGAGTGGTGTTGATTGTGCATAAGTGAGGTCAATATTTTCTTTTTCTATCTTGTTTGTTGATGTCTTTCCTTGGTGAACTCATTATCAGAGTCAAAGCAAAAATAAATATTAGCCTCTCCTAATTCAAAGCCAAATTTGCAAGATGTGGCATTAATAAGATGCTAAATGATGCAATCTTTGCTATTTTCATAGAATGTGATGTTTGTGTTTGGCTAATATGATAAATCATCAGCCAAACTCATCTGTTTCAGATCTACACTCTATTTTCAATGCTTCAAACTGTTTGGAAAGTACCATGCTGCTTCTCTTTCTCAGGGTGAGCTGGGCACCTTTACTGCAGGTAGATGCTTGTTGTCTGTTAGCTTAGGCAGAGGTTCTTGGCCAACACAGCACACACCCTTGGCGATGCTGAAGCATTTGTTTTTTATCTGGAGTGCGCTAGTTACTGGAATTTAACGGGCAGGAGCCAAGACTATCCCGCTCAAAATGCCCATAAGCACCACTGTGAAATTTCTACTGTGGTTTTCCAATACAACATTTGTAACATGCCAAAAAGATGGCATTTGCCTTTAGATGTGTAAAAAGTAATCAAAAGTAACTTGCACTGGCTTCCTCCCTCTGTATCCAAAGTACCTTATGCACAACCATCTTCTATCTTTTTCTCATCAGACTGTGTATTCTCATGTCCATCTTCCCATGTTCTCTATGTTATATCAGAATTGAGACACTGCTTCATTCATCTTTGTATCCCCAACAACGTCAGGAACAGAATGGGTGCTCAATTCAGTTTCTTGAGTGAAATTGGGTAAACCAAAAAGTTAAGAAAAATATTTATAGGAACAAATTATTCCTTTCATTACAGAAATATTCTTTGTTATTTTGTGTGCTTTTGGTTCAGGGCTTACTTTGTTGTTTAAAAATCCATTTAAAATCTAACATCCAGATCTTGGTTTCTCCATTAAAATGAAGTAGAGCTCTTAGGGAAATAGTTGAGTCCAAGGTTGAGGCAGAAAAAAATAAAAACAGAACTCCAAACGTTTTGTGGTGACAGAATGTAAGGAAGTACTCAAAAAATGATGGGGCATGTCAGAAAATACATTATAGTGATGGAATATAACATGTAGGATAAAATAAATATTCATGAGTCCATACTGATATAAATAAATAAGGAGTTGGACTGACCAGTATTCTTCAAACAAAAATGTCAGTCATGGAAGATGAAGAAACACAGTGTTTTCACAGATCAGAGAAGACTAGAGACATGACAACTAAATGCCATATGGGATCAGAAAAAGAACATCAGAGAACACTAGTAAAATTCAAATAAGATCTCTAAATTAGTTAACATTATTGTATCAGTATTAATTTCTTGGTTTTGGTAATTATACTATGGTTTTATAAGATGGTAACACAAGGGTAAGTTCAAGGGAAGGGTATGCAAGAAGCCTCTTTACTTTTCTTTTACTTTTTTTGCAAGTCTAAAGTTATCTCAAAATTAAAAGTTTAGAAGCAAAAACTCCACCTGGTATTCCATGTTTGGAGTTCTGATGGTCTTTCAGCCTTATACCACAATTTAAAGTGTATAAGACCTTTGATCTAAGCTACAAAAGAGTCTCTCCCTGGTAGATTTTAATCAACCCATATCAAAGAACACTTTGCTTTGAACAACAGGTAGAATTTGCGTTTCTGCTATATTGACTATTTTTATTTAAACCCTTATAAGACATTAGCTCAGTTTTAATTAATCCTTTCTAACTTTATAGAGTCAAGCGCCTACAGGTTTTAGTCTCTGTCCTTCACATCATTAATGATAGAAGGAATCGCTCACTCAAATCATTAGCAAAAGAAAAAGCATGCACATCAAGGCACATATATACTGCTCTATATTCTTGTTTTTACATGTTTTTCACACGACTTACAAAGTCAAACCTCAGTTGTCTGCAAAATGTCCAGAACATACATAGCATGCTACATTTCACAATGGTATGAGGAAAAAGTGATCACTAACCATTATGTATATTATGTTTGTGGTAGAAGCTGTCTGACATTGTCTTAATTATTGCTGCAATAGCTAACATTTTATTCTTCCTATATGTCAGACAGTAAGAAGACCACTTCAGGAATTATTTCCTTTAATCCTACAATAATCCTATGAGTTTGGCACAGATGAGGTAGCAAACACATTCACTAGTAATATCTGGTTTCAGAAAACAAGCTGGGTGGCTATACACTCGGCCCTGTGGAAGTTCTGTGCTAGGGAAGTGACTGAGTTGCCGCAGGCCATGTCCACTATTTGATCAATCTCATTTTATTTATTTATTTATTTTAAATCAGATTATTCTGTTAACATTGGCATGGGAGGAAGTGGGAGAGGATTGAAGTAAAGGAAGGAGGGAATAAAGGCAGGAAGGCAGGAAGGAAGGGATGAGATAAAGGAAAGAATCACGTCAAACTGTACAATCTCAGTGTCACAAACATGGAATTTCCGCTTTGATGTGTTTGAAACTAGAGAAGTTATAAAGTGAAGGAGAAAATCTCAGAGGAACATAAAAGCCATCTTTAAAAATGAGAAGGGCTGTTTTGAGAAAGGAGGATTTGAATTGTTTGTGGCCTGTGATGGAAGTCAGAAAGACACATTTCAGCTTACTATCAAAACATACTTTCTAACCAGAAAATCCAATTACAGGCGAGGCTGCATGGAACCTGGTGAACTCTTGGTCCTGAGAGGTGCTGGAAGAGGCTGGATGACCAATTGTCAAAGAATGATAAAAGCGGGAGATTGGTACTTAAATTAGACGACCTTGAAAGGCCCTTCCAGCCAATAAGTTCCAAGAATTCAGCTTCTGCATTGCCCCTGGATCAGACCCTTCTGAGAGATGGCAGTTTACAGCGCCTTGCTCCTGTGGCATAGCTCTAGTGTGCTTATATGTTCAGTACAAAGAAGCAAATTGAGCAGGTGTTTGGGGATAAGAGACCAATACAGACAATCGGTGAATTCATGTAGGAGTCTTGTGGAGCCAAAAGAGACCCATGTGAGGTCTAAAATTTGGAAGACTTCTTTTTGTGAACTTGTCTCCCTGATGGTTCCGGTCAGCTCTTATCTATAAAAGGATATGGTAAACTATAAACTATGCGACAAACTTGGTGCTCAGGCCAGAACACTGAAAAAGGTCGGGTGGGTAGGGCTCCCCACATTTGAATTCAAGCCAGCTTTCTAAAGCACACTCTTTTGTTTCTCTGCCTGTCTGCAGAGGCTGTACTGACCACTACAGAGTCTGAGTGAGGTAAGCAAAATTAGCAGCTCTCCCTGGAAGCCACTTGGTTGAGTCACTGGAAGGTTCTTCATGTTCCTGGGGCTGCAGCAGCACAGGGTGACTTCAGGGCAGTGTCAGGAGAGGCTGTGCTTACTTGTGAAAAACAAATAGGTGTTAACCACGCAGAGCAGGGTTTAAGTAGGTAAAGGGAAGACTATAGAGAAAAGCTAGTAAATGAGACAGGCTGGAGATTTCGAGACTTTCAGTGTGGCTAGAGTACAGGGTGTTGTGAGAGAAGACAAAAGATGTGAGTAGAGACTTAGGAATAGTCTAGAAGGCCTTGTGTGGCAAGCAAGAGTGTGGATGTTATACCGAAGGCAGTGAAGAGCTTGAAGGATTTTAGGCTAGGATGTAACATAATCAGAGTTGTATTTTAGAAAGATTAAGATGGCAACAGTGCGGGGAAAACCGGGTTCGGGGGGATACAGAAGGCAGCAAAATCACTTGGGAAGCTGTTGCAATAATCCAATTACTAAATAAATATGATTCTAAACCAAGTTGGCAACAGCAAGGAATGAAAATGGGATGGATCAAACTGTGTTGAGGAGTTACCAAAAAATAAACAGAATTTGGAAACCAATTGGATGTAAGAGGCGAGGGACAGGGGAGATGAAGGACCATCCCCACGTTTAAGCTTAGTTAACTGGGTAGATGGTGAGTCAGACAGCATTTGGTCAGGAAACAGAAGCTTCTCAATCTATTCCAAGCATTATAGGTTTTAATACAAAAAACCAGAAGCTTACAAAACCTCATGAAGAGGTAGGAGTGGTACTCAGAAGCTCTACAGCTGCTGTGAAGAAGTGAAGCTACTTTGAATCTCAAGAACATCTGGAAAGCCTAGACCTCAACCTACAGCAGGTGATCCCCAAGAAATGGCAGCAGCTGTCTAGATGGCCTACAGCGTTCTAACAGGCACTCATCTAGGAGTTCAGCTAGAGAATGGAAAGTTGAGCTGGAATATGCCATGTGATCTCCAAGCCGGATGTTTGATATATGCTCCCAGACCACAAGAACAAGTTCTGAACTATAAGAGTAGACTTGAGAATTGTGGGGCTCCAAAGAAGGTTATTCAGAGAGACTACAAGAGAAAAATGAGAAACGATAAGGGCAGTATCTGCAGTGGGCCAAAACATAAGACAATGATAAACAGCAACTTAAGCTTCTTGATGCTGCCCACTCTCTCTAACTGTGGGAACTCCTTCATCTTACAGAGCAAGACACAGGAATCAGTTTCAGTACGTCCCAGCCACTCCCTCGCATGTATATGGAAAAGGATCTGTTGATTTAGTGAGCCTGGCAGGTAAGGGGCCTAGATTAGCTCAAAGCAAGAGATGAGAGTTAAGTGTGAGAAAATGAGAGAATTACGGTTTGCGGTACAAACTGGATGGGCCATTTTCTGCATTTAATTTAAACCCTTCCGTAACTGCCGCCTAGAAGAGAAACACATCTGATGAAAACCGCATGATTCAAACTAAGTGAACTAAGCAATGCTTCTTTGTTAAAGATTTCATGGGTTTGTCTCATTTAGAATGGAGGGGAAAAAATTTTTTTAAAGAATAAATTTTTAAAAGGCAACCCATATTTACCAGCCAAGTAATTTATAAGATCTTTCAAGAAAAAGCAAAATAAACTAATAGCAAAAGTGCATTCTAAAAAACAAAGTTTGTACAAAACTTTACCATTGGAAATAAAATATCTCAAGGCATACTAATTACATAGTTTCTAAAATTTCCCTCCAAAATGTAATCATTTGTTAAATCACAGGAGAGTAAGTGGTTAAGTAGCAGACTGAGGAGAATGGTGTCCATCGAAAACAGCTTCTAGACAATTTCTCTTCTGCTCTTTGAATTTACTCCACCCACCACCAACATCTGTGCCTTTTCTGCCCTCTTCTAACTTCTAATCACTTCTAATCTGAAGACTCTGACATTGACCACTGCAATTTCTGCCACTGTTCAATACGACTTCAAAGTCCACGTGAATCCCCATCAAATATTTGGACTCTCACCCTCTGACCTTATCTCCAATAAAATCCTCCTTTCCTCTACCTTAGATACCACCTTTGGGGGCCCTTTCTTGACTTAAACATCACCTGAAACTGTGTCACTTCCAAAAATGACAACTCTACATAATTTTAGAGATGATGTAGTAAATATGTATAAATACCCAATTCTGTGATCACAGCCTCCCATCCTTCTTACTTTTTTCCTCAAGTACTCTGTAGTAGGCTCAATAATGGCCATGGAACACAGGTTCTAAGCCCTGGAACCTGGAACTGTCGTCTTATTTATGCTTGTTACCTTTGTCACCTAATGTTACTTTAGTCTTGCGGGACTGTCAGCCCCTTGGCTCATTTGTTTTCTTACCGCCTTCTCCACTTTTTCCTTTATTCTTTCTTCCCTCCCTATCCTCCCTAAAATCTATTGTCCATCAGTATAATATTACAAATACTCATAATTTGCTTGCCCTGTTCTCTTTCCATAACCAACTGACTTACTCTCTACCTTGGATTAACTTAACCATTGGCCATCTCTGTGCCAGCACCTGAGCAACTAAGTGTTGTAGAAAAATCATATAACTAAGCAGATTGATGCCACCAAAAATTATTGGTCGTAAGCTTCATCTGGGCCCTCCACACTTTTCTCTGAGCCACGTTCCAGATCACGCTTACATAACTGCTAACTCAGTTCGGTGGTCACACAGGCACTTTAATCCAATGTGTCTAAAACTGATCTCAGGATCTCACTTTCCAAGCCTACTTCTCCATGTTCCACAGTTCAGGAAATGACACTGATACCAGAAACATGGGTGTTATTCTCTGCACTTTTCTCCATTCATCTCCTTGGCCAATATGTCACTAAGTCCTGTTGATTTTACTTTCTAAAGATTTCTCAAAACTGTTCACTTTCCTCCATTTTTCACCCATGTTTAATTCGCCATCGTTCGATGCCTGAACTGGGGCCGTGGCCCCTGCACGAATCTCCCACATCCATTCTTGCTCCCTTCCAGTTGGTTCATTTTTCATGACCAGAGTTATTGTTTCAAATATAAGTTTGATCATTTTATGATTCTACTTAAAACTGAATATCTGAATAGAGGCCAGTTCCTCAGATAAAGTCCTAAATCCTTAGGACATACTCAAAGACCCCATGATTTGCTCTCTTCATCTTGCCTCAACCTTCTCCTTAAATCCTAAGCTTCAGTCTTGTTGGCCTTATTTCAATTTTTAGAATACACAATATTTTTTCCAGCTTCAGAGTCTTTGCTCCACTCATCTGTTTGGATGGAATGTCCTTTCTCCTTTACCCCATTGTCATTCCCTCCCCCAACCTGATTAGTTCTTATTTATCTTTTAAGTTCTAGCAGCAATGTAATCTTTTCAAGAAAAACTTCCTTGACATCCCTGTCTCAGATTTATTAATTATGTCTTCCTAAAGCCCCTTATACTTTACCTTCATGGCACATACCAAGGTGAAAATTACAACTTCTGTAGTTACTTGTTTAATGTCTCTTACTAGACTGTAGTTTCTATAGGATCTGGAGCATTGTCTGTGTTATTCCTGGTGAACCTCCAGCACCTAGATCAGTTCCTGGTTTATTCAATTTTGGATGAAAGGAAAACTTGGAGCTTGGAGCTGTAAGAGATGAGCAAGGCCTGATTTTGCACCAAAAAAGTTTGCGTTGGGATACTTGTTCAAATCTCATCTAGCCTAATCCCATCTCAGAAAGAAATTATTTCATATCAAGAAGCATAATGAGACACATGGCTAAGAAATGGATGAAGAGAACAGTTTGAATCATGGCCACTGTAATCTGTTGAGTGGGTTCTGTCCTGCTCAGGGTTCTGCATAGACAGGAGGTAGGTTGGAGCTAAAATCTATCCACACTAGACTTTCCAAGCAAATGTGTCTGTGGGGACTACATAACCTGAAGATGTGCCTTTTTTCTAATTTGCACAGAGTAAGGTAGAAGCTAGTGGTTTCCTTGATTCACATCCCAAAGACATGGGCCATTGGTGATTTCAGTGGTGTTCAAAGAAATAGAATAAACTGAAAGTCGACCAGGTAGTAAAGGAACCAAGAAAAAGCCCATTAACCTACTTGGGGCAGTTTCATTAACCTACTATGGAGCAACTCAAACAGTTAACTGTGAGGGAGAACAGAAGAGAAAATCTAAATACGCATTGAGTTCTGAGATGTTAATTAAGGACATCTAATAGAATCTGTAAGTGGTTTCTATCTGACTTTAAGATGTCTCTCAGAAGTCAAGAAGGGTCAAATGGAGCCTCCAAACACAAATCTTGCTATTTAACATTCCCAATAATCTCAATATTAACCCCTCAGTAGCTTTCAGATATCGCACCACTTGCTACAAAATTAAAATTAAAATCAGTACAATGAATACTCAGTATGTGAAACAATTCAAGGCTCTATTTCAGCATGCGGTTTCATTTAAGCTGTAGGAATATAAAGAAAAGACAACCCTTTGTTCTCTTTATGTAACAATCCTACAAATGAACTCTTAGCCAAAATAGCTCCTCTAATCTTTAAGTTTTAATTAGCTGTCCACAATTCATAAAATATCAGGAATTAAAATGCTGATACCTCATTCTCCTGAGAAACGGCACACAATTAACCTCTTTTTTCTGGTCAAAGACAGAAATTGAGAAAGGGTAATGACAAAATTAATCTACTCTCGTGGCAAGGCCTGCCATGGTGCTGGAAAACAGCCTCCTACCCCGCGTCAAAGCGGGAAGCAGTCAGCAGCATGTGGAGAATCTGCGCATTCCTTGTGTGCATAGCCTTTTGTATTCGTCCCAAGTATATCACAAAACCATACTGGGACCCTAAAACCTTACAGAAACATTAAATGGTTCCCCAGAATTAATCAATCTGACCTGCCTTTCTTTTGCCTCTGAAAACAGGTATACACATAGGTTGTAAGTAGTGCCTGAAGCTCTGGCTTTCTAGTGAGGTGGGTAGAAGAAGAAAAGACTGAGGAATGCACACCTTCCAGGCATCATCTCAAGATCAAAACATGTGCCTGCCAGTAAAGTCAGATGGGGTTGCTGGCACTGAGTTGATACCATGCTAGAATACTTTTTCTCTCAAAAAGGTATTTTTTGCTCTTTTTTCCTAATCGTAAATTACATGGTAAATATTTAAATAAGATTAACCATAACCATTTAAACTTAATGAAAGCTCATAGAGACAGAATGGAGTTCGAGATATTTCGACACGTTCGCAATAAAGACATGAGGAGAGAACAGGTAGGATGGAGGCTGGAGACTCCATCTGGCCGCTGTCAAGCCCCTGCTTGGCAATGTAATGGCTGTGTGATCTAGAGCGAGTTGCTAAGCCTCTCTGAGCTTTCGTGACTTATCTCTAAAATGGGGACAAAAAACCTGTGTTTTGAGGATGAAAAAGAGAATGCTTATAACATGCTTAGCACAGTCCCTGGCACTTTGCAAGTATTTAAAACTGTTACTGTCAACAGAGGGACCCAAAGAGAGAAACATACCATTCTGTGTTAAGAACACTTTAGTAATTTCAATTGCTGCTTTTGTTTTCTAGGTAACAGATTTATTAAGATATAATTCCCATACCATACAATTAACCCATTTAAAGTGTCAGTGGTTTTTAGTATATTCACAGAGCTGCGTGACCACCACTCCAGTCAACTTTAGAACATTTTCATTACCACAAAAAGAAATCCCTTACCCATTAACTACCATTTCCCAATCTCGCCATTCCTCCCAGGTCCAGGCAACCAGTAATCTACTTTTCAACTCTATAGACTTGCCTGTTTGAGACATTTCATATGAATTGAGTAATAAAATATCTTTTTTTGAAAGTTTCTTTTACTTATCAAAATGTTTTCAAGGTTCATCCATGCTGCAGCCTATATCAGGACTCTATTCCTTTTTAAGGTTGAATAATATTCTACTGTATAGATGTTCTACATTTTGCTTATCCATCGCTATTTTTCCTTGATAGAGAAATTGTAAATCCAATGCTAAATAGTAAAAGTATTGTAACACCTACTATCCACCTTCATCCATATAGTGGTGTTTTCTAGCCTACTGGATATGTTGACATATGTGATTTCATTTGAACAAGAGTAATTCTATTTGGAGCTCACAAGAACCCTGGGTGGCGGGTGTTGTTTTATATTTCATTGATGAGTTCAGGGAAGTTAGAAGTTTTAGCAAAGATTACACAGCCACGCAGCGACTGGCAGAGCCGAGACTCAAACTCAGACCTTCGGAGTCAAGTCCCGTGTTTTTCCTGATACAGTTGATGGGTGTGTGAAAATAAATGTACAGTGATGAGGGTGTGAAAATCCACAGCATTAAGATACGCTTTTTGTGTCTCGGAGGGAGCTGAGAGGAAATAAGAGCTCTTTTCTGTGACCTCCATTTGCCCAAAAGGCAGTCACCAGCAAGTACATAACCAGGATAGGGGATCTCGACTCACCAACCTCAAAGCAAATGTTTCACAGTTTCTACTGGGGTTGACCCAAACCTGAGGAAGAAAACAGTTCCTTTCTTAAGGTTCTGTGTTCATATCGCCCTGATTACGTTCCCGTTCGAGGTTTTAGAGCCACATCTTTCTTAAGCAGCACGGTTGTGATCAGAGACACAGTTGTCCTGGCCTCATGGAGGGAGATCAGTTCCTTTTTCTGTATTTAAACCCCTAGTTTAATCCCCTACGCTTTGCTGCAAACACATACAATAGCCTGCCCCTCCTCATTACTTAAATGTTCTTGCTCTCTGAGTTGAGAGAAATAATTCTGGATTATTCTACTTTCAGAGATGTTCTGAGACCTTCATTTTTGAACATTAATTTTCATTTCCCCCTAAGTCCAAACCAAAATGATTTGTTAACAGTAACCATTTGTGTACCCAACTCTAGTGTGTACAGATATGTATACAAAATCTGAAAAACACTTTGGTAGAGGAGGAGGGAAAAGAAGAAAAGGATTTCTTAGTCCAACTCTGGATTTAAATTCAATAAAATGAGCTAATATCTCCCCTTTTATATAAGGACAAAATGATCTCCTTTCATACTCTTCCATCCAGGAAAGACCTTTGGCTGCAAAACTCAAACCCAGCTGTGACTGGGGCACAGGACAAAACCAGTACCAGAGAACTATCAGTTGTTCCACTTCTCTCAGAAGCTGTGGTCAACCCAGCAAAGTTCTTCACAGGCACCAGGAAGCTCAATGGGCTGTAGCACCTTCAGAATGGCTCAATAATTAAAGCAATACCACACAAAACATGACAGGGATGCCAGGGACCCGCTGTATACATGGCCTTCAGGATGAGAAGGATGTGGCCACAGAGAATTTGACCATCACCAAGGTCTGCTAGCTCTCAGCCATCCTCAGTCAGACTGGAGCCTCACTGGTGTCATTTGCCACCAGCCTTGGGACCCTTCAGACAGATAGACTTAGAGTCCTGTGCACTGAGTTGGGGTAGTGCAAGCTTAGCCAGCATTACTGTGCTGTCTGCCTAGTGCCATTTCCTTTGATGGAGAGAGAAAGATTTTGGTCCATTTTAAGCTTTTTTGCAAAGTCTTTTACTTTCTCCCCCTGAGAAATAATAGAGCCTTCTCTTGGTTCATCTTCCATGGTTGCTTCTGGAGAACCCCAACAGGGCTTTGTTATGGGTTAAATTATGTTCCCTCCAAATTCATATGTTGAAGTCTTATCCTCCATTATCACAAAATGTGATCTTATTTGGAAAGAGGATTGTTGCAGATGTAATTAGTTAAGATGGGGACATTAGAATGGGCTCTACCCCAATATGACTGGTAGCCTTATAAAAAGGAGAAGAGTGAACACTGACATGCACACAGGGAAGATGTCATGTGAAGAAGAAGATAGAAATCAGAGTAATCCTTCTACACACCCAGGAACACCAAAGATTGCCAGCACACCACCAGAAACCAGGCAAAAGGAATCTGCCTCAGAGTGCTCAAAAGGAGCCAATTGTGATAACACCTTGACCTTGAGCTTCTAGCCTTTAGAACTGAGACAATAGGCACCAACTTTGGGATACGTTGTTACAGAAGCCCTTGCAAACTAATACAGGCTGCTTGCATTGGTTTTTGGAATTACTTCTCATCTCTTAGCCTTCCCTGATGCCGCAGGGAGACATACCTCTTTCATTGCAGCCTCACTTCAGGGGGAAGGGTCCTCTCTTTCCCTTTGCAGCAGTTTGTGCCAGGAAAGAGTGTGTTCTATCAAATGCAACTGCGGGGGCCTCCACACAGCTGAGAATACTAAAAAGATGTTTCCTTTTATTAAATTCACTCATTCATCTTTTTGTAATAAATTTTCAAGAAGATGAGGATATTTTCATATGGCAAATAATTGACATAATAATACAGCAAATACTTTTTCAAAGCTTAGAATGTGGCAGCCTGTTTTGCTTACATATATTAGCAACTTAATGATCACAACAATCCTATGAGGAACGTACTATTAGTATCACCCCCATTATACAAGTGAGGAAACTGAGACAAGAAAAGCTTGAATGACTTGCACGAGGTCAGTAGCAGAGTCAGGGTTCAAAGCCAGGTTGCAGTATGGCAGCAAAATCTATGCTCTGAACCACTATGCTAGACAGAATCTCATAAGCAGAACTACTAGTATTAGTGTGGATTTTGATTATAGCCCATCATTCGAGGTGTCAGTAATTCCTATCACATAGAGATCTTGCCCTGTGTCCTGAAAATGGGATGATGGCACAAATGCATTCCACCCCTAGTGGGTTATTTTATGCCATTATGCCATAGGACAAGCAGAACTGGGGCTCCTGGGCATGGTTGCCTCAAAGCTGCATGGTCCTTGCCCCCACCAAGCATCTCTGCACACATTCTGTTTGCAAAGCATTGTTCTCAGCCTGCGCACTTTTTGTATAGCTTTGTGGATGTCCTTTCTTCCTCCTAGCATCCTTAAGCTTTGAATAAGCCCTTTTATAGAGGGAAAGACAACTTTTAAGATAACCCCAAATCATGGTTCCATGAATCCTTCTACCCAGGAGTCTCTGCTCAGGTAACCTTGCAAATGCTTGATTTGCCTATGTAAACTTGTCACATCTGTAAACTGCTGTTAAATTAAGCCTAAAGGCCATAACTATAATAGCTATGAGTGGGCCAGTTCGATTTTGTTCTACGTACAGTTTGATGTTGGCACTAAATTCTAGCCATATGTTCTGTCTTCAAGGTTTATGGTTCATGGAGCATGATTAGCTACTCACAACTTGAGAGAAGTATAGGGCATATAACTTTTGGGTCCAGACTGTAAGTATTGTTGTGGTGAGAACCAAATAGTGCACTCACTCTGTACCTACTCATTTAGTTAATATTCATTACAGAGTATGTGAGTCAGGCACTGTGGGAGGCCCTGGGGATGTAACGATGAATAACACATAATTCCTATCCTCAAGAAATTGAAAATCCAGATTAAAGACATTAAAAATCCAGCACAAAGAATTTTCTTAACCATGTGTGAGTAACATTATTATTCTGAGATATTTAAAAGACAATCTTTGAAAAAGGGTCTCCATGGAAAACTGAGTTTGGGAAATAGTAAATACTATGGCCCATCTCCCCAAACCCATTCTCTTTCACCCAGTTATAAGACAAAAGGATCTGAAAAGTTGGCAATAAAAAAATAAACAAACAAAAAGTATTTCATTTAACACAACTATTCCTAAAATTATTACACTACGAATTCTCTTCCTTCAAAGAAGAATGTTTATTAACATCTTACCTAAAATATTTACTGGAAGTTGCTTTTAATCTCAGGTGCAGGCAGTATTATGGGATATGCTACCAGACAGCGTTGTGCCAATACCCTGAAGCAGGCCAAACACCCTCGGAAAGGTGACCATCTGGAGAAAACTGCAATCACTGGATCATACAGGAGAATGAACCCTGGTTGAAAGAAATGGAGTAGATGCTCTCTTATCAATTGAATTGCTGGTCAGTTGATCAGGTAGTTGAAAAATTAGATGACAGTAGGAAATTGTGAAAAAAGAACATAGGCATCTTTAACACTACTTTACATTACAACATTAACTGTTCATCCATTTACAATTCTTTGAATGCATGGATACTTTCTTTGACTATAAGCTGGCTTTTATTATACGTGATGCAAGCCCCAAAATTTCCAGTGGAGCAAGGTCATAATAATTCTAATGAAACAAGTCGAAAGCAGCTTCTTCCTATATTCACAACAGACATGAACACATTTGGGGGAAAGAACAGCAATTAAATGAGTTTGGCAAGCATACAACTCAACTGGTGGGAGCAGAGTGTCCTGGTGTACTAGAGGGTACCCGGCTGGCCATGAACTTTTGGCGGGCCCTGATCATCAGGTGATTTGTTTCAAAGCAATGGAAAGCATAAATTAATCAGTTAAGCAAAAGTCTGTCAAGACAGTTTCTACTATACTGTAACAACTACTCTGGGTGAAGGATTGAGATCTTCGAAGAACATTCTCAAACATCTGAAAGTTGCTGAAGTACCTTCTAAGGAGGGTGGGCAGAATTTTTAAACGCTCTTATCTGAATGAGGTAGGAAAATTTGAAGGCAGAAGAGAATCCGTCCAACATCAAAGCTGAGAGTTGCCATTTGGTGTCCCATCTGCCACCTTTTCCCCATATCATCCAAATAAAAGTTGGTTAATTATTTTTAAACAGTACTTTGAAGGGACCTCAGCCTCCTCACACTATTAGGCTGCCTGGAATGTAGAAATAACTGACTCTACTTGAAGGATTTGGTTTCAGCTTGTCGATATATACAATTTAGAGCACACTCTATGTACCTGTCTTTATGCAGACAGTTGTGTATATTACTGAGGTTCAGAATATATGGTGTGTTTAGTTCAAAGGTGGAATAGACCCAAGACAAGTCATTTGCATGAGGTGAACTGCAATGAAACTTTAGGTCTTTGGCTCAAATTAGAATGAAGCATTGCAGCTATAAATACAAGGGAGATAATATGGAGAAATGAAATGGAAATAGTGTCTGTCTCTCCCTTCAGCCCAAGGGAAAGGGACTCTGGCAGAAACTGAAGGAGTTGTTTTCATAAAGATCTGTCAGACAACGGTGGTTCAAGGGCTACTGGAATCTCTCCTACACCGAACACAGTAATCAATATTCAGCACCCAGGGGCATAAATGTATCCATGTCAGTACCCATGAGGCCAAGCAAAAAAGGAGAGAAGACTGGTAGACCAGAGGTCCAATGGTGGTGCCTTGGCAAGCTAAGATTGCTTTGTAGAAATATGTGAAACACTCTGAGGAAGGTGTAGGTAAGATTCTTTCTAGTTGCTAAGGTCTTCAATAAATAGTTGGGGCAAAAAAGTCAGAAAGCTCTGAATTATTACCAATACTGTAACCCCATTTATACTCTCAGGTTGGTGGGGCATGGTGAATTGCAAATAAGCACTAATAATGTATTAGTATTTTTAAATGGCATAGCTTAGCCTAGGTTGCCCCCTTAAAGGGAAAACAACTCCTGGCACCCCACAGAGGCTCTATGAAAAAATGAAGTCAATCCAGCTCTTTGCCAAGTATCCCAAAGAGGTGTTAGCTAGAAACAGTAAACCCTCAACTCCAGGAAAAGTTGAGCTGTGCTTCCAAAATGGTCTCAAGAACCAGCTCAAAAGCAAGTAAGTGACACAAAAATCTGTCCACATCTAGAGAAAGTGGACCCTTTTACTTAAGGCCCAGTGGGCCAAGGTACATGTATAGAAATGAGCCAGCTACCAAGGGCCAGTAGAAGATATAATCTAGAACCCAAGGTTGACAGGTCCAACCCTTGAGGATGCCATGTACCAAAAGGCCTGGACCTGATGATTTAACATTGATATTGGACTGAACAATGCTCTGGGATCTGCCAGGGCCTGTGATGTCCAGCAACTGTTCTTCGAAGGGGACCTCCCAAGCACAACTACCGAAGACCAACACCTGCACAGCAAATGAATGAACTGATAATTGATAGATTAAATAAAATGTTTACATTACTAAGACATGTTTCTATTTGTGTTGGACTGTTTGCTTTCTTTATATCCCTCTGAACACAAAACCTTTCTTCAACTTTTAATCTATTAGTTACATCTGGAAGGTTTTCTAAAACCCGTTTATCTAAAGAGTTATTTAAATCTTACATTTAAAAATAACTGTCAGAACATCTTAAGTAACTTCAAAGATGAAGAGAATGTTTTTATTGAATGACATTTATTGAATGTTTACCATGTAATGTGTGAGTGATCCTAGCTCATGTGTTTATGGCCTAAATTTACCTGAGCTAGTGCCTTGGTACATCCTGGTCCCCAAATGACTCAGCTCGTCTCTGTTAGACTAAGACAAACCCACGCTCTTTTTGGAGCATGAACAAAGAGATACAACTTCCTGCTCTCCTGTTCTGCTATGTTAAAGAAGGATTAGAGCCCTTCTTTTTTGTAATTATGTGAGTGAGAAGCTTTTTTAAATACAGATAAACAAAAAAGAAAATATTGAAAATCATTCAAATCTCAATTATACAATCCTTTTAGTCCTCCTGAAGGAGTTGCTTATTGTCCAGTCACCAGATGTCAAGAAGCATTTCCTGAGAACATAAAATGTTTCTGGCGCAGGGCTCTATGATAAAAGACATAGAAAAGGAATAGGAGCCTTTATCTTGTTAGAGAACATAATGAAAACAAGTATAGCCAGGGACTATGACGTGGTGGCAAGCCACCACCATGAGGATGAAAGGGGAGGAGATGTGTTATTATTCATTTCATAAATAACATGCATTGAGCACCTACTGTGTGCCCTCTCTATGCACATGGCTCATGATCTTAAGGAGATAATAGCAGCCATTCATGAAAAATGCCCAGTGAAATACAATAAAACGTTATTTAGACAGATATGTGGATAAGGTTTAAGAGGCACAGAATGGAACACCTAAGCTTTCCTGGGGAGCCAGGAGCAGCTGATACTTAAATCTCTTCCTGAAGGAAGAGGGCAGTGTGCCGGGAGCGCTTCCTGAGAACGCAGTATATGCCTGGCATTACATGCTGAGCGCTAGTCATGGATTCTCTCACTTAAATCTCACAATAACCCTGCAAAATAAGTATTTTTTTTCTTTGTCTTATGGATGGATGGAACTGAAACTGAGGGCGTCATAGAAGTTGTGAACAATACAGCCAATAGGTGGAGCCGGCTCAAGCCCAGCAGTCTGCCTGCAGGCTGTGCTTTTGACCACTCCCCACGCCTCTGTAAGTATACACAAGCGGTGGCACTTTGCTTTCAGCCTCCTCTGCCTCCTGCTGAACCGCATTTCCTCCTCTTCGTCTTCTGCAGTCAAAAAAGCACATGCTTTTGGTGCACCATCCCTCTTTTTTTTCTTCTTCTTCTTCCGCAATGTGAGAGTTCAAGGCTATAAACTATTGTAATGAGCCTCACCTCAGGTTCTTCAGCCAGGTTGGCTGTGGATTACAGGTGCTCCACTGCCTATCACAAATGCAATTGAGAACTCAGATTTAAAAGAAATAAAGTTGCATTAATGCTCTCTTGAAGTTGCTCTCCTCGCCTAGGATAAAAGCTCTTTTCTGAGCATTCCTGCCTTTAAGCTAGATCAATTGTCCTAGCCGCCCGTCTGCTTCCCCTACTCCTGCCTGCCTTGTTTCTTTTCCTTTGCTGTCTTTGCCCTTTTCCTTTTGTTCTGAAAGCCCAAGCACTACTCCGCCTTCAAGGATTATTCATTCCACATCCCTCTAGCTATTCCAGGTCACATAACTGACTTCTCGCAGTGCACCACTACTCAATAATACTGGCATTTTTCTGCTAGAATGGGGGAAACTCTGAAGTACCTCTCCCTGAAGCCAGTGACACCCTTTTTGTGGAGGTAGCCTTGTGTAGTAAGAAGTGAGCACACATTCAAAACAAAATGAAACATGGGACAGACTCACACTCCCGGTACATAGCAGTGAGCTCTTTGGGAGGTCAAATCGGGGAAAGATCAATCTTACCCTAAACTATGAGAGAGTTTCATGAGGAGGCAAAATATGAGAACTTGAAATGTGAGTATGAAATGAGGAGACACTAAAGGAATAAGATGTGAAATAACAGATATCTGATTATATTTTTCTCTGAACAATTTACTAACTTGATGTAAGAAAATGCAGAAAAGCAAAATGTTCCTGTGCTGTCATATTTCATCCTCGCCTAAGCAACAGCTGAACCCACTCAACAGTCAGGCCTTCATTTTGCAAAAGGAATAAAGCCAAAGATTTCTGTTAATAATTGTTCCTAGAATAAGAGATCGGACCATTGAAATTTATATACAGTTCATAGACTTAATATTAAAGTCCTTTACAATCATATCTTTAGAATCTGATTCACTTAGGGAACATAACCATTGTTATTGAGTGAGTTTATCTCTGAATACTTTACAGGATACTAAATATGGTTTAAAAGTTCGGCTCAGGTTTACAATCAGTTAAGGAAAAAAAAAGAAAAAAGGAAAGTATGGTGTGTGAAAAAGAAGAAGTAATGCACATCTTTAGAAAAAAGCTTTAGACAGCATGTATAATGATACTATTTGCATACATGAGATATATAGAGACATATGTGCTTCTATATACAAAAGTTATTGACTGAAAGATACATTGGAAGCTACTAAGGAAGGTTGTTATGCACAGCGTAAATAGCACGGAGCTAAAATGGAAAAGTACTTTTTATTGTACACCTACTTCTCAGCTCGAATTTCTCATCATATGTTTCAATTATCAATCCTGAAAAAGAAATTTTAAAAACTTCAACATTTTCTCAAATACCAGATTCTTAAATGTAAGAATAGACTCTCTGAGTTGGAAGAAAGGAGTTGAAAAGAAGACAGGCTGCAAAGAAAGAAAGGAAGCAGAAGTCGTGGCATAGATGCTGTGCTTTGGGAATTACGAGAACGAAACTGGTCACATTTGTCCTTGTGTTTGAAAGACATTTTCCCTGGGGCTGGGCTCCCAGTTAAGAGACCACTAGAAAAATAGAGCGAGTGACTGCATAGACTTTGTGAGGATGAGAAGGACTATGCGAGGATTCTGATTTCAAAGAGAACCACAATAATGTGGAAAGAAGAGGGTTCTGTTCTGTCTCCACATACATATGGGCCATTGCACTGGAAAGTACTCCAGAGGTCAAACTCTGGATTTTAGAAAATCACCTGCCCCCACATTTGCTATCACACAAGTGGATGTATATAACTATATAACTTATCAATATTCATTTCCTAGGTCATTAACTTCATGGACTTCTGCTTACCTATCAAATTTTCCCTTCAGGTAATCATGAAACTTACATGAAACCGGCTGGCAGGATGCTCACCTCCCCTTTAACAGGACATATCGGTGTCATTTAAGTGTGTGCATTACTGTGTGAGCATTTTAAACATTAAGTCAGGTCTTCATACATGCCTTTGTTACATGCCTATTCCCTTCCCCTCATTCAAGGCCACTGAGAATGGGATGGCAATATTCTGAATTCCCGCCATGCACTACTTCATGTGTTTACCTCCACACACTTCGGTTTGCCTGAAACTCTACTGAAAGACCCAGTTTTTACTTTTCTAACACTGAGTCCATCTTTAAACAGACATTTACGCTGTGAAAAGCATTTAGAAAAATAAAATAGTTTACTTGCAAAGAAGTTTAATACGGGAATCCAAGTTTTAAAAAGACTACCTTACGAACAAAACCAAACCAAGAAACTCTGAAATACCCCCCCCCCAAATTAAACACACCCACATATACACATGAAATGAGCAATGTTCACAATTAGTCTGTTCATGGTGAGGAAACAAATTTTGCCACACTATTTTATCTACAAAGGTTACCAACTATCTTCACATATGGACATTAAAATTGTCATGGACATAATTATCTTTGATGCAGAGTCAATAACTTTCAGGAAAGAGTCATAGATTCATTGACTATGAAGACTCTTAACTAGACATGGGGATCCTTTGGCGGGGGGCTGCTTTGGTTTATCTCAGGATGCAGAGTGCTTTTTAAAGTGTTTTCTGACTAGAATACATGACTGTGATGTGCAGACTCACTCATCACAGAGGCAAGGACAGATGCCAGTATGGTTTCTAGACATACTTAGTGTTAAGAGATAACAGGATCCATCCCAATCATCCTTTTTATGGTCTCTTGCCAGCAACATCCACACCCCATGCTAACCCACCCCGCTTCCTTCCAGAACTGTCAGCAGCAACCACAAAGACACTACAAATCAGTAGATTTTTTTGGAAGTGTCTGAAGTAAGGCAGAGTATGCCAACCCAAACATTCCACTTTCACATAAGGATTATTTTGAGCTGAAGGCGATTGAGAAGAAGCAGATAGAAAAAAAAAGCTCTCTGCCCTCCCCTATTTGCCTAAAAGCAGGATATAAATTTGTAAAGATGTCCTACCTCCCCTCTTCCAGGAAGGACAGAAGTTAATCAACAAAGAAAACACTAGACTCTAATTAGCCCAGAGATGGCACCAGAGGAATCTACATAACAAACTAGGCTAACTAGCTCTTATCTTCCATTAGTTCCCCCCATTTATCTGCCACCCTAGAAACTAGAAGTCCTTTTCCTTTTCTTATCACTTCTCTACAAATTTATTGTTCTTTTGTTAAGATGCTGTATAAGCCCAAGTTCTAATTACCCCTTTGAGTTACTCAACACTGACTACTCCCGTGTGTATGCATGCTGTACATGTTAATAAACTTCTGTTCATTATTCTCTTGTTAATCCACCTTTTTCAGCCTAATTTATGAGGCCCCACCCAAGAACCTAGAAGGGTAGTGGGGAAAAGTTTTTCTCCTCCCCTAAATACCAAAGTTGGCTAGCCATCTTCTTAAACACAGACAACTGCAATTCTCTAAATTACCCGGTCATGGCCAGATGTTTTTCTATCACAACTCAAATATTTTATCAGAACTCTTCTCTTTATTTAATGGAAATCTCTCCTGTCTTTATCTAAACCCATTTCTTTTTGTGGCATCTTCCTGGAAATTATATACTCCTGGGGAAAAATAATTTAAAGACAGTAATCAAGTTACTCTTAGCTTTCTTTTATCTCAGGAAATCTATTTCATATCCTTTTGTTGTTGTTTTTAAAATAATCATGTTTTGTTTTTTGTTAACCTTTTCTTCTTATGTTGAGTTAATCAAAACTGAACAAACATGAATTTTATACAATGTATAAAAGAACTACCACTTTATTTTTAAGGCTTATACTCCATTATAATACATCTCCGAATTCTGCTGGCTTTTCACAACAGCACTCCTATGTAGCTTTTGTTATTATTATTTATATTCATTTGTGCCTCCCACCTCAAAAGGTTATTTACAAGAATAATGGGATTATGTGTGAAAAGTGCTCATCAGAGTGCCTGGTGCACAGAGAACACTCCAGAAATGGTGACTGTGGTTATTCTTGATACTTTGGCCTAGAGAGTCAGCGAAGGATGGAGGAGGAGGAGTTGCTTGGAATGCACTGTTGAATATAGATAGTAAAGAGTCAAATATTTGTGCACCCTGCTTTAAGACAACTAATTATATGAATATTGGAATTCATGGAAGTAATATGTGATTCGGGTGCCTCTTAGGAAAAAGACCTTCGCCCTTTACTCAAACCATCCTGCTTGTTTCCCCCTGGTGTCTGCTGGGCCTCTCCCAAACATTTACACTCCAACAGCAAACAGTAGGGACTGCAAACGACCTCCCAAGATTTTCAGTTAGATAAGTGACCTACATTTTAAAAAGGTAGTTCGTTCTGACACCACATATTAAGAATGATTGTGCAGAATCCATATATTCCCAATTCTGAGGCAAATCCAAACAGGAGTTGTGTTTCTGACCAAGGTTCAATATCAGCCAAATCTGAGATATGACAAATAATATAACATGAAACTAAACAACTATAAACCATTATGCATTTAAAAGAGTAGAAGTAGGACCCAAGACTAATAAAATAGGCATTAATGTATGTATACATCAATCACACAAAAGGCCCCAATGCATTATTAAATGCTTATCTACTTTTATTGTACACAACAATTATACACAACTTCATTTTTTCATAATTCTAGCCTAAACTAAAGTAGTCTCCAGAATAATTAATAATGCTAAACAGTCATTTAGCAGTATGCTTCCAAATCACCTTAAAAATTTGTCAAATGAGCCAGATGTCCCAGGTTTCTCTCTAAAAACTTTTCAAGGAAATTTGAGAAGGTGCCTTCCCCTCCCACCCAGAATAAACAGACCTGAACCAAGAGGAGACATTCACAACCTTTGAGCTAATAACAGAGCCCTGGGCTGGCCATTAACTCATAAATGTTTCAGGTTGGTTGCATTCTTTCATTTGAAAGTGTTTCTTTTCTAAAGTACTGGCTGACGCCATACTTCACCCTTCACCCTTTAGCTCCTCCTCAGTCATAAAGAGCTATCAGGGAGCTGCCTTGTCAAGGGACTTCTAGGAGACAGTTCCTTTCTTTCTCAGCCTTCACTCCTGGAAAGTGAATGTAGTGTTTGCCATCTATGAGAGCACTTCACACTTCAGTGAAAAGAAATAAAACCAATCAGATTGCCTCTTTAAACTTTACTTCTATGGGAAAAAAAAAATTATATGTACATATTATACATAATTATTTTTTAAATATTTGTGTGTGAATATGTGTGTGTGTGTATAATTTTTTAAGTGCTGCCTACCTTTTTCCTCATTATTCCTCCCTCCCGCAAGACCAGCATACCCCTTACAATCCCCCAAGTCCCCCTGCCCCCCTATCATTTTCCCTCTTCAGATTTCTAACGGAGTGTGTGCCTCTAGCCTCCTCTGATACCAAATGTCCCTACTCCAGAAGCAAATACGTGGTTTTATTGTGTCTGTGCCACAGGGTAGTCAGGCCTCAGATTGTCTGAAAGAAACAGTGACTCTCACTTCCACCGCCCACACCATTCCCCTCCCATTTAAACATGTGAATAGCTGCTTGCTCCAGTTTGGTCTTTCCCTATCCAATAAATCTTCTCTGAGGGCCCAATCAAGACCTACTTCCCCCATAGAGCCTTTTCTGATTAACCAGAAAAAGCTTTCAGTTTTCTCCTAGTTACCTTCATTTTTATGCACACATCCTAACCAAACATCCCAGCAAATACCGTATTAATGTGCAGTAGCATTTAGGAGGTAGTAGATGTTAGATGCCTGACATACATTATATTTAATTCTTGCAATCCTATGAGAACTGTTATATTTAAAATAGAGATAAGTACTTCATAAGGTAGTTATGAAGATCAAATAGTGCCTGGCACATAGTGAGAGGTCAATAATTAATATTCAGTTGACAAATGAATTAACGACCTGCGATCACACAGTACTTCATAAATGTCAGTTGCCTTTCCCTCTCAACCCAATACAAGACGGAATGTATAAATCCAGTAAACGGCTTTCTTTTGCAGAACAGCAACTCACCCCAGGGCCCGCCACTGAACTGCATATTCCATTTTCTAATGAGTCCAACAGATTGAAATTTCTTCCTCTTTTAATTTAAATCTACACCCCTCCAACTTCTTCCCTAGTC
This sequence comes from Rousettus aegyptiacus, assembly GCF_014176215.1. Lineage (NCBI taxonomy): Eukaryota > Metazoa > Chordata > Mammalia > Chiroptera > Pteropodidae > Rousettus > Rousettus aegyptiacus. The sequence continues at coordinate 60,942,879 of NW_023416286.1, read as the reverse complement.
CTGGCTCAGCTGCCGAGGGCCACACAATATAGAATCAGGCACCTGGGCCTCCATTTTCTGTACTCCACACCATCTAATTTATCCTTGGGGCGGACTTCCACAGGTAGCTAGGGAAAGTGATGCCCCTGCACATCCCACCTCCAACACACGCACGTGAAACGAAAAGTCTCAGAAAAATTAATTTCGAGCACATGTTAGTTTTATTTCAGACTTGCAGAACAAGACAGCAAAAGCAAAGGCATGATTACAAAAACAGTCTTAGAAAAGGGCTCTCAGAAATAGAAAGAAATGTCTAGGTAAGTGGAGCTCAAACTTTAGTTGTTTCAGAATCTCACTCGGAGGGCTTGTTAAAACGCCTAGTTTTGTAAACAGGAGTTTCTGATTCAGCAGGTCGTAGGTGGGGCCCATAACTTGCATTTCTAACCAGTTCTCAGGTGAAGAGGAGGATGCTGTTTCTGGGACCACACTTTGAGAACCAATGGTCTTGACTCCAAATAAAATTGTTCAGGTGCAGGACTGATTAATTTTACAGAGCTGTAAAGCTGCCACGCCTTTAGGCAGGTAACCCTGCTTACGCCACCAGAGTGTCCCTGCGTGCCCTTCTAACGGAAATACTCATCCACCTAGTTCCCTACACGGTCAAGGCCAAACGGGAGCCATTTGATTGAACAGAGTTTTTGCTTTTCATATTGGGATGCTTTGGGGAATTAAATTTGGGACATGGCTGTTGCTCTCGCCCACCGCCCCCTTCCGCCCAGTCAGATCGACAGCTTTCCCACACCAGCCCTCAAGGCAAAGCAGCCCCATCTAGCTGCGCGCCGCACCTTCTCATCACCCGGGACGCGCTTGGGGACCGACCGCCGAACTTCTGGCCTCTGGGGTGAACAGGGGAGCTCTAGCGCCCAGGCTCCGCAACGCGCACGCGCAGCAACGCTCCCGACGCCCGATGGAGCAGCCGCCTTCCTAGCGATGACTGCGCATGGCCGTTCGCTCTCGTCCCTTATCCCTCAAGTCCAAGTTTTTGCCTAGGCCGGCATTAATAAATCAGATTATTCATTTCAGGGGAATCCTACGAAGTTTAAATCCCTTCGAATTAAAAATAAAGGAAAAACTCTGTGCCGAAACCCGGGATCGAACCAGGGACCTTTAGATCTTCAGTCTAACGCTCTCCCAACTGAGCTATTTCGGCGCCTTTTTTTCAGCGTTTAGGAGTAAGATATTATTCAACTCTTTCCGCCCGCCCGTTCTGTCTTTTCTCAACTATTTATGGCATTTACTTTTTGTCAAATTAAACTGGTATATCAGAATTTTTCTGCTTTGCTTTTCAAAAGCCATGAATGATTGCACTGTATACGTTACTTTCTTCAACATGATCTGAATTTCTAACTTAATTTTCAACAACGGGGATCCTGAAGGAACCCGTGTGCAGCTAGCTGCTGGATTTGGAGGTCGGCTTGGCCAGGTTGCCCGCACGGGACGGAGCTTGGTCCAGGGTAGCGGTGGCAGCAGCGCGGCGGGGCGAGATCCGGCTCCTTACAGCTCGCAGCTCCTCCGGATGCGAGTGCCATCCCCCAGGGTTGGTCCCCACAATCCTGGAGCACGATGCTCCCATCGGCAAGTCGCCAGCCCAAGCATGGTAGACTCTTCCCGCCAACTCGCCCCTACCTGTGACCATACACGTTGTGACAACTGGAATAAAAGAATGGAGAAGGGCAAGGAGGTTGGATTGCGGCCTCCTTGTGATCCTGGGTCCTCGAAATGGCCCCCTAACCAACCACCACTTTGCACGGAGCCAGCCTGGCACACCGCAGGAGCTCCGTAAAAGCTTGGCGTGCTCATTAAGGACAATTATCCATTGTCCATACTACTTCCTACACCAGTAGACAAACGTTTCTGAAACATCCGCTACGTGCCAGACACAGACGTTCTGCAATATCCTAACGTCCTTTTAATTTTCTCCCCGATTAAATTGTAGTTCTCAGAAGGCAGGAATGATTATTATCGTTCCACCCTTTTAGCCTCCTCCTTAGAGCTTTACATTTAAGTAGAGGCTTCGCAGCCGTTTTTAGGGATGGACTCATGCCTGCATTTGACCGGGGGTGGGGTGGGGGTGAGGGGGAGCGACCAGAGAAAGAAAAAAGATTGAATATTTGGAAGAGTTTGCAATCGCTAAGGTGGAGAGTCGTTTTCTGAGTTCCGCTGTTGCGTCAAATCCAGATAACAAAAGAGCTTGGGATATAAAAAGAGGTCATTGGCTAAGGAGGTGAAAGAGACCAGAAAGAACTTGGGGATGGATATTGATCTGTGAAGGCTTTGGAGGGCTCGGAGTGGAAGAAGGAGAAATCTGAAGCATCTGCCTTGTGCTGGTCACACGAAAAGAAAGATGAGAAAAGAGGTCTTTTACAGGCTCTCTTGTGTGTCGTAAATGTAGCTACCTTTCACATTCTCAAAACACTGCAAGAAAGACTGGGTGACTAGAAAAATGGTAGGTAAGTTTTGACGAGATTTGGGTTAGGAGTAGGGGAAGAAGAAAAGGTCCCGGGTCTGAGAGGAAATGGAGGAAAGGGACAGGAAAGATAAGAGAAGGAAGAACACAAATAATAAACTTCATGTTTCACAATTTAATGTGATAAGATCCATTGTCAAATTACAAGATAATAGAAACTACATTGTAATATTGATCATTTGTCAAGTAAAGGTGGATTTCTGAATGTAAATGTTGTGATGGGTGTCATGATTAACTGGGTGACCCACACAACCTAGTTTGCACAGGATAGTCCTTGGTTACATCTATTGTGTTAGACTTCTGTCATAAAAGTATCTTAGAATGACTGGAAAGTAAACAAAGTTATCACCCAATTTATAAATTGTGGAAAAGAGCCACAGCTTGATTCGACATAATGAACCGTACTAGTTTCACCATCAGTGACAAGATTTTTAACATCGGCTCAATATTTGTTGTTGCTATTTTAAGAAGGAGACAGTTTCCCAGACTTAGTGTCATAGTTCCCAAACTGTGCAGCCAAGTGTCATGGGGCACTGCAGTGTCGAATATTTATATTTTCGAGCAAAACACAGTGGTATTGAACATCTGTGGGACACAGTACAAAGAACTAGGTAGTTCATAGTTTTAACAATAGATCACCGTACATTTCTTTCAGTGACATCATCTTTTTGTGAAGCTAGGTTTTCTGCAGTTGTGATAAAAAGTAATTGTTGGAGAAAATAAATTTGTAAGAAGAAATAAGAGCAATAGTGGCCAGTCTGCTTCCAAGTCTTAATATCTGTGCAGAACCCAACAGGTGCACACATCCCACTGGTAAGTAATGATGAGTGTTTATAAATCAAATAAAAACTTTTCTTTCCATTTATATGTATATATTTTTCCAAATATTACAATGTCGTTGGACGTAAATGCTCAATAACTTGTTTGGGCCTGAGCACTATAAAAAAAAACTATTCTGTATTTCTTTTAGCCCGGGGCACTGGAAACAATTATTAAGACACTAAGAGCATTATGGGCAGACGAAGTTGAAAATCTCTAGCTTAGTGCCTTAGTGTTAATAACAGGAATGAAAATTATTACTGAGTTTAGGAGAAAATCTGGCTTTACTCAGCAAGGTTGTAGCGGCAAGAACCATCACAACATCTACAGAGACCATGTGCCAAAGGCTAAAATGAAGGAAAATATGTACACACATCACAGTAAGAGGCAGATGTTAAAGAAGTTGGCTTTCAAATGCGGAAAAACACCCCATGTTGAAAAAAAGTTTTGCGTAGGCTGCAGTCCTGTCTACCAAATTAGTCCATGGATTTTGGCCAACGTTGGTCTAATTACCTATAATAACTGTGAAAACTAATTATGAAAAGATTTAAGAATGAAACAGCTAAAGAGAATATGTTGTATATAGTTATAACATCTAACAAATTTTTGAACTGCTGTCAATTGATAATCTGTCTTTAACTTTGTTTCTGGGACCCCAAAGCACACACACACAAAAATAATAGCTCTTAATTCAATTGGCCTCTAATTTTAATCCATATTTCCCAAAAATGTAAAAAAATAAAAAAAATAAAAAAGATGGGAGCATGTCAAAAGGACACAGGAGCCAGTTTGAAGGGGCTCCCACTGGCCAAATCTGGAACAATCTGGACATCAAAATAAATAATAAGAAGAATAGATGATTTGCCCTTGAATAAAATAAAAATCCATGATTATAATAATGAACGTAGAGGGACTTTGAGGGTTTTGGCTTATAGGTGAATGACTTGTGCCTACTGATAAATGTGAAGGGTGTGGTGGCCTTGAAAGTTACCATCTTCCAAGCATCAGAGTAAGGACTAGTTTAGTCAAAAACCATCAATGAATACTAAGTCTGAGGGGAAAATTATATGATGAATAGGATTACGGCATGGTCTCCAAGTGTCTCTCTAAAGAATCCTTAATAGTTTCAAGGGGGGAAATAGAATCTATACAGTGGAGAAATTTGACAAACCTTGATCTGGTCATCAAGTTTAACATCACCAATGAAGGACTTTGAGACATCACGTGACTCCCAATGTGATTCCCAGGAAAAGACACAACTTGTCACTTATATGATGGTCCAGCTAGAGATGCATAACCTGAATTAAATCAAGAGGCAACATTAAACAATTCAAAATAAAGGTTATTCTAGTGAATAAATGGCCTTTTTCTCAAAAAGGTCATGAAAGCAGATTGCTGAGGAACTGTTCCAGATGGAAGGAGGCTAGAGACAGGATAACTAAGTCCAATATGTGATCCTGGACTGGTTGCTATTTGGGAAGGTAAATGCTTTAAAACATATTATTAGAACAATTGAAGAAATTGGAATATGGGCTTACATAAAAGTATCTTGTCAGTGTTACATTTCCTGAAGCTGGCAACCATAGTTAGTTAAGAAAATATTGTTGTTTTTAGGAAATACATACGGAAGTAGAGAGATAATCATATCTGCAGTCTACTCTCAAGTGGTTCAGAAAAATAAAATCTGTGCAAATACACACACAGAGAGACAGAGAGAGTATGAAAAAATAAATGAAGAAAAAGTTTTAAAAGTTGGCTAATCTTGGTAAGATATATGGGATTTCTCTGTACCATTTCATGTAACTTTTATAAAAACTGGAAAGTCAGAATTTAAAAAAATATTATTTTTAATGGCATGTTCTTCTGAAGCCAGACAACATTAGCTGGAATCAAAGTAATGCTAGAGATGGAAGAGAACTTAGGATTTATTTAGCCTGATCTGCAATTTTACATATCAGGAAATTGAGACCCAGAGATGCTATAAATAACTTAAGGTTACTGTCTTGGTTTGCTTCATCCGCCATAACAAAGTACCACAAATGTTTGAAGGAGAGGAGGGCAGTGCTTAAAGAACAAAAATTTATTTTCTCACAGTTTGGAGGTTGGGAAGTCTAAGATCAAGGTGCCAGCCTATTATGTTCCTCGTAAGAGCTCTCTTCCTGACTTGCAGATGGCTCTCTTCTCACTGTCTGCACACAAGGCCTTTCCCTGGTGCACGTGTATGAAAAGATCTTTCTCTCTCCCTCTTCCTCTTCTTATAAAGCTACCAATTCTATCAGATCAGTACCCTATCCTTTTGACTTCCTTAACCGTAATTACCTCCTAAAATTCCTGTCTCCCAATACAGTCACATTGGGATTTAGGGCTTCAATATATGAATGGGGTGAGGAGAGAATGACACAATTCAATCTATAGCAGTTACACAATTAATCTGGTGCAGAACTGCCAATCTATCTTTAGCTTACACCAAATGTTCATTTTATACACACACACACACATACACACACACATGTGTATATATAAATATATTATATATATATATATATATATATTTTTTTTTTTTGAAGAAAGACCTTATTTCAATTAAAAATTGACATGAGAGTCTAAATCCATAACTGGAATCTGGTGTCAGGGCCCAGCTCTTTTGTGTAGATTCTTTTTTATGGACATGTCTGTGCATTTTGAAGTTCTCTGTGTGTAGAAACTAATACCTTTGCTTGATGGATATAAAACAATTTCTCTAAAGTTACATATTAAAGTTGTAACTTAGGGGAGAAGTATAAAAAAGTTAATAGATTGCCAAATCATCAGTGTGCTGAATTGATCCAAAAGAAGTTAATTTATTTAAAGCCATTAAACCACAAGTCAATAAAGACCTTATTGTTTTTTGTTTTTGTTGAGTCACATACATCAATATAAAGCCTCTGGGTACACTTACCAGGCCAGAAACAATTAAGTAAATTATACTCAAGAACAACCTACTGAGTTTTTCATATGTTCTAATACAATCCTCCCACATTCATCAAGCAAACGTCTAACTAACCATGTAAGTTTTGCAAAATGTCCTGAAGGCCAAAAAACTTAGATTCCAGAGATTGAGTTTCAGAGGCGTGTGTACTCTTTAAATACTTGTCAGCGTAATTACCTGCCTCTCTTTTATGATGAAGTGGGCCAGCCTCTCAACTGCATCCCTGCCCCGTGTCCACCCCACCCTTATCCAGCGATTATGGGATAAGACCGGATTATTCACCCAAAAAAAGAATTCAAAATAAATTAGTCTCTTCCTTTGCCCCAGTGGAGATACACGAGATGGTGTAAATGACCAGAGGCTCAGAAAAGGCCAGGGCACAGAAACACCTATGCTATTTGGCCCTGAGTCCCTTCCAACCTCCCAGGATCCTCAAATTTTTGACTCTCCACTACTTTCATCCACTTCTCTTAGTCTTGTTTCTTTGTATCCTTAACACCCCCAATTCCATATCCCACCAATGGCCAATTACTGACCCCCTTCACTTTTACTCAGGAGTCTTGATGACAAGTCAGCTCTCCTTTACTCTTCTTCCCTTCTTTGCACACAGAGGTCAGAGTTTTTCTAGAAAACTTTAGTGGGTGGGTGGGATGAGGTGAGAGGAAGAAGTGGAGCTTTGCTGTTTCCTGTGATCAGGACTCAGGCAGGACTCCGCAGTGTGAGGCAGACGCCTCACCAGACTCGCTCTCCTTTGTCCTACAGTTGGAACTGTGAGAGCACATTTCCAAGGCTCTCCTAAATCAAGGGGACAGAAGCAGGGCCCTGACCTCGGAATCTACCTCTCAATCTGGCCCATTCCCATCATTAGCAATTGGAAAAGCTGACTACATCCAGTTTTCTCCAAACACATAGGCTTCATCTAATTCAGAAGGGGCTGCAGCTCCATCCCATTATTCTACATGTGTCACATTGATAGTCCAGAGTCCAATTGTTCCCTGATAAGCATGTAGAAGAGCCCTATTCAGAATGCACATATTACCCTCTCAATAAAGAGCGCTTTGCTTTGAGAATGACTAATGCTTCCCTGCCTGCCCCATAGGAATGCAAAAAAATAAAATTAAAGTGTTGTTCCTTATCTCAACAAGAAACACTGACATCTAATCACATAGGTGCTTATGTAATATTTATAAAACGACCTCAGAGCAGCTGAGACACTGGCCTCTACACTATGTATGAGTCAATGAAAAGCCAGATTTCCAGTGTCACACAGCTACTTAGAACAATGGTGGGACTAGAATTTAGGAGTCTGCTCTCAGGCTAGAGCTGTCACAGTGCACCATGCTTGTCCCTGTATTAGATCAGCCTTATAAAAATACAACAGTTGTTTAAATTTGTGATTCACTTGCACTTTGGGAACCTCGAGTTTTGAGGCAATGGTTTTCTTGACCACACTCAGCACTGAATCTTGCTGCTTACACAAACCTGATTCTCCAAGCATGTGAAGAAACTTTATGCCAATGCTGCTCTTGAGACCTACTTAATTTCAATTCACTTCCTCCTAATAAAAATCTGGGTTCAGAAGTGGACCCACTAGGAATCATTCATATTTCCATATAAATAGAGTCCTTCAACCCGTTTTTATGGGTCTCTTGGTGTTCTGTGATATAACATGCATAACATCACCCATGAAGGCTTCTTGCCAAAAATGTTTGACCTGAAACCACTCTAGTCTCTAAGTAGAGCTAATTTCCAGTTTATATGAAATTTAGTAAATGAAGAAATAAGTTAAGCGACACAATGAAGAAATAACTAGACAAATCCGGACTGAAACGCTCTAAGACATCTAGCCAGCTATCCTCAAAATATCAATGTCATGGGAAAAAATAACAACATCAAAAAGATGAGGAGACAGCTCTATATTTAAGAGACCAGAAAGATATAACCAAAAGTAATGTGTGGGCCCTTATTAGACCTTGGTACAGAAAAAAATTAAAAAGCTATTTAGGGATATAGGACAGAGAAATGTTTTCCCTCTACTCATTTTATGTTTTCTGGCTATGGCCCTATAAATTAGAGTGACAAAAGACAGATTAGCAAAAGAAAAACAAGGAGAAGTTTATTAACATGTACATGAACATATATGTGAAAATTCTTAGTGATGATAACTCAGTATGAGTGGTTAGAACTTGGGCTTATATAGCATCTAATGAAAGAACAATAAATCTGTAGAGAAGTGACAGGACAAAGGAAAAATATTAAGTTTCTAGGGTGACAAATTGTGGGAAGATAAACATTTGGAGGAACTAATGATGGATAAGGGCTAGTGAGTAAAGTTTGTTACATAGATTCCTCTGTTGTGAGCTGTGTACAATTGTCTCTGGTGATTAACTTACGTCCATCCTGGTAGAGAAGAGAGGGAGGACATCTTTACAAATTTATCTCGTGCTTTCAGGCAAATAGGGAAGGGTAGAGAGCTTTTCTTGAATCTTCTCAATTGCCTTCGGCTCAAAATAATCCTTATGGGTGGCATATTCTGCTAACTTTCAGGGAAATATGGAGAAACTTAAATACGTATATTAAGAAATGATGATCAGTTTTCTTAAATATAAAAATGGTATTATAATTATGTAGGACACTTTGGTTTTTAGGAGATTTATGGTAAAGTATTTCATGTTGAAGTGTCATGATATCAATTTACTTTCAAGTGTCTCAAACATACACACGGACACACATACACAAATTAAATTAATATAGCAAAATGTTAATAATTGTTGAATCTAGGTAAAAAATTAAAGAGAAATATTAGTCTTATCTTACAGATTCTAGAAATTTCTGTATTTTAATGTTATTTTTCACTAACGATTAAAGAACTTTGTTTCCTATTAATGTTTTTAGGCATCAGAATATGACTAGAGATACCTTTTGTGAGACTAGAGAGGCTCTTCTCCAAATTCATAATTGGTCTAAGTAGTCTTTTTATCCATCCATTGCTGAGGTTTGTCCTGTATATACTAGAACCATATTTTGGGAATTGCCAAATCAGGTCATGTGGTCTGACAAAGGATTTTTTTTTCCTTCTTTTTTTAATCACATGAAAGCCTTACAAAGCCATAAAATCAAAATATGTGTAGATAGTTTTTGTGCTAGTTTAACATATAATGAATTATCTTTATTGAAAAATGACAATTAAATGAAATTATGCTGTTTCAAGAAGATTTAGAACGCAATTTCCATACCTTGTAGTCAATTCCAGTATGATTTGCACCAAAACCTTTCTTTAACATTACAAGGTCAACTTAATAATCTATCATGACATATGTTGGGGATAAAAATGCCTTCCTTGTCTTTTATTCTTAACTTTAATTTCCTTTTTGAATCAGGCTTTTAGTTTCGACCTTCACAATTACTAAGGAAAATCAGATTGCAGTAATTAGAATATTGCAGAAACACCATCTAAAACTATAGTTTGATTAGTCCATTAACTTAAGCAACCACAATTTCAGTTCCTGAGAATTTTAAACTGATTTAATTTTAGCTACGGGTTACACTTTTTTTTTTTTTTTTTATGATAGCTGAAAAAATTTGCAGAGTAAATTGGAAGCCGCATACTTATTTAGAATGTTATAAGGGCAAAAGGAAAACCTGCAGAGGAGCAGGTTAATTTTAAGGAAATGTGTATTTTCTAAATATTATGACATGGACTTTTCACTTGATATGTGACATCCAAATAAGCTATAATGAACATTTTACTGTGGAGGCTTTTTTGTGAGCAAAGAAAAATTGCTTTATATTTTCATTTAAGTTTATTCTTTTTTTTATTTTTTTAATGTGAAAGGCAGAACTGCAGAACCATTAATCAAAGTTTTAAAATTTGCTAGAAATAGAAAAATGTTTCTCAGGGGCTCATTTGACCAATTTTATTTAATATTTCTCAACTCTGTAAGTTTTATTCAGCATTTTAACCTGAAAATGTGCGTTCCTTCCTCTCCCACCCGTATAGTTGGTTCACACAACTATTTTCATTAAGTAAGCAATGTTTTTATTCCAAGTCAATAATGAGGGATTAAGCAAAGTATAGAGCTGTTACTAGAACAGACATTTATTTCACTGGAGGGCTTTCCAGTGGTTTAAAGCCAAGAAATGGAGACCATGAATTAGAGTTGCTTCTTTTGCTTCTCAAAATTGCCCTAATTAAATCAGGATGATGAAACTGGGGAGTCTTACTTTCTGAATTCAGATAGAAAGATTATGTTGGTAAAATAGAATATTTTCCACCATTGTCTTTTTGAGAGTGTGTCAATTAAAGCATGGTAACTATAGCTATAAATACAACAGTGTTAGAAATATTATTAAAGCTAAGAAAAGATCAAAGAACAATTATTCAATAAAGTTTCTATGAATAAGCACCAAAGTGAGGATTAAAGATCAGTCCTTCTAAACACCACCACCACGTAAGTGAAATCATTAGCAAGCATAAAATTTGCAAAACTGGTTTACCTGTTTCTTAAAGTGTTAGGTTCAGGAAGAAAGTGTGCTTTATGTGGTTAGCGGTGTGTGAAAAAGTAAAGGGTTCTGCCTGGGGTGGTGTGGAGAGCAGATGTGTGTGTGGAAAGAGACACAGAGAGGAACTGAGAGAGACAAAAAGACAGAGGCAAAGAATATGATCCTTGAAAACCTCACCACCAGAGATGTGAGTGTCCAAGACCTGGGATACAGGGATGATTACACTCCCAGGAGCAACAAGTCTAGTGGGCCACACAAACCTATAAACAGATAAATCATATGAGTAAGGTATGATGGTAATATAGGGGGCAAAATCCCAATGTCTGCAGGTGAGGCCGAAAGGAAGCATAATAATTTGGGGCTGTGGAGGAGATGAATTCTGTTATGTATCTGTAAAAGTCGAGATATCTTCTGGAATCTGGATGGGTGGTCCCACTATGCAATAGGCGCCCTAAGTCTAGAATCCAGAAAGAAAACTCAGATGCTGGAATATGAACTGTGGGTGTCATGGTCTTCATGAGGATGGGAGGTAAGGATACATGAATGAATGAGATCACCAAGAGACAGCACGTGAGTGAGTGAGGAGGCTGATGCAGGAATGCTGGGAACATCATCACTCAGGGCCGTGATTCTCAACAGGAGCAACTTTGCCCCCCAGAGACATTTGGAAAGTCTGGAGGCATTTTTGGTTTTCATAACTGAGGGAGTGGGTAGAGGCCAGGGATGCTGTTAAACTAACTCAATGCACAGGACAGCCCCCTACAACCAAGAATTATCCAGCACAAAATGTCAGTTTAGGGAATAAGCAAAAGAATAAGGAGACAGCAAGAAAGAGAAAGGGGAAAAAATGATGAGTGAGATGGGACAGAGTGGTGCTGCTGAAGGCAAGAGAAGAAAGCATTTTAACAAATGGGGCGTGACGGGGCCAAGGAACAAGGAAGAAAATTGGCCTTTGGCTTTTGCACTTAGGAGGTTATGAATGACAGTCGTGAAAATAGACCCAGTAAAGTAACAGGAAAGAAGTCAGGTTATAACAAGGTGCTGAGACATCAGGAGATGAAGACATTGGATACTGAATGGGGACACTCTCTCAAGAGTTTGTTGGTAAATAGATGAGGGAGACAAGAGAAGAACTAAGGCATAATAATTCATCGTTTAGAGAAAGGAGATTCCTGTTTTCTTCATTTTTTTTTCTTGTGAAATAAAAATAAACTAACATTTATCGAACATGTATTATTTATGTGCTATCTGAATGTTTTACATACATTCATTTATTGAAAATTCACAACAACTACTATTTCCATTTTGCAAAGGAGAATGTTAAGTTCCTGTTGGAAAACTGCGAAGATCATGAGGCAGGATGTGGTGAATTGGGCTTTGAACCTCAAGTGTTGGGAGGCTCTCCTAAACTTGAGAGTGAATCATGGTTGCTCTGTGCAGATGCTGCTGCTGCCCAGTCCGATGGCTCAAAGGCAGACTCTGAAGCTGGAGAAATTAGACAGAGTAGCCTTACAACATTGACTAAACCCAGTCCTCACTTTTTATTCATTCCCAGCAGGAGGCTAACAAAATACTAGGTCATTCTAGCTCTCTAGTCTAGGTTTTTAAAGGTGAGTTTATACTCTCCGAAGAACTCACAAGCTGCAGGATCCCACATTACTGATTCCTTGCTCAGTCTGTCCAAGCAGGAAACAGTTTGGCAGGAAGTGCGTCTGGATGTGTTTGTCACCTTAGCTGATCCCTTCCGGAATTTCGTCTGTCATCAGGGAATGGTGGAAAATCACAGGACTCAGGGTCTAGGTATCTAGAATTTTGTGAACTTGAGCACATTTGTTCAAGGGGTAAGTCAAGAATTTTCAAAGGTAAGCACTGGTTTTCACATTGGCTCTGGCTCAGCAAACACAAAGGTGAGCACATTTTTATTATTACATCATTTGGCCTCCTTCTACAACAGTAGCGGGAGAATAATGGACTGAGAATGAGTGAGACCAGAACAGAGTCAGGGATTTAACACGTGATAAAAATTTGAGATCTCCTTCCCTGTGACATACAAAAAGGAGCTAAGCAAGAACAGAGGAAAGCATCGCTTACAGTTTAAAGGGCCCATCCGCTTATCTCAGATACCAATATGTAAAACATTGACATTTTCTTCAGTGATCTTGTAAAATTTGTGTACAGAATTAGAGAAATTTTAGGTTCATTTAAGGTTGGGTTAAGTAAGGATAGTGCTCAGAACACAGTACATAGTCAATAACATAGAATGAATGAATGAATGAATGAATGAATGAATGAATGAAAGAGACAGCACGAGAGTAGGTAGCAGAATTAAGAGTACTGAGAAAGAGTTTATACTAGTTTGGGCCACTGGAGTCCAGACTGAGTAAGGAAGAGTAGTAAAACCAAGTCGAAGATGATGAGAGATAGACTGTCGGGGCTGACCTGATTGGGGTCCTAGGTGGAGGTAGGATTGGATGGACCCTGAAGCTCATGACAGAGGGGATATCAAAGGGGACGCTCCAATTTTTTTTTTTTTTAACACCTACAACACCTGGTCTTCCTAGATGGTCTCTCATCCAAGTACTAACCAGGCCCGACCCTGCTTAGCTTCCAAGATCAGACGAGATCAGACCATTTCTTTTTAATCTTCTCCCTGGCTCCTCTGGCTGAAGCTTATACCTTGGCATTTCTCATGACTTGCCTGTGAATCATGACACCCACCATCAACCGTGTCATTTTGTGTGATCTCCTTGTGGAAATTTTAATCTATTCTCAAGGTTTTAACAGTCATTTAACTCCCGTATATGTGTCTGTAGGTCTTGAACCACGCCCACCCATTTGAGCTTCGGATTCATATGTTTGTTAGATGTCTCCACTTGACTATCCCACAGATGTCTCAAGCTCACCTCCCAAATGTAATTTATCATTCTCTGCTCTTTCCAACGCAACAGTCAAAACCTTAAAATACTACCCAAGAAACCATGCCTCCCATGTATAATCAGTTGAGTTCTTTAAAGAGTGCTCACAGCTGCCCCCCACACTACCCGTTTTTGCAGTGCTATGCTTCAGGCCTTATCATCACCAGCCTGATTGACTGCAACAGCTTCATAACTTGGATCCCGGCAGGAGCTCAATCTCGCCTTCCTTAAATTCATCTTTCCATACTATTACAGGAATAAGCTATCAAAAACGTAATTCCGCAGACAATAAAAATGGCAAAAGATCTCTTAAAGTGTAAAAACATTCATGATATATTTCTTAGTGAAAAAAAGCAGATTCTAAAACAGTGTGTTCATTATGATCCCATATTGGTTTTTTAAAATGTAGGCATATGCTCCATGAAATGAAATGAAAAACAGCCATTTAACTATTAATGGGGGTTATCTTCCAGTGGTAGACTATGGGTAATTTTCATTTTTTTATTGATTTAATTTTCCAAGCTTTCTGCAATGAGCACACATTATTATTGAAATCAGGAAACAGATAAATCCTACGAACCTAACAATGTTAATTTCTTCTGTAAAATCTCGAGTTAGCTCTCTGCTGGCAGGATGAGGTCTAAGCATTTTTTCATAGCAGACAAGGCCATCTATGACCTGGATACTGCATTCCTCTCTAGTCTAATTTCCCCGCCTCACATTGTAGAGCAGTGGTTCTCAAACTTTAGGGTACATCAGAATCAGTGGCCCCCTTACAGAGTTTCTGATTCTGTAAGTCTGAGGTGGTACCCAGGAATTTGCATTTCTAACAACTGATGCCAATGCTGTTGGTCTGTAGGCATGTTTTCAAAAATTATTGTGGTAAAATATACATAACAATACTTACAATGTTAACTATTTTTAAGTGTACATACAGTTCAGTGGTGTTATATACATTCACAATGTTGTACAACTATCACATAATCACTTTCAGAACTTTCTCATTCATCATCCCAAACAAACTCTACCCATTAAACAATAACTCTCCTTTCCCTCTTCTCTCAGCCCCTGGTAAACCTCTATTCTACTTTCTATGTCTATGATTTGCCTCATATAAGTAGAATTACACCATTCCATTGTTTGTATACGTCTTATCTATCCATTCATCTGTAGATGTATCTTTGGGTTGTTTCTACCTCCTGGCCATTGTGAATAATGCTGCTATGAATATTGGTGTACAAGTATCTGTTTGAGATCCTGCTTTCCATTCTTTGGGGTATATATCTAAAAATGGAATTTCTGGTAATATTATGTTTAACTTTTTGAGGATCTGCCATACTGTTTTCCACAGTGGCTGCATCATTTTACATTCCAACCAGAAATCTGTGAGGGTTTCAATTTCTCCTTATAAACACTTATTTTTGTGATTCTTGAAATGATAGCCTTCTTAATGGGTGTGAAGTTGTATCTCATTAGTTTTTACTTGCATTTCCGTAACAGGCTGGGCACACATTGTGAAAAGGAGTGTGCTAAAGTAATACTGATGACCAGTAGTGCCCTGAACACACAGTATTATTTACAACTTGATACTTTCATTCTGTTATTCCCTCTCCTTGGAATTGTCCCATTTCCTTTACTAACTCCAGTTCATCCTTTAAGACACAATTCAAACGTCATCTTCAGAAAGTCTCAGAATGTCTAGGTTAGGCTAGTTGACCTCACACAAGCCCTGAGAGGCTTAGCTCCTGCAGCGCCCAGTGTTGTGAACGGTGCGCTCAGGGAAGGGAGGAGAGAGAGGCGTTGAACTAAAAGGAAGTGACTTTGTCTAAAGTCTGTCTACGGAACCGATGTGCCCCAAGACCATTCCCCAACAGCAAATAGCCAGCCAAGTGGCAGCTATAGGGGTTTCACCACCTAGATTTCCCTTCAAGAGTGTTTGCCTTTCAGCTGCCAAGAGTGCAGTTAATTGACAGCCTCCGCCTACAGAGCCTTCAGGATTCACTTCAGTTCTTTCTGAGCAGCCTCCAGTCCATGACTGAGTACAAAGGGGCACCTGGCATTTCTGCCCAGCATGGGACATTGTGGCACTGATATAGTGGGTAACAGTTCTAAAATGCCATTGCTGTATTCCAGCAAATATATGACACCATCGGTTTGAAGTACAATTACTTATCACGAAGAAAGACAAATTATCTTAAAACATTATAGATTTCCCAATTTCAGAAATCTTTAATAGTGAAGAAGTACAGATCTTGGTATCAATTAAGTTTGGTCATTCGGATTGGAGGATATAGGGGTCCAAGAGTTAAGTCCCGAAGAACAAAGTGAAATCCATAGATTATCTGAAATATCTGAGCATTTAGGAACTTAATGAGACTTGATGGAAAAATTAAGAATAGTACCTAAAACAATTAAAAAAAAAATGAGACAAGTACTACTCTCTCTTTCGAGGAAAAAATAAAATTTTATGAGACAGGAATTATAATCATAGCACACCTCTTGATTTCATAAAACTATATAAGTATTAACTTTATTAAAACTAAATATGGTTTTAGTTTGGGAGTATTGGAAGAAAACAGAAAAGTGAGTTGGTATGCAAGAGTTGGTATGCGAGAGAGCTAAATCCTCATCTATTATTACAAGAAGTTGATAATAAAGGCAGTATAAGCATGCTATTTAAAAACATAAAAAGGAGATATCAGAATCGGGGAAATATTACAGAGGAAGACATTCGGATATTAAGAAGAAGAAAATATCAAGGATGACTATCAGGTTCCACTTATTAAAATAAGGACCACTAGGAGCTTAGAATCATATTGAGATTTAAGTGCTGTATAGGCATCAATTTGCAAATATCAAATAAGCAATTGAATATATGAGATTTTAAACTGGAGATCAGGAAAAGAGAGCTTGCCTAGAGGTTTTTTTTTAATTGAAAAGAAAAGTTGGTAATTGGAGTCATGGGATTAGGTAACATTTCTCAGGGGTATTTGGCACTGGTGACTCCGGGGAGAATTCCTGCAGCAGAGGTGGAACGGAAGGCAGAGAGAGCAAGCTGAGTACAAAGCAGGTGAGGAAAGGCGGCGCTCTTTCAAAGGCCTGCTGGAGACCAAACTTCGCCATAACTCGATCAACTTCTTCATTTCTAAGGTTGCTCTTCACTTTTAAGACAATTTTTTTTTTTACAGCAGTTTTAGGTTTACCACACAACTGAGAAGGAAGTAATTTCCCACATACTCCATCGTCCTGACACATGCATGGCCTCCTCCATTATCATCACTCGGTGGAGTATCATTTTTTTACCAAGGATGTACCCACACTGACACATCATAATCACCCAGGTTGTCATTCTATGGGTTTGCACAAATGTATAATGACATATCCATCATTATATTTTTTACACAGAGTGTTTTCACTACCCCGAAAGTCCTCTGTGTTCTATTCATCGTCCCTCCCCAACCCTGGCAACCACTGATCTTTTTATTATCTCCAGTTTTGCCTTATTCAGAATGTCATATAATTGGAATCACACAGTATATTGCTTTTTCGAATTGGCTGCTTCCACTAAGTAATATAAATTTAAATTTCCTCTTTGTCTTTTCATGGCTTGACAGTTCATTCTTTTTAGAGCTTCATAAGTACTCTATTGTCTGGATGTACCGGTTTGTTTATCCATTAACCTACTGAAGGACATCTTGGTTGCTTCCAACTTATGGCAATTATAAACAGAGCTGCTACAAACATCTTTGTGCAGGTTTTTGTGTGGACATATGTTTCAACTACTTTGGGTAAATACCAAGGCATGTGACTGCCGGACTGTACAATATGTTTAGTTTTGTGAAAAACTGCCAAACTGTCTTTCAAAGTGGCTGTACCATTTTGCATTCCCACTAGCAATGTATGTAAATGCCTGTTGCTCTATATTTTTGTCAGCATTTGGTAGGGTCAGTGTGCCAGATTTTGGCCTAATAGGTATATAGTGGTACCTCGTTGTTTTAATTTGCATGTCCCTGATGACAAATGATGTGAAGCATTAAATATTTTTATACTTTTTGCATAAAGTTTTGTTTTATATACTAGTTTTTCATTGTTTCTTAATGCCTGTCAAGGTCATCTCCTGAGACTATTATGTATGATAAAGTTAATCATACTGATTAAAGCTGGAAATAAAAAGCGTACATAAAAATATGTGCAAGAACAAATGACATAGAACAAGTAATGTAGAACAAATGACATGAGGTGTTTTTATTTTATTATCTACACTCAATGACCAAACTCCACCAAAGACTGTTTTCAGTTGTCCCCATGTTCCGCGTGTAACTTCCTGGCCACCCTGAGCTCTCACTGCCCCACCCTTATGCCCACCCTCCTTCTCCATTTACTTTAGAGCTACAGGGCTACCGCCAAGAAGCATTTTCTTCTCTACACAACTAAGTCCAATGGAGCATTATTTCAGTTCATCTCATATTCTAGTCCTTCTGCCCCATCTGATTCATGCTATGCCCAATTCTAGCTCAATCTAACTATTTTTACACATCTCAGAATTCTGAAGTTACAGTGTTCAACTTCAGTTTGTGTTTCATTCCTGCCTGGCAAATCCTCATATTAATTTTGGATGTGCTTATTCTTTTCCCAATCTCCACATCCTCGGGATCCCTACTCCACTCCTCTCCTCCTCCCTCAAACACCTGAGTTAATGAACTTGCTTCCTACGTCACACAGAAAACAAGCCATCAGTCATGCACTGAAGCTAGAAAGCTGAGCATAATCTGACTCTTCCTTTCTCAACACAATATCCAATCACTGACTTTTTCAAATCATCTTAGTCTTTAGGGGAGAGAGAAATTAAAATATATATAATGAGGTACTTAAAATTTTTTTTCTACAGTAAAATAAAAACACATTACTAGAAAAGCCATACTCTATATTAAATACATAAAATATTGATTTTATAAATAAAATAATTTTAAAAGGTAAATACATGATAAAATTTCTCTGACATGAGGTTACTTATACATAGTTCAATGATTCTGAAAATATAAAAACTATGTCTTTGAAAAAACATTTACCAATTTTACAAAATTATCAAAAGTTAAAAAGTGCTTCCATTTTCTTCAATTTTTAAAGCAATTGTAGCACAATATTATACCTTAAAAAAAAAAAAAAGATGAATTAGGGCATAAGGCTCATCCTTTACTTCCTAAAAATAAAAACTTCAGAGACCTTCTTCTAGCCAGTGGGAAAGGTTAGGAAGCTGACTGAGTTCAATGCCAGCAAAGCTGTCATCTGCCTAGAGCAATTACTGTCCTTGTTCTGAGGCAGGAGACTGCTTCTTCCCAGCCCACTTCCATGGTATAATCTTTCTATACTCACTGGTTCCTAATTGCCAAGAGAAAAGGTTTCTGAAAGAATTTTGATATTTCAATCCTATGTCAATACTAAAACTCTTCTAAAGACTGAGGCATTTTGCATTTGAATTTTATACAAAGAGTCATAAATTCAATTACAAATGAAAAGACAGACACTTCATTTGGTTACTTGATTACATATCACTTGTCGAGGTAGGTTAATTTTCTTCTTTTTCTGAAAATAGTCCTGATTAGACAAACGATGGCTGAACAGGAAAGGGTTCTAATGCCTTTTCGACATTCTTCCAGTTGTGAAAATTCTCTCTGTACCATTCAACTGACAGAACAAAAAGGCAAAAATCAAAAGTAAAAAACTAAAAATCAGTTAACCAAAATTTGCCAAGTTCCTGCTAAGAAAAGTCTTACTCAGCAGCTTATCAGCAGGCCAGGGTTGCTAATGATGAAAACAATTTGATTTTGAAGTGATGAATGACATTAATCAGAAGATATTTTATCATCTGAAAATTCAGATTTAAAAATCAACTACTTTCTCTTTTTAATTTCAAAAGTTCTTCAATATTGAATTTGTTAGTGAAAGTGTTTAAGACTTAGTGATTTTGAGAAATTCAGGGAGAAAGGGAGATAACTCGTATGCATTTGTTTTAGAGTTATAGAAAATAAATGTCATATTCTATTCATGTAAATGTAGCAATACTGCATGTAGCCATAGTGAGACCATATAAGTTTCCTTCTGTATATATGTGAAATTATATTACGTTGCTATACTATCGGTAAAGATTTTTAGTTAAAAATGGTAAATTATCTTTGAAATTTGCTTTTTAATTTTCAACACAAGTATTTTGTATTTTAAGGTCTAAATCAAAACATTTTTTCTGTTTGGGTATATTTTTTTTCCTCATGAGTACATTTCTAAATAGAACTTTAACATATATACACAGACTTTATAGACATGTACTTTAATAAATATTTCTGTATATAGTCAGTTGGCTTTCTATTTGTTTGTTTCAATATAAAAAGACTCAAGATACTGCAAGTCTGCAACTGTCTGTATTTCATCAAATCTAAGATGTCACTGATCTTAAGATGGGCTATTATTTAAGATACCATGAAGAAAGAAAAGTTGCAATAATACTTTTAAGATACTAGTGATTGTAAAACATCTTTCAAGGATATGAAAAGAGTAAAAACTGTGCATCTGAGAATCAATGAAATAGGTATCTGATAAATGCTGATAAGATATAGGAAGACTGATCAAAAAATTAGTCTATGAAATTCAAGATGCTTAGGAAAAATATTACTACTACTAGAAATATATAAATGTAATATATAAATGTAACACTATGAAAAGTAAAAATGATCCATTACAATATTCTGCTGACTTTGTAGTGTTCTAAAAATAAATTACTTTTTTTTAAATTTTTGAACCCCCACCCTCATCACCCCAAATAACCAATTCATAACATACTTGTTTTCTTTATTCCTTCTTTCCAAGGTACTTTAGGTCTCCATCCTAAGCCATGTATTTTTTCTGACTTCATTGGATATCTCATGTCATTGCTAGGTCTTAGAAGACAAAACAGATTTTAAGCAACATGGTGGATATATATTTACAGATTTAAATATTAAGAGAAATAATGTGTGTCTATGAATCTTCACCATAATTCAAATTTTTCTTTAAAAAATTCTCCCCAATGACATTATAGACTATTTGTAAAATAAAGTCTATATTTTTTAAAAAATCATCTGTAATCCTAGATGCATAATCCCCTCTGTGATTTATTCTTTTCTTACTTCAGCCACAATTTAGATATAAATGTAGTACATCATACCTAAATGTTTGATGAATGCATGAATAAATATACATAAACTTATTAAGACTCTTGTGATCCACACTCTGGGTTAGCTACTTTATATGCATTATATTTAAATTTTAAAATACTTTTTTAAAGCAAGATATTATTTTCCTATTTCAAACTTAAGGATACCTGAGCTTTAGAAAGTAATAATGTGACACTTTATTCTGATGACGTGTATAATTAGGAATGAATATCTTAGCAGAAAAATCAATACAGATAAACTAGTTTCTGGTTAAGTCCATATATTTTATAATTTTATAAGTACCTAAGATTTCACAATCTTTCCCTAATGTTTTAACATATTACTCACCTATCATTAACATAATCAACCCAGTTTTCCATTTCAGACTCTGAATTAGTCTCTTTGATCTGTCAAAATGGAGAAGGCTTTGAGTCAAATTATAAAATGAGACCAGAGAATAACAATGGTATCCAATAGCTGATTCAAAAGATAAGACTAACAGCCTCTTCAAAGCAAGGAAGACAGCTAAAATGAACAGCATTTTAGTAATCCTTTCTCTACTATATAACTCAAAATCTACCTGAAGCTCAGAAAGAATTACATTGTATACTATGGCAGAAAATAATTTTGGGGGGCTTTTGGTTATTATTCAGTATGATTTTGTTATATATAATAAGAAATATATACTTGATCATCATCCCTGTTCCTAGCACAGAGCTCCTAAAACTCTTGGAATTTCCTAAGTAATGAGAGATTAAGGTGTTTTTTTGCTCTTCATAATAAGCCCCTTTCAACCACACCAGAATTTATGTTAATGAGAGATTTTGGAGGCCTCTAAGGATGGGGGCTGGTTGACAGGGGAGCCAACCATGCGATTAAAGGGATGAAACTCAGCACACTTAAGGGAAAAGAGGCTGGAGGCTGAACTCATCATCAATGGCCAATCAGTTCATAAATTGTGCCTACTGAACGAAAATCCAAGAGGACATGGTTTGGAGAGCTTCTGCTGAACACACGGAGGTGCTGGGAGAGTAACATGCCCAAGGAGGACACAGACACTGCATGCTCCTCTCCTCCTAACTTGCCTTATGCATCTCCTCCGACTGGCTGTTCTGAGTTACAGCCTATATAATAAACTGATAATCCAGAAAATAAACTGTTTTCCTAAATTCTGTGAGCCACTCTAGCAAATTACCTCTGATTTATAGCTGTATGGTCAGAAGCACAGGTGATAATCAGGTCTTACAACTGCCATGTGAAGTAAAGGCAGTTTTGTAGGACTAATCCCTTAACTTGTGGGACCTGATGCTATCTCCAGGTAGACAGAGGCCAGAATTGAGTTACATTTTAAAACACCCAGCTGGCATCTGAAGATTGCTTGGTGTGGAAAACCCAAACGTTTGGAGCAAAGAGTATTCTGAGAGTAGTGTAAAGGAAAATGAAAGTTTTCCCATACACTCATTCTCCCTTGAGATTTATCATTTATGTTCACTAATATATACATACACTCATAACTATATTTACATATCCTTGTTCCTTGATTCTAGGACACATAATTTTACATTTCTGAAACTGTGGTATGTCTTTTATTGGGTATGTACCTTTAATATACTGGATTTTTCTTCCTGAAAAGCTGTGATATAATGTCAAATGATGTATCTTAGCAAACACATGGTATATATAATTATGAATTTATTACTCATTCAACTGAAAAAGCTGCAAATTGTTAATTTTGACTAAATTAGTGATTACTGTCACTAATGTAGTGACGATTTTGAAAACACTATCCTTTTACAATGTATACATACCAGTTGTATTAGTTCTTTGGCAAGCTGGAGGACTGACATTTCAAAATTGGTTCCAATGTTATAAATTTCACCTGGCTTCCCCTTTTTGAGGACAGTAAGAAATGCTTCCACTACATCAGTAGCATAAAGAAAATTTCTCGTTTGAAGCCCTGATCCGTGAATACAGCTAAAAAGATTAAATAAAAGGGAGTCATAAAATGTAAAAAAGTAAGTTCTCCCACGCCAGCGTACAACTGGACACAACTCCAGAGAAGCCAATTCCCAAGACGATCCTAGAAATCTCTTACTAAAAACACAAATTCTCATGACTTTTCTAAATTTTATCCATAGTTCTTAAATGATCTCCATACCTCCTGAGGGTACTCAGTAGAAAAGTGGTAATCATGTAAATGACCATGACAATTACTTATTAACTTTACGCCTTAAATTCATTTTGAAGAAATATCTACAGTTCTACGAATTAAATAAATCCTTTGAAAAAAGTAAAGTTATATATATATTTTATACTATAACTCAAAGTTCTAGTATAAAGCATTTAAGACCTAAAATTATAAAGATGAACTAGATTATAATTATTTTAAGAACTATTACACTGATTGTAGAAGGAATTCTTAAATTTTTTGAGACATTCAATTCTACAGCCTTCAACTCTAAGACTTTATGATTTTCAAGAAAGACTGTCACCAACTACTATCAACATACCAGAAAAACATGGGTACAAAGGTAAATAATAACATACCATTTCCTGTTGTGTTGTAGTAAAGATATAAATTTTGGAATAACCTAAAAGAATATTTAAATATCATTTCAGACTTAGTAAGTTTGCTTATTAATATGAATCTGAACTCATCATAAGATTATAACATTATTGTTAAGAAATATACATATGGATATATTCCAATTCTTATTAGGAGTTCAAGAAAAAAACACATATACATATAATTTTGATAAGTAAAAACCATTAGACAGCTTCCTATTTCACAAAAACATGTTATTTGCTAGCAAAATGAAAATAAAACAGTATAAATAGTGGGAAAATTCATAAAAAGTCTTCATGAACAATTTGCTTTCATCACAAATCTCACTTAACATATAACACCTACTCAATAAGTGCTTGTGAAATTAATAAAAAGTAAATTCCAGTGCAATTGGATTCAAAGAAAATTCATGTTAAACAGAGTGAGATAAACTACTAAATTTATAATAAATTTATTAAAGATATTCCAAAAATTAAGCAAAGTAGTTATTAATACCAGCAGATCTTGATACGACCCTTTCCTTTGGGGAAAAGGATTAATGCAACAAGCTGCAAAATGAAAAACCCAGTCTCTGAATTTAAGCAAAGAGAGCAATAGTTACTTAAAACTGGGCTTAATGATACAGAACCAACCACACAGGCATTTTCAGTCTTTTAACTACATTTCTTTATTTACTACTTGTACTAATTTCTGGAAGACATTCAGTCCTGCAAGAATAAAGAGGAGTTGGGAAACCATTAACCAGCTGACTGTGAGACAAATTTCTGTACAGGCTCCGTGTATCACTCTCTAACTAGCTTTTATATTCCTGTACAGCCAGACATATTTGTCTGACTGCAAACCAGAAGTCCAAACTGCAGTGTGACAGTAGTCAAAGGCGTACTCTACAGTGCTTGAGAATCCTACAAGATACAAGGCATTTTCACATATATCATCTTACTGGATCCTTCGAAATCCTTTCTAAGATTATTATTACTCCTCAATTTAAACACAATGCTCACAGAGTCTAAGGTCATGATAGCTGGTGATTACCAGGTTGAGACTTGAACTCAAGTCTTCAGTCTCTAAACCTGATGGGATCTGCATGTGGCCTATATAGTATTTATAAACTATGTATAATTACAACATAAATTTTGGACAAATAACTGAAGAGAGATTATTTTAAATAATAAATTACAATCACAAAAACACACTGTGAATTCAGAAGTAAAACGTACCTTTTCTGGATACTGATGTGGTCCATAAACATTACTGCTTCTTGTGATGACAACTGGAAACTTAAAAGAGTATTCGACATTAAGGTAATGGAAATGTCCAATAATAATGATTATCTGAAGATAAGAAATTTTAAAATATGGGCACTTTTGACTAATTCCACATACCTTAAGGACACAAGTTAAAGTTTTTTGTTTTTTTAAAAAGACAAGAGAGGATGGGATTCAGATAAAGGCAGAGGCTCCAAAAGGAACGAGGAATTTTTTCTTTACTGGGACAAGGGGAGGATAAATCCAGGTGTAGGCAGATTTGTTGTTTGCTAGAAAAGAATTAAGGACATTTCCACCTGATTGTTTCAGAACCACCTCTAGGACTCTAGGTTAGGTTAGATGTTAAACTTCAAGTTGGCATTCCCTACTGTACTAACCCTTACAAATAAGTCCTACCATGAATGAAAAAATGACAGGTGCTACTGGGACACAAAAGGCAAGAGCATCTTAAGCCATTCTTCGTCTTGCCTTTCTGACTCAGTCCCTAATAACTCCAAAAGAAGATCAATGAGAGGCCAAGTGCAGGGGATTTGAGTTGATGATTCATAGTGGGTAAGACTCCCACACTAATACTTTCTTAGCCATCTGGGGAATCTACCTCTGGATCATGAGAGCCAAGAAAGGTGAATCATGCAGAGAGGAGCACACACCGGATAAAGGAATCTACCCTCTCTCTGTCGTTCTTCACTCAGAGGACTCCTGGGAACCAGGCTCCTCCAACATGGCTTTTCAATACAGATGTAAGACTACCTGTTCCTGAAGTAGGAAAATATATACATACAAATCATTCTATTAAATGATGAACTGAATAAGAAGTAGGTCCTACTCTGTCTACACACTATAAAAAGTCATTGTTTTTAATTCCTTAATCTATACTTTTCTCAATCTACGTCCTCTATTCAAAAAATGAAATGTTGCTAATGCTAACTTGGAGTTTAACACGTAAGTCCACGGAAAAATGATTCGAGAGTTTTTAAAATCAGTTCTTACTTTATATTGTTCCCAATAAGACTGTACAAAACCCTCAGCAGCTGCCTTAGATGACGCATAAGGATTTGTAGGTTGTTTGGGTGAAGACTCGTCAAATTCCTAATTTTAAAAAGACAAATTAAAAAAAATAAGTATTATGATACTTTCTAAGTAGAAAAATCAGAAAACAGTACATACTTAAAATGTTAATTGCTACATTTAAAAAAAAATCTATTAAACTCTAACTATGTGCCTAACTAGCATTTTCCTAAGCACCTTATATGTAGTAACTTCTTTAAAGTTCACAACAACTCTATAAGGCACAAAGCAGAGAGAACAGCAAGTGCAAAGGCCCGGAGACAGAAGCATGTTCAAAAGAACTACAGGAAGCTTCATGAGAGGAAAGAGAAATGGGAGATGAGGATGGAGAGTTACAGGGAGGCCAGAACATGTGAAACCTTGAAGGCCACTGTCAAAACATAACAGGTTCTAAGCAGAGTAATGTCATGATCTCGCATTTTTAAAATCATTCTGGCTACTGTCACATCTGATGTAGGGTGACAAGGGTACAAGAAGTTAATCTCATAAAAACTGCAAAGAGATTTGAAAATGGTTGCTTCTCAGATGTGAGACTGAGTATGAAAAAGATGTTGTCAGTGTCTGCGTTTTCTCATAAGTTTTTTCAAGCTACTTGATTTTACTACTACTATTATTAATAACAATAACAAAACAGAATAAGGTTACAGCAAACAATGACTACGAAAAATAAAGACTGGGAATGGAGCCATCTTTTTGCATAAAATGTATAATATTTACAAACGATTAAAAAAGGAGAAAAGATTTCAGTTCCTACAATAATTTCACACTCACTCCTTAACATTCCAATGAGCTTTCCTGAGTGGAAAAGAAAGGTGTGCAGGTAGTATGCTACAGCCTAACTCACACAAGCTTTGGCTCATGGGAATGACATTCATCATGCATGTAAGACTAGAACAAAAAGATGAGATCTGCTCTTGCAAAATATTGTCAGTCAAATTACACGTAAATCTGTACCAAGTTGTTGTTGCCATTTGGGGTGGCATTATTTAATTTAATCAGAAGACACAAAAGAAAAACGTTTCAGAAAGTCTCACAAGTGTGTATAATCAGAGGATGAAACAAGCCCAAAGTAGGTTTTAATAAGACAGGTTTGTTACGTGGTCCATGGTAAGTAGGTGAAGTATACATTTTCTAAGCTTACCTTATCAAGACTGCCTCCATATACTTCGTCTGTGCTAACATAAATAAATTTCTCCACTCTGGCTTTATGAGCAGCACTTACCAAAACATGCGTGCCATAAACATTGACATATGTAAATTCAAAGGCTCGCACAAATGAAAGATCTAAAAAAAGAGAAAAAGCTATAACAATTCCACCCAAGGGACAAAACAAATACCAAATGGTAGACTCAGGTTTAAGGAAAGCTCTATTCACTTCTCTTCATTTACCACAACTGCAATAGTTTTAAAACGAGCATAAAACAAAAACAAACAAAAAAATAAAACACATTGCTACTTATGATTCATTATGCCTAAATTACATAATACATGTAAATTCTTAGAACCTAGAAAACTATTAGTGCTAAATTTGCAGGAAACACTTTTAATTCTGTTAAGGAAAAAATAAATAAATGATACACCTAAATTTAAAATGCTCTTAAATTTAAAAATTTTGAAACTTCCAGTATCTGGTAATAGAAGAGTAGGCTTTTCAGCTCAACCTGTTATTGCTGAAAACAACAATAAATGCTGGATAAACTATTTTAAAATAAATTCACTTTAAAGAATCAATTCTCTATGATCTGTACATGAAGGGAACTTTCCTAACTATGGCTCACATTACAGAAGTGAAAGAAAAGAAATTGATATATTTGACTATACAAATGTTCTTGCATTATAAATGTTCTTACATGGTTAAAAAACAACAGAAAAAACTACAA
Source organism: Rousettus aegyptiacus (assembly GCF_014176215.1). NCBI lineage: Eukaryota > Metazoa > Chordata > Mammalia > Chiroptera > Pteropodidae > Rousettus > Rousettus aegyptiacus. Next base: position 60,915,202 of record NW_023416286.1, on the reverse strand, counting down.
AGTAAAAAGACAAATGACAACTGCGAAAAATATATGAATTTATCAAAAACGAAAGAATAATACATTCAATCTATACAGAAGTTATAAAACAAGAAAAAGAAACAACCCTATTGTAAAATGGGTAAATGACATAAACAAATAGTTTAGAAGAATACAAAGGTCCTTAAGTTTAAGATGCTCAACCTGATTATAAGAAGGGAAATTCAAATTAAAAGCTCATAGATACCACTTAACTTAGATTGGGGAAAGATTTTTAAAAATCGACAACACATTCAGTTGGTGTGGCTATGGGGAAAAAGATATCTTATACATTGAGAGTAAGAATATTAAATGTTTATAACCTCCACGGAAGAAATTTCTCAATATCTAGGCAAATTACATATGTTTTTACCCTTCAACCCAGTGTGTTCCCCCAAAATTCATACTGGAGCCCTAAATGCCAGTACCTCACAATGTGGCTATATTTGCCAGCGGAGCCTTTAAAGAGGTGATTAAGTCAAAATAAAGCCATTAAGGTGGGTCTTAGTACAATATGACTGGTGTCCTTAAAAGAAGAGAAAATTTAAACACAAAAAGAGACACTAAAGATGCACAAAGACCATGGAGGTCACAATGAAAAGGTGGCCATCTGCAAACCAAGGAGAGAATCTGAGGGGAAAAAAAACTAACGCTGCTGGTACCTTCCAGACTCCAAAACTATGAGAGAGAAATGTCTGTTGTTTAAGCCTCCCAGTCTATGGTATTTTGTTATGGCAGTCCTACTGAACTAATATGCCCTGCAATCCTACTTCTAGAAAACTCTCTCAACATCAATTGACAAATATACAAAAAAACACAAACACAAAGTCATCTACTACAGCACTATTTAAAAGAGCAAAACATAGGAAATAAGCCCAATTATGATATACCCACAGAATGGAGTAGTATGTAAATAAAGAGGAATGAGGAAAATCTACTTCTGTTATTGAATGATCTCCTAGATATACTGTAGTGTATAAGAAGAGGGAGAAAGATGTGTATAATAGGTGTGTATAGTAGACTACCATTTCTTTAAGAAGGGTAGTAGATTATATATCTTTTTTAAAATGGAAAGATAAACCATAAATTAAAGCATATAAAGTTATCTATCAGGGAAAAAGGAGAACACAGTGGAAAGGAAAGGCATAAAAACTAGACTTTTTTTAAGTATGCCTTGTTTGATAAATTCAGCTTCAGAACAATGTGCATATTTTACATAACTGGAAAATTAAATCAAAAAGAAAAAGCAATTCGAAAAATTAAAAACAGACAAATGAATCTGTGTATTTACTTGGTTATATAGTAATGAAGAGAAGAATCTTTTTCAAGTTACTTTAAAACAAAATAATTTGATCATATACCCAGTGGGAAACTACATAAAAAGGGACCTCTCTCCCCGGTAATTCGGAAAAAAGATATAAATGTAAGGTCAATGAGGTTAAATAAAAACTGAATTTGAATAGAATATTTCAATATAAACTCATGCTTTGTTTAATCTTAAATAGACAAATAAATACTGATTCCCTAGTTCTGTCCACTGAAAAAGAATGTCCAATCAGCAGGAATGAGCACTTGTAATGACTCTAAATACCATTTCCCACCAAAAGGAGCTAGGATTCTTTAGAAAAGGGGCTGATTCCAGATTGGGGGGAAGGAAAATTTAAAATGAGACACTAGCCACACCAGGGAATAAAATGATCATCAAAGATTACTAAGGCTGTGTCACAAAGGACTTAGGAAGCAACTAAAAGAGGATCTCAGTGGTCAACAGTGGGTCAACCTGAACGTAAATAATGATAATAACTACAATGGATTAACAAAAATTAAATGTGTAAAAATCTATGAATTCATAGTGATCCAAAAAAAAAAAAAAAAAAAAAAAGGGATGCTACAAAACCAATTCATTATAATAAGTTTAGTAAGTACATTTTACCTTTGGCTTTTCTGTATCAATTCAATTTCAGGGTAACCCAATAATTTAAAAGGAAAACCTGCTTTGATATAGATATTCCAGCTAATAAACGAAGGATGTATATGACATAATTAGAATATCATCATTTTGCAAACCCCTAATACAAATTAATAATGACTATATAAATTAGAATAACAATTTTTAGTAGAATCGAAAAAACGAAACAAGATAGACTTCAAATGTTAGATTTAAAAAGTTTGGAAAAGATAAGAGAAATTAAAGTATTTAAGATCCTTGCATTATTTGGGAAGAGGGCAAAGGTTTTGATGGACGTTAGACTTTGATAAGCTAATCATGCATGTTATAATTTCTAGGGTAACCACTGAAAGAATACAAAATAGGTAGCTTCCACACTAGTAGAGGAAGAAAACAGAATAAGAAAAGTTCCTCAATCAAGCCCTTAAAAAAGCAGACAAGGATTTTTTTAAAACGCACAGAAAAATAGTTTTAAAAAGAAATTTAAAGGAAACAAGCAAGAAAACCAGAACAGGTGAGAAAAACGGAAAGCATATACACAGTAAGACAGTAGAAATAAATTCAAATATACCAATGAACTCAATCCTTAGGGTAAATATCAAGTTTGGTCAGATTGGATCAAAAGAACAAAATCCAAACACAAGTTGTTTATAAGACACACACACACAGCCAAGCCATACAGAGAAACGTTGGAAATAAAAGGATGGAAAAAGACATATCATAAAAATAACCAAAAGGAAGGTGACACAGCTATATTAATGTCAAACAAAATGGACTTCAAGGAAGTACACACCACCAAGGAAGAGATCACTTCATAAAGATAAAAGGTTCGATTCACCGGAAATATACAAGAGATCTGAAGAACACGATCAACCTACTTAACCTGATTAACCAAATCAACCTAATGGATGTGTAAAAAACAATGTACCCGACAGGTGTAGATTACAATACACATGGATATTTACAGAAAGTGACCATACACTAAGCTTAAAAGCAAGCTGAAGCACAAATAACTGAAATCATACAGTATGTTATCTAACTAATACAATTGACCTAGAAATCAGTAACAAAAAGGTAATGAGAAAATCCATACATGCTTGGAAATTAAGATATACATTTCTAAGTAACCTATGGATTGAAGGAAAGTCAATTCTTTAAAAAAAAATAATGAAAATAATGCATATGAAAACTTGTGGGATTCAGATAAAAGAGGGTTTAGAAGTAAATTTGTAGCTAAAATGTATACATTAGAGAAAAGCTGAAAATAAGTTAAATATTATCACAAAAAGATAAAGAGACCTAAATGAAACAGAAATAAGGAAATAAAAGTTTAAGAGTAGCAATTCATTATGCAGAAAACAAGCATAAAATAGAAAAGACTAACAAAGTCAAAGATAATTTTTTGGAACAACAAAAAGGTGGGAGGGTTTGCTTCACTGGTATCATGAATTAGTATAAAGTTACAGTAATTAAGACAGTATGGTAATGGCATAAGGATAGACAAAAACCAACGGAATGGAACTGGAGCCCAGGAATAGAACCATGCAGGAATGGGAACTTGATTACAACAAAAGTGGCAATGAGGAAAAATTGAGTCTTTTCAATAAATGGTATTAGTTCAAACTAATATTAACATGGAGGAAAAATCTGGACATAAAAGGCAAATCAAAATTTTTATGAAGAAAGTATAAGAAAATATCTTCATGACCTTGGAGGAAGGAAACAGCACTAATGCTAAAGGGAAAAAAGGTTGATAAATTGTACTACACTGAAATAGAGAACTTCAACAGATCAAAAGAGAACATTAAGAAAGTAAAAAGGCAAACCATGGATTGAACAAAGGTAGTGGCAAAAGGCTTGAATCCAGAGTACATAAAGAACTTACAAAAACTGTAAGGAAAAAAATGACAACCCACCAAAAAATGGTAGAGACTTAAAACAAACTTTCTGAAGAAGAAATACCAATAAGAAAAAAGGAAGGAGAGTCCAATAAACAAATACGAAGGTTTTTAACCTCATTAGTCATCAGGGAAAAATAAAAGCACAAGAAAAAAACTGACAACAGGGAATGTTGGTAAGCACCTCATAACTGCCAGAAGGAGTGTTCAACTGTTTTATCTTTAACCAAGTAGAAGGATTTGCTCTACCAGATATGAAAGCACTATATCAGTCAATAAATTGTGCAATCAGCACAGGTATAACAAATAGACAAATGAAGACTCAACAAGACAGATACTCATATAAGGACACTTGATATATGACAGGACAGTGGAAACTGGTAAACTTTTCTATAAGTGGTAGAGGTCCAATTGGTATTCAAATAGAAAAAAATAAAATAGGACTCCTATCTTATACTATATATAAAAATCAATTTCAGATGGATTACAAATCTAAATGTGAAAGACAAAACTATTAAGCTTTTCAAAGATAATATAGGAGATTATCTTCATGATCTTGGGGCAGGAGAGAATTTCTTAAGACCCAAAAATCGTTAGTCGTAACACAAAGGAAAAGGTATACCAATTCAACTACACAAAAATTAAGAACGTTTGTTCATCAAAACACACTAGGAAAAAACATCAAAAGATAAGCCACAGAGTAGATGTTGTAATATACATAACAAAAGATTAGTATCCAGAATACATATATACATAAAACTGCTACAATCAATGAGGAAAAGGTAAATAATCCAATTTAAAAAAAAAGAGCAGAAGATTTCGACAGCATTTTACAAAAGAAGAAATCCAAATTACTAACACATATAAAAGGGACAGCTTCATTAGTAATCAGAAAAATATAATTAAAACCACAATGAGATACCACTACGCAGTACTCAGACTGACAATGGAAAAGTCTGACAGAACGAAGCTTTAGTAAGATTTGGAGCAATAGGTCTCTTACACATATGGAGTAGTGGAAATTGGTACAATTACTTTAGAAAATAGATGGACATTATCTCAATGTTGAAATGTGTGGATCTTATGATTCTAGTTATGTACAGAGAAGAATGTATACTTATGTGTACCAAGATACTTGTGTAAGAATGCTCATGGTAGTTGTGTTCAAAATTGCCCAAAGTTAAAAAAACCCAAATGTCCATCAAGAGTAAAATTGATGCACGAATTGTGGTATGTACTTAGAATGGAGTATTTATGTCACAATGAAAAAATTACACCTACACCCAACTATGTGGATGAATCTATATGGATGAAAGACAAAATCGAAAAATATAAAATTTAAAAACAGGCAAAACCAACCTATACTCTTTAGGAATAAATACACAGATAGTAAAACTAAAACTGGGTGTTCACAGTATCAGCATTCATTCAACTTTACTTCTAAATTCTTCTGAATATATGTTATATTTCACAATATAAAATGTTACACAAATTATTAGAACATATTTCAGAAGGACAAAATAGTACCGATATTAACATAATGGTCATCTGTGTATCCAATGGCCAGCTTAAGGAAAATAACATAAAAAAATACATTTTGAAGGTCCATCTCTCTGGAAGAAAGCACTATTCTGAATTTGGTTATATTCAAAGTTTTGAGATAGTATTCAAGATTACATTTCAACCTATATTAATAAAAATGACTTAAAAAGTGCAAGTATCTTAATAGAGTGGGCACAGGCTTGTTTTTCTGGTAGAGCACAGTATTATGCACTTTCAGAGACATACATTAAGTACCAATTTGTTCAACCCATTACTAGACTTTGACTTAGGCTAGTCAGACCCTGGAAATAAAAATTGCCCATTGTAACTATAACATAAAATAATACTTACCTACGTGTGTTTGTGCAGCAAAATGCAGTACTATATCTATTTTCTCTGTTTCAAAAAGCAGTTTCACAAAGTGAGAATCACATATGTCACCCTATTTAAGAAGTGAACATGAAATAATTAAGTTTCATTGAATATTCTCATTCATAAGAACCATTACACTGTATGAACAACAAAAAATGATTAAGAATAGAATTAATTCCTCCCACCACCAGTTTAATAGAGAATATCTTGAAAATTCAACCAAGGGGTCAAGTAAGTATAGTAATGATGGATTTCTTCAGCATCCTAGAATATAAGATATTCAATTCAAAATTTTTTTGCAAATAAATGTCTAAAACAGTATTTTATTGAGCACCAATTACTACTAAGGACTATGCTATCTCTTTTTCCATAACATTCTTGCCAATCTAAGGTCACTTAGTTAATAGGAAACATTTAAAACATATTTTTAAAAGTTTGAGATAACTTTATTGATAACCTTATTGAAATGTATTTAAAGTGTAACAATTGGAATGACATTTTGAAAAACATACTTAGGAAACTTATGAGTACTTTTGATGTTATATGTAGAGTTAGTTCTAAAGATATGTATTCTTGACAATTCTTTGGTGACTTAAGGAAACACTTTCATATGGAAGAATAGAATTACAAAATGTTTACTTAGTATATTCTATAAGATCTGTGGTTAAAAAGAGAGTTTCTAGAATCACTTTTTAAAAAACCATAAATCATAAGACAAATAATTGCATTTGATATTAAAGTTTCCCTTCGAAAATTAATAACTTGGCTCTCTGGTTTATACTGTGGACTCTTTTGAGTGGTCAGTAAAAATCCGTCTTCCATAGCCAATCAATCAATTTTCATGAGACAAAACTATCTCATGGGCTGTGCGGTGGGCTTTTTGGCTATTGGTGGCCTGAGTAATACCCCACTTTATACTAATCTTTTTAAATCCTAGCAAGGTGTTATTAAAGATAATTAAGACCTAAAAATCACAAACCATGTAAGTTCAATCAGCTACTCATAGATCTGCTGAGCCACAAAAATCACATGTAATGTTATATGTGGTGTCAATCTAAAAATAGCATTCTCTATAGAACATGATCTACTGGAAACTAAAAGATCTTTAATTAGCATGCTTTCCAAGTTCATATTATACAAATCTGTAAAGTAGGAAGATATAATATCTGATTGACTAAAGAGGCACAGCATAATTAAATAATTATAAGAAACTTTAGTACCTGTATAAATTTGTAGTTCTGTTTGTTAGAAATGACTTCGAGATTCTTCAAGCTTGCACAGTAATCCAGCTTAAAATAAGTAAGGGGGAGGGAGAGTGGAAAAACAACACGAAGAGTGATAATACTTTTTCTTATAAAATAGTGTTAGTTCTTTGTTTTTAGAGCACAAAGTTTTAAAGGTATAAAAACAAACAAAAAATACGTTACTTTGCTACCTTTTTAAAACACACACACACACACACACACACACACACACGCACACATCACTTTTATAAACTTCCCTTTCAAAAAACTTTCCTGCCAGATTTTCCTGCCCCTGATGGCTAAAAGTTTACATTTCCTTACTGAAAAGGAATTAGTGATTGAAAACAATTATACTTGTGTTACACATATTACAACTCATGATACTTTTTTTCCCAACAATTAACTCAAATTGTTGATAAATCAGTATACAGATGGGGGGGGGGGGTGGAAACAATTACTGTCCATGATGGCAAGGCACGTAAAAATTCATAAAGCTTATGGGTTATTCCCTGACTATACATTTTTACTATTATGTTTTATGAAATGAAGATAACTAATTGTATCTTGTCTTTAAAGTAAAAAATTCTGTGATTACCAATCATGGTTTCAGACTCTCCAGGTATACTCCAATTATTACAGAAAATTCTCAAAACTAAATTAATTTAATTGCACTTTAAAATTAAAGATAAAGACATAATTTTCCATGAGGAGGCAGTTATAAAGTCAAATAATAAGATAATAAAATCAAATAAGCAGAGTATGCCAACTCCATTTAAGGTTAATAATCACAATATTATACTAAATATTAAATCTAGGGTGAAGATTTTTTATTTTTATTTTTTGGTAAAAATACTACAGCTAAAACCTTTACTTTATGGACTATTATAATAAATGAAAAAGTTTCAAAAAACTTTATGTACAATTAAATACACCATGAACACATGACTATAAGTTGCTAAAATGATTAAATAAAAAACTAAAATATCAGCATGACAGGATTCTGATACTTTAAAAAATATATAAATATGTTTCAGTGCATGAAGCTCATTTTTAAAACTTACCTTGTCTAGATTTATGATCATATAGTTTGGATAATCTTCTACTAAAGAGACAATCACATGGGATGCACTGTAAGAAAAAAGCATATCTTATTAGAAAATTTTTTCCCTAAATTCTTGAATGTTACCCTAAGCTTTGTCAAGTATTAGGAAACTATTCAAAGATACCTTTACATTTTTACAAGAGAACAGGATATAACTACACTAAATATATACGCCCCCACACTTGCCACTAACCTTCTCAACAGTATCAATATACAAAGGCTTACACTCCTTTCACATTACGAAAAAGAGAGAATTTACTGGTTCTAGGTATAAGAAAAAATTAGTTCAACCCAATGATACTGTCCAGGCACGCTGTGTGAGAGTAAAGCAGGATGATAAACCAATGGGTGGTGGTCAGTGCAAATGGATTGCAACTATAATGTGCCTTTTCAGAGACTGTAGGTATAATTATGTAAAATTAAGTTAGTGTGAGCATAGGAGTTATCCACGTTTATAGTAACCCTACTGCAATTGCTCTCTTGGGTCAAATATTTAATGGTATAAATCAGGGGGGTCCTACACTACACCTAGGTTTCCAAGGCTGAAACCATGCTGGCTCCTGGGTTTCAGGAACCCTGAAGTGTAACCAGAGGCATATCTCATTGAGGTGATCTACCAGATTTTAGCATATACATCAAAACATGCTCCCAGGAACAAAGGCAGCCCTTGATCAAATTATGAACTCAGTTTGTACTGCAGTCCTTTCACAGCATTTTGTAGGAGTACCCTTCCTGGACCAGCACACTAGCACCAGTACCACCTTTCTATGCCCACGCTCCTATTCTCATTAAGTGAACTTTGCCTGCCTGGTATTCCCTTCCAAGTCATTACCTGATCAGAAGAGGTGATTTAGTGTGCTAATGTGCTAATGAGCTAGGGAGTTGGTAGGGGAGAGTCCCATGTTCTTCTTCTTCCACTAGACATTGGGAGAGTTTCTTGTTTGTACTCATGTATTTTATCCATTCAACAATTACTGAAGACCTTTATAAAATGACCCATTCTTCCAGGTGCTGAGTGAACATTCCCTCCCTTCATTCAGTTTACATTCTAGAATGAGGATTAAGGCAATAAAGCAAGTAAACACAAAAATGCAAAATAATTTTAGGTAGTGATTAAGTGTGTTAGTAGGGAGGGGGGCTATTTTAGAAAAGATAAGGCCTCTCTGAGGAGGTGATGTCTGAATAAACATTTGGATTGAGTGATGAAAACAACTTGTAAAGGGGAAACAACTGCAAAAACCTCAAGACGGAAGGAGCTTTGTGTGGGTTAAATTTGGCAGGCACAGAAAAGCGAGGGGTAAATGGAAGGAAATCAGAATGGAAAAGTAGTGTTTGGACAATTGGGAGTCTTCAAGATATGGTAAAGACTTTGGATTTTATCCTACGTCTAATAGGAATCACTAGAGTAAACTCTGCACTTTTACTTAATAAACACTTCTGTTTGAGGAACAGACTTTAAGTCAACAAGAGTGCAAACAGTATGCCCAATCAGGAGGCTACAGTAGTCTAGGCAAAAGAAAACAGTAACATGGGCTGGGGGGAGGGGTAAGACGTGGCCTTGAAGATATACTTTGGAAGTAGGGAGAAAAGACTCGATGACTGTGCTAAGTGTGAGAGGGCAATAGGTATCAAACGTTCAGTACCAACAAAGGATTTTTAAGTTAGCTGAATAAATAAATGCCCTGTCATATTCCAAAAATCGTTTTTCGGCGCCTATATGTACAAGGACTGTATATCGTGGTGGGGAGGGGGTCGGATGGATTGAGGCAGCTGGTAGCTCACTGCAATTGTGGGCGCATAAGAAGAGTGACAGGCGCATCTCAGGCCACGCAGGAGAGCGGACAATACCGGAGCACTTTTGTTTTGGGAAGAAGACGTTTTAAAGATGTCGCAGTTTCAAAGGACCCAGATCTTTGCAGGCCGGGGAAGAGAGAGAAGGTAGGATGATCCCGGTCGTGCATTAAGACCCTCCCCTTATCAGACAACCAAAGCTGGTCCCAAGTTGCCAGGGCAAGCAGAGCCGCAGGAAAAGATTGGGGATTCTGGGGAGCCACTACTTGGCCAGCGACGCCGTTACCTACATGAAACCAGCACCCCCGGTCACAAGGACCCGCTTCGCAAAGCCGCTGGGAGGACCAACTGACTCCGGAAGGTCCACAGCCGACATTTCTTATCTCAGCAATGCCTGGCACAGTAAAGCGCCAGGCCTGTGTACGGTAGGGAAGTTCCACCGCGACTTTTTGCGACGCCCGCTCGCCGCCCCCCTCGCCCTCCGCGCCCCGACACGTTAACTGGGGCAGACGGACGCGGCTTCCGGAGCGTAGCCGATTTATGCCCGCCCATTGCAGGGCTGGGCGGAGCTCGCTGGTGCGCACGCTCTGGTGGAAGGGGAACCGTGGGGTGTGTCTGGAAAAGTGCAGCGTGGATCTCTTCCAGACAACTGTCACCAGCATAAATTAGGCTTTCCTTAGGTACACAGATGGTCAGAGTTACCTTCTCATTCTTGTACTACAGTGATCTCCACAGATTACTTACTAGTTAAACTGAGAATAACCGGGAGTTCTCTTGTAAAGTATAGAGATGCGAGGTTGGAACTGCAAAATGACTTTTTGCTGCTGTTAATATTATTACAGACAGTGCAGTCTGCTTACAATCATGATAAACATGTTCCCTAGGTCCTACACTTAGATTTGTTCCTACTATTCTCCCTCTCGCTCAATCTGCCCAGCCTCTGCCTTCCTTGCTTGTTCTTGAATTAGCCTGGCAAACTACTTCCCTTAGGCCTGGATGCTCTTTCCCCAAATGTCTGCCTAGTTTTTACTCTTAATTCAGTTCTGAGCTTGAATGTCTCTCTATTCCTTGACTACCCAAATTAAAATAGCCAATTCTACCCCAGCCCTACCAAATCAATTTACCCTTTATTTTTATGCACAGCAGTTACCAATATTTATGTTGAATTCCTTGCTCATTGTCTCTGCTCGAGGGCAGGGGCTTTGTTTCCTGATATAATCCCCAAGTCCCAGGACCAAGCCTGGCACAGAATAAACTATCAGCAAATATTGTTGGATAAATAAATATCTAGTAGGTTTTTTTTAATCTGTGGTGACAGAGCCTAAAAAGAATGGGAATACCCAATATATGTAAAAGTGTCATCTGTTACATTTTGGTGGGCAAATTGGTAATATATGCTCAAAGTTAAAATATACATACCTTACGATCTCCAAGTCCCATGATATATAGATAATTGCAGAAAAACGCAAATATGTTCATTGCTATTTGCTTGTAGTAATGAAAAACTGAACATGATATAAAGGTCCACTAACACTGTTGTATTTTTTTAAATACAATAGGCTGACATACAGCCTATTGACTATGAGGACCAACCTTATTGTAGTGGATATAGTTTTATCTGACCAGACCCCCCCCCCCAACTCTTTATCATCTCCCCAACTTGACCCACTCCAGACAGGCCACAGGATGTGCATCTGACTCACCCTAGGCTAACTGAAGCTTCTTCCTGGGATTTGGAATTGGGCTAAGGTTCTAGGATAGCCTGGTTGCTCTTCCTGAACTCTGAGGACCTACAAATTTTGTACTTGCTGGTAGTCATATTCATTTAAATGAACTGAGCAATCAAAAAGTATGTCTTCAGTGAGAGGGAAAAACAAAGGTGATAATGAAAAGACAAGAGGTAGAAAAAGAGGCCTCAGCATTCAAGGCCCATTATCTTTCTAGTTTTTGTTCAGGACAAATTTTATTCCCGTTCTTGGTTTGCAACTACCACATATATTTATAAATGCATGTCTAAAGGGATCTACCCTAAATTATTAACAAAGGTTACCTTTGGGAATCGGGTATGGGCAGAGAAAGGAAGAAATGAGGACTTACATTTTTTACTTCATATACTTTTGACTGTGAATTTTTTTCCTAAGCTTCATTACTTTTTATAATTAAAATATAATGCAATTTTTAAAAATCTCATAACATTACTATCTCCAGTTTATTCCTAGTCTGCCAGAGATACCAGAAAATGTTGGCTATATGATAGGAAGTGTTCTCCCAAAGTCTGTTGTGAGAACTTGCTTACATGTAATAAAAGCTGGTTGTAGAGTGAAAATAACATATACACTTATTCATTAAATAATTTTAAGCTTCTACTCTTATGGAGACAGACATAGTCTCTGACTAGCTGGAGCTTACAGTATATATAGAAGGGGATTCAGGTAAATTAAGATATGCTGATTTACAGTACTCTGTGGGTAGGAAAGTTAGAGATTCTGGTTCCAGAGGCATCTAACACAGACTTGAAGTTTAAGAAAGTCTTCTAAAAGCCTTGTGGAAGAAGAGTAAAGTAGAAAAAGAAAGGTGATGTGGAACCTGAGTAGAAGAATAAGATAAGTATTCCAGGTAGAGGGATCTGCAAGTTCTATAGGCCAGAGGAAAGAACCTGGAGTGTTAAGCGAATTGACAGAGGCTCGGTAAGGGTGGAAATTTGAGAGACTTGAAAGCCATATTCTAAAAAGTGTGGATTATGTACTAAAGGCAATCGAGAATCTTTGAAGATAAGTGATACAGGCAAATTGCATTTCCCAAAATTTTCTGTGGTCTACGGTAGAGATAGGCTGTGTGTAGCCAATTGGAGAAAATTAAAACTGGAGACAGGTCAGTTGCCATAGGCCAAGTAAGACGATGATACACACTGTGATGGCCCGGGTAGGATAGTGGCTGTTGTTTCTTGCCATTACCACCCAGAATAGCCACTACTATCTTGAATAGAGTTGATTGGATGTAAGGGCGTATGGGGTCAAAGTCGCTATAATTACCAGGTGTCTGGCTTGCTGGATAATGATGCAATTCAAGAATACAGGGAACCCAGGAGGCAAAAAAACGGTAGGAGGTGCCGAGAGGTCATACGTTAGACTGTGGACATATACAGTTAAGTATCTTTGAGACATTAAACTGTAAATGTGTGTGTCTCTCAGTTCTTTCCGAATCCCACAGGCCTCTGGAAAGCCCTACGGGCTGGTGGCGGAGTTCCCACGCATGCGCAGTGTCACCCACACGCCTGGACGACAAGGGCAGTAATGTTTCCGTAACCTGAAGCAACAGCCTCTTGAGTCTCCATAAAAAAGGCGGGAACTAGCCAACAGGCAGGGAAATGATGGGACGCGCTCGTGTGCTCGTCCCGCCCATTTCAGCCTTTGATTGGTAGGTATCTCTGGCTCGTGGTGGAGGCGCCCGCCTTATTGGCTGTCAGTAGCCTGAGGGCGGGTCCGCGACACGGGTCCCACTCCTTCCTACCCCGTTCCAGCTGCCGACGTGGGACTGGCAGCCGCTGGCGGTTAGGGACCGCCGTGTGGGTGCCGAGTGGCAGGTGGTGATGGGGGGGCTGCGGCTGCTGACGGTGGCTCTCACCTGCTGCTGGTGGCCGCTGGGCGGCCAGGGTAAGACGCTGCGAGGCAGCTTCAGCAGCGCTGCGGCCCGAGACGCTCAGGGCCAGAGCATCGCCCACTTCGAGTTCCACGGTAGGTGTGGGGGGCGGGGAGAAGGATGAAGGCGCGTGGGCACATCCTGGGGGCGGTGCCTCCTCCCCTTGCTTGGAGAAACTTGGAACCAGGCGACCAGGCCGAGAACTTCACCCAGCTCACCCGGACTTAATTCCAGCGTCGCACGCAGCCCTACTCCACTGCAGCTCACCCGAATCGTGGGATGCGTTTATTACCAACCCCACTATTCTTGCTCCCTACACCCTTGTCAGCATCTTCCCCCGCTTACAAATTGTATTCTGCACCTAAAGGACCGCCTCCCCAACCCTCCCCTTATAAACATTGTACAGATGACACGTCTGCTGGCTTTTTTTTTTTTTTTTGAGATTCTTTTCTCAAAGAAGCAGCATTTGCTCACTTCTGTCTCAGCCTGATTATATATACAAAGGCACTGTAATTATGTGTGAATTTAAGCCCCAGAACGTAGATTTCCTGTTTGTTGTTGTTGTTTTTTTAAAAACAATTAGATAAAACCTACTTGAAGTAGAGAGGTTTTGGAAACCAAATAAAAGATCTGATTATCTAGTTGTCACTATTGCTAGAACAATTTGGTTACTCCACTACTGAAAAAGTAGATTTACAATGGACCATAAAGCCTAGAATTAACTTGACAGAAATTCATGTAAGTGTATCCTGGAAGCGTCATAATTTGTATCCTCTCTGGCCCTTCTGAAATCAGAACTGCATTTCATTCTTATCTTCTGATCACCCTCAAAAATCAATAATTCTTCAATGAATGAAGTTACAATTCATTATGTATGTATGTGTGAATGTATGTATGTATGTATGTATGTATGTATGTATGTATGTATGTATGTATTTTTACGCCTACAACACCTGGTCTTCCTAGGTGGTCTCCCATCCAAGTACTGACCAGGCCTGGCCCTTTGCTGTATTTATTTACACCCTCAAAATTTTTCTTGATACTTACTCTTGGTACTCTTAATTTAGCTGCTATTATATTTCAAATAATTAGTTGCCTTGACAAGGTTAGGATCCTTGATTCATACAGTCTTTAGCATTAAAAGATGCAAGATCAGAATTTTTTCTTAGGATTCATAGAAAATAGAAATGAGAAACTTTTCAGTATAGGAAAACAATCTTAAGTATTGGAAAATTACGGAATTGGTAGTTAAGAGAGGGGAACCTGAATTTTTTTTTAATCTAAAGTTTTCAAAATAGCTTAGAAAAGGAGATTCAGCCCAGTTTTCCAAAGTCCAATGTGAGATAGACCTTGGGTAAATGAAACAGAAACTCTAGAAATGGAGTTTTATTAATTTTTAGGAAACTTTAGTTTCTTAATCAACTGGCTGTAACTATACTTTCGATTATCAGCAGTGATAGCAATGTCATTACAATAAATGGCACTAGCTGGACAGTGCTGGAAAATCTAGGGTGTGTGGAAGCTGTGACATGGGTTATTACTAATGTCTAGAAGCAAGGCTTAGACAATCCCAGTATTTCCTGATAATTACCTGGTAAACAGAGGAGAAACTTGTAATAAATCCAGATTTCTCAAGAAAGTTCGAGCAATAGAGTCCCAAGTATTTTAATTTCTCTTTCTGTATGTGTACAGATGTATAGTTATTACCAGTTTTCACTGAATTCGAATTCAGTAAAATAATACCAGAACTACACTGAAAATGAACTCTAATAATTCAGAATGCGATTTAAGATGTTAACAGGGCCTTAAAGTACTTTTAAGACTTTCGATAATTTGTAATCTAATCAAGTTATATAGAAGACTTAAGACATTCTTTGATACATACTATACATTTAAATTTATTTAAAACATTTGATCAAAGTGATCATTATATTGGCAAAAATAAAAACAATAACAAGAGAATAGAAAACCTTAAAATGAAAAATGAAAAACAATATCCTACTTCTCACCCAGAGTGCATTTCCATAGAGGCAACAATTTTTTTGCCACTTATTTCTGGGCCTTAAATGTAGCTGGTGTGTACAGCCAGGCTCATTCTATAGTAGACTTACAACATATATTCTGAAAGTTCTCATGTAAAAGTCACAGATGTCAACTTTTGTGTCAGGTGTAAATGTCTACCCCAGAACTCATTTATTTAAACTTCCTTGCTATTAACTTATGCTTATTTTTTACATTAAAAGTCTAATTAAATATTAACAGCCATGTTATTTAAAAACAAAAGAAACTTAGTGGGAAATGCCTATAGATTATGAACAGATGTTAAAGACACTGGAGTGGTTGTAAAAAGAGGCAATAATTCATTATAGTGAAGGTCCACATACAGATGTTGCTGTTCATTCAGTGAAACGTCATCAGTTATAAACTGAACTATAAGGAAACACCACACATTGATTTGGGTAATTAATGTGCATAATCTCTTAATTTGCATCTGAATGGAATGTTCTAATGTGATATACCTAGTTAAGTGAGATTAAGAGAAATTATATTCTTAAATTCCCATTTTGATAAATAGAAGTATTGAATTGTCCTACTATTGCACTTTTGTACAAGATCAAACTAGTTGATAATTTTTATTTTAATGTCCAGGCGACCATGCTCTTCTGTGTGTCAGAATCAACAACATAGCAGTCGCTGTTGGAAAAGAAGCTAAACTCTACCTGTTCCAAGCCCAGGAATGGCTAAAGCTGCAGGAAAGCAGTCATGGTTACAGTTGTAATGAAAAATTATCCAAAGCTCAGTTGACAAGTGAGTACCTCCTTTTTTCTTTGATTATTAGATGTTTTTTTCCTCCTTAATGTTGAAATACAGTGTTTACATTCCAAGATGTTTGATGACACTTCTCTACTATGTTCTAAGCTGAAGTTTAAGGAAATGAACCTTTTCCTTGATCAAAACACGCAATGCCTTTTTCCCCTTTATCATTCAAAATTTTTGAAAATATATCCAGGTAATTTCCTTTATTCCAACTTCTTACTGGTCAAATAATTCATACCAATATGGCAGATATATTTTAACATAGTGGCAACATGGAGTGTTATATCATTTGTCAAATGCTTATTATCTGCCAGCACTGAGCTAAGCACTAAACACAATGTATTATCTCAGTTAAATGTATAATTTAGCCCATGTAGCGCTGTTTTTTTGCAACATGTTATTGGAACATGTAACCTAGTCATATGGTGACACAATATATCATTTTGGATGTACCAGTACCACATCATTTGTAAACCTTTAGGTTTGTCTCTGGATCGCCTCTACTTTTATTAACCTGGTTGTCTGAATCTATTCTTCTATTCTCATTAACACTGGCACACTTATTAGGATGTTAGTTATCCAGAGTGAATGCAGATCTTTTTAATATAGAATTGAAGAACATGTGCCATGCTATCCATTTTACCTCTAGGAAATTAATTGGTTGTCAGAGATATTAGCCATGTGAAACATCCATGACAAAAAAATAAGAATTATTATTCTTTTCTTTTTTCTCTTATATTTCCCCTTTCATGTTCTGCATATGGATGAGTCTCTGAATCTTCTTTTAGTCTAGTCAAGTAAAATACTGCCATTTATAAACATCTAGGAATAGCCTTAGCAACTTTGGTTCCCTCACAAGGTGGCTAGCCAGAATAGTAATGAGATCCCCATTCATTGTTTTTTTTTTTTTTTTAGATATTTGTGATGACATTGACAGTATGCAGAACTCTGAACTATTTGATTCAGATATCAAAGAGACAGTTACGTCAAGTTATTTACTTCAATCCTGAATTTCAGAATTTACCTGAGAAATTTGTACAAGTGCTCATTATCAGTTATCTTTTCCTTTCTATACCAATTTGCTCATGTAAGTGTTCCACATATGCATAAAAAGTTCTTGCCTATCTAAACCTGGTCCTTTTCCAGCGTTCCTTGTTTTCGGAACTTGTGCCACCATCCATCTAGTAAACAAGCTAGAAACCAGAGTCTTCTAACACTCCCCTCTTCAACCTCTCTATCTCTTTACAATCAATCAGTAAGTTACCTCTAAATATCTCTTGAATTCATCTACACTTCTTCATCTCTACCCCCACCGTTGTTATTCTAAGCTGTCATACTCTATTGCCTGTACTGTTGCAATAGCCTCCTCCCTGACCAATGCAGCCACGCTAATTACCCTGTGTAACCAGAGTAATCTTTCTGAACAGCAGATTTGATTATGTCCCATTCACTTCCTCACCTCGCCCTTAAGTACTTCAGTGGCTTCCTCCTGCTCCTAGGACAAAGACAGCCATCTTTAACTTGATCAGCAAAGCCATGCCAGTCTGGCCCTTGCTTACTCCCCTAGCTTCGTCTCACAGTATTGTCCCACTCCCACTTCATTTTATTTGTAGTGCTTGTTTTATTTTAGTGCTATCCTGAGCCTTTTCACAAGCTTTTCCTTTGCTTGTTCTTTCTTTCTCTCCTTTCCTCCTCCATCCTCTAAGTTAACTTGAATTTTTCTAGCCTCTGTTTTCCTCCACAGCACTTATTATAGTTACCACTTTACATTTTATTTATTTATTATAAAAATCAATGAGAGCAGCAGAGCTCTTTGGTCTGTTCATTCATTCATTCATTCACTATTGTTTCATGCACTATGCTAGGCACTGGTGATAAATCATGGACCAAAATACAGAAACTATTTCAGTCCTTAATGCTAGTGGGGGTAACAGGAATAAACCAAATCAATGTGAATAAATGTGATACTACAATCATGATAAGACTACATGGAACTATGAGAATGAGAATTTAGGATACTCCGTACAGAGTTAAGCCTTTTACTAAGTATTCGTAGGCTGAATTATCATAGAGCTTAGTGTTTGAGGGGTTTTTTGGTTTATCAGTTGTTTGCTTTGTATTTAGCACCTCAAAGTCTTTTTTTTTCCTCCAGTAAAAATTTACCAGGTATTTTAAAGCTTTGAGCTATAGGAATCGATTTGTTTTTCTTATATCGCATGATTAGAATTATACCAATACTACATATACTAGCAACATCATAATTTTTTTATCAGTCATATATATCTTCAGTCAAGAACTTATATGTACAGGGAAACAATATGATAACAAAAGAAAGACCACAGAACTGGGAATCACTGCTAGTGACGTATAACAAAATCTTATCTTTGAGCCACACTTTACTTATCTTTACAACAAGGAAGCTGGACTAGTTTTCCCTTCAAGGTTTCTGAAAATCCTAAAATCCTGTAATTCTAATTATAACTTTTTAGGACAGAGTTGTGTATATATAGGGCTGTAATTTATAAAACCTCTTGCTGTTGTTTTTTTTTTTTCTATTTTCCTCTTCCCTACTCTCTTGAGTGTAAAGGTATTCTTTGCAATTATTGGAATGGAAGATCTCAGGAAGCAGGAATTTTTGAGGAAGAAGATTGTTTTGTTAAATTTGGGGGCCTGAAATAAATTAAGTACTGGTGAGATGTATATCGGTTTCTACATATTTCATCAATTCCTTTTCCAATAACAAAAGCCAAGTCTTAAGAAAATCTATATTCTCTAACTTTTATATATTAGTTGTCATATTTATAATATTTTATTATTTAGGAGCTTTGGTGCACTGAAACAAAAAGCACATCCTTAAATTCATGACAGTGTAGTAGTATCACATGTTTTTAAATAATTCTTTGTAGAAATAATTCTCATTCCAGGCCATTAATGAAAATTAAGAATTTATAGCCTTTCACCTACTTGGTAATGAGTTCACTAACTATGTCTAACACCTATGTAAAACCTTTCTGCTGCCATGAACTATGAAAAGGCTAGCAGACTTGAAAAATCCTCTAGTGCCAAATGTGGCTTGTGAGCATACATTCTCCCAAATGAATATTTGAGAAATTACTTTTCAGTCCTCCTTGTCCTCATTCAGTAATGTTATAAAACATCAGCTTTACAAGGATAAAAACTATTTTGTAGGTTTTTACAGCAAGCGAACAAGACATTTAAAGGCACCGAAAATAATATTTCTATGTAAAAAAAATTTAACAAGGAGATTCAGAGTGATTTGCTATCAGATTATAAGAGCTAAATATAACTTTGTATATAAAACATATTCAGTAGTGTCTTTATACATCATACGCATAAGTTTGTACATTTGGTATGTTCATAAGTCATTTAAAGGTGTTAGTATATTATTATTGTGCGTATTTTTGTTAATAGTATTCATTTCCTTTTATAATATGATTGGACAATTATCCATTCAATGCCATTCTCTGCAATTCAAGTTTTGTTAATATTTGAGGTACTAATTACGTCAGCATAGATAATGCATGCTGTGCTGCCTGTAGTCTTTTGTCTCAAAAACAGTGAATACACAATTTTGTCAAGAGGTTTGTTTTACAGGCCTGCGGATAAAGGCAGCAGGACAGAAACTAAAGGCACTATTGCTTTATGAAGTACACTCTTGTTTTAGATTGATGCAAATCTGCATAATTTAAAATGAAACATTAAAATGTGTATTGGTAGAAATGTAGTAGTTAATTTTTATATTTTATCTAAGGGGAAAAAGTGCAAATGATAGAACAGCAACATAGCAGAGCCTTTTTATAATCTAGGTTAATATAGATACTCTAGGATGCATAGTCCAGAGGCCTTATATCTGAGCCACTTATTGATTATATATTGAATTCTTATTAAAAGTCTTCAAATCTTTAATAACAGAAATTAGAGTCTTTGTTACATTTCTCTAGAAGCTGTACAGTAAAAAAATAAAGAAAGAAAGAGAGAAAGAAAGAAAGAAAGAAAGAAAGAAAGAAAGAAAGAAAGAAAGAAAGAAAGTCAGCTAAATTAAGATAGCCAAAAAAAAAACCAAACAAACAAATCAGTACTGTGGTATTGTTGATAAAATCATCTTGCCCAGTTTGCTTGCTATTAATGAAATTCCTAATTGTGAAGTCCAAATTTGAATCCTGACTAGATACATCTGTATCTCATTTATAAAGACAACCTATAAATATCATTTTCCAAACTTCTATTAGGAAAATTTTCAGTCATACAGAAAATTGAAAGTGTAATACAACCAATGTGGCATTTGCTTTACATTTGTATGTGTGTGATTTTCATTTTTAATGGAGCTATGAAAATAAGTTGTGGGCATCATGAGCAGTTTGACCACCATATTTCAGCCTACACCGTAAAAGAATAAAGACCTTATCTCCATAATCACGATATCATATTACATCTAAGAAAAGGAATAATTTCACAGTGTCCTCTAAAATCTCTTTCATATGCATATTTCCACAGTTATCTCAAGACATGGCCTTTATTTATTTAAAAGTTTTTTTCTTCCCTTGAGAAGAAGATCTCGACTAGCCGGCTGTGGGGGCAGTCTCAAGTTTGGAAACGGGCCCTTCATAATCTCATATTTTAAGAATATCTTTATATAAGATTGTCATATGCCATTTTATTTGCTCCTCATGAGAATCTGAGAGAGATAGGCAGGTATCTTAATTTTACTACCGAAAAGCAAATTTACAGAGGTTAAGTAATTTATTTACTGAGTGATAAGATTAGTAAGTAGTAGGGCTAAGATGACTTGGTCTTTTAACTCTTCTCTTTTTATTATACAGAGTATCTGAGGCACTGCTCTCCTATAACTGTCTGATAGTGTTAGCAAGTATCTCTTAGGTCAGATTAATAGTTTTAAATAGAGAAGAGATCTTAGACATCATTTAGTGTTTCTCAAAGAGGGTATTATTGTCATTTTGGAGGGGCTAGATCTTTATCGTGTGACACTTTACCTTGGATTGCATGGGGCTTAACACAGCCCCTGCAAAGTATCTTCTCAACTATCGTGACACAAAATTGTCAGTACATATTTTCAAATGCCCTGGAAGGGAACAGAATCACCCTGGATTGAGAACCACTTGTTAGTATACCCACCTTGTTTTAAAGAAAGGAAAAGGAGTATTAACCTTTATTCAGCAACTACTGTATGCCAGATATCATGCGTAGTGCCTCATATAACGTAGTCCTTGCATCACCTCTTTGCCTTAAGTATTATCTTCATTTTACAGATAAAGAAAGTGAGTGTCATTGCTTATGTAACTTGCCCAAGGTCACATAGAAGGTAAGTATTAGAGTCAGCATTCAAGCACAGATCTATGTGAGGGCAATATTGATGAGTCCCCTCACCCCTGTAGACCTGACCCAGTATAACTCTTCTTATAATTTCTATTTTTCCACTTTTCATACCTTTTTAAAGAATTACCAATCAGAAAAAGATTTTGGAAAATGAAAGTCTTTTGAAGGTATTTGTCATAGTTTTTCGATATGATTTCCTATGTTGAATGCTCCATTTTACATTTAACTCAAATAAGAAATTTTCAAAAATGTAACTGTGATGGTTATACAGCATTATGAATGTACTTAATGCTACAGAACTGTACACTTGAAAATTGTTAAAATGGTAACTTTTATCTGTATTTTACCACAATGAGAAAAACCTTTAATGTCACTAACCCACTCAAAAAATCTGAAAATATTTAAAATTAAAATTCAGTTTCAGTGAAACCATTCTACTTTCTGATGTTTCATAGTACTTTTATAGTGATTCCTTTGGTTAATATATGTTTTTATCTACATTATGGTTTACAAACCATATCCCAATACTACAACAGGGTTTGGATTTCTAAGGCAATAAGAAATAAGAGCTTTCTAACTTTAAATTGATTATATGACTAAAACAATGAATACATCTGAGAATTTTGCTTTGAAAGTATTATTTTTTTTCTTCTCTTTAAAGTGACCATGAACCAGACTGAACATAATCTGACAGTGTCCCAGATTCCATATCCACAATCGTGGCACGTGTTCTATGCAGACAAGTATACATGCAAAGATGACAATGAGAATTATCAGGTGGAAGATATAGCATTTGAAATGATGTTACTAAACCCCGATGCTGAAGGAAATCCACTTGATCATTTTAGTGCTGGAGAATCTGGTAAGAATACCCCTTAAATATATGTTCTAAATACAGAAAAAAATTTATGCATAAATATTTTTCATATTATGTTTAGAATATTAAAAATTAAAAAAACTTACGTGTCCAACAGTAGGAAATAGTTAAAAGAATCTTCTTATAGCATATTCATAGCTATACTATTAAGTTAAGAAAGAACACAATTTTATATTGTATGATTTCAGGTATGTTAAAAATATAGAGAATAAACAAGTATAAAAATATTAACAGATTATTTCCATTTGTTGGGTGGTAGAATTATAGTTTTATTTTCCTCTATAAATTTTAGATTTTTTTAATGATAACTTAGCATTATTTTATAAACAGAAAAATGTTAGTAAGTTGAGCAATCTAAATTGGAAACTCAATAATAGAGATTAGAAACTGTGCTACTTTCCATGACCATCCTTTCAGTAGGTTGTTTGAGCAGATTTAAGAATTGCCCTTATTGGAGCTTTCGACCTTTTTAGGAGTGATCAGTTCATAATGCTTTCCAAAATTAGATTTACTCCCATTAAGTATTTCATCAAAATTTTAGTTTGACTATGTACTGTACTACCGAAGTGAGATACCTAGCCCAAAGAGAAATGAATGTCTTCTTGTGATTCATGATAGACATGCCATAAAGTATCTTAACAGACTTGTAAATTAACATGTCTGTAGGCTGTCTCTCTAAGAAAAGGATACATAAGTTCCTTACCCATTTAGAAGAGTCAATCTGCTTAGAGAAGAATTCAGTCCCTATATATCTCATTGGCCATTGAGGTGAGTGGATAGAGCCAAGGCAGGAGTTGAGGCTACATTACATGGTTGTGTAGTTCAAAGTGTAATTGCCACAGCTAGAAAAGCAGCTCAAGGAGCATGTGTTACGGACAGTAGGTCACAAGAGGTAAACTTTTTAAAAACTCCTTTGTTCTGAATACACATACACACACACACCTACACATAGTGTCAAAGTGGGATGTTAAATGTTTTAAAATAGTTAATTTTAGAAATTTTTTCTGTAAATGACAGAAGGGTAAACTACTCAAGTAGTTTTTGAATGCAAATTAACTTAAAGGTTAAATTTCACTTAAGGGTAGTTTGGATCAATGTAGATCATTTTTGGAAAGTTAAATCAGTCCTATGATTTCTTTTATCTTTTTAAAGGATGTTGGCATTTATTTTTCATAGTTTGAAAAGGCATTGATGAAACTCATGTCTACAAATAGCATGTTGGACTAAATTGTTTATAAGGTCCCTTTTAACCAGAAGGCTTCATTATTTCATGTGATACTTATTTTTAGGACTGGTCAAGGCTCTATAAGAAGTAATGCTCTGCTGCATACAGTCACTGTATGCGGAAAACCGACTGCCGCTAGTGGAATCCAGATCAATAAGCCCTTCTGCCTACTGCTGTCTAGGTAGTAGGCCTTTGGCTCAAGAGGCTGTTTGATTTATTGTGTGGATCTATGAGATGCTGCTAGATTCTGATATGCTTTTTCTTGCCTTTTTGTCCAGGCTCCCATTTCTGGTCTCTTTCCACATTCCTGATTTAACATGTGAACATTGACCATAGACCATAAAGTGGTCAGATTTGTGCCCTGTGCCATGCTTGGGCACTGAATCATACTTAGTCCGGCTCATCTTGAACCTTCCCCATCTCTTATAGTATTATTTTCAACATCTTGAATTATGTATGGCCAGCTCTTTCTTTAGGGTTCGCACTAAGCATTATGATTCAGTTCTTATTCCTGATTTCTTCTGACGAATCTCCTGTGACTGATTTTGATTAGATGCTTATACTTAAGTCTAAAATATATTTTTTTAATAGTAAAATGGAGAAAGTTACATTGCTCATGTCATCAATATTTAAACGAGAGACAAAACCTCACTATAGTATGTATTTTCATGAAGCATGGGATTCTCTCTGTGCAAAGCTAATCTATAGGGATTGATGATTGAAAAGTGCCAGAAGTACTCAAAAGTATTCAAATTCGTTACGTGGCTGGCTTAAGTCTTAAGGCATGAACATGTGATTAATTCTACATTGCCATAAAGTGTGCTTAATTCTACATTGAAATCTAAATCAGTGGTTCTCAACCCAACACACAGATGTGTATGCATGTATCTGGAGGACTTAAAAAAAAAAAAAAAAGTTCCACACCCAGAGACTCATAGATTTGATTTTGGAGTGAAAACCAGGCAGTTGTAGTTGGTGACTGCTCAGAGAACCATTGATCTAAAAGTCTGTATTCCACATTACTTTGATAATGTGTTGATTTTCAAGTAGAGCCTTAAAAGGGATTCCTCCTACTCCATAGCTCAGGTATAGAATTCATTTCCAGAGAATAATCCCCAATTGGTTCATTTTAGACACTTTTGCTCATTTGTCTAATCTTCTGCCCTGAGTAGGGAAAATTGATTTGTTATGCTTTTTATTGAGAATTGACTGTTAAACCACATGTATGAGAGATTTGAATTAGAATAACCTGGTGCAAATAGCTGCAATTAATGTTGCATGTTATTCTGGTTAAATTTTATAATTTGCTTTCTTTCAAACCAATTATGTATTTTATATCTACCAGACTTTGTTTTTTTCTGTATTTTACACACTTGTTCTAGATTTTGAAAACATAAAATAAAACAAAATAAGGCAAGTGTGATGCCATTTGACAAAATACTACATAGGAATATCACGCTTTAAAGTAGAATAAGATTAAACTCCTTCTTAAAAATTAGAATCCTCATTAACTCTGTTTGTGTTTTGTTAGAGACCAAAAGAAGTAGTCAGAATTCTGAGAGTTAAAGCATTATCATCTAAAGTAGACTGGTTTTTATTGGAATAATATTACAAGCTCTGTCACATCTGCCATTCCACTGTTTTTAAGATTCCAAATATGTTCATTCTATTCTCTTGTCCCTTTTTGCCTCTGTTATCCCAACAGATAATGGGTTGGGTCTTCCATTTAGCTCTGGTAACATGTTGCTGATAATACATTGGAATGTTTTTAGCTTAAGGTAACAGAAAACACTAATGCAAGTGGTATAGACAATAAGGATATTAATTATCCTGCATAACAAGAATTCCCAAGGCTTCTTCAGGGTATTTTATTCAGGAGCTCTCTATCCTGCTATCCTTTGACTGTCATCTTTGTCCTTAGGCCAGCTCACTCATGTTCAAAGTTAAGGGCAGCAGTTCTTGGCGTCACATCTAGATACAGTTGGCCCTCTAAATTCATAGATTCTGTACCAGCAGATAAATTCAACCAATTGCAGATTGAAAATATTTTTTAAAATCCCAGGAAATTCCAAAAAGGAAAACTTGAATTTGTCATGTGCCAAGCACTATGCCAAATCCATGTGAATGAAGCGATAGGTAGGCATACCCTGCTGTAGCCTTCAGCCATTTTCAAAGATCCTCATTCTCTCTTCAGCAATTGTTGTTTGAGCATTGTTCACCTGACACATCTTGATATGCTGTTTTATGTAAGGGATTGTGCATCTGTGGATTTTGGTATCAACAGGGTTCATGGATACTGAGGGGTGACTGATGGCAAACCTTCGCAGCGGCTCCCTCATCACATTTTGTTGGCCAGAACTGGGTCACGTGCCCTCATTGTATGTGAGAGAACTGTAAGAGAAGGTGTCAGAAAGAAGATAAGGATACAGTAATGAGTCAAAGTAAAGGGCTAAGCGTACCTCTCAGGGCAAGGAAAATGAAATTTCTTTGGTTTTGACTAATACAGATATATCTCGAGACGTTTGAGGGTGGGGTGGACATTAGGCTCTGAGACAGCAAGCATTGTGGGTAGTCAAAGGTGTTCCAGGTGCCACCCCATGACCCAGTGACTTTCTCCCCTTCCGTTACCCTCTTTTCTCCCATCTCCCATTATTTAGCTGGAGCTGAATTTTTTCGAAGCTGTCCTGTAAGTTTTCTTTCCACTGAATTTTTCCAATTCTTCTCATTGTTTGCCTTAAAATCAATACGTTTTTCTAATAGCATAAGTGTTCATCACCTGTTGCATGCTCATTTAAAAGTATTTTTCATGTATAGGTAAAATTTAATACCTAGTAGCCATCTTTTTAAAAATTAAATTTTAATTTCAAAGTGAAAAGATTACTTTCTTGTGAAAAATGGTGGCAGAACAAAAATAAGGTTGATAACTGAAAACAAAAACTTTTTTTCAAGAGAGAATTTATTTAAAAGAACACTGAGTGCAGGACCAATGTTTTATCCTTAGACTTATCTTGTGGATATGGTCAAGGTAAGAATAATTGATGAAAAATCAATGAACAAAGGTAGGACATATGTCCTATTTCAAGTTATTTAATATATTATCTCAAAATTTGTTTGTTATAATGTTAGCTTTTTTTAGAAGATATATTTAAGCTTGAATAATCCTAAAACATATTTTTGCTGGTGGCATATGTCTCATTTTCAAAAGTGTCTCCCTCCCCTATATTATTCTGATTACTCAGTAAATTGAGGATTTTCTTTTCATGGTGGCTTTGTAACCTAATGGAGTCTGAAACTTTAACTTGTACTGGATATTCTATAAAGAATTATAAAGAAATAAAACTTTAAATAGAATGCCATATTTAATTCTTTATACTAAGAAGGGAAGGTGAAAACCAGGATTTAAAACAAAAGCTAGCAAAAAGAATTTTACTGACTCACAGTTATGTTTAGCATGTTTTCCATCTTGTTTCATTACTATAACAATCCAGGCTTATTGTCCAATTATTTCTAAAACTGGAATACTTTTCTGTGTAAGGAATTTTAAAAGAAAATATGCTTTTGCTGTTGCTTGATAATCTCTTTTTGAAGTCTAAATTTGCCTTTTAACCTGGACTAGAGAATTGGACTATCAAAATTTATATATGCAGAACAGGAGAGACACCCAGTGGTTGAAATACTTTTTCTCTCCCGTTTTTTTTTCTGCTAACCATGCCAAAAATATGATTGGGATTGAATTGTTCATTGACTATTTTTC
Source organism: Rousettus aegyptiacus (assembly GCF_014176215.1). Lineage (NCBI taxonomy): Eukaryota > Metazoa > Chordata > Mammalia > Chiroptera > Pteropodidae > Rousettus > Rousettus aegyptiacus. The sequence continues at coordinate 60,887,620 of NW_023416286.1, read as the reverse complement.
CTACTATTTGTCACTTCTGGATTGCTTTTCTAAAATTATTTTCCGTATAATAGAAGTAGTCCCTTCTCTACCCATTGATTGAAGTTTACCCCAAATGAGCGGGTTCATGAAAGGAAGTGACTGCAGTTTGGACCGTTCATCCACAGATTTCCATAGGGGTGGCTCTATTCAGAGCTACTGTCACTATACTCCAGTGTTATTTAATTAGAATATAAAGGCCCTAATAGGGACTAGCTCAAGATGTAACCAAGTAAATGTAAGCTATTAAAAACTCAAGCTAGCCCTGTAGTTTATTATAAAAATTTTCTGAAATTTTCAAAAAATGAAGACACCATCAAAAGATTCTAGATAGCACAGCAAAAGGAGGTGTTTATTTTGAGGATGTGTGAAACTGTTCAGAAACACTACTAGTAGGAACTAGATGCCACTTAATGACTGATACCATTTTTTAATGTAAAATCTTCATATTTATTTTTTTCTTGTCCTTACCAACCAGCTTCTTTTGCTCACTCAAAATTTCAGTGTTCTCAAAATTTTTATTTTATCGTGGCCTGGTTTGACTTCTTTGTCCCATCCCAATATCAACTCCTTTCAACTTTAATTTCTATCGTCTAATCCTCTCCATGTTCCATGTTTTGATTTCTCAAGAGAATGTGATTAGCCTAACTTGTCTTTGAGAACCCAGTTATGCTGTTGGCTACTGGCTGTTCTGTGGATTGATAGCCATTTGTTACATTCTGGAGCAGAATAACATGGTCACCGTAGTATTTCCTCTTTGACCAGGGATGAAGACAGTTTACTTCAGAAGGGGGCTCTGGTCATGACAGGTATTTTGAAGCTTTGTCCAAATGGAAATTTAAGGTAATAGTACATTCGAGAACTGTAGTTCTTGTGTTTTAGCTGCATCAGAATCATCTGAAATGCTTACTAAAACCCAGATTGCTCCTAGGGTTTTTGATTCGGTAGATCTAGGGTGAGGCCTAAGAATGTCCACTTCTAACAAGTTTCCTAGCGATGCTGCTGCTGTTGGCTGGGGTATCACACTTTGAGACCAATTGTCAGGGTATACTATTGTAGACTAACTAAATCTGTTTCTAAGTATCTTACAAAGGGAATCCACTTTAGGGGTAAAACTATATTTAGCAATGCTGAAATCATTATTTTACTGGTTTTGTACAAAACTATAATCTTCTGGTAGTCTTTGGGCTTATGCCCTGACTACTGTGCTTTTTATAGATTGACTTTATTTTAATCTGCCTTCCTATAATTAGAACTATCCAAAAGAATAAAATTTTTAAGTTTCAATAATTTACTTTTTTTCTTCCTTTTACAAAAATGAATGCTATGACTCCAGTTAAAAAAACAAGTTCTAGAAGTATATTGACAGGGAGATTTTGAAAGCAACCCAATACTCTAACTGGCTTATTTTACTGAAGCAAACTCCTTTCTTCTCTTCACAGGGTTACATGAGTTCTTTTTCCTCCTAGTCCTAGTGTACTTTGTGATTGCTTGCATTTATGCTCAATCATTGTGGCAGGCTATTAAGAAAGGAGGACCCATGCACATGATTTTAAAGGTTCTGACAACTGCATTGCTGTTACAAGCTGGTTCAGCTTTAGCTAATTACATTCATTTCTCCAGGTAACTCACAACCACTAAAACTGTGTTCATCATTACATCTAATTAATCCTAATTAGTCCACCAAAATTATGCTTGATTTGATTACAAACAATTTTTTTTCACATTTGTAATTTACACTAATACTTTCCTCTTCAATTCCTCAGTTACTCCAAAGATGGAATAGGGATACCTTTTATGGGAAGTTTGGCAGAATGTGAGTATCTTTCTGAGCATTTTCTTTTCAATGTAAATTTACTGTCTGCTTCTTGTTTGTTTTCCTTTTTTTTGGAAATAATATATTGTCATAATATAATTTTTCTATTCACGGTTGGTTAGAATTCAGCATGACTAAAAACAGGGCTACAGATTTACTTCCCATATATCTTGTTTAGTTCCTTCTCAATAATATGTATAGCTCTTCATAATTTTTAGAGCACAATTGTATGCATTCTCTTATCCTCATAAAACCTCAGTGAAGCGTAGGTTTGCTTATCCCTCTTTTGCAGATAAAGAATCTCAGTGGATGAAGCACATTTCTAAATGTCATTCAGCCATTGAGTGGTAGCGCCAAGGCTCAGATTCATGTTTTTTTACCTCAAGGTGAAGATTTTTTCCTATTTTCATCTCTTTTGTGACTCCTTTTCTCTATTCTGACCCAGTGCCATAGAGTACACTTATAACTGAGCTGACCTCATACCTTTATTCTTTTGTGTTCCTCCATAAGAGGAATGCTCGTAAAGTAATTTTTCAGTTAAGCATGACGAGAAAAAATATTTTGAAGTTTCTATGAGTATGACTTTTTTAAAGAGAACTTTATGGCGACATCAGGTTATATGTCCTTCTTAGTCCTGGAAAAGTTAAGATTTGCTCTAAAAATGCAGATTCTGAATATGACACCATTCTAGCATTTACTTTTCCTTGTGTTTCCACATTTCTCTTTTAGTCTCATCACTCTTTAATAGAGTATCTTATGGTAATCTCTCCAATCAGTTCAGGGCCCACTTTTCCTGACCCTGCTGGCTATTTTAAGATTCTAAGACTTCTAGATCTTTTCATTTTCCTTGTGAAGAGAAAGTGTACTGTTCACCTGTTGGACATGAACAAGAATTGCTTCTCTTTTTTTTAACATTATCTAGAGCCCTTGGTTTCTCACACTTTTTTCTCTTACATGACTCAGGATGTTTAATAAAATCATAAATATTTTAAAGTTGGACAGAACCTTAGAACTAATTTAGCTTATGCATTTTAGATGACGAAATTGAGGTCCAAAAAGGCAAAACAGACAAAAGCCTATCAGTGGCAAAGCTGTTACTAAACTCAAGGATTTTTGAATTTTTGTGTCTGCTGCATGTAAAACAGAGTATTAGTCTTTCTGACATCTTCTTAAGTGTAGGTTAAAAAGCAAAAGTCTTTTTTCAAAAACTGCAGTAAATCAGTGTTGCTCATTTTGGTAGTTCTGACAACAGGTTTGGTTAGGTAAATGATTAAAATTTCAAGATTTTAAATAAAATGCCACAGAATGCGATTTTTGTGTGATCTATGTATTTTATGTGTGATTAGTTATTTTTCACGAACAAATAAGCAGCATTTTACCTATTCCCACAGTTATAGCATTATATCGATATGTGCATTACTTAGCATATGAAGAAATGAGCCAGAAAATCAGGTGCTTCCCCCAACCCCCAGATATATATATATATATATATATATATATATATATATATATATATATATATTTTGCTATTAGCACTTTAGGAATATTCCTTTGGCTATAGCTTCTTTATTTAAGTAACCAAGTATGTATTTAATAAAAATAATTGGCATCACAGTCATTTAAAAATCTATGATCAAAGAAAATTGTGCTTGAACTGAAAGACCGTGACATCTTACCTCAATCAAATGTAATGACAGTTGATTATCAGAATTCACTGTTTACAAGTTAAATGTAATGTATCCAGTTTTAATTTTGATGGCAGAACAGGGAAAATATGCCAAAATATATATTAAAAACTATATTATTAATAGGACTTCAGCTTATAACTTTTAAATATAAGAATTATACTATAGCTAATTTGATCTGTTTCTCTGAGGATATCTTTATATAAAAGAAGTAAAAATTATATACATCAAAGTTATGGATGGCAATTTGAAGAAACTTTCGTGAAATTATGATCACATATTTGTTTCAAAATATACCATGGTGAGAAAACGATAATCTTTTTAAAAGTCAATAAATACTAGCTTCTAAAATATGTTTGGAACTCGAAGTACTTATCGATTGTTGTTTTCTTGTAGCACTGAACTGGACGCAGGAGGTTTTGTTGCATCCTTTTTAAAGTAGCAGGCTTCCCCTGCAGTGTAAGTGATGGCCACCTGGTGGCAGATCACACTAATTCATGGAGTATTTCATTTGTCTTTGGAACTCAGACACCAAAGCCAAGATAATTAATTGGATGTTACAGCAGCTATGCATTTTATTATCATGCTATTTCTTATTAATAATTTTAGAAAATATTCTTCATGTTACAGTTCAGCCATCAGAAAAAAACATTAGCAACCGAGAAATGAAAGCACCAATATTCTTTACATTGTAGAAATTGTGTTTAGAATTTGTTTCTTTTAATAAGCAGTGAGATATAGATAACAGGATTATGTAGTTAGAAAAGCTTTACAAAAATGGGAAACACAAAGAGATTTAAAGTTACCTTAAAGATGGATATGGGCATGTATATTTACATATATGTATGTATATCAAAATAGGACTATTGCGATTGTTTTAACTGTTTTCGTAAATGTTTATGAATTTAATGGTGAAGTTTTAGATTTTGAGAATTGTATACATAAACACTTTTATTGTTGAATTTCATCAGCTTCTCTTTAAAATTGCCCATCTTTTTGTGGTTAAGAAATAATTATATTCTCAACTCAGAAAGGACCACATTCTTTGTATCATGAAACCTTGGTTGACTTCAGTTCTCGTTTCCCATTAGTCTTTGACATCGCTTCTCAAATTCAAATGTTATACCTACTTCTGAGTCTGTGCATGGGCTGGACAATAGTTAGAATGAAGAAGTCTCAAAGCAGACCTCTCCAGTGGGATTCTACTCCTGCATCCACTGGCATCGCCGTATTCATTGTCATAACACAGGTGAGTATTGACATCCACTGTCTCTGCTTTTCAGTATTCAGAAATGCATACTTGAGCATATCTCATTTCAAAATTGAAACCCGGGACCCATGAGGAATTTGTGTCATTTTAAAGTGAATTGAAAGAGTGATAGATCAGATAACATGTTAATTTTCTGAGTGTTGAAATTAATTGTAATTTACCTGAATTTGAGCTTCCTACCAGCTTATTCAAACACAGTATGTTTAATATTAGGTTAGATTCTCATTTCCTACTTAGTAGCTTTTTTCATATTTCCTAACACATAGTAAGCACTCAACATTAAATGAGTGAATCAGTGAATTTGAGGTTCATTCATTGGCAAGGATCTTTAGGTCCAGTTCTACATTATATATGAAATAATTCAAGTGAATATCTGAGATCAATGAAAAAGCAAAATGTAGAATAAAAAAGACTGGGATCATGTTTTTGAAAACAATTACAAAAACAAATTTAGTCTTTTAGAAAAGTCCTCTGTGCTTTTTATTCCCCCTCTGTAGTGCTAGTTTAGACATTATTCTAGGATTCTTATATGCCTGTATGCAGAGGTTTATAAAAATTCAGAAGAAAGGTATAAACATAAAAAATTGTACTGAGTTTGTGACCATCAGTGGCTATAGATGAAAATAAAATACATACCTGGGTTCCATAAAGGACATTATAATCTAAGTTTTAATGCAATATTAAATAAATTACAAAATTCATTAATAAAGGATAAAGTCTATGCTTTATTCTTCTTTGTACCTCTAGTATTTATTAAGTACAGTAGGCGCTGAGTGAAATAGGTACATTGAATTTACATGATTGAGTTTAGAAAGAGACCAGACAAAGATAGTGATATTTAGAAAAGAGGTAATGCCAAGAAGGGAGACCTAATGGGAAAGAACTAAATTAGAAGTGATTAAAATAAGAGCAAGATTCTACCAACTTAATGTTTTTGATTCAGGAATTGTGAATAATAGTGTTAATATTAAATTCTCGTTTCTCAATTAGTAGCTTTTTTTAATTGAATTTTTATTTCATCATAATTTAAATTCATTATCATAGACAAATACAAAGTAAGAATTGACAAATACAAATTAAGAGTATATGGAGTCATTTGTGAAGACTACATTAGACATGGCCCTGGTCCTCAACAACAGCCCAGACAAGGTGGATGATACAAGGCAACCAGAGACTATATACATACATACATATGTTCCACAGGCCATGTATTTGCATACATATATGAAAATATGGAAGCTCAAATTATAAGAATGTGTCATGGCCAATGGTGGTGTTTTTTTCTGCTTTAGTGGAGTATAATTAACAAATAGAAGTTATATGTATTTAAGATGTATAATTTGACGTTTTGGTGTACATATATATTGTGAGATGATCATAATTAAGCCAGTTAACATCCATCACCTCACAGAGATAGTAGGAAATGGTAGTTCTATAGTAGCACCTCTTTTTTGTAAAAGTTAAGTGTGGAAACATAGGTTAAGAAATCAAATGGGTATAATTTGGTGGAGTGGAGGAATAACGTTGTCAGTAACAACGAGCAAATATTCAGCCCAAGAAGGAAATTCATGTGTGCCAGATGACAAAGGAGTTCACTTATGAAGAATAGTAGCAGGGGTAAAATTAGGGTAGAATATTTGAGAATAGGGAAAGGAAGAGTTTGCTAGTAGACCTCATAAAATCAAAGAATTGCATTTAATAATTGAGTTTTGATCTAAATTCTTTGGAAGCCACTGAAGACACAATTTTGAGAGCTGAGTTAAGTGAAGGAAGCACAGAGGGCAACTTAACGTGTGATGGTAAAAACATTATAGTAATTTAAGTAATTGATGTTTGGTTAAGATGGAGGAAATGTGGACATTGATTTCTACCAAATAGCAATAAACAGAACAGCTTAATGAGGAATTTGCTGAGCTTTTTACTGTTACAGTAACAATATGGGAGAAAAGATGAACAAACAAATAAGGATAAATAACTCTGCTCTTGGTACTTATAGTGACTATTAAAAATATACTCTCCTGTACCCAGGGAGGTTACCTTTGGAAGTAACCTTTGGAAAAAGAGCCATTCTGATTTGTTAGTTTCTGGATTTATAAAAAATACTGAGATATTTACAAAAGTTATTTTGAGAGCATGCAGAACAGTCTGATTCCTAATAAGGTGTTGAAGCAAGAAAGAGATGGATTTAGAAAAAAAATTATATTCATTCTTTTAATCTTTTCAACTTATTTTCATCCTTAGAAATGTCTTAATTAAATCATGGTAACAATAGCATTTTTTATTTTTTGTATGTGATCTCATTTGATAATCTTTTCTGTAGCTTAGGATATCAACAAGGAAAAGACTGCCTGTGCTTTCTTAATTGACACCTTTAGAGTCTGATAATCTTAGAACTTCTTAGGAACATTTATATACTATTAAAAGAGATGTTTAAGAGTTGAAAAAGTACTTTATTTTAAGTAGGTATGATTTTTTTTCTAAATGTATTGTGTTTTGCAGAGTATTTTGCTGCTTTGGGAACAGTTCGAAGATACCAGTCCTCACAGCTACCATTCACACCACAACTTAGCAGGGATCCTTCTAATCATTTTAAGAATTTGCCTAGCGTTGTCATTAGGCTGTGGACTCTACCAGATCATCACAGTGGAGAGAAGTACACTAAAAAGGGAGTTCTACATCACATTTGCCAAAGTATGGGTTTGGTTAGAAAATGGCTTTTTCCGATGATCAACTTTGTTCTGCTTTCTTTAGGAAGTTAGTAAGCAACCACATGTTAACATTTATAAAACTTATATTATGTGTCAGGCACTATTGTAAGCCCTTCTTGTGCTTCAACTCATTTAATCTTCACAACCTGTGAAGTGTAGATGATTTTATCCATACTTTACAGAACCCATAAAACAGTAGTTTCCATGTAATTTTTTGTTGGTTAGTTTTGCTTGCCTCATGATTTTTTTATCAATAGGGATTTTACATTTTTTCTGTACTATCAGAATTTTTAAAAAATATTTTTTAAATTAGAATATAGTTTGCATTTCTCAAAAAACAGTTATTAATTGACTGAACTGTTACTCTCAGAATGTTTAACCAACAGTGAGGAGTTATCCTTCAGCATAAGCAGATGGAACCAGGAAGCTGAGGACATATTGTTGCAGCTGTTTGTTTCACTGTATCGATATAAGATGTTCATTTTATTTCCCCTCTCTGTGTCCTCCTGGTAGTGAGCTCTAAAAGCAAATTTGATCTTTTCTTTACCTATTATTAAACGAAAAGATCACTAGAGAGATTAGGGCAGTAACATTACAAGCCTCCCCCCCATAAGGTTATGTTTTTCTGTCAGCTTGAGACAATTCGTATTCCTTCATTTTAGCAACTTTAAACAGCATTCTAGTAAGCTGTTTAAGTCAGCCCACCCTAGTCCACAGAGTCTCTGAGCAGTAAGAGATAGCAGTGGAAGGAGGGCCAAATTCCTTTTTATTCCTAGTTTAGAGCATTTTAAAGCTGCTGCTGCAGCCCTCAGAATCCCCTTCAGGCTTGGGAGTACCACATAGGCAAGAAGATGCCATTTACTTTTGAATTTTTCACATGGATAGTAGTATTTATTGTTTAGAAAGTTAGTATATTATTTAAAGTTTTTAGAAACAAAGTTTTTTCTTTTAATGTTAAAAGTAGTACTAAACTTTTTTATTAAAAAAGTTATTTTTATATGTTATAATTTAACTTTTTGAATAGGTTCAAACATCCAAAAGTATTTTAAAAATAGCAAAATGTGTTTCTTACCACTCTCTCATCTACTTAGTTATCACCTCACATATCACTGCTATTAATTTTTAACTTATCCTTCCAGAGAATTTTTAATATATATTCCTATGTTTTTCCCTCTACTTTTATATAAATAGTAGCATACTAAACACATTTTCTACATATTTTTCCTTACCTTTAACATACTAAGTACCTCAACAGCTACTATTCGTTAACTTATTATTTTATTTCAAATTTAATTTTGCAAAAGAGAATACGTTGCCATGGTTCTAGGAAAAATAGACAAGAGATATTTGAAAAGTATAATGTTAAAATGTTTCCTATTCTTACACGCCCAATTTCACTCTCTTCTGTACTAACAACCCTCAAACAGGTAAGCACTATCAGTCAGGTTTTTGTGCATTCTTAAGAATTTCTTTGTGTACCTACATGCAAATATGAAGTTACATTCTTATTTTTTACAGAAATATTACACTATCACACCTTGCTTTTCTCAATTATTGACTTGTTACTTAATGTATTTGTAATATATCAAAACATATATATATATATATATATAAGATTTAAGATTTTATATACTCTAGAAAATACCCATTTGATTAGAAATAAAATATTAATGTCACAGCAATGGCAAATTTATTTCTACATTTTATTGCAAGTTCTTTCTAAAGGCCAATTGAGATCAAGTAGGACCTCCTAAATATGCTACTGTTTTTGTTTTATCTGGTACATTCTGAAAATAAAGATATAGCTGCACTTATTTGACTTATTTTTCATTTGTTTCAGGGCTGTATCTTATGGTTTTTATGCCATCCAGGTCTTGCATGCATTTCTGTCATGTTTAATGACTACCAAAGAGATAAAGTAAGTAATATACATGATCAAAATAGTTTTAGGGAGTCTTTACTGAGAAATTATTAAAGTAGGAAAGGCCTATTTATTCTTGAATTCTTAAAAATAAAACTTTGAAACAAAATATTGAACTGGTGATTATATAAATTAGAAGTTCAAAATATAAAAGAAAAAATTTTAATTTAGTTGTTAAGCAAAATGATGGAAAATAGCTTTGTTGTTCATATTTTAGCCTGTTTCATAATGCCTTTTTATAAATAGAGAATCAATAACACACCTTTGTTAAGAAAAATGACTAAAATTTTTGGTTGTGTAATGGCAAAAGTCAAGATAGAGTTATAAAAATCAGTCTAGTTGCTTTAACAGACTGCAGAGCATGGAGTACCATGCTCAGGTGATATCTACCTTCTTAGGTGAACAACTCCATCATTTCAAAGTGGAGTTCTTTCAGGACCCCTTTACAAGCAGCGCAGCATGTGCTTGAATGCACAAATGTGTGCTGAGCCCGAGGTATTTACAGAGGGTAAATAGATAGGAAGGTAGTCTACAAAAATAGAGAAGTGACATGAAGATTTTTGAAAGAGCTTTTAGAATACTCTCCAAGATTCAGGTATGGGCATGCTTTATTCCTACTGTTAGATTAGCCAGGAACCTGGTTTTTCTTGTTACTTTCTGTCATGTGCGCACTCTAAGGAGAAAATGGCACAGCAAATTATTCTTTTGAGTCTAGTTTTGGCATCTATATGCTGTTAAAGAAATTTTACCTTTGAACAATTACAGTTCCAAACAGTGATATTTTCCTATTAAAAATTTATTTGATAAAATGTATCCATGGTATATAGTGTATATGTGTATGTTATGTATATAATGTGTATGATATATATGTAAAAACATATAGAGATTCATGATAAATTGAATATAATTTCTGTCTTTTTGCAAGCAGTTAAAACATTCCCTGTCTTTTCTTTTCAGGTTATTATAATAGGTGTTATCCTTTGCCAGTCTGTTTCCATGGTTATTCTCTACAGACTTTTTCTATCCCACAGTCTATACTGGGAAGTTTCTTCACTCTCCTCAGTGACGTTACCACTGACCATATCATCTGGACACAAAAGTCGGCCTCATTTCTGATACTTGATTTTCTTTAAAGGAAAAGTGAGTTGACTAAACAGAGTGCAATAAGGATCCAAATATAGTGACTTTTTTTTTTCATACTTTTGGTATGAAAAATTGAACAGAGAAAGCAGAGCATGTTATTTATACAACTGCATTTAAGCAGTACAAAAACTGAAAAAGGTAATAAATGAAATGTTTTAAAAGATACTGAATAAACTTTCAAGAAAGAGTGGTGTTATAAGGTGATTTATGCATTTCCCACATGGAAATAAAGATGAAAAAGAATTGTGGTATTTTCATAAGAAACTCCCTACTTATAAAGCCTCATCTTATATCAATAGTTAACTCAGGTTTAATAGTCTTATAAAAAGTAATCAGTTAAATGATTATTTGCTTATACATATCTAAACTAAATCTAGTCATGAAATCAGTGTAGTATACTGATTAAAAACTTCATTTTATGCGTAAAGGAAAATGCATTTCATATTATAGTTTGAAGTGAAAATGGAATTCAGAAAATGAATGTAAAGTATATTTATAGTTAAATGAATGATTTTCTATTTGTGGGTGGGATTTTTCTCCATTTTCTTCTATCACTTTGTCTCTAGTTGCAGGTTTTAGTTTGATTAGCAAAGAGTTTTTGACAGATAATTTATGAAAAATAAAATTAGATACATTACATGTGTTTTAAGGACAAAGGGTTTTAAAATCTGAGCATTTAGGTGAAGGGACAAGCAGGTTTACATGTTTAAAAAGAGAGAAGAAAAAAGTACTGTGTGATATGGTACTAAATATGGTACTAAAATTTTAATCCTGATATAATTCATTTCTCATACATTGAATCCCCAGTCATAATTAAGCCATGTACACAGATTAAATTAACAGAAGCATTTCACATAAATGTTGGTTTCAGTCATCAACTACCCATGCATTCCTGCCCAACGATTCTTAATCAGGATTAAATTTTCAATGAATAATTGAAAAACAAAATACTCACTGGATTTGTTATAATCCATATTGGCACTGGATTCTAAGTTGTTGCCATCTTGAATCCTTTGTCATAAAGCCATATTTTTTTGTATATGTGATGCCCCAGTATTGAGTATGCTAGCTAAAAAGTGCTCTATCGAGTTCCTGTTTAAAGAATTGCTAAATGGTTGTCGATACCTGCTGTATAAAGTGAGGATTCCCATTAATAGTCACTGATTGGAAATGATTCTGTTTCTGTTTGGTGGGTTATTTAAGCCTTTCCATTTTGACCTCTGGCTTATTTTTCAAGAATTTTTAAATCTACTTTGAAAGGTATTACATTTTTAAGCAAGAAACTGTGCCCTGATCTGGTAATTAAACTTTTTAATTAAATAGTTATAATAACATAATACAACTTAAAAATATATATGGCTTCATTTTTGTTTTTCCCTTAAACCTAGTCTCGTTGGAAATGAATAGTGTTTGTTTCATTTTAAAGACAAAATGTATATGTTTGTGGCTAGTAGAAAGTGGTGAAGTTCAGCCTGCTCATTAAATCATCTCTATCAATTCTTTGTAAATTATCTAATAAATGAGAGCTGCAGGTTGGGACTAGAAAGTCTGGGTTATATTTAGGTTTACATGGTCTGCTGAGTGGCCCCAACCTTTTCTTTTACCACAACTCAGAATCACCCGTTATTGTCGGTTATAGTTAACTGAAGTGCAGTCAATTAAGCTGAAAAAAAAAAAAGTCTTTTCATAAGTTATGTGAACTTGCAGCATTGGGAAAGGAATAATCTTTGTGTTACCTTATACAAAGAACATAGGAACTGTAATCAACATATAAAATGTATTGCTGTGCTTGCATTTATGAAACTTTAACAGGTATTTTTTTAATTTATTTTTTAATTTATGGTTGAAATTGCTAATAATTTATTTTGTTGTTCAAGAGCCATCATTAAATGAAGTAAAACAGTTGTTAATAATATATAAAGTTTAGTAATCAAAGTTCAAATTAATAGTTCATAAGTTGTGACATAGCATCCCCCTTTTCCTGAATGTTTACATGGAGATGTGCCACCACGGATTACAGAAAAATAAGTGTGTACTGCAGACCAATTAAAGATCGAAATTTTTCTACTTTCCTTTCTTTGGCAGATAATGTTTTTAAATCTATTTTTACATTTTTTTCTTGAAGATGACTAGTCTGTCTATGGCCCCCACCTCTTTTTTAAGAAGCATTTTGTTTGTTTCCTTAGAAAGGTGTAGAAGTTGTTTATTTTTAATGATGTGTATAATGATGTTAGCTCCTATTTAATGGGTGCTTACTGTGCATCAGGCCTTTACACTCAACACTAAGTGTTACTGTACTAACCACTCTTCTTTTAACTGAGTATAAGAAACAATAAATGATTCCTCTGAAGTCATCTGACTTCTCTTTCATTTTTTTTCTACTTTACTCTCGTGACTTAGTGAGCACCTGTTAGGTGTGTATGTTTTTAGTGAAAATGAATGGCTACCCATAGTTAATTTTAACCATTGATGTTAGCATTAAACCTAGAATCCTGCTGAAATTAGAAATGAGTTTGAATATCTGTAAGTGTGTACCTCAGCACACACACTTCAATATTTGAACCTTGGCTTTCAGCCAGACAGCTTTTCTAGGAGTGAGAGATAATCAAGGCAGAATAGTTTGCTTTAGAAAAATTTTTTATGATCTCAAGTTAGCAAGCCAAGTTCGATGAAAATAGAAGATACGCAAGTCTAAGGCCAGCTCTACCATAATGGGACCAGGACTTCTACATCCCGGTGAACACCGGCCCCCTCAGCATGTTTCCCTTAGGAGGCCGTGCATATCTCTGTAAAGTCTTTGTAAATTTTAAAATTACTTGTGGAATGGTCTCTTTAAATAGCTTATTGGTGTCATATCTTTGAGGTTATTTAGTTTGTTTTTGAGAACTGATGTGATAGCCAATCAATTTGAGACCAGATCTGAAGAGGTAATACCATTTTTCGTTTTAACATGAATTTGTGTGAATTATGACTTAATTAATGAGACTGGTTTTTCTGTGAGATCTGAAAACTAGTGTAGTGCATGCTAGCCTGCACTCTTGTAGTAGTTCTCTGAGTAATATTGCTGCTTCCACACTTGGACTTCCGTCTCTGCGCAGCTGCAAGGGCATCATGTGCCTTGTCCTCTAGGAGTGTTATATAGGATACCAGGAAGCCTGGAGTTGTGGGGAAAGTAGCCCTGATCACTAAAGTCCATTCTCTGCAAAGCAAACCTGGCTGATAGAATTCTTTGTGCTAATCTTGTGCCCTTTTTATGTTTGAAATTATTTAATAGTAGAGTAAAAAAAAGTAAATCAAATAAAACTGTTGCTGCCCTGTTTAAAAAAAACTCCAGTTGCTTCCCACTGCACTTAGGAAAAAGTGATCCACACTTGTTACCGTGTTCTACAAGGCTCCACATGACCTGGTCCCTGCCTGTATCTCTTCTCTCATTTCATACCACTTTTCCTCTCACCATGCCCCCACCTCATCATCAGAAAATTCCTCATTTTTATCACTGCTTCACAGCCTTTGTACTAACTCTTCTTCCCGAAATATTCTCTTTCGAATTTTGGCTTTGTTGCACAGCTAAATCCTCCTCATTCTTCAGGTTCCCAACTCAAATACCTTTCAGAGACCGCTAACCACCTGTGGTGGATTTATAGTGCACATTTAGATAAGCCGGAGGTATGTTCCTCAGAATTCTCCTTGCATAATTCCAGGATGGATCACAAAAACTATTTGCTGCAAGATTTAGAATGTGGAAGTAAAGTAGCTAGATCCAGATTCTTCTCATGATTGAAAGGTCCAAGCAAGGTGCCCACTGTTGCTGCTCACTTACATCGTTGCTTATCTTCTGGCTCATCTTCTTGGCTGGTGGGCCAACAGACAGGCCTACAGGAGCACCGGTTCTGCTGGATTGCCTCCTTCAACTTGTCTGACTCCTAGGCCAGGTGTGTGTATTACCTGTAACAAAGGGTGTTAGGTTCTGCAGGATGACCTCATTGATGAGGTTGGAGGCTTGAAGTCTGAGATACTGGTGTGAGTCCCACTCAGTCCCCATGGGTTCTACTCATCCTAGCAGGTTCCAGTGTGTCCTTACTTCCCCTACTCCATAGCCATCTTCTCCTCTCACCTGCCAGACTCAAAAAGAATAGCCTCTTGTAATCCCTATAATAAATCCCTTATTTTATATATTAAAGATGGTTTTGTGTGTGCGTGTGTATGTGTGTTAATAACTCAGTTCTTTTCCAATCGGACCCTCACTGATATGCCATCTTATCTAATGCTGCCTTCCCATCCTCATTGCTCTTTATCCCCTTTTCTCTTTATAGTACTTACTGCTTTATCTTTGCCAGTTGCCTCTTTCCCTCAATTAGAATGTAAATTCTAAGGGAGTTTGGCCACTGTATTATTTTTTGCTGTTTCCCCAGCACCTAGAACGTTCCCTGATCCCTGATGTACACTAGATGCTCAACAATATTTTCGAATGAGTGAAAAAGATTTCCAGACATGTATTTAGCATTATAGCATTATTATATCATAGAACCTCCCATTGTGACTTCAATAATGCCTTGCCTATTCTCTATTCACTTATTGGAACTAAGAATGTGTAAAAGTCTTGAGTAGTCAAGTAACTGTTATAAAATCTAATCTTTAAATTTCCTCAATTATTAGAAGATTCCTCAAGTTGTCTGCAGTTTGCTTCTATTTTATATGGTACTGTATTAAGACCATTGGTGCAGTTTCTTAGCCCACCACAGCTAAAAGCACAAACTTAAAAAAAGTTTGAGTCAGCTAGAGGAAGGATAGTTGACAGGAGTTAAAAGCAGCTGGAGAAGAGAAAAACTAAAAATGACACTCAACTCAGCAGCCTGCGGTCATTTACTGTGGATGAAAACAGCTTTTTGCACCTTAATAGACTCTTAAAGCTTTATTGTTTAATATAATTCATGATAATGGCCACTATAATTGAAAGGTTAAATTATAAATTATGTTCAGTATCCTCAGAAAAATGTACAAATGCATCGTAATGTTTCAGTCTTGTTAAACAGTAGGCACATTGTGCAAAAATCAGTGGCTGGTCCTCTCGCAGCCACTCATTTCTCTTCTCTGGACCCAACTTCTCTTACTAGTTTCTTGTTTATTTTTTTAGAGATGGCCCTGTGTATATATAAACATACATATATATGAAACACAAATTATAGCATACCATACAGATAGTTTTGCATATTCAGCAGTTTATTTCATGTCCCTACCCCCAGAGTTGCTCATTCTTTTTATCAATTACATAGAACTCCATTATGTAGATGTATTTTAATTTTTTTAATCAGTTTGTTACTGTACATTGTTGGTTTCCAGTTTCGCTATTATAGGTAGTCTCCAAACTCTTGGAATAAAAGATTTGCCTGGCCTTCTTTCTCCCTTTCCAGTCCTCTTCCCTTCAAGCCTTCCTTCCCTTTCTCAGGATCTAAATTCTTGGAATTTTCAGAGTGATACAAGTATCTTTGTTATTCATGGTGGAACCTGATAGTTTATGCAAATGAGATAACTCAGGATGAGGGCTGGCCACACCAGAATGACCAACCATGTAATTAGAGAATTGGGGCTTCCAGTCACAGTGATATCAGCCTGTCCTGGGATGGAAAAAGGGGTGGAGATTAAGTTCAACCTTGTAGTCAATGTTTCAATCAATCATGTTTATCTATGATAAAACCCCAGTAAAAACTGGACACTAAAGCTCAGGAGAGCTTGTAGTTTTATTTTTTTGTTTGTTTTTGTTTTTGCTTTTCTAAGTGGAATTATAATTTTTTTGTATGGCTTCTGTGTTCTACCTGTGTCACCTGGAAAACCTTACACGTCTGAGATTATATTTACATCCCCCTTATTCTCTTCTAGTAATTTTATGTTTTATTTTTCATGTTTAAGGTTTTGATTTACCTAGAATTTATTCTGCCATAAAATATGAACTAGGTATTCAACTTAATTTTTTTTTTCAAATGGTTGCCCGCTTATTACAACATCACACATTGTGTAACCCACCTTTTCTTTACTGATTTGCTGCCAGTCTATTTCTGGTCTTTTAAGGCTGTTCAAATAAACTGTTGATTCATAACCTAATATAACGCAGGTTTAATTATTGTAGCTTTAAATATGCCTTACTGTCTAGTAGGTATAATTTTCTTTTAGTATTCTTCTTCATAATTTCTCTGATTATTCTTGCTATTTTTATGTGAACTCTAGTATGTTTTTTGAATTTGTAGAAGAAAAATAAATAAATTATTTTTATTATTTTTAGTAGGATGAACATAATTTCCAAATCAGTTTAGGGAGATTCAGCTTTCTTAACATGTTGGATGTTAATCCCACAGATGGTAGCTCATTCTTTTGGCTCTTTAGCCAAGCATATCATCAGTTGTCTGAGTCTGTGGTTGCTTCTATGGTGATCCAAGAACCTGGTATGAAATATCTTTCCATTTCTTCAATGTGAGCATGTGTTGTGTCACTTTTTAAAGACTTCTTTATGTATTTCTTGTACATTTCTTGATACCCCTGGATATTTTAATGTTTTCTTGCATTATATCACATACAGCTATTATTTTACTCATTGAGACTATTGATTTTTGTATTTTACTTTTGCTGCTAGTCGCCTGAATTCTTGTAACAGTTGTAATAATTTTATAGTTATTTCTCTTATATTTTCTAGTAAACAATTATGTCATCTAGAAATAATGATCATTTTTATTCTTTCTCATCTATTTTTTTACCTCTCATTTTTACCCCTTTTGCTAGTACCTCCAGAATAATGTTTATGAGTTTTGGTAATATGCAGTAAGATTTCTGCACATGAAGTGGTTTCAAGTAGACTTTGAAAAGTTAAAAAAAAAAATATATATATATATATATATATAGTAATCCCTTGTGTAACAACTACAAAGCAAAACAAATTGCACAAATGTTTTGTAAAAATACAATAGAAAAAGTGAAGTGAGATACTAAAAAATGTTTAATAACCAAAAAGAAGAAAGAGGAGAAACAGAGAAATTAAAAACAAAGAAAAACAAGACTAAAGCAAAAAAAAAAAAAAGACCTAAATCCAAACACATCAATAATTATGTTAAATGTAAATATTCTAAATACACCAATTAAAAGAGACTGTCAGATTGATTTTTTTTTTTATGTTTCAAGTATATGCTCTCTACAAGAAACTCACTTCAAATATAATGATACAGGCAAGTTAAAATGATGGGACTAAAATAAAATATATACCCATGCAATAATCAAATGAAAAGTAGAATGATTGTATTAATGTAGACTTCACAATAATGAAAATTAATGAGAAAAGAAAGGATGAAAAGATAAAAGGGCCGATTCACCAAGAAGACATTGCAATCCTAAATGTACACACCAAACAATAGATCCTCAAAATATGTACAACAAAAACAAAACTGAGAGGAGAAATAGATAAAGCCATAATTGGAACTAGTAAAAAATCAGAATATAGAACAACTGAACAATACCATCAACTGCAGCTAGTTGACATTTTTAGGTCACTCAACCCAATAGTAGCAGAATATACATTGTTTTCAGGTAGCATGTTGACCACTCATCAAGATAGATCACATCCTGGGTCATAAACTATAACAAATCTAAAAGATTTGAAATTATACAAAATGTGCATTCTAATCATAACCAGTAATGAAAAGTAACTAGAAAGCATATGAAAACCACTTTTAAATTACCAAATATTTTCAACTGACCAAAATGAAAACAGCATGTCAAAATTTATGAAAGGAAATGAAAGGATTTCTTAGGAGAAAATTGATAGCATTAAATATTTATATAGAAGAGAAGTCTTAATAATCTAAGCTTCCAACTTAAGATTTTTAAAAAGTGAAAAATAACCCCAAAGCAGCAAAAGGAATGAAATAATGAGAACAGATATGAATGAACTTGATCACAGAAAACCCATAAATAAAAACAATGGAATCAAAAATGGTTTTTTGAAAAGATTGATTAAATTGATAACACTCTAGCAAAATCGACAAAGGAAAAAAGGAAACACAAATTAACCATATCAGGAATCAAAAAGGAAATACCAGACTCTGCAATCATTAACAGGATGAAAGTAAGGAAATACTGGGATGGCAGGGTAGAGGGACTTCCACTAACATAAATATGACAATCTAGATTAAATAACCAATTCCCTGAAAGCATGTCAAGATCTATAAAGGGTCTGAGAGTTTACCCTACTTAACAAGCTAATTAACCTGTTACTACCTCATGAGGCAGCAGAGCACCCAGACTCCTAGATCAGAGATGAAAGACTTTGCTACTCACAGCATAACATGCTTCGTGAGCTTCGTGCTGATTTGCATTGGTTACACAAACCGCCTGAGTCCATGGGGCAATACAGGTATGACTAGATGGATGCCACATGCAATGGATTCATATAGCCCTCAGGGAACACTGAATTTGGGGAATTTATCTCTTTTGTAACTGGCTCTGTGTTTAGAGGGATATATTACCTCATCCTGGTCACTGCAAACACAGCCCTGAGAAAAGGTTCAGATAAAGAATGGTTGGAACCCTGCATTCTTGGCATACCTGGTCAGAGCATGCAAGAATACACAGGGCTCACTGAGGATTTCTTCTTACAACACCACAAACTGCCCAAACCCACTCGAGATACACTAAATATCCAAGTAACACTATAGCAGCTAAAGAATTCTTGCTTAAAAGCCATCCGAAATCAAAATCTTCAGGTTCACTGGTGAATTCTACCAAACATTTAAAGAAGTAACACCAATTCTACACAATCTCTTTTAGAAAAATATAAGAGGAGAGAGAGAAAGGTGCAAAAGCAATTTAATGGAGAAGTGAATGTCTTCCATCGTGCTGGAACTATTGGATATCCGTATGCAAAATAAATGACCCTCAACCCAAACCTCACACCTCATACGAAAATGAACTCAAAATTAATCATCGATTTAAATGTAAAACAAAACTATAAAACTTTTAGAATCCATAGGATGAAATCTTTGTGACTTAAGATTAGGCAAAGAGTTCTTAGACACCAAAACTGCAATCCACAAAAGAAAATATTCATAAACCATTAGAATTAAAGATCTTTGCTCTACAAAAAAACACTGTTAAGAGAATGAATACACGAGCTACAATCTGGGAGAAATTCACATACTCAATAAAGGACTCTATATACAAAGAATGTATAAAGAACTCTTAAAACCCTATAGTGAGTAGAAAACCCAATTAAAAATGGACAAAAGTCTTGAACAGGCATTTTAAACAAAAAAATATATAAAGATGACAGATTAGCACATGAAGAGGTGTTCAACATAATTAGCCACTAGGGAAATGTTAAAATCATGGTGAGATACCACTACATACCTATTAGAATTGGCTAAAATAAAAATACTGAAAATACCAAGTCCTATCAAAGATGTGGAGCAATTGGAACTCTCCTATGTTGCCGGTGGGAATAAAAAATGGTACAGCCATTCTGAAAAATAGTTTTGCAGTTGCTTTTAAAGTTAGATTACCATATAACACAGCAATCCCACCCCCGAGTATTATCCCTAGAGAAATGAAAACATGTTCACGCAAAAATGTGTACACAAATGTTTATAGCAGCTCAATTCACAATCATAAAAAACTGCAAACAAGTCCTGAATTGACAAAGTATGATATATCCATACCAAGGAATACTATTAATAATAAAAAACAAATTATCCATTCACACAATTTGGATGAGTCTCAGAGGCATTCTGCTGAATAAAAAAGCCAGTCTTAAAAGGCCATATACTGTGTGATTCCATGTAGGTGGTATTTTCAAATAGACAAACCTACAGTCATAAAGAAACAATCAGTCGCTGCGAGGAGTTAGAGGTTGGGGAAGGGTAGGAGTTTGGGGCAATACCAAGGAGTTTTTCCAGAGTGATGGAAATTTTGTGCATCCTGATTGTGGTTGTAATTACATCAATCTATACCTGTGTTAAGAATTTAAAAATTGTGCAGCAAAAAAGTCAATTTTCTGTGTCCTAATTTAAAGAACAAACTATTTTTTAAAAACAGATGTGGGATGTTATTTTATTTTATTTTGTTCTATTAATATGATGAATAGTATTAATATATTTCCTGATATAGAACCAATATTCAATACAGTTTTGAAAGTTTTACAATGCCAAACTGATGAGACTTTAAAATCTGGGATACTTAATAGGATATAAACCTTAGCAGTTTGGAGAATGAAAATATTTAGAGTCTCTCATCTCTTGAGAATGTCTTAGACAAGATGCACATGTGTTTGTTCTGAAAAGTGTATTTAAAATTAGTTGTATTATTTTGAATTTTTGTTTTGTGCATCGCTTATATTTCAGGTTTATTGCCATGAGATGGTTTAGAGGATAGCTGGTTAGGTATAAAAGTTGCCAAAATCTTTCATATATAGAAGACATTATGATTTTTCTGGAAAGAACATGGATTTTAAGCAAGACAGACTAATTTCAAATCCTGGCTTTGCCATTTTACAGTGATTTTTCTCATGTAATTTGGTTTTGGAGCAGTGATTTTTTTAGCACAGAAAATGGGTCTTACTGAATAGAGTGAGGAGTGGCCAGATATGAGGATGGGCTCTCAAATTACTAAGCCGTGAGATTGTTGTAAAGATTATGTATGATATTTGTGCCTATTCAGTACAATGTTTTTTATTTATAGACCTGAAGCTTGAGTGCAAAACTTTCAGTGACCCTGAGGTTCTTCCTAATCTATTCATTTATGATGATAATATGTAAATGTCCATGAGATGAAAGTGTTTATTTAAAATGATCATACACATATGGTTAAAACAGAAAGTAGGTGTGATTGGAATATGTTTAAGATTCTATCTAATTCACACACGACTACATTCCAAATTACACCCACACGAAATAAACTTTTTAATCTCTTGCCTAGCCTGTGAGCTTTATAGATCTCTCAGAAGATTAGTTTTAAAGACTTATCCAGGAGTTAGTGTTTGTAAAGGTAATTTTAGAGGAGTGAGTAGATTTTTTTAAGTGGAAAGTGATTTCTTCTCAGATCCACCAACTGCTATGACTGAAGTTACTTGTCATATTAGTAAACTATGTTCTTTATTTCCTTTTGTAAAGACATCAGGTTTCGTAGAAATAAATGATACTCAATAGTTGTTAAAATTTAACATTTTTAAACTAACAATTCTTTTAAACTCCTATAAATTTGATCTTTGATAATTCCTCAAAGAATATAGAGTAGTTTGTAAAGTTAAGCTGAGAATTCAAGATAGGAAGCATTCCTGACACAGTAAGGTCTAGTTTTAAACAAAACAGCAAAAATCGCAAATTACAGATATCTAGATTTCTAGGTCATAGATCTCTTACCTTTTAAAATATAAATTCCCTTACAGAGATCAGCATTTCGCTTCCTGCTCTTCAGCTTCCAGGAACCCGTCTCTCATACCTGGCCTCTCCTCACTCTATGTAGTGACCCCTTCGCTGTGCTAAGTCACTGTCTGCTCTAAACCAGATGTTTTAGTCTAGGGCTCTGCTTTAAGTTGGTAAGGCATTATTTTCTACTCTTCGTCTTCTTATTTTTTGTACTCTACTCTTTATCATAATGTTGTTTTGTTGTTTCTGGTTCTTGATGATACACCACTGTCAGCTCACGCTTATGCTATGAGTTTCAACAGCTACGACATGTCTATACTGCATTATCTTGAAAGTGTTGGCACTAGTGAAAAATAAAAAGGAGCCAAATTAATAAAACAAAACATTTCAAAGGGTTCCTATGGATACATCCTGAAACCAGGAAGTACACATTGGGTTGTGTTGACTCATTTAGCCTATAATAACCCCTCCTATTCTACTGTATCATTTGTGTACACGCTGTAAAATACATGCTTGAGGAGAATTAGAGCATCTGATATTGCGATCACATCACTGAAAGTGTGCTTTTTGCCTATAAAATCTATTCTTAAATGGTTTATTGTGTTTCAACTGATATATTACAATCTTTAGGAATAAAATATGAATACTGTACAAGGGGTGTGGAAACCAAGGTACAAAATGGTATGTTTTATGTAGAGGAGTAATCAGAAAATAATGAGTATGCATTCTAATAAGGGTAAAGTCACTGCAGCAGATTGAAAAGACTTCCTTTTATTGCAGGTTGAATCTGTGCAGAGCTGGACTCAGGCAGTCATAAAGTGGTGCTGTGTTTTTTGCATCTGATTTTATGAGATCTTTATGTGTCAGTGTGACTTTCCTCTTTATGTATTCATATTTTAGTTTTAATATATTTGCATAGAAAGATAAATACCATATATTTTCACATATGTGGAATATAAGGAACAAAAAGAACAAACTAATCAAAAACAGACTCATAAATGTGAAGAACAAGCTGGTGATGGCCAGATGGGCGAGGGGTTGGGATCTGGGAGAAAGGGGTAAAGGGTTAAAGAAGTACAAATTAGTAATTGATAGATGGTCACAGGGATGGGGAACAGGACATAGGGAATACAGTTAGCATTAATGTAATGGCTATGTGTAGAGCCTGAGGAGAGAAAGAGCAATCAGGGAGATCGTTTTATAAACTATACAAATGTATAACCAATGTACTATAAACTTGAAACTAATAAAGAAAAAAATTTTAAACAGTTTGATTTTTTAATGAGATAAAGCTTCATGGTATAAATGTAAATGTTTCTGTATAGCCCTTGAGTTATGAGTGGCAGAGGAGGAGTCAGAAAAGGAGGAATACATTCTGAAGTAGAGATCGGCTTATTTTTCACTTAAAAAAGAAGTGCTTTTTATCTCCATATATATAGAGACTTATTTTTCCTGGATGATTTATCTATACCTAGCCTTTTCTATTTAGTTCTTCATGTTTTCCTTTATATTTCTAAGAGTTTCACATATAATGTATATTGGAAATATTTCTCCTAGTTTGTGATTCTCTTTTTCACTTTCATTTGTGATTTTTTTTTTTGACATTCAGAAATTTAAAGCTTTCATGTAATTAAATGTATGAATATTTTCCTTTTGGTGTTTCTATCTTTAGTGTCCTTTAGTACCCTAAGATTATATATACAGTTACATGTTTATTCACTAATTCCATGGTTTTTTTAATAATTGATTTTTAAATATATTTTGAATTTATCCTGATATAAAACAATAGTTCTTATTCAGGCCTATGCATTGGAATTACATGAGAAAAAATTTTGTGCCTAGATCTGATCCCAGACTAATTTATTTGGAGTCTCTGAGGGTTGAGTCTGGCCACTGTATTTAACATTTTCTCTGCAAGTGATTTGTGATGTGCACAACCAGAGTCAGGAACCCACTGTGTAAAGAGTCGAGCCTGGATCCAATATTTTCTTTTCCCAAATTTTTCCAAACTACCACACAATGGTTTTTTGAAGAATATTTACTAATATGAAAATGGTTTTGATAAAATAAACATAAATGAAAACATGTTGATATAAACTTTATATGTGTGTACATATATACCTGATCCTAATTTTACACTAGTGTAGATAGTACTATATAAAAGACTGAAAAAAACACATTCAAATCTTTTAAAATTTATTGGACGACATTCGTTAATAAAACTATATAGGTTCCAAGTGTACATCGTCTGTGTATTGCATTGTGTGTTCACTACCCGAAGTCAAATCTCCTTCTGTCACCAAATATTTGACCTCCTTTACTCCTATCTTCTTCCCCATTCCCTCTCTTCCCTCTGATAACCACTAAACTGTTGTCCATACCCATGAGTGTCTGTCTCTCTTGTTCATTTGTCGCTTTCAGTTTTATAGCACACATACTATGGTTCTCAACTTTTTCTGCCTGACTTATTTCACTTAACATGATTCAAAAATGGCAGTATTTCATTTTTTCTTATGGCTGAGTAATATTTTGTATATGTACCACACCTTCTTTATCCAATCATCTATCACAGGACACTTTGATTGTTTCCATGTCTTGACCACTGTAAATAATGCTGCAATTAACATAGGGGCACATATATTTTTATGAATGGTGGGATTTAAATTTCTTATTTATTTTTTTTCACATTTTCCAAATTCTCTACAACAACCATGTATTACCCTTTAAAATAAGCAATATTAATTTCGAATTTTAATTTTAAAAAAGATTTCTTTCCAGTCCCTATTTTTTAAACAGTGTGTAGAAGAGTACTGGAAATGTTCCAACTATGACAGTACCATTAGATTAAGTGTAAGTTTGTGAAGGCAGCTTATTAGATGAGGTTGTATGCCCTTGCATATATAAGTTTTACCTTGTTTGCTGCTTATATTTTTGTAAATGTTTTAGATACATATATCGATTTAAATTATAACTGCTTTTAAGTTTATTAAATTTTTGCTTTTTAATATTAATTTATCTCTTTGAGAATAGACAATTTGGGAAAGACTGATAAAAGAATCCATATATTTCAGCATTTGATTTCCTTGACCATTAAAGAGTCATAGCAGCCAATATGGTTTTATCTTAGAATTTTCTCATTTTGCAAAGGGAAATCAATTTAATAAGATCTTGCATTCATATAGGACTTCTAAAGCATTAGAGACTAAAAACTTTAGACAACTTTCAGTTCATTCTCCTGTTTATAATTGACAAGACATTTGAAAGACCATTTATTTCATCAGAGCCTTACAAAAATTTCTGTATTGGATTGGTAGGATTTCAATGTATTTAACTGAATCTAAGATTATATTGCTTTTAAGACTCACCATTAATTTTACAAAGAAAGAAAAAGTGTTGCTAATCAAATTATGGCACAATGCTTTTCAAACACATCAACTATTTAGATGCATTCGGTTTCAAGACCTTAAAATTTGAAAAATATATGCATCTTAGAATCCATAAAGTATGATTTTTAACTATGAATATGGGATATGAGGAGATTTCTAGTCCAATATATCTAGAATTTGAACTTTAATATCTAGATTGTTCTACATTGAACAATTAAATTATAGATGTTATAACTGAGGCTGGTGAAGAAAGGTTTCATGTGATAGTTTGTTAAGAGACTTATTTAGTCCAGTGATAAAGGGAGTATGGTGAGCAACCAACCTGAGAAGTAGCAGAGGCCATGTCTCCCTACCAGTCCTCATGTTTGAAGACATTTATTTCTACCATATTAAGTGTAACATTTTATAGCTAGTAAAAGTTCTGCAAAAGCTCTCTGATTGGTTAAATTACTCAGGCACCTACTTTGCCATAGCGTTGGCCCCTCCCTAAGTGCTAGAATAGATGAGGGGATGTGAAATAATTTATCTCAAATATTTGATTAGTTAGATATGAGCAGAGTGGTAATTATATTACTTCGTCAAATCTTAAAATCATAGATTTCAAAAGGAGTCTTAGAGATTCTTTTAAAATAATCTCCTTGCTTTACAAATAAGGAATCTAGAGCCTCTGGGGTAAATTATTTGCTGAAGATCACGTGGCCACATAGTGACAGAGCCTAGACTAGAATCTGGGCCCCCAGTCGAATATGCCACTCTTTCATACTCCTGGTGTTAGGGATATGATGAAAATTATGGTTATTAAGTAATTTTTAGTGTACTGACTTTGTAAACTATGCTTATTTTGGTATATTTGTTTTATAAGTGTTTGCTTCACCTCCTTTGGAAAAAATCTAAAAAGAAACTAGCTATGACAGCTTACTCATCACTTACAGAGTTCAAAGCAGTGGCCAAGTACACATTAATATAATCCTCTCAACAACTTCGAGAGGAAATGAGTTAAAATAGATTAAGTAATTTACCCAATGTTACACAATTAAGTGACAGAATTGAAAGTGTCAGGCTCTAAAGCTTATTAGCTGCTACACTCTATTCCCTTCTTTTAATTAAAACTTACTTCCAATGAAGTATTTTGTACTGTATAGAAGATGGACATACTGGGCCTCTCGTGTTTGCAAAAGAGACTTTGACAGACTTGCCAGAACATTCCCGGCAGCTTTAGGAGAGTAGTAGGAGCGGAAATGCTAGTTTAGGAGGATCTTTCACTGGTTCCGTTTGCACTGTGCTTGTGGGGAGGGGAAGGAAAAGGCATTTAATTTTCCTGGGTCGCTATGCAGCTGATTTTTATTGGTAGCATAGCCTCTTTTTCATCAACCAGATTATTCCTCATTTTTATTAAATATTATACTTTTACCGAGGTATGTTAAAGAAAATAAGATTCTTTCCTTACATTGTGTTGTTTTTAGGCGTTTTATACATTTATACATTTAACATATTTTGTTATATTTATTCATTCCAATATTAACAAATGTAGTTTTTCAACATTTTTGAAACCATTTTTCAAATATACAACCTCTATTTCATTAAAAAATGTTGACCATGGCCTCAAAAACAAGTGTGTCTTTGGCAAGAATAGTATGTATCATTAACATGTAGCTCTATTGTTACAGTTTTTTCCCTAAAAGAATTTTAAGTGAAATTTTAAAATTTGAGTTGAAGTTTGTTATGTTCCCACATATCCTAGAATGATTTTATGTACAAGTGTCGGTGTAGGCTATATGCTTGCTAATCTATTTAAACACACTTGGTAAGACCCTCAGGATAAAGAGGAATTATAATGATTATTGTTTTTTTGGCCCAAAGAACCATCTTGAAATTATTTATTTAATGAAATAGACGTTTTTCAAAAATTATATTTATTAATATTAAACAGTTTATAATTTTTAAGACGTAGCCGAAATAATCTTGAAAAAGAAGAACAAAACTGGACTGACATTACTTGATTTTAAGACTTACAATGTTGTTTTTTAATTAGAAATTTCTTTTTTCATATACTCCCCTGCAAAACTAAATACATGGGAAAATTTCAATGGAAGACAATTTAAAAATATAATTAAGAAATGAAAACTACCAACAAAAAACAAATAAAATATGTTCACCAGCCAGATACCACTGTTGATAAATTTGTGTATACTCCTTATACAGAGTATGCCTAGAATATTCCTCACTATTTCAATGATTTTAAAATGTAGATGTTACAAATCACCTTTATTAATTAGACTTATGTGATTTTTACAAAATTCATTTATTTCACAGACACGATACAAAATTATGGAACTTTTAGTAGCCTTGATTGGCTTGAGAGATAGCAAAGATAAATAAAATGAGGTATAAAAATGATGTCATGTTAAGATAGAACCCCAGTATATGCAAAATATTTTTTCCCCAGAATACAAATGAAAAATAAGCAAACTTTTCTATAAAATGATTTTTTCCTTGACAAATTTGTTAATTCATAGATAAACATAAGCATCAATGAAAAAATGTTTTAAGAAGCTATTTCACATTTTACTGTTTCAGTTTTATAAATTATTAAGTAATCCACCTAGAGTTAAATATATAAATATCACACAGAAACACATGAAATGGGATACTATGTATTATTTCATCACCTTCAGGATATATTAATTTTTAGCGTCGGTTAAAATACCTGAATATCATCCCATTACATGAACATACCGCAATCTAACCAATTTCTAGACATTTGGTTTAGACATTTGGATCATCTCCAATTTTTCATTGTTATGAACAATGGTGAGTTATTCCTTAAAGATGTGTAAAAGTGAGGAGTCTTTTTCATCAAAGGAAAAAGTAAAATAAAGAAAATGCATTTTCACTAAAAGTTTTGCTAGACTGAATTGGACGTGTTTTATTGGCCCTCTAGCTCTCGGTGAGTTCTACATGATAGCAAAGAAGAAATGATGGCTTTTCATGATAATGGTCTTTGTCGTTTTGGGGTGAAGTTTTACACTGTTATTTAGTCTGTATTTCTGCATCATCCCCAAATTAATCTTCTTCCTTTCCAGTGCACTCATTTACTCATAGCACAAATTTAATAATATTTCTACTTTTTAGGCTTTAATTTGTTTTAGTTTCTTTCTGCTTTTAGGATTTCTATTATTTGTCTTATGTCAGTAATGTAAGTTTACGATCTTAACTCATTGTGCCTTTTAAACTTTACATGGCACTTTGCACAATGCTGAGCTTAGGTGGATGTTCCATAAATAATATTTAATTATGTCAGTGAGTTCTACTATGCATTCTTTTTATTTGCTAAGTTTTACGGAGATCCAAAGGGATGAGAAAAGACAGAAGTTCTGTTCTCAAGAAGCTTTTACAGATTAAAGGATAGGCATGGAATCAAATAATGGCATTATGTCGAAGTAAGTTCTGAAGGAATTCTACACAGTTTGATGAAAGACAATTAGAGAAAGCAACTACAGGTTTGGGGATGATGGGCAGGGAGGGCTTTGCCGAAGAAATGAAAGGTGAGATGAAGATGTTAGAATCTTGAAGAATGGGTGAGGAAATTTGCAGGTGGCCCAAGGAAAGAAAATTTCAAGTAAAGTGAATGGTCTATGCAAAGCACAGAGGTTTGGATGAGCATGTGTTGAGTAATACAAGTCATTTGGTAAGGCCAGAGAGCAAGACATGAGTTGCAGAGTGCCAGAAGGTGGGTAGCAGCCAGACCAGAAAGCATTTTGAGTATCAGATTAAGGAGTATAAGTTTTATCATAATGTATTCTAGGAGGAGGAAAACTTGATTAGTTTTGTGATAACAGAATGCGGGCCTCAGAGGTTTGACTCTTGAGGTTTGACTGTACAGTTGGAAAACTTACTACAGCAATCCAAGTGAGAAATAGTGCAGATCTGAAAGAAAACAACGAGAAGAGAAATAAAAATATATTTTGGAAGTAAGATTGATTTCGAGTAGTCATGGTCAAAGAATCAATAAGGATGACTCCCAAGATGTCTGCCTTGCCTTGGGAAACTGGGTAAATGATGTATTAGTTTTCTATTGCTGTTTAACAAATTACCACAAACTTAGTGGTAAGGCAACATGCATTTATTATGTCAGTTTTCAGGCACAGTTTAGCTGGGTCCTCTGTCGGGTCTTAAAGGCTGCAGTCAGATGTCAGCTGAGCTATATTCCTTTCTGGAGCCCAAAGACTTCCTCCAAGCTCACATGGTTTCTGACAGAATTCAGTCCCTTGGTTTTCTAAGACTGAGGTCCCCATTCTTTTGCTGGCTGTCAGCCAAGGATCACTCTTAGCTCTCAGAGGCCGTCCACAGATGCTTGCTATGTGGTCTTCTCACAAGTCTTCTCCCAACAAAGTAGCTTACTTCTTCAGAGCTAACAGGAGAATCTCTCTAACTTCTAAAGGTTCTCTTAAAGGATTCACCCAGTTATATCAGACACATTTTGTTTCATCTCCCTTTTGATGAACTTAAAGTCAACCAATTAAGACTTTAACTACATCTACAAAATCCCTTTCCCATTCCCCTGGAGTGTAACATAATCATGGGAGTGATTTCCCATCCTGTTCACAAGTCCTGCCCACACTCGAGTGCAGGTCGTTGTGGGTCATCTTAGAATTCTGCCTGTCACAGATAATGTATTATGAATAAAATAGAAAATACATGAAGAGGGTTAATTTTATTGGGATTAAATATTGAGTTTAATTTTTGAGGTATTGAATTCAAAATGCCCGTGTGTCATCTGGGAGTAGAATACTATATTTGGTGAGTTTCTCCACAGTACCTATGGGCTCTGGCACATACTGCATGTTTCCACTTCAGCACAAATACTAAAAAATCATTTGAATAACTATACTTATCCAAATGAACAAAAGTAGTAACTGCATGAATAATAAGAGCATCTTAAAATTTCTTTGTATCATTACATTTTTCCATCTTAGTGTAAAATTTTATATACTTTAATTTTACTTATAGTTTTGTGTATATGTGGGTATCCACACACACATATCTTGAAATAATATAAAATGCTTTCCTATAATAATATATCACTTCTAAGTAGCGTAAGATAGTCCTATGACAGATATATGCACAAAATATCTTGTTTTATATATTTCATCAACAGTATACATTTATTTCCCAACATTTTATGCGCTCTCTGACTTCAGGACAAAATCAAAACCACATTTTTTCTTACGCTTTGAATTCTAAGAAGAATCACTGTTTCTTTTCCTAATCTAAATGGTATTGGGGTTTTTTTTTAATTTGTAAAAGTTAGACATTTATACAATTCATGAAGTGATCCCCTTGATTACTCTACCAACCATCTGGCTCTACACACAACTATTACAATAATATTGACTATATTATACCCTATGCTATGCTCTAAATCCCCATGACTGTTTTGTAACTACTTAAGAAGAATCATTCTTATAATGATATGTTAGTATGTCCTTCTACAGAGTGATTTCATGCAGTAAAATGTAATTTATGTGATACCTGATATTATATAGTTGATGTCCATGAACATTGTTGCATTTTATATTTACAGCATGTGGGTTGGCACTTTATGGGAAGTGGCTGTGTTACAGCTACACAGTTGCCCCACAAAGGTTAAAACAGTTGCCAACTGAGAGTAGGCATTGCCTGAAGCCTTTCACAGTTCTCTTTAACTGCAAGAACATCAAACAAAATGGTGGATGGCTTCATTAGCAGCCTGTTTAAATAGCATTTTCTCACTTTGAGATAAAAATGTCCTGAAGAGTTTGTTTAGGTCTACTAATGAATATTTCATCCCAGATGGAGCAAGCACACAGGGGAATGCTGCACAAACAACCCTTCCATGAACTCACTCACCCTTTGTGTTCCAGCGTAACCAGAGAGGATGGGGCGGCATTTTTGAGAGCACTAACTCCTTTTAAACATGGTTTCCTTGTTGTTTGTTTGGTTTTGTTTGCTCTGTGAAACAACCGAATTCTCACTCACAGTCTGAGTTTGGTACATGTGAGAAATTAAATTAGATCAGTATTTATTTAGTAAACATCTAATTTTAGAGCTTTTAAGACACTCCCTTCTAAAAACTTTTACTAGGCTGAAACTTTACATGGAATAGAAAATTAAAAGCTCTCTATATAAGTATGTTTTGCTGTGTTGTATGATGATTTTAATTTGAGGTTTTTTTAAAAAAAAAAATCTTTGAAGTGTATCAGCCCTTACATGTTCACAAGATCTGGAGGATCAGGCCCTTCATTTGCATTTTTATATTTTCTTTAGCTCAAAATAGATTTGATTTAAAAACAAAATTTGGCACAAGATTAATCCATAATAGGATTTTATTGCTTCTGCTCCTTAAAAAAATAACAAACAAACAATGTTATGCTTCAAGGTGTGATTAGCACGTAAGCAGCTACTTTTCAGATATGTCTCATTTCATTTTATTTTGTATTCACTTAGTGGATTCCACATTTGTGAAATAGTGTGTTGGAAGTATATAGTTTGGTTCGCCCTCCTTGCATCTACAAAGAAACACAAAGCTTAGATAGAATCTTTTTGGGTTTTTTGCCATATTGCAACAAATGAGTCCTCGTATTTACAAGGCGTGAGATCTAATTTATCACAAAAAATGAATAGGTTTGCCTAAAAGTTCATCCAGTGGATATTTGAATTGTAAGAAATTTAAAGTTACAGTTGAAATACTAAAATTACATTGACACACTGCCTCAGAAACATGTATATAGATAGGGCCAAATTTTATATCAGTAGACATGTTTATAAGGATTACAGAAATCAGTACACTTCCCGTAATGTGTAACCTATTTGGGACATTGTTCTTTTTCTTACAGTTTATCTTGGTTAAAAGAGTTGACTTCAGAATGACTATTGACTTAGTTTTCCATAAATAGCCAGTTTAATTTTTCCCTTAATATGACTTGATTTTTGAATTGTTCACTTTGTTTTCTATAACATTATGGTCATAATTTAACATTTCTTGAGCACAAGCGAGACTTAAACAAGGCTCAAAACTAGATTAACTTGATCCTTTGATTTATGATCCAAATTAAGCATATACTTCAAAGACAATTTGTTAAAACATGTACTAAATATATAAAACTCATTACCTAAAGAAACCATGTCAGCCATATACACGTATTGGATCTATCTGTGAATTATATGCATGCCTAGCTCTCTACATACCTGTCTTATTCATACATGAACACATGTATATGTACATATGCATGCATGTGTGTATATGAGTTTGTGCCCATACATACATGTGCACCCATGTATACAAATATATAAATAAGATAAAGGATGAATATGTAGAAAGCTAGGCATGTGTATAGTTTTACTTATTTTAAATCATAACAGTTTATCTTAGTGTAAAGCACATGCATGGACATTGGCCTCTTATAATTCAAGGATCCACTGCAGCTCTATCACTTAATGAGTTATTTGAATTCCTATACTTTTTTGAAGGGAGAAGGGCCTATTTAGTAAGGCACCCCTCAGGCATTTAATCCTAGACTGACATTTAATCCTAGCTCCCCACTAACCTGCTAGGTAAGGCTGATAAAATCTTTACCTTCTAATGAGGACCTGAAAGGCTGGGCCCATCTTTTTATATGTGGATGCCATTGTAAGCCGTCCCCAGGTTCTCTCATGAGACATTCTTTAATGCAAGACTAAATAATCACAGCTCTAATTTAGTATCACGTGTTTTACATGGACAAAGCAAGTGAAAAGTGTGAACAGAGCACTTATCTGACTAAATTTAACTATCCAAAAGTCAAAAGTAATGCTTTTTTGGACTTTAGAACCAAAACTTAGAAATACTAACATTTCCAACATTACATACTACTTGAAGAGAAATAAAATATCCCAATAATGCTTTGAACTAATGAAATTTAAAATATTGTAATTTAAAATTTTCTTTAGGAGAGAAATAAGATTTTTAAGATAATTTTCTTTGAGTGAGCAAAATTAGGACTATTAAGAACAATTGAAACATTATTGCCAATAAAACTGATCCTTTAGTAAAAATGACCCACTATTAAAAGCAAGTTTTTAATTTTTTTTAAATCAAATATTAAATGATTTGGGAACCAGCATTCTCAATGTAGGAGAAGAGAGATACAATGTAATATAGAAGTTACATAAAACCCTGAAGTACTGAATTTAAATTGGACATGTCACTATGAATTCTTGATGTAGTTTATTTTTAATATGTATATATTTCAAGGGTTGTCCACTAGAAGAACCAAGAAACAATGGGGAGCCCAGTAGCCACAAGCAACACTAGCTCCATCTCTATCTGTCATCTCGCACTCAAAGGAACTAGAGCTCCTTGGAGAAATTGTTGCCCCAGATTTGGGGCATGGAATGTATAAGATGATGACAGAGCATCTTGTCAAACCAGAGAGAAAGGGAACTATCAAAGATTACTAAAGTCTTGTCTGATGGACTTAGGGGCCAACTGGAAAGGTTCTCAGTAGCTAAATGTGGAACAATTTGAGCAGCAATTAGAATAGTAACTGTAATAAATTAAAATGCATCAAACATGGTTAAATATGTGAATTCATTAGGATATCAAAAAATTAGTCACCTTGGAAGAAAACCAAATCATGATTTTGAAAATTGATTAAGAAAAACATCAAAGATTTACCCTGTCTTTCCTATACAAATTGTGCTGGCAGATGAGGAGATGTTTCTCTTCATACAAGTATCAGCTCATAGATGAAGAAAGATTGGGATGATAGACTATCTCCATTTTGTAACTCCAAATAACTAATGGTTAATCTGAATAATATTGCCATTGACATTCTTGTGCATGTTTCTCAGTTCTCTGGCACACACTCGAGGTTCTGGGTCATAGACAATACACATGTTCAGCTTCACAAGGTAATCCCAAACTATCTTTTACACGATCATCTCAAATTATACTCATTATAATTTGCAGTTTAAACCAAATTAATACTTTATAAAGACTTCCATTGCTTTGTAATTATTCTTTGCATTTTTCTATGAAGAAATGGAAGTGGCCTCTTCAATTTTCTATTAGGAAACTACCTCCTACTGTTTTCTCAGCCCACATGGTTTCAGTGGGAGTTAGACTCCTTCTCACTCCCCAGACAAACCCATGGTCCAGCCCTGACCCATTTCCCAGGCACAGGTCAGGAGGGACAGGTGACTCAAATTATATCTCCAGTTGGTCCAATGAGACCTAATTTCACAATTTTTGTGGGGAATTTGAGGGGAAAGGAGCATTTGTTGTTTTACTCCGGGGCTTCTGAGCTAATAGGACATATGCTTAGAGGTGCTAATGGTCATGCAAGTGCGGGTATTAGAGCTGCCTGAGAGTAAATCCAGCACAGAAGGAAGGAGAACCAAATGGAGGAAGAGACTGATTTCTGGATCCAGCCTCTGCCAGAAGCCAGTTTAATTCCCCAGGCTTCCTCAGTGATAAGCCAGTCTCCACCCTGCGCCCCCAGTCCTGATTCACACAGAATTTATTCAAGAATTTATCATCCCCCTTTATGCTAGGTTAAAGATACAGCAATGAACATCCTCCATAATTGTTTACTTATTTTAATTTTTATTTGAATAATCTTGGTATTAGAAAATTATAGTTTTAGCTTTTAATAATCTTTAATATAGATATACTTAGAAATAAACCAGTTTCAAACTTCCTCAGAGGCAATTGATTAACATGTTTGTTCAGTATGTTAAAAATATTAAACCAAAACTCCTATATTCTGGTACAGAATGTAAAGAAGAGATGGTCTCTATTGTGGAGTCATTTATTATATCATCTAATAGAAAAGATAACACAATTGCAGGGGGAAAACCTTCAAGCTCTAAAGCTGACAATACACACAAGCACAATATATATTTTGGAGGGAGAGCATGAGCGGTTATGTGTGCATTTCCTAAGAAGGTTCTGGATGAGTGATTGATTGCAAAAAGAAGTCTTTTAAGGGGCCTCAAAGCTAAAGAGGCAAAGTTTCAGGATGATATAGTTGGGAGCTAGAGCACATTTCTGAGAAGAAAAGTTGCCTTGTTAGGTAAATATTTCTTGCCTCTGGGATTAAGAAGAATTAATAAATAAAAAAGAAGCTCTGGGGCTCCTAGAGATATTTCTAGCAAGAAATAATAATTTTCTGAATCAGGATGGAGACTGCAGAAATGGAAAAGGATGGAATGAAGCAAGTCCAAATGTTATCGAAGAAAACAGTCTAAAAATTTGGGAGAAAGCTGGACGTAAAGTTCTGCAAGCTTTCAAGGCAGACGGGCAAGGAGGTTAGCAGTGGGTTAGTGTTTGCACATTACTTTTCCTAATTGTAAGCATTTTGCAGGTCAGGACTTAGGGTTTTAGGATAATTTTGCAGTTTTGTTTTGTTTTGTTTTGTTTTGTAGATGCACATTTTGTAAATATCTAATATTGTTCTCCTCCCATATTCCAGTACTATGGAATGAATGCTTGTGTTTCCCCTAAACTCATATGTTGAATTCCTAACCCTGAATATGATGGTTAGGAGGTGGGGCCTTTGGGAGGTGATTAGGGCATGAGGAAAAAGTCCTCATGAGTGGGATTGGTGTTCTTATTAAAGAGACTCCAGAGCGATTTCTTACCCCATCCCACATCTGGACACAATGAGAAGTCAGCGATCTGAAGAGAGTCCTCCTCACCAGAGTCTAGCCATGCTGGCACCTGATCTTAGACGTCCAGCCTCCAGAACTGTGAGCAGTAAATTTCTGCTGTTTAGAAGCCAAACAATCTGTGGTATTTTGTTATAGCAGCTCAAACAGACTAAGACATCTAGTAATTTAAGAAATTTCGATACTATCTCCTTCTGAACTATTAAGGGGCAGCATTCTATCACATAGTCCAGGAAAGGAGCATGACTGGGAAAGGAAGCTACCTTTCAGGTGGACGGGATGTCTCCTTGTCTCATTGTCCAAAGCTTGAAATACTTAGGTGGCCTCATCTCAGTGATAGCCTGCTGTGTGTAGGCCAGGGCCTAGAAGGAAGCAAAGGGAGGATTGTTAGGCAGTTCATCTCACCTGCAAACAGGGACAGAAATGTGATTTTCCACCTTTGTGTGCAGGGTAAAGAAAAAGATTGAACACTGGGTGGCAATGATGACCAGGCATTGTCTTCGTGATTACGCTTGACAAACATAGGATTTTTTCATCATTTAAAGATAATTCTATTATAAAGGATTGAAACAATCCAGTTCGGTCCAAACTTTCCTAAAAGAAAGATACAGCCATTTCTATGATTCGCTTTTTTTTCCCTATAGAAACCCAAATACACCAATAGAAATATTGAAAAGTCTGAGGGCATCACACCCCCAGTCTGTTTCAGTGTTGAGAGCGTGAGCACCAGAAATCTGGGGTTATTCATCGGTTCTGAGAAAACTCTCGATATATAAAGCTGACTTTATGGTAGAATTCAGTCTGATCACTACATGAGAAATGAAGTGCCGTCTAGAAGTAGCAAAGGAGGAATTCAGTGAAATCTCATTCAGCTCTAAATAGTCTGACTGGGTTTTTGTTTTGGGGTTTGTTTGTTTGTTCATTGCAGTTTCTCTGCTATGAACCTATAAACAAACCAAGCAGACAATTTGGAAAAGCAGAGTGTTCATAATCACAGCAACAGGAAACAGACCACTAGGGGGGATTGTTAAGCCGTTTTGTGCAAAAAGAATGACTCTTAACTTCTGAAAATGATTGCCGTTTCATTCTTTTAAACTGTCATTAGTCAATTTTAAGTAGGTGCAGCACACCAGAACTGGAATTCAATCTTTGTAAGCAAACTCCTATCTCCACCAGAAGCGATCAAATGCCAGTAAACATCCCTTTCTTGTTTTAATTGCGAAAGGATTAATGCAGGCTTTGAAGAAATAGCTGTTCCCACTACCTGCTTCCAAAAGCAGCTGTTCCCACAGCATCTAAGCAGGTGCAGCCCAGAAGCTGGGCCCTGCCCTTATCATATAGCGGGCAGTATATTTGCAGAGTCCAATGTGTGTTCAGCTCTGAATTAGTCAACTTTGTTATCTAAATTCTCCTAAACCCAAAGCCTAACAAGAAAATAGCAAAGAGTAATTCCCCAACAATGATTACAGAGGGACGGGAATCAGAGGGAAATGCGAGAGGCCAGACTAAATGAAGCATTTTTCAGACAAAGAGGCAAAACTAGATGAGAGAGGGGAGAGAGAGAGAGAGAGAGAGAGAGAGAGAGAGAGAGAGAGAGAGAGAAGCTAAAATGCATATGTGGGAATTGTTTAAACAAAATACCAGTATTTTTTAAATTGCTTCTCCAGCAGATAAGATATCTTGCTTGCAGTGTGTTAATAAGCATTTTCAAATCAGTAACTAGAAGTCACTCCCAGACGGTCCAGGGCTTGGTGTCAGTAAAGACTCTTGGAGGATGTGTTAGAAGAGAGTGTGCTTAAATAAGGTGAGAAAAGGTGCCGGGTGTGTTTGGGGAGGGGGTGTACGTCCAAAAAGCTCACAATTGTTTCAGTCATTAAACACCGATATTTAATTTAGTTTAGTAATCCAGAGCACTATTATTTGGGCCCAAGCAAAAAGGGAAAAAAAGAAAATTAAATAATGTAATAAAAGAACAAGGAGGGGCCAAGGTGCTTTGGGCAAAGAAGGGCAATAAAGGAGTCTTTATAACTACTGGAT
Organism: Rousettus aegyptiacus; assembly: GCF_014176215.1. Classification (NCBI taxonomy): domain Eukaryota; kingdom Metazoa; phylum Chordata; class Mammalia; order Chiroptera; family Pteropodidae; genus Rousettus; species Rousettus aegyptiacus. Next base: position 60,849,548 of record NW_023416286.1, on the reverse strand, counting down.
AGTGGAATATGCTTTCTACCCCCGCACCCCCTGCCAAGCAGAATGTCAAATTCTGTCCCCCTTTTTTTCCCTCTTAAAGCATGCTAAAAGGAAAATTCTTCACAGAATCTTAAAGAACTTTTTTGACACAACAGCTGCAAAATCTATTTTCTAAACAAAGATTTATACATATTTATATGAGCTTAATCCAGATTTTTTTTTAATAAATCATCCTCAGAACTGCAGAGGTAAACTATATGTAAATACCTCAAGTAATAGGCTTGTAGTGCAAATCACATCATTTTATCTTCAATTTTGCATTCGTTTTTCTGGCTTAAAGGTGCATCAGAGATATGCATTTTAGCATATTCAGAACACGGGGCGTGAAATTAAATGTTTGACAGAGTGAGAAAAATATACAGACTTTGGAGATGCCTTAAAAATAGTAATTTATGCAGATCTAGAGGAGTGAAATCATTTGCAATGGAGTGACCCTCTCTCCAGGAATTTTGTGCTCAGTGTTCTTCCCTAATCTCCCGCTGTATCTTCATTTTTCATTGAACTAGCCAGTTTTCTGCGAAGCCGTCTTGTAGATAAGGGGAGTGCTAAAGAAGAAGAAAGAGGACGCTCGGTGGGTCCGTTTCCATTGCACTTTTACCCAAGGCAATGGGCAGAATTTAACGGATTCCTTCCAACATATGTTTTTGCCAGATAAGTAAACAGTGTGTGTCGGAAATGAAAAAGCATTTGCAATTTAATGACATTACAGCTCTCAGCTTAGGCTGGCGTGCTGCGAGGCGAAAAGCAGAAAAAGAGAGGAGAGTAGAAAGAGAAAAAGAACAAAGTTCATCTTCCCTTTTGTGCATTTTTATCAAGGAAAATATTACTTCTTTCCCCCTCTTGTTCTCTTTTTCTTTTTCGTCTTTTGGCTTTTTTGTCTCACTCATTTGCATTTTTTTTCTTTTCTGCCTTTCTGTCCTCTGTTCACTTTTACATTTTCCTTATATTGCCACTGACTCATTTCTTCTTTCTCTCCATTGTGTCGCCTTATTCATCTATTTTGGCCATTCAGTTTTACCTTATAAGAAGCTGTTTATCCTACAGTGTATCTTTTTTCCTGTGTTGTACTCCTAGTGCTATAGCTCAGAGTCAACAGGATTGTCGAAGGGATTATAACGTTTCATTTCAAAGCACTGCAAATCTGCTCTCTTGCCTTCGGTCCCTGCTCCTGTTTCCTCTGATACTTGTCATTTTATTTTACATTCATTGCAGTCTTTAGTTTTACCCCCAGACATCACAGCACCCCGATGTCTAACCACTGATACTCACTGTCTTTGCATTGCATGTTGTTTCTGCAAGGCTCTAGAAGTTTACCCTTGAGAGCCATCTTCTCATGCCCTTGGTTAGGTTCAGATGGGTATGGACAGTGAACATGTGGTCAGAATTGGTTCTTCCAATGCCTAATGGCCAGGGCAGGGTATCTCGTAGTGGATGTTTATAATGGGCCATCTTCCAATAGGAAATGAGCCCCATGTACTGCAGCCGTATTTGCTGCTGCTTTTCCTTTGTGTGAGGGTGATTACTGAAATATGTGTATATTTGAGTTCTGGGTTGTGTAATTGAGTGTGCGTATGTGTAATGAACTGGACTATCTGATAGGTGTACACAGGAGGTGTACACAGTTGTTTAAGGCAGTGTACAATAAGTCTTTGAGTACAGGTATGTATAAAGCATGACTATCTTTCAGCTTTGATTCTACCTTAAATTCCAGAAGTAAAAGCTGACTGAAAAACCAACATTTTCTCCCTGCTGAGGTCCATAGTATTTTTCTTTAAAGGATGGTTTTGACTGTACCTTTTACAAATAAGAAAAAGATTTTTCACCCAGTCTTTCTTTAGTGACAAACTAGTTAAATGATCAAATGACCCCGTTTAGGAGTAAGGGATGTCTCTGAGTCGTTTTTGCTGCCTTAAGTTGTCAGTCTGTCAATCTAAGCAGTTCCTGAAGAAACAACTTTTAACATGAAGATTGGGATTCATCCTTAACTGTTTATTTTTGTAAAACAGTGCACATTATTTTGGATACTGTTATCATGAGCATTTGAACATTAGTACTCCAGATGTTTAACATAAATTCCATTCCAAGAACACACTTGCAAGTTATGTGTTAACCTGCAGGTTGAACATAATTGAAAGGACCTGTAATCAAATTGCAAGTCCTATCACAGAAATACTGTACAGACTTTAAAAAGATGTTTAAATAAAGTGCTCTTGTCTAAAGACATATGCATGTTTTTACCATAAAATTACATCTTCTGCATCTTCCAGATCCGGCACTTGGTAAGTAAAAAGAAAATCTATTTGGACATAAGGATATAAAGTAGCTGGAGGTGGTAATTTAATCAACCAGGGAAATATTTCAATGTTTTTCTGGTCTTCTAGGCATTAGCACTTTAAATTCATTATGTCGGTTTGACAGATATATGCAGCCTTAAGGATCTAAAAATGAAATCCGAGAAGTATAGCCTGCTAGAGGATATATATTGAACTTAAGAGATTAAAATGGTATAACCATTGCAACAGAATGGAACATATCGCATTTCTCATTTTTTTACCCGCTAAGCATGAGTATTTTGTAGATGTAAAATACAGTCTTGTCTAATTATAAAACCTGACTCAAGAGCCAGAGCTTTCTAACTTTTATACTGATAAAGTGGATATTAGAAAGAAAATGTTGGCTTCACGTACAGTCTGAAGATGAAGAAGTCTTCTATTTGGGATTTTCTATATCAATAATTTATTAAGGAAAATGACACCAGCAGTTACATGCAGCCTACTGTTAAGAGGCAAGCATCATGCATGCTTTTCCTATATAAGGCAAATGACAAAAGAGCCAAATTATAAAGCAGGTCTTAACATAACCGGAATGTTAAATCTACTATATCATTATGTCAATTTAGTAACGTTAATGATCTGTAATATTAATTCATCATCCTGGAAAATGGGGAAGAGTTGCCATAATTAACTATATTAAGCCACAATTAAAAAGTCATCTGGGCTGTTGTAAAGATTCTAGTGATGATTAACCGTTTGTTATATTACAAACCTGACCGTGTAAATTTTGTATATAAGACTTTGTTATAAACAGCTCTTCATTCTAAATTCAGATATATCAAAAGAGCAGCCACCCACGGAGGCAGGGGCACCGACTAGACCCATATCAGCCTTTCCATCACCTGCTGCAGTTTAACACTTTCTTACAGGGAGAATCAGCTTTGAAAGAGGTACAACCTTTTAGCATATCTACTTTAATTCCTTACAGGGAAGCCAAAACAAGCTGTCTAGTGAAATTTACGTATGTCGGACAGACTATCTACTCCCCTGAGATTAGGGTCATCATTGAAAGCCACATTTCAAACTGCACAAAATGAGCATCTTGATATTTTAAAATGGAGATCTTATAACGTCTAAGCCTAAATCCAAGTTCCTATCACCAGATGTCTATAAGCTCTGAATTCTCCTCCCCACCTATTTGAAGTCTCTGTTGCAGATGGGGGTCTTTAAGGCACGGACAATATCAGGTGAAAGGATAAATGGGACTATGAAAGGGTGAGATGCAGCCAAGATGACAACTGATTTAACTGCCAGTCCAAAGAACTCCTTCTATCCTTGACGGGATAGATCAGCTGGTGATAAATAACTATTTTCTCTTTTCTCTTTACATCCATTGTTACTCTCCCTGCCATTAATGATCATGAGTTTTTTCTCCCTAAAACAACATTTAGCATGCCACTATCTCTATGTATTAAACACCCTCTAAGTGCATTTATAATCAGGGATGGTCACTGCTCTAGTAAGCTGAGTGAGTGAGGAAGTATAGGTAGGTGGTTACTTGCACACACATGTAACCGAAAGTAACTTATGACAACTAAAAGAGAAAGCACATTACAAACTTGTTCTGAATAGGGGGCTAGAGGTACATATATGCAGAGATGCATAAAGGACTACTATGTGTATTGGTGCGACTCTGTTTTTTGCCTATTAAGGCTAAAGCCCCACTACAAATCCCAAATCACATCTGACACAATATTGTTAGCATTCGATTGGGTTTTTCAATGAGTAGAAACTGCAGTGAGTTCCCTCAGCATATTTTTTTTCCCCACGCCATGTGCCTTTCTGATATGTACTTTTGTAAAAATACACATACACTCAATACTCTGATTTCTGCAGTGTGCCAAATGTCAGCAAAGTCTTGACAGCAACATCAATGTACACTGTTACTGACAAGTCATTTGACAATCTTGGCATTGCTGATTTAAGTAATGACATTTGATTCCAACCTTTCCACTCAACAGAACCTAACGACTTGTTCCCAGAGTAAAAGTTCAGCTCATCCTTGTACCTAAGCAGCCAATTTAAACATCCAGCCAAAGAAGAGTCTCTTCCTTTTATGGAATGCTGGAGTCTTCATGACTATTGGCCAAAAAGAAGCCTCTTCAAATGTGGTACTGGATAGGGAAATAGCAGTTACTACTTCTAAAACAAGAGGGCTCCCAAGGAGCCTTTCTTCCAATAGACATTGCCAGAAGAAAAACAGGTATCTTTTTAACCCTTCTAGAAACATGGAGAAATTAACCACACCAAACCTACCTTCACTCCCACCTTTCTGGAGCAATTGCCATCAAGAAGCCTGATTTACCCTTCCTCAGCAAATGATGTGTGGGATATAAAGGTGAAAATATATGGTTCGTAGACATATTTACAGAAATCATAGCACTAGCCTGGCCAAGATGTGCGGAAGGAGAGGGTCTTGCCCAGTCTTCATCCATAGAGGTACATGGATCCAGCTCTTCTCTGTGTATTTTGAGGATGCATTCAAAGATTCAAAAGGCAGCCAGATTTGGGGTACTTTTCTGAGGCTCTCAAGACACTTTCCACTGTATATGAGCTAGAATCCTTGGGAAAACCTATTACAACCCATTAGAGTTCACTGTCACACACACACACAAAAAATGCATGCATTATGAACTACTTTGTAGGATCCTTGTTCTGAAAAGACAAAAGTCATTCTCTCAATCCTGCCATTAGGCATTTCTGAATCATCCTAGTGAAAGTGGCTAGTGTCCCCAGACCCGACCACTCAAGTTAGAATGGCTCTTCCTCTGAACTTACATGGATTCTTCTCAATGTGTTCATGTTCCTTTTAGTTCACACAAGCCATTGTTTCGTGACCCTTCCATATAGACAGGCAAATCCTTCAAAGGCGAAGGCCTTAGCTCCCATTTCCTTCACAGTACTGTTCACACAGTGACTCCCCAGTGTTGGTGAGTGAGCGAAGAGGAAATTATTAAGAGGAAAGAGAAGCACCTGGATGTGCTGCTGAGTGAGGATTGCTCTGCACTTTTCATTTTGTGTAACTTGATATTTTCATGACCTCATAGTCCCAATGTGTGTGGGAGCAACAATAACATATTTTGGCATTGATGATCAAATAAATGGAACACACAGAGTGCAGACGGCATGGATTTGGGCCTGAGGATCTTCCTCTGGAGCATTAGAAAAAGTTACTTCTTCCTGTCTCGGGTATGCATAAGCACACCTCACCAGGTCTTTAAGTGTTCTGTGGTTGCTGATGCATAGATCTGGAAAGGAACTTAGGAGTCTTTTGTCCAGCCCTCTCATGAGGATGATGGGACTAAGAAGAGTAAATTATCTACTGGCTATCTGGAGAGACAATGACCGGAAGGCAGAACTCTGCCTGTTACTTAGTCTTGTGCTTATTTTTACTGCATAACTAGGCAATCAGCCTATATAAGATATCTTGACTTGTCAAAATCAGACTTTACTAGTAACTTTTAAAGTTGATATTTTTGAAACTTTTAATAATTTATTTTTGGTCAGTGGGTCAGGAAAGATGAGTTGTAATCAGTGTCTCCATGACTGTCTGCTATGATAGCATATTGGGTTATGTCATCTACTGTGACACTTAGCCTTCCTGTGACTGCCTACATTAAGATGCCTTCAAACTCAAACATCAACTCTTCAATAATGAAAATGGAGGTTAAGAAGATCACAACAGCTAAGCTCAGTTTCCTTTTTTTTTTTTTAACCCAGAGGTATTTGGTCTGGTGCTCAATCCCCCTGCTGTGAGTTCCATTGTGTTCCCCCCAAAGAGGCCAAGGTCCTAACCCCCAGTACCTGTTAATGAGACTTTATTTGGAAATAAGATCTTTGCAGCTGATCACATCAAGGTGAGGTCATTAAAGTGGACCTTATTCCAATATGACTGTGTCCCTATAAAAGGGGGAAACTTGGCAGAGACAGACAACTCAGAGAGAAGAGGATGTGAAGACACAGAGAAAACACCACGTAAAGACAGAAGATTGGAACAATGCAGCTACAAGCCAAGGAAAGCCAATGGTTGCCAGCAAACCACCAAAGCTAAGGCAAAGGCATGGAAAAGACCCTTTCCTCCCAACTGTTGGAAGGAGCCAAACCTGCTGATGCCCTGATCTTGGACTTCTAGCCTCCAAGACTATGAGACAATACATTTCTGTTGTTTAAGCCACCCAGTTCATGGCACTCTGTTACAGCAGCCTTAGGAAACTAACATACCTCCCAAAGGAATGTGAAATGCAGATTTCCTTTTGTGTATTACTTTGTGTGTTTTGTTTTTTTCTTTTGCCCGAGGAAGTTTTGAGGTCACGAGCCTTACGTATTTGGACAAAGGCACCACTGATCATCTTAAAAGGAAATGAAATTTGTAACCCTTAATTCATAACCATTCAAACTCTGTTTTTTCAGGAATTTTTTGAATTTCCAGTATTAGTTCGTCTTTATTTCTAAATATAATTTAATAAGTACCCCTAGAATTTGTTATTGTGCTTGGTTTTTAACATAATAGACCCTCAATGAATGAGTTGTTAGTGAATTTAATAAGACTCTATTTGATCTTTTGTTTGAAAGTGCTATAAAATACTTTGTGTGGAGCATAGTAGGAGCTTTATCAATACTGAGTTTATAAATTACAGAAGAGGCACATATGCACATGGGTGACAAGCCAAGAGACTTTGTAGCTGCAGTTAAATTTATTCTATTTTGGTTCTTTGCAGAATAGAGGTAATTTGATTTTCTATTACATTCTAGATTATTCAGGACAAAAGACTTCGTAATATTATTCGATTGTTTATTAGCAAAACGCTACCAGCTAAGTATTAATGAATTTGGAACACATGGTAAACAAACTTTCTGACACTTGTACACACCCTTTTTGAGGGCGAGGATTACAGGGAAAGATGTACAGTGATAGGAGTTCTAACACCAAGTGGAAAATTGTAAAACAGAATCTAGTGTCTTTACTTGACCTGAAGGTCTGAAAAGGCTAGATCATATGTGCTACTCAAAGAGGTTTATGTGAGACTACTTATGGCACCTGTCATGGACAGCTTTTAATAGGCAAGGGTTGAGTCACATCCCTCTGCAAGGAACGTCGGCCTGCCAGTCCCGTATGTTTCCTCAGACAGCATGCATCTTTCAGGACGCTGGCACATAGTGTGAAAGACTTGGCCAATTCAGGATGACATAGCCAACTGAAAAACAGATTCGACATATACACATTTTATCCACTAAAGCTTTCTTTCAGCTTGTCTTTCAAGAAATTAAGCACATCTTTCTGGAGTCTACAGTTCACATATTTGCTGAGAACGTTTCTCAGGTTTTTATATTAATTGAAAAGTTATCATATTAAATTGAAATTAGTCTCTGACTGGTGTGCTGTAAAGCTTTGCTTTATGCAAAATCAAAGGCATGAAAGAATGATACCTACAAGACATGCAGAAATCTTGGGCTCCTGGCTGTTTAACCTTGATGAAATGGGCGAAGATGGTCAAAAGGTACAAACCGTCAGTGATAAAATAAATAAGGCCTAGAGGTGTAACGTGCAGCATGATGACTGTAGTGAATACTGTAATGCCTATATGAAAGTTGCTAAGAGAGTAGATCTTAAACTACTCATCATAAGGGGGAAAAAATGTAACTGTGTCCAGTGATAGATGTTAACTGGACTTGTGACCATTTTGCAACTATACAAACATAGAATTATGTTGTACACATGAAACTAATACAATGTTATATGTCAATTATATCTTTACTTATTTTTTTAACTTCAGAAAAACAACAATACTTTCTTAGTAGAAGACATATATTCCAAACTCATAATAAAAAATTATATATTATCAGGCAACTCTACTCCTCCTTACTCATTACCTGTCTGCCTTGGGCTCATTCTTCAAGTGACTGAAATATAGCTTCCTCAAGGTGCTTCCTGAAAGCCTAACCTAAAGTAGGTTACTCTATTATTCTCCTTCGCACTACCCCAGTCCCCTTCATCTCATCCACATCAATTTGTAACTATATTTTTATTTTTGTGTTTATTTAATTCAAGCTTATCTTCCCCATGAAGGCAAAGACCGTGTCTCTTTTGTTTGCTGTTATAATACCCAGGGCCTGACGCTTATTAGACACTCAATAAATACTGGTTCATCGAAAGGAAGAATGAATGAATGAATGAGGAGGGGAAAGTCTTACTAAGAAAAATTCCTTGTCTTGCTTTATTTCTAGTTAATTTAGTTGGCAGAATAGCTAATTATTTAAGCAGGTTTACAAAGGAAAATAAGATTCCTCAAAAGATCAATGAAATGGTCAGAGAATATGTTGAGAGTAGTGTTAAAGTACCTCAGATCATATAGTATATAATTACGTATTATAAGTAGCTGTTTAAAGAATTATATATTAACCATAGCTTAATCTAATTCAAATAATTTTGCTAATAGATCTGCTGTTTGTTCTAAGGTAGAATTCTGAATAGAATTCTGAAAGGTTATTAGGTCCAATTCAGTTGTTAAAATGGCCAGATTGAAACAATCGACATTCCCATCTATTGCTTGGAGAATGAGCTGCAAATAGTTCATTCAGTTGGACACATAAACCCATCTAGTACATGGCAAACTATGTCTTATAACACATAGTTGTAATATTTCATGGAGAATGTTAGGTTCTCCACAGCTGTAAAGAACTAAGTGACCAAAATGGCTTACGCTTTTAGAGAAAACAATAACTTCAAAATCAAATATATGTAAGTTATTATCTATCAAGATTTTTTCATACTACTTATAGCTTTGGCAAGATGAATATTTTCTAATTGACAATCCAAGATCAGATTCTGACTGATGTGTGGGTGTTTTTTCCTACTTAATGATCCATTACTAAATGTTGGATCACAGCTGTCACTCTAAGAACAATTTCAGAACAGACAGGTTAGGGTTGGATCAACTCAGATGAAATGAAGAGACTGGTTGGACCAACAGTTTAGATGGGATATTGGCATGAGTTTAATTTACTGGAGGATGGTTCAATTTCATTTCTTTTTAGCTTTGTAGCCATGTGACTAGAGTTATAAATTGGATATCATTCAACAGTTGCAATTGTACATATTTTCCTTTTTTTTTATAATGCCCAAACCAACTGTTAGCCAAATTAAAATCTCTCATCTTAGTCCACTTTTACAGAATAATGGCCTCATCATTGATTCTATCCTGTTTTATAGTTGTTTTTTTTTTTTTGCTAAATCACAAACTTATACAGTAAAAGATAGGAATGTATGTATTTAAAACCTCCAAACATCTTCCCTTTAACTTTTTACTATCCAGTGTAAAACTTTAAGGGAGTATAAGTAAGGAAAAATTGTGAACATGTCATATAATAATTGCTGAAGTTATTTATTGATATTTTCTATAGAATAGATATGTATAATAAAAGATAGTATTTGACATTTGGCACATTAACACATACTATTAAGATTAGATTGTGTTTTGGCCATAATCTATGGTTTACGTATTTAAAATATGTGAAATTCAAAACTTATACTTTTATTTTATATTATTATGCTTTAGATAGGGCAGAAATGCATTTTTCCCCAATATTCATCAAAAATGCAAAATAGTAAAGTATGGTGATAGCATGTTTTTATTCACCGAGGATCTGGTTCAAAATTTTAAAATAAACTTGAAAAATTGAATCCACTTGCTTAGAAAAAGCTGTCTAGTTTGCTTGTGTTTTGCTTTGTTTCGGTTTTGTAGAAACAGCTGCGGAGTCTCCATGGTCTTTTACAGAATCGTGAAGTGATCTGTGGATAGAAAAAAATTCAACCACAAATAGAAGCAAAAAAAATTATTCAGTACTACTGGATATTTTTCACATTTTTTAACCAGACAGTTTGGCTGTTTTATAAAATAATCTCAAAGCCGATGACACTTTTTGAGATGTAATAGAAGGCATTACAGTGGTCTGCCACTCCCGAACACACTGACAGTGACCTGGTACCACAGGAACATTGATAAGGCCAGCCTGACGATTCCGGTTCGCATCTTTGTCATGACAGTGAGCTGCCTTTGGCACAGGATTCCATGTGTTTTTTTCTTTCCAAGATGCAGAAAATAAATGGAACTCTTCTTTTAGCAGTTGTGGCAACCTGAAGGATGTCCAACGAACTTTGCTCTGTAACTTTTAACATCCATTTACTTTTTTAGTTAGTATGTCCAAAAATCAAATTAGGTATAGTACTTGATAGAGTTTGTTCAAGGAAGTCGACTGACATTTGACTAGTGTTTAAAAAAAAAAAATCAATAGTTGAGATGTCTGCCTTTGTAAGATGTTATAAACTCAGAGGAAGATTGTGTGTGTGTGTGTGTGTGTGTGTGTGTGTGTGTGTGAAGTTTCGTTGTGTACCAGTATACATTTAGTAAACAAGCACTTGGAAAAAGAGGCATTATTTTTCTTTGTAAATTAGCAAATAAATTTAATATGACTGGTGATCTAATTTTGGTGAAACTAAATGGCTGCTTGCAACATAAACAAGTGCTCACTGCTCTTTTTTAATTTAAGTATTTTTTTTTATTAGCAATACATTCACAAGGTTTGAAAACAAACAATATAACAGTATAAACTGAAAGTTCTCATATTTGTCCTCCTACACACTATCTCCAACCCTTCATCCATACCTCTTCTGTTTTCTTCCAGAGTTTTGAAAATGTTCTTTATTTGGAACATAACCTATTGGCGTTTTTGAAAATATACATGGGTGAAAAAAAAAAATTAGTGGTCGAATCTTGAATTTTCTGATTCTCAGTTCATTTGACTAGCTCTAGTATTTTGGCTCTTAAGTTATGGTCCTTTGTTAAAATATTTAAAATTCTACATATGTCTATATGAATTGAAAGTTATTTTTCAAGAGGAAGTTAAAGGAATACAGTTAGGGTTGTTTTGTCTGGAGAGTTTTGAATCGGAATTTTCTCACTAGGTGGCGCTCCTGTGCCTCGAGGTCACGAAGGGCGTTGCCGGCTTTCTGCGGAGGCACAGTGCCCCAACAACACGGTTACTATGGAAACCTACAAGGTCACACGGAGAGAAAGGTTTCCATATTTTCTGCTCTCTAAGGAATGATTGTTCTACTCATAATTCTCCTCTGCGCTATATGTGATCTTCCAAATGGAGTGAAAATTGTGGTTTCCTCTTTAGCCTGGGAAGTATGTTACTTAAGGTTTGTACCCAGGCAGGAAAAAGTTAGGGCAACTGTTACTTTGACCTGCAGGGGGAAGGGAAGTAGGGGGAAAGCAGAGGGAGACTGGGAAAATTAAACTGGTAAGATGAATTTTTTATAGGGAGTTCCCTATAGCACATGAACAGTCTGGAAGATGCCCTCCCCCTTTCTCTGAGGACCTCAATGTCTGTTCAACAACAGAAAGCTTTAAAACATGCTTTGGTGGTGGTGTTATCTTCCTTAGGCATTGACATGTGTTCTCTACTAAAAAGGGATGAAGTGATTGAAGTGCTTCATTCTGTCTGATTCTCACGCCCCCATGAGACAAGTAGAACATTAGAGATGTACATAACATAATCATCTTGACATTTCTGCTTGCTGCTCAACCCTGTCGGAAAGTCAAGAAGTCCAGCAGGCAATAAGGGAAGAAAAAAAATTTAAACCAAGATAGAACAAAGTTAGAAATACACACATTCACTTTCCCCTTTTTATTAGATATATTTGATTCAGCAACAATGTTTCATGTATTAATTCACCAGACATTTTTGCCTACCTACTATGTACCTAGCACTATGCTAGTTGCTCTGGAATCAAAGGTTGATTAAACTAAATCTGTGTTTCAAGCTTGATAAGAAAACGAAATTTCATCAAGAATTCTCGATCTTAATCAAACTCTCAGAATCCTCATAGGAATTACTCTGACTCAGCTCCATGTCTTTTTATACATAACTCTTCCACATTAAAATCTCTCTCAAATTTATCTTTAGGAAACTGTCTAAATCAGATTAATTCCTTAAGTTATATGCTCTATTGGATTTGTAACTTGTAAGGGTTTATATATCACCCTAACCTGGGACTACCTCAGGTCATGTGAGTGTCAGTTCATCTGCTCAGAACAATTTTGAGCTCTAGAGAACAATGTCTTCTGGGTCTTTTGCACACAAGTTCTGACCTCAGGTCTCATTGACTGAAATACTGTGTTTTATCAGGAGAAACAAAGAAAAGCCTAGTGAGGGAGACCCTTTGGGGAACAGTGGACAGGAAAGTTGGAGGGCATCAGCTAATCCTTGGGGGGCTCCTCCAAGAGACAGCTCTCCAGTAGGGACACAGAGAATGTGGGAAAGCCTCTAGCTGGTGACCAAGGTCATGCTAACTATTGTGATGATAGTTTGCACCTCCAGCTTCCAGAAACAATGCTAATGCACAAGTGGCCCTTATTCCTGTTCCTAGTAAGAAAAAAGAAAAAAGAAAACCCAACATCCTCAACCATCTGGTATTGCTTTTCTTATGAAATTCCACCCCCACCTCCACCCCATGGTTCTTCCCTGGAAGTGAGAGGAAAATAGGAGCAGACAGGAAGGAGGCATTCTCCACTCAAATGACTCTAGGGAAGATTTGCCCTACTGTAATGATAGCATGTGAGATTATGGAGTGCATGATCTCGGGACTCCTTGGGGACAAGGCAAAACAGCACTTAACTCCTGCAGGGATACAGTGAGTTGAGGTACAAGAGGGAAAGGTCCTTGAGACGAAATAAACTCCTGGCTAGCATAGAGCAGGGAAGACACTACCTGGTTGTTTTCGTTAACCCCCTAAAGTCTCTTCAGGACAAAGCCTCTTTATTTCTTATATTCTAATGGAACTAAAAAGCAAAAGAGAATCAGCAGAATCGCCTGATGTTTCTCCACCCCTTGTATACTGTGCCTTACTCCGGTGTGAGTCTAGCATAAATGCAAAGAAGGGTAGAGCTACACATTTAGATGGAAGTTATAACATACACCATAACACTATTGTGTCTGCTTTCCCTTCTGCTTCTCTCTACAGCTGTGCACAAAGGTATTCTCCGCTGTCTTTTAGTCCTTATGATTGGATGGTAGTACAATCTTTCCCTACAGGATTTTCCTTAGCATTTATCCTTCTTTAATTCTAGCTTTTTGAGATGTAGAATTTAACTGAGCACACATGCACATCGAATAACTCTCCTTTATAATCTGGCATGCTAATCACCCATATGTGTTGTCTCAAATAAAAAGGACCACAGTGAACACACTACAACAGTTATTTCCTTTGGTCATCAAACTGCAAACATAACTGAATCATAATTGGTATTTATTGGGAATGGCAGGTGGTGAGTTGCAGTGATTATAATGAGGGGGAGATATAAAGACATATCTGGAGAAATTCCTGATCTTAAGACATGTATAGTTAAAGTAGAAAACACAAGCACTTCAAAAACTAAATAATGACTCAAGTTCAGCTATGATATTAGGCACTGAGTGTTCTGGGGGCTCCGAGGGGGACAGCTGCCCAGGGAAGAAGCCTCACAAAAGGCAGAAGAACTTGACATGGGCCTCAAATAATGAACATAAATTTCAGTGAGAGGCTGGAAAAACCATTTCTGGTGGGTGAATGGTGTGACTAGACAGGTTTTAGTGGAGTCTCTGAAAACTATGGGGAAGAAGTAGGCAATAAACTGGAAATGTGGATTGAGGCCAGATAGTAGAAGGAAACTAAGGCGCTTGGACTTTATCCTGGTGGTAATGAAGAGATAATGAAGATTTTTAATTAAGGGTTTGGCATGATTAAATGGTGTTTTAGGGAGATTACTGTGGCAGCAGTGAATTGGAGGGGGAGAAACAAGTAAGCGATTAGTTAGGAGGCTATTATAATCAGCCAGGCTTGAAGCAGCAGGGGTCTGGGGGCAATGGGAATTGAAAGGAAGGGTGGAGTGTGAGAGATAGTGCCAGGGAACACCCAGCAAGCTCTGGAGAGTCTTGGATGTTCAGGACAACGGACAGCGAGCACTGGTATGGCAGATGGTGATGGGAACTGGGACGGGAACCATTTGGGAGCAAAGGGGGAAACTGGAGCATTGAGTTTGCTGGGTTTGGGGTAACTACGAGGTATCCAAGTTCAAATATCCAAAAGGTAGGTGGAGAGGGAAAATTGAGGCTCTGGAAGGTAGCCAATTAGGGACCTAGACCTCTTTCTTTTATAAGTCAATCTGATTTCTTTCCTCGAAAAGAATTGAAATTTAATGACTGAGCAATTATAATGGAATATGCATAATTTGGGATGTATCCCTACATAACAACAGGAAGGAAGAATCCAGGTCATTCTTTGAATATGTTAAACTTCTGGAAAAGTACTTTTTAAATAAATCACCCAAGTACTTCAAATGAATATTTTTAAAAGTTAAATTTCCCAGATAATATTTCCAAATGTTCAAATTTGTTCCTTCAGGGAGGCTCAGGCTTAGTGTCTAATAAAGTTCAATTACAGAATAATTTCCATGTTGAATGTGGTGGTGATTGCACTATCTACATGGAGCTCTGTAACTGCTGTGTGACTTAAGATGAATGGTACAAGAGCCCTCATAATCCTCATAGGCCCTTTGCCTAATTCTCTCATGCAAATTAGAGAGAAGAGAGCCTTCCAGATTTCATTTATCAGGAAAGCGCATCCTTCTAGCAAAAGGAACCAGCAAGAAGAGGCACAAGTGTCTTTTAATGTGTGCTGCACAACCAGTGGCACATAGCCACTTGGAATTCCCCCAGACTAAATGCCAACTGGCCCTGTCCTTCAAAAAGTAGAAAATTGTGGATCAAAATTTGACCATGGTGAAAATAAAACAGCTTTGGACTTCGCCTTTGGAAATGTGAACTCGACTGCCAGAATCTTCCCCCACACAATTCAGATTTAATGGTCATTGTCTGAGCTTTCCTATGAAATTTGAGGGACTAAAAACATCGCTGAATTTAGAAGTTATTTGAATATCAAAGGGAAAACATTTTTTTAACCCACAAAACCAAATGCTAGTAAATAATTGGCTTCCAAATCTAGAAGAACAATTTCTCTTCATTCACAAATGCATTAAAGTAGTGTTTACCCCTGCATGAGACTTACAAGGGGAAATTGGAAGGCTCTCTTGTCCTCTGTGAATTTAGGATCTCCATGGTGTTTTGAAAGTGGTGGGGGGCGGGGCAGTCTCAAGAGTAGGATCTCTGACTGTCAAGGAAATTATAACCACGATATCTCATTATTATTGACCATAAAGAGCTGAAAATCCTGTTCACTGTTATCGATTCCATAAGTAGAGCTTGTACTTGCCCTCATCCAGAGGTAAGCTCCACTGACTGCTCCAGGAGACTTTGTCAGCACCTTGAACCATTTCTAGCGGGACTAGGGAAGTAGTGATGTGAGTTTCTCTCCTACAAAAGAAAAGTTGTTGACTGAAGCCCAAGCTCAACTACCCAAGACCCCTAGGAAGCCTAGACAGGTATCGAGATCTTTTAGGCATCACTGTCTTCTCACCTCCTATTCCCTCCTTACTCGAGAAGCATCTGAATTTAGGACTCAAAAATTTTCAATTCTATGCATGAAATTAAAGCAATTAACAAAGAATCCCATCTAGGAATTCTGCTTTATTTGTGATCAAACCTTTTTGTTGGAATATAACATAAAATATTAAGTAATCAGCCATCTATAAATAACCCAGACAGACTGGATCAGGCTGAGGAGTAATTTCTTCTGCCTCTACCCCTCATAAGATAACAAGTTATCAGTAGAACGTTTTTTTCTGAATACAAGGTGGTAGGATTAGATGACTTTTAAGGGCCTTCCCAACTCTGAGATGCTATGTCTTTTGACTAAGATGAATATACTTGCACACTGTGCATTGTCCAATGGATCTACTAAACACTGCCTCTGACCTCCCAAGGAATGGCTTCTGCTCTTGATTTGGGGAAGCTTTATCAATAAATGTCTGCTGGATGCTCCAAGCCTCACAAATAAGGAAAACACAGATATTAACTGAGTTGACCCCAAGTTTTCTGATGTACCTAAGATTTAACATTCTCCATATTTAAATAGTAACTTTTAAATTCTAGTATTACAGTACATGCACCTGTTTGCTTGCTAATAATCATTCTGAAGCAACATATAAAAAGGCATTATGTAAAGAAATCTAATCTTGGTTAATTCAAGGTAACCAAGATTGACAGTTTGGTCTTAGTTCTCCTTGCAAAGAAAGACAAAGGTCAAAAAAATAATCTTTTATTTTCAGTTATTCTTGGTTGAAAATAAATTCTGAATTTCTCCTTTACTAATATGTTGCCCTTTATTATGTGTCAGAAATGGAAATGGTAGAGGGCTGGAATGTGATCTTGATATATGACTTTACTGCTCTTTCTACTAACTGCTGAATTATTACCATTTCACAAAAGTTACATCTGAAAGAGAAGAACATGTTTTTAAATCTCATGGTTCCAACTGAATAACCTTTGCTAAAATTATTAGTAATTTTTCCAAGTGATAAGCTTGAAAATGCTTGATTCCAAGGATCTATATAACCCTTTCATTCTTCCTCTGCTATGGTCGCACACTGGACAGAAAACACAAGGAGAATGTCTACAATATACAAAAAGCATTCTATGTTACTAGATATTGGGAAAAAGAAAAACAACAACACATAACCAACAAGTTACTCTGGGGAAAAAACAGTGGAAGGTGGGGTGGGATGAAGATACTGTAAATCCTTAAATTCACAAAAGCGAATTCCCTAGTGGTGCCTCCATACGTTATGAAAGTGCCACTCCACGGGCAAATTTAACCTCAGGAAGTGACTTAGGCACTGGAAAGAATAGACCACAGTATTTCATCACATACAGCAAAAACAAACTACCTCAGACTCAGGAACCCTGAGACCACTTTCTAAAAGTGTGTGCTGCGAGAAGGAGAAGAAAATTACTTTCTCAGAGAACGACCGTGGCAGAGGATGTGGCAGGGAGCAGGTGCTGGCTTCCTGGCCCATTTACACTCACCTCGTGAGGGGACCTTATAAATACCAAATTGGCAGCCTCTGGGAACACCCTACTTGCTCCTGAAGGTGACTTTCTACCGCTGCTGTGAAGTGGACTTCCATTTGCTTTGTTTTGAGTTTGAATAAAGATGAGGGTGACTTTCATGTCTGCTCAGAATCTCTGAGAAGCTTCTAAGAGCAGGTTTGTCAAAGTCAGCTTCAGGTTCTACTTGAATGCACGGTGACAGATTCTAGCAGGACATGAGTGAACTTCAAATTGTTCCAGAAATCCACTTATACTCCACCGTCAAGTAATTAAGAACAGACCCCACTAGGTTGTTTTATCTCTTTTTGTTCCAGCAGGGGTCTCTCTTGGATCCAGGATAGAAGAACCACCCTGTGTCCTTTCTCTTGCCTTTCTGGTCTTTAATTATAACTAGGTCTGATCCTGCTAGGTGGAGGAAAGCAGGATGTTGTGGTGGTTAAGATGATGCTCTCAGAAGACTGTTTGCCTGGGTTCAAATCCTGACTCTGCCATCTAGAGCTGTGTCACCTTGTTCTAGGGACTTAACTCTCTGTGCCTCACTATTGACATCTGTAAAACAGGGATTCATTCATTCATTCACTATGACAAATGTTTATTGAGTACTCTAGGCACAGAGGTAAACAAGAGAGTCTCTGCTCTCATGGAATTTCCTTTATAGTGGGGAGAAAGAGAACAAACGAATAAATTAGGATGTTTCAGTAATAAGTACAATGAAAGTAATTAAAATAGGTTTATGTGGGAGAATGACAAGATGGCTGCTTAGCAAAGATCTCTCTGAAGAGGCGACCAGAATGACAGGGAGTCACCCATGAGAAGATCATGGGAAAAGCTTTCTATGCAGAGGAATAGCAAGTACAAATCCTAAATGAGCTTGGTGTGTTTAAGGCAGAGAAAGGCCAATGTGGCCGGAGCATTATGGGCAAGCAGGAAAGATGATAAAATGGGGCCAGAGAAGGAGATACTAGTGCCTGGTAGACCAGGGTATTTTATTCTGAATGTAATGGAAGTCACCAGAATATTTTAAGCAGGGGAAAGACATCTTATTTACTGTACTGTTTTGTGGAGAATGGATATGACAGGGCAAGATGGAAGCAGAGAGACCAGTACAAAGACAGCAGCAGTGAATCAGGCAGGAGAGCGGAGCTAGAGAGAAGTGGATAGATGCTGGGCATGTTTGGAAAGAAAGGTCAAAAGAAGCCATTAATGGATTTGGATCCATTAATGAGATGAAAAGAATGGATCCCTCCGAGGATTTTGGCTTAAGCACCCAGGTACTTAGACGATAGTTTCAGTTATTTTGATGAGAAAGAGTGGAAGAGCATGTCAAGATTGGGGAAGATCAAAGGTTCTGTTTTGGATATAATACTTGAGATGCATATTAGATGTGCGAATAAAGAGAAATGTTCAGCAGAATGTTAGATAAACCAATCTGAGGTCTGGGGAAGCAGAAGGGCTGGCAACTTGAAGACTGCAGGAATATGTGTGGCATTTAAAGCCATGGGATTAGGTGACATAAGTTGGATAGAGGGAGAAGACAAGAAAATGCAATCGAGGTAAGAAGGAAGGAGGAGAAGCAGCCAAGGAGACTGAGGAAGGCACAGAGAGGGAGGCAGAAAACCAGATGGGTGTCACAAAAGTCAAGAGAAAGGTTTCGAGGAGGGAGCCATCAGCTATATAAAATACAGCAGAGGACTGAGTAATACAAGGACAGTACTGGCCATTGAGTGGATTTGCCAGTTTGAGGGTATCGGTAATCCCTAGAGTAGCTTCTGTTAGCGTGGCGAGGACAAAGCTTGGACTGGAGCAGAGGAAGGCCCGGTCTAATGATAACTGGGTCTGTGCCTGGTGGGTGGAGGAAGGCAGTGGTTAAGTGGTTAGTGAAGTCTCCTGGGGGGTTGCTTTTATGAAGAATAATACAGAATTAATACAAAATCAGGTGTACATGTAAATACCTATTTAGAATGAGAAATCATAAGATTATAAATTTAAAATGTCTGACAAATATCCCATACACAACAAAATATAGAAAAAACTTATTAATGAACTGCCATATACAACCCTATATTATTTTCTGTCCTTTTTGTCTAGATAACCTTCTTTATATTACAATATTTTTACATATCATACATGTATATGTGTACAAGTCAACCTCCTCACTTACCCTCTGGAGCCTATAAGTATATTTTTACACATCTCTAGAGTGCACGGCAGTCACCAGTAGGACTTTTTTTCCTTCTTTTATTTTACTGGTGGAATTTTGAGTATTATTTTTTAATAGGAGTGTAGAAATTGAACTATTCTCTATTATCACCTGGAAGCTCAGCTAGAGAGGCTGAACCGAATAGGTGTAACCAAAGCCTGTGAAATATGCTGAAAATCAGAGATAGGAAATGTCCTCTCTGATATTCTATTACACTCAACCTTACACTGTTGACATCTGAGGCCAAACAGTTCTTTGTTGGAAGCTGTCTTGTGCATTGTGAAATGTTTAGCAGCATCCCTGTTCAGTACCCACTAGATGCCAGTAGACAACCAAAAATATCTCCAGATATTGCCAAATGTTCCCTGGGGGACAAAATTGTCCCAGTTGAAAGCCACTGTGTTACACTAAGTGTGTGTGGTCCTTAGTGGTCCTTGGGTGACCTTTTCCTGCTGTGAACTAGTGGTCCGGTATTATTTGCATTTACCCCAGAGTTCTTTTCAGTTTTTGCTCTTTGACAGAGGCTTGACTTTTATGTCTAAGAGAAGTTATGCAGGGATAAAAATGTCAGGGCTTCTCTTCACCCTCCTTGCATCCCATTTCTGACCTAGAGTTTCTCCCTGCAGTCAGAACCTTCAGCATGCTGAAAAACTCAGAACTCTCAGAAAACAAACCCTGGCAGGACACATTATGTCAACAGAACCTTAAAGAGTGAGAAGGGATTGAGTATGAAAAGCCTTAACTAATCAATGATTAGGACAAAGGAGTGATTTGTGAAAGTTGAGCTAATTAGTTATTTTTTAAATGACAAAAGCAAGCATTATTTTAGGCAGAGAGTACATTTAACAAATTTTGTTCCAAGAAGTAGTGCCAGTTGAAAATAAACATTAACTTTAAGAATTGTTTATAAAACATAAGACCAACATCAAGATGAAGAGGATGATATATGAATGTTTGCACAGACCATCTTTAAACTTTCTAACATAAAAGACAACCAAATGCAAACCAAATGCCACTGTGAAATACCACTTCACACTTGCTGGATGGCTAGAATCAAAGAAACAGAAAATAACAAGTGTTGACGAGTATGTAGAGAAATTGAAACCTGCATGTATTGCTGGAGGGAATGTAAAATGGTGCAGCCTCTGTGGGAAACAGTTTGGCAGTTCCACAAAAGGTTAAACACAGAGTTAGCCTATCACACAGCAATTCCATTCTTAGGTATATATCCAAGATAATTGAAAATATATGTCCACACAAAACTTGCACATGAATGTTCATAGAAGCATAATTTATAATAGCGAAAAAGTGGAAACAACCCAAGTGTCCATCAATAGATGAATAGATAAACAAATATTATATGTCTTTACAATGGAATATTATTTGGCCATAAAAAAGAATGTATACTAGGACATGGATGAACCTTGAAAGCATTATGCTAAGTAAAATGAACCAGACACAAAAGGCCACATAGTACATGATTTCATTTAAATAAAATGTAAACAGTAAGCAAATCTATAGAAACAGAAAGTAGATTAGCGGTTGTCAGGGGATGGAGAGAGGAGGGGATTGAGATTGCTAATAGATACAGTGTTTCTTTCTGAGGTGATGGAAATGCACTGGAGTTAGCGGTGATGGTTGCACGACTCTATGAATACACTAAATACCACTTGAAAATGGCAAATTTTATGTTATCTGAATTATAGCTCATTCTTTTAAAAAGATGTAAAAACCAAAACCTACAATTGGAAGGATTCCTGGAGGTCGTGTGGAACAAACATCAAGTTTTCTAGTTGAGAAATCTTAAAGCTATTGCCCGAGAAATTATCTTTAAAAACTAGTTTGAAGTGGCTTTCTACTTTACTTAGGACCCACTGAGATCTGAGGACGGCTGGCATAAGAAGCAGTCTGATCCCCAGAACTGGGTGATGTAGACCACCTCTGGAGCTTCATCATTTAAATAAACAAATATTTGTTGAGGATCTACCATGTGGCATGTACTTTTCCAAGTCCTGGAGGTACATCGGGAACTAGACAGACAAGAAAGTCCCGACTCCATGGAATTTATATTCCAATATAAATTCTTCCTCGACAGCGCATTTTAGAAGCTACCGTCGCACTAGTGCCCATTTAGAAATCAAAACCAGTTTTCTTAAGAAATAGTTAAATGAACTGAGCATTTTCACCTTTAGAAAGAGAAGTTTGAGGAAGAACATGGTAACTGCCTTTAAAAGCTCTTTGGGAGGGAGAGTTGCTTCATTCTCCACTGTTCCCAAGAGCAGCACTCACATTAAAGGGTAAATGTTACAGAGGTGGATTTAGAGTCTCGGAAAGGAGAGAAGAAAATTCACATTATTGCATACCTTCTCTGTAGCAGACATTCTGCTGGGTTTTTCTACCTGTTATCTCATTTAATTCTCACAATATCCCTACAAGGTGCAATGATTAGCCGTATTTTCAAAGAGGAAATGGAAGCTTAGCAAGGTTATGTAGCTGCCCCAAGATCACACAGCTGGCTAATGATCGAGGTGATAGTTCGATCTCCCCGACTGACTCCACACTCTTGTCGCTAAGCCATGCTGTCTTCCCAACAATTAATGCTTTCAAAAATGTGCACGTTTGTGGAGGGGAAGCTTCCACGGGATGTAAAGGATGACCCAAAGCTTCTTTCCAGAAATGCTTTGACATTTCACAGTGTACTCTCACTGTACTGACTCATTTGTCTCAATCTCTGAAGATGGTTAAAGTGGTAAAATGAAATTAATAATAATCCACAGGTTGTGTGGTTTAGATGAACTAAAAATTGTGCAGAATCTAAACATTATTCAGCAAATATTTACTGAGAATCTGCTTTATGCCACGTTCTCTGACATGACACTAACCTGGTCTTCATGGAAATTTTATTTTGTCTGACAAATAGAGAACAGTCCATAAGATTTAAAGTCCAGTCTTTTCTAGTCTTGAAACCACATTTCCTCTATGTAGGGCAGGCTACTCTCCCCATTTTATACTCATGTACTCAATCACCTGGCAAAATTGCACTGAGTACCTTCTGTGTGCTAGGCATTGGAGATAAAGCAATGAACAAAATGGACAAAAGTCTCTATGAGGCTTGCTCTAGTACTTACGATAAACAAATACAGATAAAATATATACTACATCAGAAAGTAAAAAGTGCTATGGAGAAACATAAAGCTTGGAAAGGGAATAAGGGAATCTTAGGAATTTGGGAGGTTGCAATTTTAAATAGGAGGTCAGGAAGAACCTCACTGAGAAAGTGGAGTCTCAGAGTGGACTTTGAGGAAATGGAGGGCTGAGGAAGAACGAGAGCAAATGCCCGAAGAGGGAGCATGCTTGGTGTGTAAGCAATAGCGAGGTGGTAACGAAGACAAGGTCAGAAAGGTAATAGGAAACCAAATTGTGTAGGGCTCATGAGGCACTGTGAAGACATGGTTTTCTCTGAGTGTGGTAGGAAGTCATCACAGGCCTGTCTGCTGCATTGAGAACGGGCTATAGGGAAACAAGTGTGCAAGCAGGGAGACCATCATAGGAGGCTGGAGCAGGCAGAATGCTCCCCTACCATGTTCACACCCTAATTCCTGGAACATGTGAATATGTGACGTTGCATGACCAAAAGGACTTTACGGTCGCAGTTAAGGTGATGGACTTTAAAATGGGGAGATTGTTCTGAATTGTCCAAATGGGCCCAGTCTAAACACAAGAGCCCTTGAAAGTAGAGTTTTCTTCAGCTGGAGACAGAGAAAGACAGCAGAAAGAACTCAGGGAGATGTCACACAAGAAAGGGACTTGGTCTTCTGTTATGAACGGGAAACCATGAGAAGCGACTAAATCCTGCCAACAATCTTAAGGAGCCTGGAAGTGGATTCTCCTCCAGACCCTCCAGACTACCCCAAGCCAGCTGACCTTGATTTTGGTCTTATGAGACTCTGAGCAAAGAACCCAGACAAACCCCCTGGATGTCTGACCTATAGAACTGTGAAATAATAAATAGGCATTGTTTTAAGTTAAATGTGTGGTGATTTGTTACGGTAGCAATAGAAAACTAATACAGAAATTGTAATGATTCATGTGAAAGATGATGGTTTGGATTTTGGATATATTTTGAAGCTAGATTCCAGAGAATTCCCAATGGATGAAATGTAGGGTGTGAGACAAAGGGAGGAGTCAAGGGTGACTCCAAAATTTTGGCCAGAGTAACCAGAAGGATGGAGCTGTCATTCACTGAGGTAAAAAAGATTGTGGGAGGAGCCAGTCTGGGTGGGAGATTAAGAGCTTGGCTGCATGTCTGTAAAATCTGAGGTGCCTATTAAGCTTATAAATGGAAATGTCTAGAAAGCAGTTGGATAGGTAAGTCTAGGTATCAGGAGAGGTCTGGACTAAAGAAATAAATTTGAGAATCATGAGCATGATGATGATTTTAAAGCTATGAGACTGGATTACTGTGGTAAACAGAATGATATAACATTACACCTCAAGATATAGCCCTTTGAAATCTCCTCCTCTTGAATGTGGATGGAACCTATGACTATGATGTGATATCATTTCTATGATTATGTCACAGTATATAGCAAAAGGGATTTTGCAGATGTAATAAAGTTCACTGTATTCGTCTTCTTGGGCTGCCATACAAAATACCACAGACTGGGTGGCTTAAATAACAGAAATTTATTTTCTCATAGTTCTGGAGGCTGAAAGTCTGAGATCAGGTGCCAGCATGGTCAGTTTCTGGGGGGAGCTCTCTATCTGACTTATAGATGGCTGCCTTCTCACTGTGTCCCTACACGGAAATGGGGAGAGAGAGGGAGAAAGGAGAGAGAGGGAGAGTGAGAGCGAGCGAGCGCATGTACATTAGCTCTCGGACACCTCTTCTTATAAGTGTAGCAATCCCATTTTGAAGGCCCTACACTCCTCGCTTTACTTAACTTTAATTACCTCTCTAAGGCCCCATTCCAAATACCATCCCATTGGTGGTTAGGATTTCAACATATGAATTGGGGAGAGGGGGAACCACATTGAGTCCATAACAGTTACTAATCAGTTTGCTTTGAGTTAATTTGAGTCGAATGGGCCTACCTAATCGCAAGAGTTCTTTTAATCTAGCTCTAGAGGGCAGAGACAGAAGAAGAGAGAAATTTGAAGAAAGAGAGATTGCATGCATAAAAATTCTCCATTGCCACCACTGCTAGCTTCGAAGTTAAAGGATGGGGGCATGTGGCAAGAAATCTGGGCAGCCTCTAGATACTGAGAGCACTTCCCATCTGACAGCTAGCAAGAGAACGGAGCCCTCAGACCTAAAATCTCACAGAACTGAATCCAGCCAACAATCTGAATGACCATGGAAACAGGTTATTCCCCAGAGCCCTCAAAAGAGAACTCAGCCCAGCCAACTCCTTAACTTCAGATTTTGAGACCCTGAGCAGAGGACCTAACCACAGCACGCCTGGACTTCTGACCTACAAAACTTCGAGCTGAAAATAGGTGTGTCATAAGCCACTTAGTTAGTGGTAATTTGTTATGTTGTAATAGAACATTAATACAATCACCAAGGGAGTGAGCATAGACAAAGAGGAGGAGATTCCCTGGGGCACCCTAATGTTTAAAGCTGGCAAAAAGATGAGAAACCAGAAAAAGAATATAGTAAGGAGTGGACACTTCTTTCTCAGGTCTGAACAACTGTTGTCAATTTTGGGTATGCACCCGAATCATCAGGAGAAGATTCTGGAAACATAGAGCCTGAGCTCTAGTCCTGGGAAGTTCTAACTCAGTAGATCTTCGGAGTGACCTGAGTGTAATGGTTCAAAAGCTCACATCGAGTTGATGCTCTGCTAGGGTTGAGAAACACTCTCCTAGAAGATTTCTTGTAGCCAGAGTTTAGGTAGAGAACAATATCGGATGAAAGAAGCTCACTACTTAGGTCTTGACTTTTTTTTTTTTTTTTGAGAATGCATGAATTCTGGGGTTTATAAGAAACAGAGGGAAGTAAGAATTAACTGTTGTTATGGGAGAACTCTCCATGCTCCCTTTATAAAGATTTATAACTTGCTGTTCAGGGAAGTGTTGGAACAGTGTCTCCATATTGTAAAGTGAAGAAATGATACTTTAGATCCTTTGGAAGAAATAGGTTAGATGATCATCAGACCTCTTTTCTTTGTCTTGACATACCAGTAAACAATTCCTAGCATTCCTTACAATCAGGTTGACATGTTGGCTAGAGAAATATGAGCTAAAGTAATGCTCATTATTCCCAGGCAGGGCCATAAAACCCTGCAAGAGCCATGAGCTGCCTGTGCTTGTCAATCAGCTGAATTCAGGGAATCCCTACTTCTTGGCTTTGCAATAATATGAAAGAAGTCTGAATCTTGAGTCACTACTTAGAAAGGAGCCACATGTTCTGCCTTGGGCTGATACGCATGAAAAATAAACTTGTATTCTGTTGTGCCACTGAGATTTGGGGATTGTTTGTTATAGCAGCTTATATTAATCATCTGAACTAATATAGGTTCTTCTTGTATTGTGTGTTCGATGATCTCCTTTCTTCAGCTTCTTATACACCCCACAAGATACAAACATGAAAGACAAAATACGAGCCAGAAAATTTCTGACTTAATCAAGTATTTAAATGCTAAGATTTAGGTTTCTTTGAAGTAGATCCGGTAGTTAGATTTGAATTAAAAAGCAGAAGAAAAAGCTGAGAGTGATTAAAGCTACAAGGCCTTCCTATTGTTTGTAGGTCCAGAGGTGTTCAAAGATACTTCAACACAGAGTAGAGTAAATTATTACAAATACTTATTAAGGGCCAGAATCTGAGCTGGGCACTGAGGGAAGGAGAGGGGGCTGTACTGATATCCAAAGGTAAGTAAGACACCTCTGTTTTTCACACAATTGTGTCAATACAGACACATATAGAGAATTACTAAATTTAATTAAGCTAGTAAGTGCATAATAGAAGAACAAAAATAACAAGATCACAATGAAAAACAGAAAGGAAAGAAAAATTTCAAGTGGCATCAAATGTTAGCAAGATATGAGCTCTAGAAAAAAAAAAGAGATTTGAGCATATCTTAATTTTGTTTTAACGCCTACAGTACCTGGTATTCTGAGCATACCTTTAAAAGATGTGTAGGACTTAGGTTGGAGGGGAAGACAAAGGTAGGAGAATTACCACACAAGTTCCTCAAAGAGGGTCACTTAATGGGATGTATGTGTGTGAAAAGAGTAGAGATACAAGATTGAAAAGATAGAAGGAAAAGCTGGGGCTACGGTTTGTTCCTTTTTTTTTTCTCCCACAAGCACGAGAAATAAAAAATCCTTTAAAGCTCTGCAGAAGTACAGTTTCAAATCTTGTGGTGTGGTTATGAACCTTTCAGAAATCCTTAGCAGCAATAGACCTGCCTGGCAAGCTCTAAATTTAGAGAGGAGATGGACGTATTTTTATTAAAGCCTGAGATGAAAGGCAGGGCTATGAGTATCACAAAGCTTTCCCAAATTTGGCTGCACCTGCAAAGCAATGGGAAATCTCTTTAATTATGGAAGGTAAAAAGACTGACCACTGGTTAACTCAGGGATGGTTTAGTTATATTTTCTTTCAGATAATATTGTCTCTTAATACAAAGGAGCTCAGTTGATAATGTTTTCTTTTAAGATTGAGGATGTTTAACATAAAACCTAAAGATGTGGTCAGTAGCGTAGTTCATCAAATAGTTCTGGCTTTCTACCTTCTGGGCATGGGGCAGGATTGTACTCCTGTGCCTTCTTTGAAATTTGATGTGCCTATGAGACTTACTTTGGCCAAAGAAATGTGAGAAGTGATTTGTATAATTTGGGGTGAGAAACTTTAAAAGCCAGTGTATGATTGTTATGCTGTATTCCCTGCCAAGACAGTCAGAGAAACACTGGCCAAGATGGAACGATGAGCACATCCCTGAAAATAAACTTTTGTTGTGTTAAGCCCCTGAGATTAAGCGTTTATATGTTATTTCCACTTACTCTTCCTCATACTGACTAATAAATCTATATTGCCAGTTAAAAAGATATATAATTGACATTATAATTGTTTCCTACTGAAACTGTTACAATAATATTAGAAGACAATTGTTATTTATTTGAATATTGGAGAATATTTTAGTCCATTGGGGCTCCTGTAACAAAATACCATAGATTGGGTGGCTTACAAACAACAAATTTATTTCTCACAGTTCTGAAGACTCAGAAGTCCAAGATCAAGGTGTCAACAGTTTTGCGGTGTGGTGAGAGCCCACTTCCTGGTTCATAGATGGCTCTCTATCTTCTTGCTGTATCTTCGCATGATGGAAGGGGCAATGGAGCTCTCCGAAGTCTCTTTTATAAGGGCACTAATCCCATTCATGAGAGTTCTACCCTCGTGACATAATCATCTCCCAAAGACCCCCAACTCCTAATACCATCATACTGAGCATTAGGATTTAACATATGCATTGGGGAGGCAGGGCACATTCAGTCTAGAGTAGAAAATATTGAATGAATTCCTATCTTTCTGATGAAGTTTGATAAGAGGATGGAGAGAAGTAGAACCAGGAAAGGTGAATGATAAAGAGCATCCAATGAGACAGCAGAAAAACCCAGTGAGTCTGGCGGCCAAGTGGTTTCCAGTAAAAGGGAGTAATTGATCCAGTCAAATGCTGTAGATCAAGGTGGATAAGAACTGATTGTTCAATTTAGGAAGTCACTGGTGACCTGGATCAGAGCAGGTTATGGTGGAGTGGTGATGGAGGAGGGGGACAAATCCTGACTTTAAGGAGTTTAAAAGAGAAGAACCAGGGAATTAGAGATAAGAAATATAGATATCTTTTATTTAACAAATTCATTATAAAGGGGGGCAGAGAAGTGGAATGGTAGGTAGATGAAAAAATGATGTCATATTTTTCCTTTGAGAAAGAATAGCAATTTTTTATTCTGAGAAGAATTATTCAGTAGGAAGGAAAAATTTTGATATTGCAGGAAAAAGTGGAGGAATTTTCTGGAGCCATATCCTTAAGTATGTCACAAAGTATATTCGTTATCTTTTGCTGCATAACCACTCACTCCAAAATTTAATGGCTTAAAAAGACAAATGTCGATTATCTCATGATTTCTGTGCATTAGGAATCCAGAAGTGGCTTGTTTAGGGCCTCTGGCTCAAGGTCTCTACCAAAGCTACAATCAAGGTGTCAGCCAGGGCTGCCGTCACCTCAAGGCTCAACCAGGTAAGAATCCACTTCCACGTTACTTGCTCTACTGATGGCAGGCTCTTTCTGGCCTTTGGCCAGAGACATCAGTTTCTTACCATGTAAGATTTTCCATTAAGCAGCTCACAAAGTGGAAGCTCGCTTCCCTCAAATCAAGAGCTGAGAGAGAGAGAGGCAGAGGTCATTGTCAAGAAGTGCCATCTCATCACTTAGCCATAGCCTGTCTGTTAGAAGTGAATCACCAGGTCCAGCCCACACTCAAGGGAATAGATTTACACAAAGGCATGAATACCAGGAGGTGGGGATCTTGGGGACCCGCATAGAAGCTGTCTACTAGAGAGAGGATGGGATCTAGTGCCCAAATAGAAAGGCTGGCCTTGGCTGGCAGCGGGGATTATTGATCTGCAGTCACAGAAGAGAAGGCAGTGTTTGTGGGCACACAGAAGCTAATAGGTATGTAGCTGTGGGGGTGGAGGTGTAGGTATTTGCTCATTAGCACTTGGAGTACCTTGGAGAATGGCAGGAGATACATGAGGAAACAGTCCCATTTTCTTTGTTTCTCTGCTGTCTCCTTAGCATAGCCAGAGGGAGTCTAGATCTAGCACAAGACAGCTCTCTACCCTCTCAAATCTTTAACCATGAAGCTACGAAAGCATCACACCAAGTTTATGAACACTTTTACTTACCTGGGCTCAGAAGAATACCAGAAGACCCATAAGGAACTATGAGCAAGAGAAGGAAACAAGGAGGAGACTGGGAGAGAAGAAAAGGTGAGGCATCATCTGAGGAATTCGCGTACCAGTAGGTTTCTCATACTTCCCCAAATTCATGCTAAGCTAGAAGCCTTTACCATTAAACACTCATAATTCAAGAGAAATGGCTTTTTTGATGGTTTATTCTGTTAAAGCAGAAAAGGGACACAAACTTTTTTCCTTCACCGACAGCATCCCTAGACCTATCCGCTGACAGTCATGATAGAATGGATTTCATCTTGGAGAGTGGGGTACACCAGAAACAGCAAATTATCAAGGGGCTTCTGTTTTGATTTTCGAGGATGTCAGAGGAAATCTTATCGTTGCGGAGACTGTGGAAGTTTCCTTCTTTTGGTCTCTAGTGACGGGGAGCAAGACGAATGAAAGAGTTTAGACTCTGGGGCAATGCAGAAAGGTCTGGAAGCCCAGCACCTCCCCATCTGTAAGTAGGAAATACTTGTGTGGAAGGTCAGAGAGAACCAGGGACATGGCTTCTGGGGTGCCATCCGCCCAGAATACAACTAGTCCTTGCCTTCTGAGAGGCCCACCTGGAACAAAGTAGAGGTCAGGAAGGGCAGTTGTTATTAGCTGCTAATCTCCATCCTGGAATGACATATGGTTGTCTGCCTTGCTATTATGTAGACAAAACTTCTCCCAGTGCGTTCTGTCCCGCTCCAGCGGCCCCCTCCCCCATCTTTTAGCCCAGGACTCCAAGTGCCTTCTCTTTCCCCAGTCCTCACCCTCTTGTGAGGGCATTTTCCAAGCAGGAAGCTCTCTTTAGCCAACAGAGAACCATCTGGAATTCTCCAAACCTCCTCCAAGGCTTGCACCTATGCTGTCTAGAACCACCAGCCCGTTTTTACCTTAGGGCAGAATAAAGAGTTTCCAGTCACAGATTAGAATGGCCTTTCCATCCGAATTCACTGGTGAAGATGACCCAGGTCCTAGGTGAGCAGGTAAATAGATGCCTCAAGCCCACAGGTGACAAGCCATTATTTTCAGGGAACGCTTTTCGAGAAAGCCTGTGTCTTTGTGATCTGGATGGGAAATTGGGCTCGATTTCATTCCCAAAGCTTTAGCATGACAGACCCGACTCTTTATCTCATGGGCTGCATTCTCGTGACCTCGAACAAGCAGGCAAAAAAAATAAATAAATAAAAATAAATAAAAAAATAAAAGCTCCAAACGCGAGTTCGCTCTGGGTCAAAGCTCATCCCACCAACTGAGACGACCTGCCCGGCAGTGAGGTGCCAGGTGCTTCTCTGAGGTCCGCAGGGGCATCGCCCGAGCACGCGGTCCTGAGTGTGGGAAAACTGACTTTCGTCTGCTTACACTCAAGGTGGGACTGAGGATGGCAGCCCTGGGTGCGACGTGGGGCCCTGGCGTTTCTGCAGCTGCGGGAGTCTGAGGCTTGAGGAAGGCCTCACAGCCCAGGGAGGCCTGGATCCACGCGAGTCCCCACGGGCCGGACCAAGGCACGCGAGCCTCCGCGTGCTCCTGAGCACCAGGGCTGCTCTGCGGCCACCGGCACCCGAATCGGGCCTAGCCCAGTCCCGTCATCTGGTGGGTGCTTGCGAGGAGTTAGAGACGTGGGAGCCATGGGTGGGGGCGGGTGGTGAAGCTGCCGAGGCCTACGTGTAAACTCAGCTTTGTCACTTCTCAACAGCTTCCAAAGACGAAGATGCTCGACTCCAGGGAGACAAAGAGGCCCTACGGCGACGTTTCAGAGCGCAGGTGATGGGGGCTTTGGGAGTGTAACCGTAGATAATTAAGTATTCCCCACGGTCGGTCGTCCGTCCGTCCGCTCGCATACATCAGAAAACACACCTTCCCTGAGCCCGGTCCCCTCCCTCAAGTTCGCGGCTTTCTTTCCCGCAGGTAGGTGACGACCTCTAGCCGGCACACCCGAGGACACGGTCAGAGTCCCCTAGTTTTGTGCAGACTAGTGTTGGGTAAGGCTTGCCGAAAACTTAGGGAGTGAGGAGAGCACCTCAGGTCCCCAAAGTAGGAATCTCTGTAACGGAAGTCGAGGCAGCTTTCTCGGAGGAAATCGTATCCAAAGATCCCGGGGAGGACGTACGCACGGATCTGTGCCACCCGCCGCACGCTCGGGGGTGTGGCGGCGCAGAGAGACAGCGCCGGCTCCCGCGGCCCCTCGGCCCGCGTCGGTGCCGGGCACGCGAGACTCCCCTGTCCCCACTCCCCCAGCCCCAGACAAGCGAAAGGCAGCGGGAGCGCGCTGCCGCCGAAGGCTCACGTTTATCCACGCAGCCTTCCCCAGCCTGTTCGAATACAAACTAATCAATCGCTTTAAGTGCTACTCAAGTCTAGGCAACTTGGGCTCGAGAAGGCAAGGAAGCCTTCGTCCGGGGCAAAGCGGTCGGCGCCTTGGTCCCGCCGGCGCGCTGGGCAAGCAGCCTCCAGCAGGGCGGGCGGCTGCCAAGGGGCATTGGCGCGATTCGCCGAGGGCCTCATTTATGCCCCCAAGCTCTCGCCTCACCACTGGGACTGGGCACAAAGCTTCTGGGTTGCCCTAAGGTTCTGTCAGGGGTAGATTTCTGGGAAGGAAAAAGAGCTTTAGTTTCAAATTCCCTCATCTGTACCAACCCCTCTTCTAAAAGTTCTATTATAAGTGTAATTTTTTTCTTTATTTAGTTTTCTACTGTGGGTCTGAGGGGGTTAAGTTCGTAGAGGAGAGGCTGTCCCCAGTTTCTGAGATCGCTCTTTCTAACGTGACTACTGCCCCAGGGAGGGGTCGCCAGGGTTGCGGGGACAGGAGGAAGGAGGACTTTCATGGCTCTCCCTCGCTTCCAGATTCCTCAGTTCCCCCCGGCGCCTGCTAGAGTTCGCGTGATCATCGCCTGCCACTTCCCACCCTCTCCGACCCGCACCGTCTCTTCTCTAATTCGGGACTGAACCAGCAGGGGCCTTGCGGAGGAGTCAGGGTTGGGGGAGGTCTGGTGGTCTGGCTCTTCCACCTTCTCCTGCGCGTCGGTCCCTCATCAGTCCTTGGCAGCACCTTCCCCAGGTGTTGAACCTGACTGAAGGCAAGAGGGAGGGTCAGTTGCGCTGCAGTTTTGTTATTTTTTTTTCTAGTCCTGATTTCTTTTTCTTTGATCCCCCTCTCCCCCACCTTCCGTTTCGCCCAGCATCCACGCTTCCCTGAAGAGATTCTCGTTCTCCTCTCCCAGGTTCTACTCGCGGCGTCTCACTCTTCGTCAGGGAGCTGATCTCTGCAGGTACAGCGAAGCCATCTAGGCCACCATTCAAATAATCCAGTTTAAAACATCCTTACTAAAACTTAAGCTAAAAGGGAGAGAATTAGGAAGAGAGTTCGCGCAAACGTTTGTTGGCAGGGGGAGCGTGTGTTTGCGCAGTCCTAATCCCACACGATTTCCCTCAATTCCTGATGTCCGCGCGTGTACGACCTCTAGTCTGTCGGAATTTCGGTGATGACTCCCAAGCCGAGGTTTTACCAGGTGGTCCGCTCCAAGCCCGGTGTGTGTGTGTGTGTGTGTGTGTGTGTGTGTGTGTGTGTGTGCGCGCGCGCGCGCGCGCATGATGGACGTGAAATACCTGCAGGGCAAAAGGGGAAAAATGCTAGAGACTCTTCTGAACTCAGCAGTAATACCTTTTGGGGACTCTAGGGAAGACAAGCTGGGATCCCTGCAGATGTCACCGCGGTGACACTCCAGGGTGCTTGCCACCCCACCCCTCCCACTACACACACTCCTGAGTTCCTGAGAGCCCTTTTAAAGTTATTCCCTCTTCTGTAAACAGACTTCTCTCCGCTCCTGACCTCATGAAAAGGTGGCCCCAATGGAACCAACAAACCTGAAAAGCCTCACTTGGTCTCTGTTATCCCAGGCTGCGCCTCTCCTTTCCGTGTTTCAAGCTTTCCGGGAGTGGCTAATTACCTCAGGGTGATCCCAAAATAAAATGGTGGGGGTGGGGTGGATAAGGAGGAGGGTGCCCAAGTGAAATTGACAATCCAGTGATATTCCATAGAGAGAATCTGAAGACGTCCTCGTAATTTCCCTTAAGAAATCTGGTTTTACAGGTCGATCTCAGTAGGAGAATTCTTTGCCTAGAGGCTCGAAATGAGTAATAGGCCGTGTGTCTTCAAATCCTCGGCAAATA